>NC_067401.1:344221447-344835978 GCF_016432865.1 Antechinus flavipes | reverse complement strand
AGATAATTTGAAAAAGGAGGGAGGAAGGGAAAGTGGAAGGAAGGAAAAGAGGGAGGAGAGAAGGAAGGAAAGGAGAGAAGAAAAAAGGAAAGGAGGGAAGAAAGAAAGAGAGAGGGGGGAGGAAGGGAGAGAAGGAGAGAAGTAAAGAGAGAAGAAGGAAGGAAAGAAGAGAGGAAGGAAAGAAGGGAAGAAAAAAGGAAAAAGAGAGAAAGAGGGAGGACATATTTATTAAGTGCCTATTCTGTCTTAAGTACTATGTTAAGCCTTTTACATATGTTGTTTTGCTTGATCCTCCCAACATCCCTGGGAAGCAGGTACTATTTTTATCCCTATGTTATAGATGAGGAAACTGAAGTAAACAGAGGTTAAAGGAACTTGCCTGGGATCCCACAGCTCACTAGCGTATACTGCTAGATTTGAGCTCAGGTCTTCCTGATTCCAGGCCTAGCGCTGTCCAATATATTAATAGCTGCCTCTAAAAGAACCAGAAGGATCAGGTCAGGTTTCACATAGAAGGTGACTCCTGAACTGATCCTTTTAGGAAATGGAAGCATCAAGGATGGGGTGGCGGGAGGGAGGGGAGGCCTAGAATGCCACTTGTATGAAGACTCAATGAAAGAGATGTGATGTGGTATTCGACATACAGTGAGAAGGGCAGTTTGAGTGGAATGGAGTAAATGCATTAAGGGAATGATTGAACAAAAGCTGCAGCAATAGACACCAAGACATTTGTATTTTATTCTAGAGGCAACAGGAAGCCATTAAGAGAGACAGCTGGGCAGTTAGGTGACTATAACAGTTCAGAGAAAAGTTAACTCATGTGGAATTAGTTTCACTCATAGATTAGATGTCCTGAGCATAGAAAGGGAAAGGAAATGGTTCAGGATGGAGGCTTAGCTAGTAGTTATGATATGGAGGAAAATATAGCAAATGAGCCTAAGAAAGAAGTATCAGATAGGTAGGAGGAGAACCGAACAAAATTAGTTTTTCCGAAGGCAAAGGAGAGAGTATTAGTAGAAGGTAAGTCAACACTGTCAGAAATATTATAATCACTCATCAAGCGTTAAGATATCTAGGTAGCACATTGGACCAGGAGTCAGGAAACACACCTGAGTTCAAATCCAGTCTCAGATACATACTAGTTCTATGGTTCTGTGCAAATCACAACTTCTACTTCAATTTCCTCATGTTAAATGTACGTCAAAACACCTACTTCTCAGGCTTGTTGTGAGGATGAAATGAGATCCTATTTGTAAAGGTATTTTTAAACCTTAAAACACCTACTTTTTTTTTTTTTTTCAAATTGGTCAGTAGTTTTTCACAAAGTGCACATAAATAATCAAATTTTTAATCCATTTTCACTGAGTGATTTTATTGTATGTAGCAATAATTCTTTTTTCTTAGAGGCTGATTGCCGGTACAGGAAATAAACAACGAAGTCGACTTTCCATCATGGCCCAGTATCTCTGCAAGGTTCAGCATTCCTTTACTATTCCAGGCCGAGCTTTTGTTCCCAAACCAGAGGTAAGTTTTTAATTGCAGTTATTGTTAGGAGAGAATTCAGCTTAGCAAATCTGACTCTAGAATCTAACTTACATAAGCATACAGACTAGATCCTTTGATTTTCTTTTCTTTTTTCTTTTTTTTAAATAAGAACTGTGACATATATACTTGATTCTTGCCATGAGTGAGATACATGAGTGAAATAAATCTAAATCAAAAATATATCATGTTGGTTTTTTTGGTTAGCCTTCCAAGTAAAGTTTTATTAAGCAGATAAATCATTTTATCAAAGGAATCTGTCTTGTTTTTTAAGAGATCTTATTTTAAAAGTAACTTATATGTAGGTGGATGTTAACTTTTAAATTTTGAATGCTGGTATTTTATAGAGTTGAAAGTACTAAATTATAGACAGAATAGTTCTCAGCAAAAAAAAAAAAAAAAACTTGTGTCCATGAGGAACAAATACTTGTTTGATGCTTGGTGAATTGTTGTAAAACAGTTAATGTGAAGGAACTAGAAATCCACTCACACTTAGAAATCTGAAATATAAAGTCTAGCAAAATTACTGTTCCATGCTGCCACCACATGTCACTAACTTTTAATGCTAGGTTTTTTTTAGTAGTTGAATTTCTTTTTATTCTCTGGCTGATTCAAGTTATTTGTAACTCACACTTGGTGACTTATAGGCAGAATAAATATCCAGAGTAATTTGAAACTGTAAAAGAAGTAAGATCTGAGTACCTATGTAGGACCTGTGTACTGGTCAACTAGTGAAAGTGGTGACTAAAAGCCAGTCTAAATGCTACTCCTCGTACTTCTGAAGTCATCAGATACAGGAAGGTTTCTACAACATTCACTAGATTGTCTGTGTGGATATTATGAAGAGATCTGGACAAGAAGAATGAGAATGTATAGTTTGTGATCTGCATAATTGAAGGGATTCTCCATACAGACAAAAATATTAGATTAGATTGATAATTGGTCCCCAGGTATTCATTTTATCATTTATGATCTGTTTAGAAGTTATAATCGTATTGTTAAATTCTAAAATAGAAATAGATCCTTGATATACTGACTTAAAAAACACAAATTAATATTTGCCTGTTGTATCATATATTTATTTATTTTCTTAAACATTTCACAATTGCATTTTGGACTCTACTCAGGAGTTTCTGACACCTCTGCTGTAACTAATGATTATAATAATAAGAGACATTTATATAGTGTTTATACTTTATGAAACACTTCTCAGAATAATGGCTTGCATTTTGCTTAATAAGGGAGTAGACCTGTGATTTCATTAGAAGAGTGCAGGTAATCACTTCCTATAACGTATCATCTAAAAGAGTTGCCTTGAACACTGAGAAGTTGTAACTTGCCTGAGGTTCAGTAGACAAGTATGTATCACCTGTGACAATTGAGCCTACATCTTCCTGGCTTTGAAGCTGAGTCTCTGTTCACTAGATTATATTACTTCTGGGAGAAATAGATAGAATAATTATTATCCTCTTCATTTTATCGATGAGAAAGTAGAATTAACCTACTTTAAGTCACTTTTTCATAAAATACAGCAAAGCCAAGATTCAACTCCAGGTCCTTTGAATTCAAGTTCAGGCCTCTTTACATTTAATCAATGTTGCTTTTATAATTGTAGAAAGGGAATATTCATTTTAATGGAGAAAAAATGGAGAATGGTAATTGTTATTAGAGGAAGTTATTAGTACTGTATACTAATTTTTGGTTTTATTCAGATAAAGCATTATGTTCATTTTATTGTATGCTATTTTCAATAGCACACACAACTCAATTTATCTTGTTATAGGAAATTATATTAGTCAAAGTCTTTGTTATCATCTCAGTTTGTCAAAGTATTCCTTAGGATAGGTGTCAAAGTAAAAAGCCTCAGCATTTGGCTTCTGTTTATCTATCCAGTTCAGAATTTTTGGAGGTATTCAAAAAATGTCAAGCTTGTCACTGAATTACATTTTATCAGTACTATTAGCATTTCATCTCCTGAGATATAAACTGTAATCTTGAAAAATGAATTTTGGGAAGGAATTATATTTTTTTTAAACCACACTGATGGCTATTTCTTTATTTCTTCATAAATTAAGTGTCTCATACGCAGTCAGTAATTTATTAACTCCCTGCTTTTTGCCAGGCTTTGTGTTGAATGCTGCAGTAGAGTACTTAATGAAGACTTTTTCAATTTAATTGATTTAAAATGCATGCTTTTACCTATATTTGTATATACTATGCCTCTCAATTGGTAGTTGCTTTCCTCTTTTATAAACATATCTATAGTCATATTCTATTTTGAATTACTATTTAAATATTTTATTTGCATTTGAATATCTTCGATGCTTATCAATATTTTAAAATCCTTAAGAGATATGTCCATATGTTATGCATGTAAAATGCTATTTACATAGTAAATGTTTCCTAAATCAATAAACAAATGAATTAATTCACTTACTTTTTTAACAAGTAATAATGATGAATAACAAAGTTGAAATAGATATGGCTATAACATTTGTTATCTGAATCATGGTTTACCTCTTCACAATATCAAATTTGCTTTTAGCAAAACATTTTAATGTTTTAATAAATATAAAATGTTAACATCTTAAACAAATAACATCAATCTTATTTTACAGCTTTCTTATCATTTTAATCTTAATTATAGTTAACATTCCTACAGTTAAATTTATCTTTTCTCTTTTTGTTTTCTGCAAAATATTAATACAACTCCTTAATTGAGCATAATTACAAAACAAAATGGTACTCTTCATTTAAGCATCTTTGAGTATATTTATGGATAATTTAAAAGACTACATTTTAAATATGCTTATTTCAGTGGTGAAGCAGGTTTAATAGCTCTTGCATGTTTTAAAAATAAAAATCACAGAATTTTAGAGTTGGAAGGGACCTTAGTCAACAGTACCCCTCAAAAAAGAATTATCTACTACAACTTATCCAACAAGTAGTCATTTAGCCTCTGTCAAAAAAGTTCTAAGGATGTAGAACCCATTACCTCTTAAGGTAACTCATTCTACTTTTGGAAGGCCCTAATTATTAAGAAGCTTTTCCTAACATTAAGTCTAAAATTGCCTCTCTAAAAATTCATTGTTTATAATACTTCCTCCTGGGGTTAAACAGAACAAATCTATTCCCTATTCTGTAAAACCTCTCTTGAAATAATTAAATAAAACTATTATGTTGTCCCTGAGTTTTCTCAGGATTTTTATTTTACAAAGTTCTTCACCATCCTTATTGCCCTCCTGTAAATACTCTTTGGAATATCTATACCCATCCTTAATTATGATTATGAACATACCTGACATGATTTTTGACCATGGCAAAGTATAATGGGACTCTTACTTCCTTATTTCTGGAATTTGTATCTCTGTGAAGTGGACACCTGAGTGACACAGTAGGTAAAATGCTGGGATTGGAATCAGGAAAACTCATCTTCCTGAGTTCAAATCTGTCCTCAGACACTTCCTAGCTATGTGAATCTCAGCAAGTCATTTAATCTCCTTTGCCTCAGTTTTCTCATCTGTAAAATGAGCTGGAGAGGAAAATGGCAAACTTGTCAAGAAAAATGCTAAATGGAGTTGCAAAGAGTAGGATATGTTTGAAAACAACTGAATAGCAACAACAATACCTCTGTAGATGCAGTCCTAGATTACGTTAAATGTTTTTGGCTGCCATATTGTATTGTTGATTCATTGAGCCTGTGTTCCATCAAACTTCTTAGATTTTTTTTTAAAGACATAATGTATTGTCTAAGGTCATTTTTTTTGAATATGAATCTAAAACATTATATTTGTCCCTATTAAATTTCATCTTGTTACTTTCAGCTCAATGCTATACCTATGCACACCTTTTTTGGATTCTTATATTGGCATCCATAGTGTTAACTTGTCATGTGTAAATTTGATAAGTGTGCCATCTAAGCTATTATCCAAGTCTGTTAAAAATGAAAAACAGCATTTCATTAGAGACCTCTTTTCAAGCTGAAATCTTTTAATGACTATTCTTTATATCCAGCCATTTGCCTGGTTTTTGAATCCTTCTAATTATTAAATCATCCAGCCTGAATTTGTACATCTTTTCTACCAGAGTAGTATAAAAGACCACCAAATATTTAAATTTACATAAACTATCCAAAACATTTCTTTGACCTATCTAGTTTAGTAATGCTATTTTTAAAAGGGAAAACAAAACTAGTTTGCTTAGACCTATTATTCTTAGTGAAGCAGTGCTGCTCTTTGTAATATTTCTTTCATGTTTACAAATAATCTTTTAAAAACAATAATATTCTAAAATTTTTCCAGTAATCAAATTTTAACTTACTGTTTGCAGACTTTCTCTTCTTCCATTTTAGAAAACTGAGGCAGCATTTGCCCATCTCCAATCTTGTGCTATGTCATTATAGGTAAATGAAATATATATTTCACTCTCTACCATCTTTCATATATCATTGTCAGTGCCATTCACATCTGCCTATTCTTTCACTTCCTCAAGATATAATTCCTCGAGGTCTAGTGTCTTTATTTTATTTAGGGCAATTGAGTTCTCTTATCACCTTATTCATATTGGGTATTAGTTCCCTATTATCAATCATTGTTTTCTTTTCAGTCCAAAGGCAAAACAAAAAAAAAAGGGAAACAAAGAATTAAGGAATTCTGTCCTCTCATTCTTATAAATTAGCATCATTCTATTTACCCTGAGCCACAGTTTTATTAGTTTGAATTCTTAAGATCCCTTGTCCAGCTATAAATCTGTGAGCCTATTACAAAGAATGTATTTCTCTAAAACTTAATTTTTAATTCCTTGTGAAAATAAAGAGATACACACTTGAAATGGATAGTGTTTTCATTCTTTATAGTGATAGTAAGATCATGCTGATTTGAAGTAGATATCCATTTTGGCTTATTCTTGGCAAACCTTGTTTTCAATTTTATGTTAATGTTAATACCTTTGCTGCTTACTTTACTACTTAATTTGTGATCAAAATCATCTTATTTTATTCACGCCTTCACACTTTTTACAACTCAGCAGGAGCTCTAGGAGAACCTGTGAAGCTAAAATACAAATTATCCCTATCCATAGGAAAAATAAAACTAAAAAGCTATTTCAGAATATGTAATAGTTACAAGACTTTTGAATGGATGTGGTTTCCTAAATTTCTTTTGTACTTAATTTGTATATTAAAGCTCTTCTTAGGTTGATATCTTGCATCCGTTTGAGTGATTATATCCTTCCCCTAACAAAGACTGGTGCTGAACAGAGCATTTAGTTCTTGCATTAATTTGATTATATATAGCATTTTTCCTTTCTGTTAGTACATTTGACAATCCAAACACATTTAAGCAAAGTAAGAAAACATATCAATGCAAAATTATTCCAGCTAATATATAAAGTATTGGATTAATATTTTTGTCTTACAGTATTTCTTTAGATTCATTTACTCACCTAGAAAATGATGACCATGAACAGTTAAACTAAAAACATTTTGTATAGCTATGGAACCATCTGTGATTTTCACATGAAATGATTTTTCTTCACTTTAGTCATCTTATTTTAAAAATTTCACTATAATGCTGATATGTGTTAATATGCACAGTAAAATAGTTTTGAAAATGAGTTTCCCCTATATGCACAAAAATCTTATTTTTATTAGCAACATATAAAAGTTACTATTTCTAATGACAGCAATACTATATTAGTAACTCATCATCTTATGTCACAAATTAATGAATATATATTATTAATAAATAACAATAACAAATACTTGGGGTAGCACTTTAAAATAATTGGAAAGTTATATTATTTGATTTTATAAAATTTCCACACATAGACACACACACATACACACACACACTCAACTACTTTAATGCATAATCCCAAATCAAAACTGTCCTAAATTTCCTTTCTACCTAAACAGACATAGACAAGTCAGATTTTTTTTTTTCTTTCTGATTAGAATTTGATATCTCATAACCTTAGATTTATAAGAGACAAAATGTTATAGTGAGGGAAGTCAGGAAGACTAGGTCAGAGCCAGCCTTTAACACATTCTGATGATATCATCTTAAGTGAGTCATTTTACCTCTCAATGCCTTCATATCAACCCTTTGAGAGATTATTATAAATTGCAAAACAACTAGTGATTGGCTTTGATAGAGAGAGCCTTATCAGGAGTTCCCTACACTTTTACAGATTTGGACCAAAACACAATAGTTTCTTTTATTCAAAACACTTTCATTTTAGTTATTGTAGGGGAGGTAGTTTATCTGTTTAAAGGAAAATAGTCCCCTAGTCTATTTAAATCATGGCTGGAAAAAAAAAGGCAAAGAATTTGAAAATAAACCCTTATTATCAACATATATGACATTTTATCTTAGATTAAATGAAAAAAGTGGAAAACCTAAATGATTGGAAGGAAATAAAAGAATACATCCCAAAGAGCTCACATCTTGAGAGATATGGAAATAGAAAGGATAATCATATAATTTTTTTCCCATATTGTTATCATAAAGGTTAAAAGTCCTACATCTTTTCTTTCTCCTTATAACATTTACCAATTTGTTCCCTCTTAGATTTAGCCTGAATTGTTTGGCTGAACGATTAGCAACAGTTGGAAACCTATGTAAACCTTTCCTTTGAAATGCAAAAGAAAAAGAGGGCCAAAGATACTGAACAGCAGGTGGGGGCTTGGGAGGGACATTTTTGGCAATATCTGAATGGCAATGACAGCTCTTCAGCTTCTGACATGCAATTATATATTGTGGCTCAAAAAAAAAAAAAAAAAAAAAAAGAACTGAGTTACCATGGTGTTAGAGAATTGGAAAGCAAAAACAGATGTTACTTTTGGTTAAAAGCAGGACATAGAGCTTTAGCCTGGATTTTAGTCCAGTTGAATACTCAAAATGAAACATCAAAAGCACACATTTTGGAATGTAGTTAATCCACTTTAAACGAATGTTTCAAGAAGTAAGCTATAATATTAATAAGCTGCCAATTGCTTTATAATGTTTTTCAAATAAACCTTGAGTATTAAATGTAAAAGTAACTATCAGTTTAAAAAAAAAATCTTGATATAAAATAGAATAATAGAAACACAGTATAAGATCTAATGAAGACAGTTAAATATGATTTTGATTTATTTTCAATCTAAAGTTAAAAAAAATAAACATTTCTAGTATTTCATTCACCATCTATAGTATATAATAATTTATACATAATCCTTCAGGTTATATCCTGCATTGTTCTCTGACTGAGTAGTTAAGATATCCTGCTGTGAGGAAGGATAGTGCCTAGCTTCTTGATGTCTTTTTAAACAGGAAGTGCAGAAAATCACACCTGCTACAAGTAGTAATGCTGTTGAAATAATTCCAAGGTAAATAGCTCCACCAGGTTCATGCTTATTGTGCTCTGGGACTGTTGGATCCCAAAAATTTGAAATGATCTCCTTCATGTACCATGATGTAGGTATTAAACCAGATACCCCTGAGAGAATAAAACATACTCCTCCGGCAAAAGTAGTACGATTTTTGGTTTCTCTGTCCCCTCCTAACCGTGTACATTTCATGCCAACTGTAGAAATGCAAATCCCCAAAGCTGAGAGGATGCAAGACAATACCATCGTGGTCCGTGCAGTCTGCACATAGACAGGGAGGGATAGGATTGAGTGTTTCAGTGTGCAACTGAACATCCCGGTGCTGAACCATGTGCAGTCCATCCACAGCCCTTGAAGTTGAATAATAGCTGTTATGATATTTGAGCCCACATTTACATTTACCTTCCAGTTTGGCAATAGTGTGGCTATAATTATGCCACAAATGCCAGATAAGGCTAGAATAAAAGCAATGAGCTGTAGACCTGCTGATGCCATAATGTTGATCTGTCTGTCTCCTTTTGTCAGCCCGATCCTCTCTCGTAGATACTGTCCAATAAACTGCAGTTGTTCCAATGAAGACTGTAACTGATTCTGTACAAGGGGAAATAAAGATAGTTGCAGATGAGTAATGGAAATCAGGGAAATGGAAAGGAAGGAGGAATGAGTGAATAAAATGCTTACATTTATAGTTGGAGTTTATCTGAAGGCACAACTGAATGTGACCCTGCAGTGAATGAGTGAGCACTCTGTAAAACAGCTGAGAAGGGAGATTACATAGCTCTCAGATACTTCTTTTTCATGCTTACACGACGGATTATTCAAGTTGTAGACTTCAGAGAAGTAATGCCTTTGCTTTTTCTTCAAGCTCAAAATATGTCCATTATTCTCAGAGGAAAGGTGTATTCTATTAAAGAATTGAATCACATATAAATCAAACAACTGAATTTACTTTCAAATTTTTGTTTTTTAGTTAGGGGAGTTCTCTGTCACCATTTTCAACTGTATAAAAAGAAGGCTTTTTCCTACTTTGTTTTGCAGAAGGATAAGATTATGGGTGGGGTACGCTATAGACCATGTCAACTTTTTTCAGTGTATAGGTTGGTTTTGTTGAACTGTTTTTCTCTCCTATTTTATTCTTCTTTATGAAGAATAGCCCTCTGGGAAGGGGAAGTATATATTGGGAAATCTAGGTCATGTAAAAAATAAAAGTTATCAATAACATTTATTTTGCATGTGATATATTTTCCAAAACCAGTACTTTATTTATTTAAACTTCATCTGCTCAAATCTCCTAAAGAAGTTAAACTATTGTTGTTTACTTTTCATCACATGTACTTCATAGTTCAAATTTGTGTGGAGATCTATATATGCTGCTATCTTAAGTATTATTATCTGTATCTTAATAAAATAAATAACTTAAATTGGTTTTTAAAATAAGTTTTTTGGCAAACCAAGATGGCAGAATAACAAATACAGACTGGTTTCCCAATCATACCTTCACACAGTTCTAGAAAATTCTCCAGACTGAATCTGTTTGGAAAATTTAAGAAAAAATAACCATGAGTGATCAATGAAGTGGAGACAGATCTGTGGTGTTAAAGTAAAGGTCTATCCAAGGACTTTTGAATAGATTATTTTAGCCTTAAAAGACTGAGAGAGGCTTCAGGTTGTATGCTAGGGCAGGAAGAGGTACCCAAGCTCTGTTGTTTATTACCCAGTTCTGAGTCACAAAGCCAGGAGAACTAAGAAAGGGACTCATGTCTAGGGGTAACAGAGAGGAGTAAGTGGTCTTAGTCATGAGCCCCATTTCTCAAATGAGTTCCATTTGAGGAGTAAGGAACAAATTCACAAGCAAATAAATAGTAGCTATGTAGCTTTGACCTCAGGAGCAGAGCAAGAACTCAATTCTACCTTTCAGCTCTGGCTGAAGCCTAAAATAGAATAACCAACACTGGAATCCCAGACTAAAAGGAAGCGTACAATTCATTCTCTCTGAACCTGCCGGGCTTCACAGCTGTCTGATAGTGTCGGAGTCCAACATCAGTTTATTAGAATGACTTCAGATGCCTGCCTAGCTCAGAAACTTGCAAAGCTTAGAACCAGAAGGTAATGAATATACTTCTCCATGGGTCACATCACTTTTCATGTCACCAGTTTGAGCTGTCCTTGAGATCTTGAAATAATGATGTTCAACATTCCCAGAAAGAAGACAAATCCTTAGTTTAGATAATTTCCTAGAAGTGTGCAGAACCCAGCCCTAATATAAAGTTCAATATCAAAAAGCAATTTGGTAAAATGAGCAAACATAATCCCACCTTCAAGAGATATTATAGTGACAGAGTAGCTCAAGACACAAACTTAGAAGAACATGACTATAAAACACCTATAAGCAAAATGTAAAGAAAACTATAGTTTGGGCATAAATCCAATAAGAATTCCTAGAAGTAGTTGGGGGTTTTTTGTTTGTGTTTTAAAGAGTAGGAAAAATGACTTTTAAAAACCAAATGAGAGTAATAAAGTAGAGAATTAGAAAAGAAATGAGTGCTATGTGCAAACACGGTACAGAGAGGCTCAGACTGAGAGGCCCGGCACAGGGAATCTAGCAGGAGGTTCATAAGCAAAATTTAACAACATTGGCTACTTTGTCCCTAATTCAAAAGGTCAGTGGATTAGCAGACCAGCTGTGAGACCTCCAATACAACTATGGAAGGCCAATAGTGAGCCCATGAACCCAAGCATAAAAAACTGAATTTGACCAGGCTCACAGTGCAGTGGGGAAACCTGCAGCAACACCAGTCCTGGGGCAGTCCGTGAGACTGTCATCCTGTAGAGGAATCTTGGAACAATCTCCCTGTGCCCTGGGTGCAGACTTCAACCTTTAAAAATGAGCAAAAAAGCAAAAAGAACTCTGACCATAAAGCGCTACTATGTAGACAGAGAAGAGCAGAATACAAACTTAGAAATGGATAGCAAAGGCAAAATATCTCCAGATGAAACCTCAAAGGGGGATATGAACTGATCTCCACCTCAAAAGGCTATCTTGAATGGATTCAAAAAGGATTTTAAAAGAGAGTTAGAAGAATAGTGGGGGGAAGATATGAGAGCTTTGCAGGAGAGTTTGGCAAAGGAAACACAGAAATTGATTGAAGAAAACAACTCGAAAAATAAATTTGCTGAAATGGAAAAAAAAAAAAACTAAAGAAAACTCTTTGAAAAACAGAATTAGTGAAATGGAAAAAAAGAAGAACTTCTTAAAAAAAGAATTTATGAAATGAGGGAAAAAAATCCAAAGAATAAAACAATTCCTTTAAAGGTACAATTGGCCAAATACAAAAAGAGGCAAAAAGATTAGTATTGAACAAACGGAAGTGAATGACTCAGTGAGACAACTAGAATCATTCAAATATAACCAAAAAAATAAAAAAATAAAAATAGAAGATGTAAAGTACTTCATTGGAAAAACAACTGACATGGAAAATAGATCCAAGAAAGAAAGACAACGTAACAATTATTCAGCTACTTGAAAGCCATGATGGAGTGGGGAGTGGGGAGGAGAAGAGAGAACCTAGACAACATCTTTCAAGAAATCAAGAAAAACTGCCATGATATCCTCAAACCGAAGGGTGAAATAGTCATTGAAAGAATCCACTGATCACTGCCTAAAATAGATGCCCAAATGAAAATTCCAAGGAATACTGTAGCTAAATTCCAGCATTATCAGATCAAAGAGAAAATATTGTAAGCACCCAAAAAGGAAATAATTCAGAACAGCTTCTACTTTAAAGGATCGAAGGACCCGGAATATGATTTTCTGAAGGGCAGAGGAGCTTGGACTATAACCAAGAATCAACTACCCAACATTATATTTTAGGGGAAAAAGATGGATAGTCAATGAAATAAGGGATTTTCAATCATTTTTTGCTGAAAAGACCAGAACTGAATAGAAAATTTGATCTTTAACTATAAGACACAAAAGAAGCATAAAAAGGTAAAAAGAGAAGGGAAAAAAAACCCTTTAATGTTTTAAAAGTTAAAAGGTACACATTCCTCCATGGGAAGATGATATATGTAATTCTTGAGAACTGTCCCTTTTTCAGGGCAATTAGAAAGGGTATAGTTAGAGGGTGTTGGTATAAGTTGACTTTAATGATATAAAAAAGAAATTACAGGTAGAAAAAGGATTGAACTGGGAGAAGAGGAAAGAGGAGGTAAATTGAAGTAAATTCTATCACATGAAGAGGCACAAAAGACATTATAGTTGAGGGGGAAAAAAAGGGAGGAGGATGAGCATTGTTAGAACCTTAATCTCATCAGATTTAGCTCAGAGAGGGAATATCATACATATTTAGTTTGGTATAGAAATGTGTTCCTCCCCTCCACTGAGAAATAAGAGGAGAAGAAAGAAAGGAAAGAGTGGCTAATAGGAAAGGAAGGCAGAAGTAAAAGAGGAAAAGGATAAAAAATGGGGAGGCCGAAAAAAGGGAGGGCAGATTGAGGGAGATGGTAATTAGAAGCAACACCCTAGTGAAGGAAAGGGTGAAAGAAGAGAGAAAAGTATAACTTGGGGAAAATAAGATGGCAGGAAATACAAAGTTAATACTTTTAATTGTGAATGTGAATGGGATTAACTCTCCCATAAAACCAAGTGGATAGCAGAGTGAATTAAAAGCCAGAATCCTACAATATGTTGTTCATAAGAAATACATTTGAAACAGAGAAATACGTAGAGAGTAAAGATAAAAGCCTGAAGCAGAATCTGTTATGCTGTTTGTTGTTGTTGTTGTTGTTGTTGTTGTTGTTGTTGTTGTTGTTGTTTTGCAGGGGTGGGGGAGGGGGAGGGACCCAATAGATAAATTTTTGATCAATTTGATTAGAAAAAAAGAAAATCAAATTAGTAATATCAAAAATGAAAAGGGTGAATTTATCACCAATGAAGAGAAAATTAGAGCAATAATTAGGAGTTATTTTGCCCAGCTGTATGCCAATAAATCTGATGATCCAAATGAAATGTATGAATACTAATTCAAAAATATAGATTTTTCAGATTAATAGAGGAGGAACTAAATTACTTAAATAGTCCCATTTTAGGAAAAAAAAAACTTGAACAAGCTATGAATGAACTCCCTAAAAAAAAAAATCTCCAAGGCCAGATGGATTTACAAGTGAATATTTAAAGAACACTTAATTCTAGTATTATACAAACTATTTGGGAAAATAGGGAAAGAAAGAGTCTTACCAAATTTCTTTTATGACACATATATAGTACTGATATCTAACCAGGAAGGACCAAAACAAAGAAAATTTAGACTAATTTTCCTAACGAATATTGATGCAAAACTCTTAAATAAAATATTAGCAAAGATATTATAGTATCTCATCACCAAGATGATAGACTGTGACCAGGATGTATACCAGGAATGCAGAGCTAGTTTGGTATCTGGAAAACTATTATCATAATTGAACATATTAATAACCAAACTTGCAGGATAATATGATTACATCAATAGATGCAAAAACAGCATTTGAAAAAATACATTAGAGAACATAGGAATAAATGGAGTTTTCTTTAACATAATAAATAGCATCTGCCCAAAACTCTCAGCAAGCATTAGATGTAATGGGAACAAACTGAAAGCATTCCCAATAAGATCAAGGATGAAACAAGGTTGCCCAACTATCACCACTACTATTCAATATTGTACTAGAAGTGTTAGCTTTTGCAACAAGAGAAGAAAAGAAATTGAAAAAGCTAGAGTAGATATTGAGAAAACAACATTATCATTCTTTGCAGATGAAATGATGGTATACTTAGAGAATTAAGTAAAAACTACTAGAAACAATAACTTTAGCAAAGTTACAAGATATAAAACAAATCCATATAACTAACAGAATCTAGCAGTAAAAGATAGAAAGAGAAATCACATTTTTAAAAACTGTAGAAAATATAAAATATTTGGAAGTCTTCCTACCAAGACAAACCCAGAAACTACAGAAATATAATTACAAAACACTTTTCACACAAATAAAATTAAATTTAAATAACGGGAAGACTATCAAGTGCTCATAAGTAGGCCGAGCCAATATAATGAAAATGACAATTCTATCTAAATATACTTTTTCAGTGCCACGTGAATCAAACTGCCAAGAGATTAATTTAAAGAATTAGAAGAAATAATTACAAAATTCATGTGGAAGGACAAAAGGTCAAGAATTTCAAGGGAATTAATGGGAAAAAAAGTGCAAAAGAAAGTGGCCTAGTACTGGACCTAAAACTATATTATAAAGCAGTAATCATCAAAACCATTTGATACTGGCTAAGAAATAGAGCAATGGATCAGTGGAATAGATTAGGTTCACAAAACCCAATAGTCAATGACTATAGTAATCTTATGTTTGATAAACTCAAAGACTCTAGCTTTGGGGATAAAAAAGTTTCTGAGAAAACCGGAAAATAGTATGGCAGAAACAAGACTAACCAACATCTAACATCCTATTGCTAAAATAAGGTCAAAATACATTCATGATTTAGACAGAATTATAAGCAGATTAGGAGAACAAGGGATAATCTGTCTTTCAAATCTGTGGAAAAGGAAGGAATTTATGGCTAAAGAAGTAGAGAAATTTGTGAAATACAAAATGAATAATTTTGATTATATTAAATTAAAAAGATCTGGTACAAACAAAACCATTGCAGCCAATATTAGAAGAGAAGCAGGAAACTGGGGGAATTTTTTTTTTATCCAGTGTTTCTAAAATGTATAACTCAAATTTGTTATAGATCTATAATATAGATTTCTCAGATTAATAGAGGAGGAACTCAATTACTTAAATATTCCCATTTTAGGGAAAAAAAAATGAACAAGCTGTCAATGAACTCCCTAAGTAAAAATCTCCAGGGCCAGATGGATTTACAAGTGAATTCTACCAAACATTTAAAGAAAAAGATAATGATAAATATTGGAAGGGGTGTGAGAAAACTGAGGCAGCATCTTATTGTTGGTGGAGTTGTGAACTGATCCAACTATTCTGGAGAGCAATTTGTAACTGTGCCCAAAGGGCTATCAAACTGTGCATATCCTTTGATCCAGTAATGTTTCTACTGAGTCTGTATCCTAGAGATCATAAAAAAAAAGGGGGGGGGGAAGAACCAGCATGTGCAAAAATGTCTGTGGCAGCCCTTTTTGTAGTGGAGAGAAACTGAACATTGAATGGATGCCTAACAGTTGGGGAATGGCTGAATAAGTTATGGTATATGAAGGTAATGGAATGTTACTGTTCTATAAGAAATGATGAGCAGGCTGATTTCAGAAACGTGTAGACAGATTTATATAAACTGATGCTAAGTGCAGAAAATATTGTACACAGCAACAGTAAGATTATGTGCCGATCAACTGTGATGAACTTGAATCTTTTCAACAATGAGGTGATATCAATAATTCTAATACACTTGTGCTATAAAGTGCCATCCGCATCCAGACAGAGAACTGTGGAGACTAAATGTGGATCAAAACATGATATTTTCACCTTTGTTTTTGTTTTTGTTATTGTTTGCTTGATTACTTTTTCCTTTCTTGTGTTTTTTCCCCTTTTGATCGGATTTTTCTTTCAAAACATGAGAAATGTGGAAATATATTAAGAAGAATTGTGCATGTTGAAGCTTTACTGGATTGGGGGAAGAGAAGAAGAAGAATTTGAAACATAAGGTTTTATAAGGGTCAATATTGAAAACTATCTTTGCATGTATTTTGAAAAATAAAAACTTTGGGGGGTTTTTAGGGAAAAAAATGAGTTCTGTGGAAGAAAGATATAAAAAAGAGACTTAACAGCTTGGTTAAATCATACAAAATGTTAGCAAAATAACTTCTTTAAAATTAGAAGCAACCAAAGAAAAGCTAATGACTCCATGAGATATCAAGGAATACTAAAATAAGCCAAAATTCTAAGAATAGAAGAAAATACAAAACATTCAATGAAAGTGGTCAGAAAGGCACTAATCTAATCATCTGGAAGCCATGGTAGAGGGGAAAAGAACTTAAACATCATGTTTTAAGAAATAAATTTTTTTAAAAATCTAACCTGATCTCTTAAAACAACAAATTAGATATAGAAAGAACTAATCAGTCACTTGAAAGAAGCCACAAAATGAAAATTCCCAGGAATATTATAGTCCCAAATCCAGAATTCCTTGGTCAGAGGAAAAAAAATTTTTTCAGCAACCACAAAAAAAAGTATTCAAATTCCAAAGAGCCATAGTAAATGTGATAAAAGATTTAGCAGCCACCAATATAAAGAAACAAAGAGCTTAGAATATTCTATCCCAGAAATCAAAATATTTGGGCTTATTGCCAAGAATAACTTAGCAGAAAGGGAAAATATAATCTACAGGAGAGGAAAAGTGAATCTTTAATGAAATGAGGACATCTAAAAATTTCTGATAAAAAGACCACACTTGCACAGAAACTTGAAAATATAAACTCTGAATTCAAGAGAAACCAAAAAAAGGTAAATATAATTGAGCAAGATCAAATAAGTAAAAAACTGTTTACCTTCTTATATGAGGATATAATTTTTCCTGAAGAATTCTGTCATCCTCAAGGGTCACAGAAAAAAGCAACTAAATGGTCTAGGAATGGTTCTGTTAAAAATGGATGATCTTAAAAGAATGGAAAGGGAGGGAAAGAAGTATATATTGTTGGGAGTGGAGTGAAAAGTGAGAGGATTGGGGGAAATTATTTCATCTAATTTTGTTGCAAAAGTAAAAATCTATACAATAAGGAGAAGGGGATGAGATGGGGCAAAGAGTAGGTGATAACTGAACCTCACTCTTATCTGATTTGCTGAAAGGAGAGTGGAATATACATTAATACACATCCGGATCCAGAAATATATTTAGCCCAGTGGAGAAACAGGAAGAAAAGGAGAAGAAATATAAGGAAGGATAAAGAGAAAGATTAGTTCAAAGCAAAATAAAGTCTCAAATGAACAATAAGAAACAGAAGAAAAGATAATATGATGGAGGGAAATGCACAGTCATAACTATGAATGTAAATAGGATGAATTCACCCACAAAACAGAAAAGGATATTAGAATGGATTAGAAACTAAAATCCAACAATATGTTGTTTATAAGAAATATATTCTAAACAGAGTGATACACATAGAGTTCATTCATAGAATGAAGCAGAATCTGTCATGCTTTAGATGAAAAAAAAAGTGCAGGGATGGCATTTGAGATCTCAAAAGTACAACAAAAAGTAAAACAGAGAAACTGAGAAACTAAATATCTTTAAAATGTACCATACACAATAAATTAATCTCAGGATGAAGCACATGCACTAAATGATATAGCATCTAAATTCTTAGGGAAAAGTTAAATTACTTCCATATTTAAAAAAAAATCATATTGAAAACAAGAAACTTTCACAACCATGATTCTATCTATCAGTACCAAAAAATGCCTTTGACAAAATACACAACTTATTTATGCTGAAAATCCTAGTCCAAGCACGGAAAGATCTTTTAAAAAAAATAAAACCAAAAGCAAGTATATTATGCTATGAAGATATACTAGAAACTTTTCCAGTAAATATAGGAGCAAATCAATGATCTTCATTCTCTCCAGTATTACTTGATACTATTTGATATTACTTGATATAGTTCTAGAAATGCTAACATTACATTTTACATTATAACTTTACATTAAGAATGTAAAGATAAGTAAAAAAGACATAAAAATCATCCCTGTTGACTTGTGATAAGATTTACATAGAAAATCTTAGGGAATCAACAAACACTAACTAAAACCATTGTTTCATCAAAGTTGCCAATTGCAAAAATAAACAACCAAAAAAAAAAAAACCTTCCAAAAACAAACCATAAAAATTAATAGTATTTTTGTACAATTATTAAATTTGACAAGCAGTAATAGAGAAATACCATCCAAAATAACTAGCAAACACATAAGATTTGGGAGATTCAATATACCAAAACATAAAAATATTTGTATAGAATCGATTCAAAAGTACTTCTTAGAGAAATAAAGAACAACTTAAATAATTCGAGGAAAGTACTCAGAATATAACCATATCAATATGAAAGAAATGATATTATAATTTTATATACAGTTAAGATACAGTTTTAATTTATGTGAATTAAACCAGAAAAGATTACTTTAGAATTCAATAAAATTTTTAATAATTTTTTTTGGAAAAAACAAAGATCTAAAATACCAAAGGAAATATTTTTTAAGGTAATAATGAATGGAGAATAATATTTTCAGACCTCACATTAGATTATAAAGCAGTTTCATCAAACTTCTAGGAAGTGAATAGAGAAATAGCATATAGAACAGGCTACATAAGGGAGAATTAGGAAGAATGAGAAACATTAAACTTTTATTTGACAAACCTCAAAGCATAAATCATTTAAGAAATAATTCTTATTTGCAGGAATTTAAAGGAAAGTTGAAAAGCAATTTGGCAGAAATTAGGCTTAGAATAATGATTGTACAGGTATGACCTATGTCAGATCATTTGCTGTCTTGGTAAGGAAGAAGAAAAAAAAAATTGGAACTCAAAATCTTACAAAAATGAATGTTGAGGAGGCAGCTAGGTGGTACAACAGATAGAGCACCAGCCCTAAAGTCCAGAGGACCTGAGTTCAAATGTGGCTTCAGACATTTACTAGCTGTGTAACCTTGGGCATCGCCTCCATCAAAAAATATATATATGAATGTTGAAAATCATCTTTACATGTAATTGGAAAAAATACTCAATATAAAATTGAAAAAAAAAGTTTTAGATAAATATCTTACAGTATAAGTAGATATGACCTAAATAGTAAAGACCATAATATTTTTAAAAATTAGAGTAGAGTAAATCATGCATAGCAATTGGGTAGGAAGTGTGTTCTTATCCAAACAAGAGATAGAGGAAATTACAAAAGCTAAAATACATCATTTTGATTACATTTAAAAGCTTCCATACAGACAAAATGTACATTGGATAAGAAGGGAAACAGCGTAATGGGAATAAAAAACTTTCTATCAGATTGGCAATAAAAGATGAAAAAAGTGTTGAACATGTTATGGAACATAAATGCACATGAATAATATAACCATTTGGAAAGGAATTTGTAATTATGAGAAGTGATTGAAATGTCTTTAGTTTTTTACCTATAATTTTATTACCAGACCTAAGGAGGTCATTGATAAAAAGAAAATCCCCATAAACATCAAAACTTTATATCCACTTTTTGTGGTACCAAAGATATGGAAGCAAAGTAAATGGCCATTGTTTAGGGAATGATTAAACCAATTATGTTACATGAATGTAATGGAATATTACCAACTTGTGAGAAATGACAAATGGGAAGTGAACATCATGGAATTAGATGAATTGATGAAGAGTGAAGTAAACAGAGCCAAGAAAACAATTTGGGCTAATTGTAATAATGTAAATGAAAAGAACAACTATCACAAAATAGTTGAACATGAATATTGCAGAATTACAAAGAATCAGAATAATCCTAAAAAAAAGATATAACAAAACACCTCCTTTCATGTCTTTGCAAAAGTGGTGGGTGTGAATGTGGAAGTTAAATAGGTATGATTTATTGTATATATTTTTGATATGGTCAACAGTTCGCTAGATTTTTTTCTTTTACCACTTTTAAAAAAATATTATTTTATAAAATGTCTCTCTGGGAAGTGGAGGGAAATGGTGCATAGTAAAAATTTTGACAAGATAAAAATAATATCAATAAAATTTACTTTAAAAAAATGGGATTACCTACCTCATTGAATTGGATACAAATAGCCCTCAAAAGTAGTGAACCCTAATTTTTAGGATTTATTTGTAAAAGAGAAAAAAGTTCTTCTTTTAGTCAAAATTTATTATATTTATGACATACCACTATCTAAATCACTTAAGTTCTAATCTCAAATTTTTGCTGTACTTGATTTAAATCTGTAATGTGATTCTGTGCTACTATGATCATAGTGGCATTTAGGTATTATAATGTTATATTTCTCAAAAAAAGTTACTTTAAAGAACTTTAGTATTCCTGTACATAATTTCAATTATAATTATGTAACTTGATGTTGCTGATTGTGATAACTTTTGAACCTTTTCCTTTCTTTCACTTATAAATAATAGGAAGTTTTTAAAAATCTTCAAGTCCAGGAATTCTTAACCTGGGATTTATGAACTTAATTAGTTGTTGTGCAATTTTAATAACTGTATTTCAATTTAATTCCTTTTTAATCATGTGTTTTGACACTTTTGTTGCACTATTTTATGCATTTAAAAACATTTCTTTGAAAGATCCATAAGTTTTATCAATTTCCAAGTGTTCCTCACACACAAAAAGTTTAAGAATTTCATATCTAGTTCATATCTCCCATTTTCCAGACAATAATCAGAGGCCAATTGAACTTAAGTAATTTGCTCAAGATTACAAATCTAGGGAATGGCAGAGTACTGATCTTTTGATCTATGTTTTTTTCTGTATGACACATTTTTTAAATACTGACTTCATGATATATTCTGCCCCTGTTATACTAATTAGACCTTCTTTCTCGTAGTATTTTCTTTTTATGTATACTCCAGACAGGTTTTGAAGCTTCTACAAAGCCATATTTATATACCACTTCTGAAGAGCAAATATTCACCATTTTCCTCTTTTATCAGCCACACTTTCTTTATTATCACAGGTAGGAAACAAACAAACTATTCAATGAATGGTTCTTTGAATAATTCACTTAGAAGATGAGGGCTTGTTTTTTATTAACCATCATAAGCAATTCTTTTTTTCCAATTTTAAAGCATAGGTGCTGTCAGAAGCACAAATACTCTAATGCTAAGAGAAACTTCCTTGGCTATATATATATATATATATATATATATATATATATATATATATATATAAACTCTTGATGACCCCAGGAAGCCTTGGAATCTTTTTGAGAAATACCAACATAAGTACAGACTATGGGATATTTTAGAATGATTTTGGAAGAAAGTTTTGGAGTCATTGTTGTTTTTCCTTATATGATTACAATAAACCAAAACCATTAATATCAAAGTTGCATTGCTATAGCTTGCCTAGCATCCATCATTAATGACTCTCCAGGACTGATCATTTAAAATCTTTTGGAAAGTTTCTGCCCCCTCCCCCACCTCAAATTATAGGATTTTAATATTTAAAATATTTTTTTTACTCATTTTAGCTGACTTACATTTAGCTGAATTTAAGTAGTTTTAAATTTGGGGTTTGCTTGCCCTCCCCGTGGTTCATCTTTGTAATAGCCATAATCTTTTTCTTATCTAAAAACTAAAGTTGAATGGAAGTGAATAAAAATTGTTAAATATCTTTACAATTCATTCATGATGAATATTTTTAAGATCTAAATTTTGATGATTTGCTTTTCAGCATTACAAACTCTTGTCTACTCCCTACATATTTTTATATCTTTACAGAACTTTTCGGAAATTTCTAGAGGGCATTTCTTTTATCTCTTCCTCATATAGTCTTTTTAAATTTTGATTAAGTAACTCGATTAAAAGATCTTCACCCTTTTCTATTGATCTGATTATACTCAATTTTCAGATTGTTGAACAAGTTTTGCTATATTCTCTATACAATTTGCTATTATTTGGATTTAAAAATTTCTCAGCTTGCTCTCATTTTTAGACAGATTATTCATCATAATTAGCTGGTCTGTGCTTTGCTAAATTACAGGTCTAGGAAAACCAGCATAAACAGTACAAACCAAACTAATATTTCAAATATAATCAAACCCTTTTGGTTGCTTGGGATTAACACAGCACTTACTTGTAGAATTCCAGGTTTCAAACTCTTTCCTCAATGTGAACAGACTCCATGAAGAAACCTTTTCCTTATATGCAGTTCAGTATTCTTTATGTACAAAGCACACTAGAATCTTAGTTATATTTTATGAGCATTTTTTCTCTCTTAGGCAGTACAGCAGCCTTTTCCTTTAAATTTCTGTCAACTAGTGAATAAAGACATGCTTTGTTTTTAATGGTGGTGGGGTGGTAGTGGTGTGGAGAAATACTGTATTAGTAAGCAAAAGCAGGAGATCCCTTTGGTTCTGAATAGAGAGCTACTTTGAGGTCCTACAACAAAATGCTTACATGACAGAACCTATGAATGTTAAATGTACACGAGGATATTTTTGCCAAGAGAAGGTTGAAAATGGACTTCATTTAAATTCAACTCCCAGTTTCTTATGTGAGTTAAAAACTAGCTTCTAAATCATGATTCAAAATCTGTCATATTGTCAATGGTTTGTAAATTTCCCATACCTGTTGTGGATATACTTCAAGACCTTGATTGTACTCTCATCAATCTTCCTCAGAGGAACTGGACCCAGTTAGGAACAAAGAAGGAAAGTCAACTAAACAAAGCTTGCTTTTCCAAAGTGTTTTGAATTGGTGATAAAAGTCTCTAACAAGTTAGCTTGCTGTGTAGCAAATAAAGAATAGCATATCAAATTGAGAAGTAAAAACTGCTGATCATGCTGGAAGATAAATACCAGGTTCTCTAGCTCATTTTCTGAGCTGTGGGAGAATTAGAAAAGGGGAGGCAGGGAGGAAGGAGGGAGTTACTGTTACAACATGATTTGTTGGAACCAAAAAGTCTGAAATGCCTCTCAGCCACTATTCGCTAGATAATTTACAAGTTGATTTGATTTTAATATCATGCTTTAATCATGTACTTATAATTTGTTACTGAATTTTTTCTAAGCACTCAATACAAGTTATCAAATTAATTGAGTCAATAATTTCTTTCAAATAGATAAAAAAGATTCTAAGAACATTTTTGACCTTATTATGGTTAAAATTGCTTTGTGATTTTGATACTGGGAAATTCAGAAATACCTCTCAGAAAAAGAGACTTCAGTGTTTTTGTGCTACTTTCAATTTTATATCTACAGCTTAATTTTTTCCCCTTTGAATCACCATTGGAAATATTTTCTCAGATAAAATCTTAGTAAACTAGATTGTTCATGAAATATTTAGAACTACATTAAAGCAACACTGATATCTAAATAAGAGGTTCTTAAGAACTAGAGTTGTGTTGACCAACCAAGCCATAAATTGTGGGTTGTTTTTTTGTTTGAAAATTATAACAGACAAATCTATACGTATATTTGTCATGTACCATTCTTTATCCCTTTTCACTTATGAAATGTCAGTACTACCCAAAGGAAACTATGATACTACAGTTATAGAAAACACTAGTTTTAGATTTTCTCAATCAAGAGTTCATATATGTTTCATTTTTGTCTGTTTATCACTTCCTGGATCTTCTCTAAACATTGTCACAATATTGGATTCCTTTGATATGCAGGGAAAATAGTTTGTACATATTCCCAACCTGAGAAAGCTCAACAATCGACAATTCCATTAAGATTTTTATTTTAGCCTCAGCTTTTCATTTTGAAATTTACAACCACTGTACTTCACCAGAAAAAACTTACTTGCTTTTGTAATATTGAGTGACTTTATGGTCATTAACAGTAGGTGATTAAAAGACCAATGCAAATGCATGAGAATTTCACTTTTACCATAAACTTGCAGATGTTAAAAAGATCCTTCTCTTTTATCACATACAATATTAGATTAAGAGCAATTTGCTTTTACTTTAGATTGCTAGAGGTGAGCTACTTTCACAGAATAGAGAATGTTGAAATGAGTGTCCATTATCTAGAGCTTTAACTTAGTGTATTTCATAGTCTTAGCAAGAGTCATTTTTGTATTATTCACAGAAGCATAGAACATCAGCAATGGAAAGGAAGGCAAAGGCAAATATATCTTTCTTACATTCTGAGACAGCTCTAATTATCATAAAGATTACCCTTAATTCAAGCCTAAATTTGTCTTTTTTGCAGCATATACCTTTGCTTGCCTCTTGAGCAAAACAGAGTAAATCTCTTTTCTCTTACTAGTGGCAGCCCTTCAGATACTTTGACAACTGTCATTTCCACCCCTCTCAACCTTCTGCATTACAAATTAAACATCCCTACTTCTTTCAGCTGAATCCCTTTAATATGGCATGATCTTGAAGTCCTGATGTCTCTTATGTTTATTGATTTTATGGATTTGTGGATGCTTTGTTGCTTTGTGGATTCTTTGTTACTTTTCTTAATAATGCATTGGTATTTCTCAATACACGTTGCAGTCAAAGCAATCTATTTGCTATTAGCTTAGAATTGTGTTTTCCCATTTCCATGCTTTTACCTATGTCCTCTTTGATCCCATTGACTGGAATATATGCCTGTATACAACTCTACCAGTTGAAGTCTTTTCCACACTATTAATGTAGTTGTAAGGGAAAACAATAATTTAAATAATAACTTTAAAATCAGTAAATATTAGCTAACACTATGCGCAGACTTCTGTGATAAATGCTTGAAGAAGATAAACAATTTCTGGAATTTACATGATGGGGTCTCTGACACATAACTGTAAATAACCATAAATAACTTTAAATTATATTTAACTGTATATTAAAAATAGAAGAAAAATTCTTTTTGAGTTATGGGGAGAATTATTACTAGTTTGGGAGAAGAGGGAATGAGGGAAGACTTCTAGAGAAACTGGCATTTGAGTTGAATTCTAAAGAATATATAGGAATTCCACAGAAATATAGAAGGGGAACACATTGGAGACATAGGCAAGACTGAAAACATGGGGTGTGTATGGAATGAATAGTCCAGTTTGTCCAGAGCATAGGGTAGAGAGAAGAGACGATCATAAAAGAAGGTTTAAAAAAATGTAGTATCCAATTATGAAAGACTTTGAAAGTTATCTAGTAAAATTTCTTTTTTAATTGATTGATGTAACTTTATTTCATAATGATATGAAAGATTGGTTACAATAGGGAGAGTAGAAACAAGATAACCTCTTATGCGATTGACAGAAGGGTTTTACAGTAGGCCAGGTAAGTAAGTGATGATGAAAGTACGAGAGAGAGAGAGTGAGCAGTATATTTAGAGAGGACAGGATGGATGTGAGAGCCATTATTGAGTTACCCTCAATGGAATTTGGTAGCTGAAAGGATAAAAAAGGTGAAGATGAGAAAAGAGGGAAAGCATTAAACTATAGTAGGAGTGCTGGATTTATAGTCAGATTTTAGCTTTGGTTCAAAACCTGGCATTTCTGTATGCTACTTGTGTCACTTTAGGGAAGTTACAAATCTCTTGGGATTTATATCAAAAAAAAGAAGTTGATTTTATAAGGGAAAAGAACCCCTGTGTGCAAAAATGTTTGTAGCGCCCTTTTTATAGTGGCAAGAAACTAGAAACTGAATGGATGCTCATCATTTGGAGAATGGCTGAATAAATTGTGGTATATGAATGTTATGGGATATTATTGTTCTGTAAGAAATGATCATCGAGATGATTTCAGAGAGGCTTGGAGAGAGTTACATGAACTGATGCTAAGTGAAATGAGCAGAATCAGATCATTATACACGGCAACAACAAAACTATATAGTGGTCAGTTTTGCCTTCCACATTTTAGGAAAGGAATTGATAAGCTTGAAAGTGTCTAATTGAAAACAATCATGTTAGTGAAGAGCCTTGTTTTAATTTCATGAAGATCAATTTAAAGAGATTTGGGGGCTGTGGGAGGGGTAGGAAGAGGAGGAAGCAGAGCCAAGATGGAGAGAAGCCAGGAATTTGCCCAAGTTCTCCCTATTTCCTTTGGAAACAATGTTAATCCTCTAAAAGAATTCTGGAGCAAAAGAATAGGCAAAAAAGATAGAGTGAATCAGTTTTCTAGTCCAAGATAACGTAGAAGGACTTTAGAAAGGGTCTGTCTAATTTGAGTAAAGGGAAGCATGGCACAGCCATGCTGTGGTGTCCAGATAAATGAGTGGGAGGCTCTTTCTTAGCTACAGCACAG
Organism: Antechinus flavipes; assembly: GCF_016432865.1. Taxonomy (NCBI): domain Eukaryota; kingdom Metazoa; phylum Chordata; class Mammalia; order Dasyuromorphia; family Dasyuridae; genus Antechinus; species Antechinus flavipes. The sequence goes on along the minus strand of NC_067401.1, from coordinate 344,809,135 downwards.
ATCTGCCACCAGTGCCCTGCAATCTGCACTCAGCAGGCTATCTATGAGGTTTTCAGCTCCAGCACAACAGGCAAATTGCCAACAGGGAACCCAGGGCATAATAGGCATGTAGACTTGGCTACTCCAGTGTAGTGGGCAAGCCACCAGTCCCAGAGGTCCCAGTGTAGAAAGCCAGTGACCCAGACTCCTGGTCTCTATTACAGGAAGCTTGAGACAGTGTCCTCTATACCCCAGGTGCAGAGTTCAATTTTTTTCAAATGATTAAAATATCTATATTCAGAGAAAGAATTGTTGATTCTGAATGCAGATTGAAGCATATTATTTTTACTTTTTTTCATTTTTTGTGTTTTGTGGCTTTTCTCTTTGTTCAGTTTCTTTCACAACATAATTAATGTGAAAATATGTTTAATATGATTTTACATATATAATCTGTATCTTGGAGGAGGGAGGGAGGAATAAAAATTTGGAGCTCAAAATCTTATGAAAAAGAATGTTGAAAATTATCTCTACATGTAATTGGAAAAAGAGAGAAAAAGACAGAAAGAGACTTAGGGGGATGGCATTTTCAAGTATTTAAAGGGCTGCCATTGAGAAAAACAAGTAGTCATTTTGTGTTTCCCTTCACAAGACAGAATTAGGAAATATGGCATAGAAGTTGAAGAGAAGCAGATTTAGGCTTTGAACAGGTATTCTCATTTACAGATACTCATTAACATAACAGGGTCACAGTCTTCCAATACTGTCAAGCACCCATTTAAATAGAGGTTTTACATTAGTCTCAAGTCTCTTGTTCGAAAATGGTGTTTGAAAGCTTCCTTGCTCCAGAACCCTATGAAAGTTGCCCCTCATCCATACTTTATCACCATGATAACATTGTAATCCTTCATTATTACTGATTTGATTGCCCAAGAACAAAATCTTATTATTTTTTCTTCCTTGCTTTCCCAAATAATTTGAGAAAAGGGCTAGTACTTCAGTGCTCCATAACTGTTAAAACATACACACACATATATTAGGCCTTTTGGTGCCAAAACACCAACCAAGAGAAAGATCTTAGATTCCAGCCCCCAGTAAGAACCAAGTACATATTCTGTGAACAGGGTATGTTCTGGACATTCATCACAATCTATCATTTTGGGGAGGAATCAAAGGAATAACTGTTATGGATTTTACTAAGTTAGAAGCCCTATCTAATTTTTCTTCTTCCCTAATACTTTAAAGAAACAAAATGACACTATCTTCTGTCATCTAGTATACTTGAGAGTGGTACCTCACATCAGTTAGTGTTTACCATTTCAATTGTAGGCAAACTTTCATCTCCTCCTATAAGTGTAGTGATAAAATTGCCTTCTGTTGAGGCAAAACCCATTCTTTGCTGATACTTTCTGCTTTCATACCAGTTTCCCTCACTTCTACCTCCTACCAGTCCTTTTAAGGACCCTTTTAAGACTCCTTTTTCCAACTCTAAATCTAAGATTCATCCTTGTAAAATCTTTTTTTTTTTAAATTCTTTCAGCCTCCTCAAATTGTTTTGTATCTCCTTATCTGTTTACAAATAATCCTCCTGTAGAATATAAGCACTTGGAAGATAAGAACTGTTTTTCATTATTTTCTTCTTGAGCTTTTTCCCAGAGTCTTTCTCTGCCTTCAGAATACTCAAAGTTTCTGTAAGCTATAAATAAAAAGATCAGGGTCTCTCCTTTCTTAAGCTCCCAAAAGAAAGTGTTGAGTAATCAATTTCTATTACTGAGGAAAGTCTAGTGAGCTTTGTCCTCCCCTGTATCTTAATATCCTCAGTGCTGAACACCATACTCTGTACCACTTAATGTTTATAAAAATAAATTAATGCATAAGGAGAGAACTTGTTAACGATAGAGGTTAGCCAGATTTGGAACAAATTGCCCCAGGAAATAGAGATATCCTTGTCACTAAAGATTCTTGTGAAGGTTGAATGACCATATATTGTTAAGGAAAGGATTCTTGTTCTGCACTAATTGATTAGATGGATTCTCAGGTTCCTTGGAACTGCCAGGATTTCCAGAATTTTCTCTTCCCAGTCTAAATCCAGTATTCTATCAACAGAAAACAGAATAAATGGTTATACCCCCAACAGATGTAATGAAGCTTTATTTAGCATGTTATGCTTATTTAAAATACTTTCTATACATCATTTCATTTGATTGCCACTACAACCCTGTGAAATATGTATATAAATACTTTTTATTCACATTTTACAGAAGAGGAAACGGAAGCCAAAAAAAGCAAAGTCACTTGTCTAAAGCTGCTTCCATTTTAAGTCCTTGTACTTAAAGAGATGGGATTTTAATTGTTCAGGAGAAATGACAATATACACCAGTAATTGTTGAAATCCTTACAAAGTGTTAACTCATTAGAGGAATCTCCCATACTTGTGAACTCCAATGAGTACTTAAATACATTAGTGAGTTAGAGAATTTGCTAAGTACCATCCAACAAATAATGACTCTAGTGTTTCTAAAATTGGATTTTACTAAGACTAATTGAAATCCTATTTCTTCTATATAACTTTTCCTGATCCCTAAAATTAAAGGGATCCCTTTTCCCATGAAATCTCATATTACTTTGTGCCAAGCTTTACTTGGCCTTATATTTTTCTTCCTTTGTCATAGTTTACTTCAGTGCCTCACTGTAGTTTAAAGCTAATCCTATCTTCTCAAAGATATCCCAGTGGAATGGAATCTAAGCGTTTTAGCTATATGAGAGCCTTTGTATTTTTTTTAATCTAAAAACAATAGTTTTGACATATATTTTGAATTCCGACTATTAGCAGATTTAAAGCAAGGGAAAAAATATTCATCAGTGACATGTTTTGTCTCTAAAATTGTTGATTAAATTCAGCTTTCACTAGCTGAATTCTAGTTTTAACACTGACTTGGAATACTTAATGATATTACTTATGTAAGCTTTAAATTACTCTTTTATTGGCCAAAGCATTACTTGGGACTGAAGTTTAAGTATTTTTGTATCTTGAAAAGTCAAAATGCATCAAGAGAGTGAGTGTTCTAATTTTGAGTTAGAGGACCTAAGTTTGGTCTCAGCTATGCTGTTTGCTCCCTGTGTAACCTTTAGCAAATCAGTTAACTCCTTTAGGCCTCAGTTTATTCATATATAAAATTCTAAGTTTGGACTAGATAACTTCTTAGGGACTTTACAAAACAAAATCTAAAATCCTGTGAAATTATTTGGCATATATTTGAATTTTTTTTTAACCTTTCTCAGTTATCTCTTAATTTAGGGAACAGTGCTTATAAGGGTAAAACCTGGTTGAAATCCTCAGTAGTTGTTAGAATAAATTAAATGTATGATTTCTTCTTAAATAGCTATAACAAAGTCAAATTTATGTTTAAGGGAAAGGGAAAGTTAGTATGGGCAGTAGTCTATATTGTTTTTTTAATTGCCAATATGAAGGCTAGATATAGGTTCTGGATCAACATTCTCCTCAGGGTAATTTATTATTGGATATAAATCATTGCTCTGTTATTTTAGTCCAAAGTATCTAAAGCAAAGGCGGAAGGTTGATGGAGAACTTAAAGAAATTCAAGATGACTAAAGTTTGAGTATGTAAAGATTTGAAATGAGGATTTATCATGCTCAAGTAAACTCTGAATAGATTATGTAATGATATTTAGTCTTACTCTCTAAAAAACTCAAATCATTTTTATGATATGTCCTTAATCTATTGAATATTTTTAAAAGAAGAAATTTAAAAGGTGATTTTTTCTATTTTGCATCAAATATGTGTTTATCTATGAGATTATCTTCCATTTGTCCATTATGCATTTTGTATTTATGTTATATATATGTAGTTATTTTCCTGTTGTCTCCTCCATTAAAATGTGAATTCCTTTAGACATTGTTTTTGCCTTTCTTTATATCCTCAACACTTAGTGCATAGTATCAGGTACATAGTAGGGATGGTCTTAATAAATAGTTGTTCACTGTCTGACTGACTGAAGGAAACTAGAAATTTTAAGAGATAAGGCATGTATTCCAGACATAAGAAACAGCCTATGCAAAATTATGGAGATGGGGAAATGGGAATTTTGTAAAGGGAACAGAAATAAGACCCATTTGACTAGAGCAGAGCTTGCATGAATGTATAGTAGATTTTGAAAGGCAGATTGGGTTTAGAGTAGGAAATTTTAAATGCCAAACAGAGGATTTTACATTTGATTCTTAAAATTATAAGGATGACCTCAACTTTATTGAATAAGGGAGTGATGTGGAGAGCCCATCCCTTTAGAAAAATCTCTTTGATAGCTTTATAAAAAGAAGATAGATTATTAAGGAAAGGGACTTGCTTTTATGGTGTTGTTTTAAATGATCTTGTAACATCCTTCCTACTCGCCTAACCTATGATCCTAGGAGCATCTATGTTGCTAACTTTCTATGTAGAAGCCACTAATATAACTTTATTTTAAAACAATTATGTTCTGTGTGTGTGTGTAAATTCTTTTGTATCCCAGAGCGGTTCTCAAATAGTGTTGCAGTGGCAAAGCTCATTAAGCAAAAGTTTGGCAAAATGCTTTAGACAGACCATTTTAATCATTATATATATATATACACACACACACACACACACACACACACACACACACACATATATGGTATTAAATAATGTAAGGTAAATTTGTTTTTATCGTATTTTAGCTTGTTTAATAATTTCTTACTTATTGATTCTGACCATAACTACAATTATCCATTAAGATGAATCTGATTGCTATCAATAATTGTTTTATGATTACAAATATTACTGCATTCAACTCAAATGCATATAACTACATATAAAAATATATTAGATATGACAGCATGTTTTCATGTTTTTATTAATTATCTAAACCAATAAAAGAGAATGCAAGATTACTTCAGGTTATGTTTTTGTGTTAAAAGTTTATTATTTTTAAATTCACTATATAATTTGTAAATGATTTTATGATTTTTCTGGAATAATGAAACAAGCTATTTTTAGTAATGTGCTAACATCAGACACTTTGAATCAGGGTAACAAGCAATAAACTTAGATTTGTGATAAATGTGATATATGTTTTGCCACATTCTTTTTCAATTTGGCACTAGGTTCATGGATGTTTGTTTAATTAATTTTTTGTATAGCTAGAGGAACAAACCTGGAGTCAGGAAGACCTGGATTCAGATGCAGCTTGGAGTCAGGAAGAGTCATCTTAAGTTCAGATCTACCCTCAGATACTAATAGCTATGTCAGCCTAGACAAGTCACTTAACCCTGTCACTTAACCTCAGTTTCCTTATCTGTAAAATGAGCTAGAGAAGGAAATGGCAAACGACTCCAGAATCTTTGCTAAGAAAATCCTAGAAAGGGTCATAAAGATTCAGACAATAACGAGAACAACTCTTAAATTTTGATTTTATATAATTATCGATAGTGGTCATTTAACCAAAATTATTTGTAATTAAACAATAAGAGTGTGACTAGACCCTAATTATTTTATACCAGACCTGCTGAGACAGACCTCTTCTCAATTAATTGTACCCTCATATTCATTGATTATTCATTGATTAGTTCATGATATGTCAACTTTTCAATGTTCTCATCCAGTTTTTGAAAACTCACTGAACTGACTTTCTACACTATGTTCATTGACCATACAAAGTAAACCTTTATGACATTTTCTTTGCAAAATCCCTTGGGTTTAAACTTAGAGTTTTTTAGGATACTGTTTGTAAAATACCACTCTAGATGTCCCAGTATAGTGGTAAGCTCACAACAGGTTCTTTATATTTACATTTGGTTAACTTACTTGATGAATGTCATTAAATGAGCTGGTCTGACCTAAGATTTGAAGTTTGAAAGCTTCTGACATGTGTTCTCTATTTAGTCCCAAACATAACTTCCTCTGAGCCTTTTGCAACATAGGGCTAAATACACTGAACTATAAAACCAGTCAATCAAAAAGTATTTATTAAGTATCCACTACATGCCAGGTATTGTGCTAAGTATTAAGAGATATTAACTCAAGTTCAAGACTAATATTTGGAATTTCTGCTTACGAATAACCTATGATATCTATTGTGTGATCTGTCTTTTAATCAAAAATGTTAGTGCTGACAAGTTTTTCACAAATTTGGATTTGGCATTGTTGTTGTAGAGTCGATGTATAATTACATTTAATCAACTTCTATAAACTGTTTTGACAATATTTAGGGTTGGTGTCTTTTACATTATTTTATCTATCTTGTCTATCCCCGGTCACATAATGTTCAAACTGAAAAGGGACCTTAAAGATCATTCAGCCTAACCATTACCTTGTGAGAAAACTAACAGTTAAGAGAAGTTGTGTCTTGTGCAAGGTCACAGTGCTACTAAGCAATGGGACCAAGATTAAAACTGGAGTCTCATGGTTTCCTTTTTCATCAAATACTTTTTCTGGAGGAATCTTTTGAAGATTCCTGTAGTTTATGCCTTCTGAGAATGTTGAAGGTTACTTTTGAAGATTTTTGATCATGCATTCTGAATTGCTGAGCACAGTTAATCAATATTAGTTCCCAAATTTTAAATTGATGTAATAAATTCCCTTTCTGGGAATTTTAAAATGCAGTGATTCCCAACCTCCCACCTTTCTTCTCCATATTTCAGATTTGAGGGATAGCCCTTAGTGTCAATAATAGTAATAGTCAGTAGTTATTTTGTTTACTAATTCAAAAGCTAAGGGATTCTTATCTGACAACCTTCACAAATGTTAAAATGCCATTAGTTATTCAGTATGTCTAGAAATTTTCATTGTGAATTAGATGTCCCTGGCTCTCATTTCATTGAATCCTATCAAGTGCTAATGTCATATTTTATAAATCTAGAAGAGATGTAATTTAACACGAATTTTTTGTGCTTTTTAGAAAACACTTTTTGAGAGGCATTTGGTATGAGAAATAAGGGTTATTGTTCTCTCTTCATCAAAAATTATACAAAAACCATTCTTCTTTCTTTCAATTAAGGTGGATGTGGGAGTAGTTCATTTCACTCCCTTAGTGCAACCACGAATAAATCAGCCATTTAAGCTTGTGGAAAAAGTTGTTCAAAGTACTTTTCAGTTCAGAAAGAAATACTGCCATCATGGGATTGGGTAAGAAATTTCTTCTTTGTATTCTCCTGATGCCTTATTTTAGTGTTCTACTACATTAGACTACCTTTTTTAGGCCAGACTGAATATGTATGGCTTGGTTTCCATCAATCATTCAGTCAATAAGCATTTATTAAGTGCTTAATATATGCTAAGGGGACCATCTCCAGTCACCTTGATCTATATCTTGCCACTGGACTCAAATGGCTCTGGAGAAGAGAGCGAGGCTGCTAACTTTGCACAGTCCTGCTTCATTTAAATCCAGTTCATTTGCATGTCATGGCATCATCTCCCTAACGTCATTGGTCCCCTTCCAGAGAAGCATAAACAACAACAACAACAATGAAGATTATCACAGTAAGGAAGGAGAATCTGTGTCAAGGTTGGAAGAATTCTATTCCAAGCATCAATTTGAATTTTAAGTACAAATTTGTAAGTTATTTCTATCCAAAGTTTGAAACCACACAAAAATTTGATGACTACCTCAGTGCTGTTGAGAATTCATGATGTATCAATCTTGAATAGTAGCTCATTTAGGGAGCTAAATCGTACCCACCATAAAACTTGAGAAAATTTAGTTAAGGCAGCCAGAGCCAAATTTTGTAAAATGCTACACAATTCTTAGGATATTAACACTTTAGATCTCTGGAACATGGACAAAAAGCATGAGGGGGGGAAACCCTTGAATGATGTCACCTAATTAGTTTACTTTTTTTACATGCAAATCTAACAAGCTTGACTTTTTGGTTTCCCAGCCCACAATAAACTGGAAAAGCCCCTAATTTTAAGAGATCTTATAAGAGAGCTAACTTATATCTAGGCAAACTAATAGGAAAGAAGAAAAAGGCCAGAAGGACAACAGTCTGGGCTAATGAGATAATGAATTATACTGAAGATGTTAAAAGTGATGATTATAGTAATGTTTCTCAAGTCTCAATAAAAAGACTAATTGCTATTGTAATGAGCATATTCTAATTCATACCATATATTTTTAAAAATTTTAAATGGTACTTAATGGGGTACACTTGCATCTTTATGAAAACTCGGTTACTTAGATTGTTAAAATGATTTCTTCTCCAAAAAGTTTGTCTTCTAAGGTTTTAATGATTTTTTTTAAATTTCCTTCATGCTTTATAGAAATATCAAATTTAGGGGCAGCTAGTTGGTGCAGTGGATAGAGCATCAGCCCTGAAGTCAGGAGGACCTGAGTTCAAATTTGGCCTCAGACACTTAACATTTCCTAACTTTGTGACCCTGGGCAAGTCACTTAACTCCAATTGCCTCAGCAAAAGAAAAAAGGGAAAAAAAAGAAATATCAAATTTATTACCTTTTAACTAATCCCTATGGAATTTCGGATTATTGGATCATAGATTTGGGCTAGAAGGGGCTTTAGAGGGCATCTATCCCATCTCCTTGGTTTTACAAATGAAGAAACTGAGTCTCAGGGAGGTTACATGAGTCCTTAAAATAAGGCAAGATATGATTCCATGCCCCCCAATTCCATCCACAACTAGTACTCTTTCTACCATACCTTGCTGCCTCTCTTACTTTATATGTTTTTATAGACCCTCACAACTAATAATAATTTAAATAAAAAGACAAATTACAAGTCACAAATCAGTTGGATTACATGTCATCAGGCTGGCTAATTATTAATCTTTGATGATGCTATAAAGATTATAGACTTAGAGCTAGAAGGCTCATCAATTATAGGATTCAATACTTTCATTTTTCAGATGGGAAGTTGAGGCTTATGAAGTTTAAGTGATTTTGCCCAAGGTTACACAGCTAGTTAAATTTCAGGGATAGAATTTGAGCCTAGTTTCTTTGGCTATAAAATGAGCTGGATAAGGAAATGGCAAGTATCTCTGCTAAGAAAACCTCAACTTGAGGCAGCTAGGTGGGGTAGTGGATAGCGTGCCAGTGCTGAAGTCAGGAGGATCTGAGTTCAATATGGCCTCTGACATTTAACATTTCCTAGCTGTGTGACCCTGGGCAAGTTACTTAACCCCGATTGCCTCAGCAAAAAGCAAAAAACAAACAAACAAACAAAAAAACCTCAAATGGACTCATAAAAACTCAGACATAACTAAAGTGACTTGTCAGCAATCATACCCCACCTTATCCAGGGATGTTATGAGAATAAATATGGTATTTGTAAAGTACTTTGCAAAGCAATATTCAAATGTTGACTTCTATTAATACTACTACTATTACCCCATTACTATTAATACTGCACAACTGCTTCTCATTAGTAATTGAAGCAAATAAACTCAAATCCCAAAATGTCTCTGTATTTAAAAAAAAAAAATTACAACATAGTCCAAAGCCAAAGAATTCTACATCCAGCTGGCCCTAGAAAAGTGTATTGCAAAAGAATATAAATTTTCTGAGCTGCTCTTATGTGACTCATTAGCCCCCATGGATCAGAAGCAGGGAGGAGAAAAGCCACTTGATAAAACTAGCTCCCTATTGAGTCAGCCATCAGATTAAGTACAACTCAGTCTTTCTTCAAGAAATCTTTTCTTTCAAACCTTTTTGGACTGGTTCCTTGGCATTTTTGAATCAGAATTTCATTCAAGAGAAAAATTTGAATTGAAAAAATCTCTATAAAGCAAAATAAACCACCAGCTGGTTAATTAAAAAGGTCATAGCACATGTGGTTTAATGAAATGATTTATACACTTTTAAACAACCATATTTTTACAATGCCTTCAACCCTGTAGAAAAAAGATTTATCTCAAGTCTTATGATTTTTCTTCCATTAAATGCCAATGTCTTCTCATGAAATGAAGGCAGCTTTGAATTCTTGTGGTCTTGCTAGCAGAGCACATGTTCTATCAGGTTCTATTGATTATGCTACCAAGTTGGAAAGATAGTGAACACAGGTTTTTGTCAGTAATTGAATTGTTTTGCTGAAGCCTTTGCCTGTGTGATTGTAAAACCCTTTTGCTATAAATTTGTGGAAGGCTCATTCCCAGAAAGCTGCTAAAGCACTTTGTGGGAATTGTTTACAGTATATGTGTAAGGGTTGTGATTTGCATTCAGAAAATTATCTACACTGAATTAGGTGATTATAAAAATGTTTACTATATAATCTGTCTGGTTTTCAAAATATTTTAAAGTATAAAAACATGCCTTTGAATGGAAAAGACTATTTCTTGATATTCAGATGATTTCAGAGTACCATAAAGAGGTAAGATCCATAGGTCCAAGTGTTCTTGGACCAAGTAATTCTGGTGTGATAGACATTCTTCAGTTCCCTATGTATAACAACCTAGAAAACGTGTTTGTGAGGTCCTGTGCCCAAAAATGTCATCACAGAAAGCCAACCTTCTACTGCTAAGTATCTTTAAACTTAACCTAGTAGGTTGGTCATTAGGTGACAATACCCAGTGTTATCAGACCCATCCTTAGTCTCCTTCATTCCAGAATGAATCATCAGAGAATAAAGCAAATAATTCCTCTGTACAAGAACTAGGGTAATGTTTTGGGTTTTTTTTTCCAGAAAGGCTACATGTAAACATATTGGTTAATAAGATTAGAAATGCATGCAGTTTACAATAACAAAATGTTATTTTGATGATAGCAACACTGCAGTCTAAAGGAAAAAAAAAAAAAAAAAAAAACTGTGTCTTTCAGCATATGCACCCAGCTCCTACCTTCTTTGTAGTTCAGTGAAGTATAGGGGCTTTTGGTTATTTAAGCTCTTTAAATAAAACTTCCCCCTCACCCTTTTTCTTCCATCAGAATCCTATTCCCACAAGCTGAACGCTCAGAAAACACTCAAAAAATGTTAATGTTGGCTGATGTGGACCCTACTTTACGGCCAGCCCAGCTCTCCATGTTGCATTTCAAGAACCTGTGTGATGTCTACAGAAAAATGTGTGATGAAGACCCAAATCTTTTCACCTACAATTTCAGGGATGAACTCAGGCAAAAAAAAAGCAAAAAGCCTTTAAAAGAAGATACAGATGATGATAATGATTGATTTAGATTCAATATAAGTTTCATTTGGACTATAATTAATAATGTGCATAAATTTTAAATTCATAATGTCAAATTTCAGATGTGGATTTTTTTTCCCATTTACTCTAATTGGGATAGAGATATTACTATGTTACATAGATTATCTAAAGGCTTTTTCATAGTGACAATGTTTCAGTAAGTTTTAATAAAAATACCAATACCCAGATGTGACTTATTTTTTCTTTTACTAGACAGGTTGATCGATAGAGAAAATAAATACAATTAAATAAGATTAAAGTACAAGCATTTTTAATAGATATACTGCATAGATATATTTATATATATATATATATGTTTATTATAAACAGCCTCTCTTATAACCTTACAAAAATGAAATTCTTGCACATTGTGCCCCCTAAACCATATTTAAAAATAACTTTAAAGCGTAATTAAGTAAAGATAAACAGCTGAAAGAAAATGCCCAGAGGATAAAAAAAAAGTTAACTTTTAATTAATCACAAATTTCCCACCTTACTTTTTTCACATAACTTAAAATAATTAAAATGCATTTTTATTTTAAAGACACCAAATAATTTTGATACCTGCTCAAAAAAGAATATAAACTAAGTAATTTACAGATTCTGACCAGCTTAATCTACTTTTCTGATATACAATAAATTAAAATAACTTAAACCTTTACAACTATTCTTTTGTGGGAAAACATATAGTGCACAAAATCAAAGTTAGTAGTTTTCCAGCAATTTCCACTTTACCACTAGTTGAAAAGCAAAAGGAGCCTTTAAACCATATGTGGATTAATATTAAAATTTTAGAGTCAGTGCTATGATTTTCCATGGCTCTCAGTCTCATAAAAGCACTCCTCATTAACAACAGATGTTAAGCTCTGGACACTGAATTCTCTCTCTAGTATGGAATTTAAATCAATGTTAGCATTTTCAGATTTACTGTCAAGAGACTGATGGCGTGCTTGTAGCGTTAATAAAGTCCCTCTATCCCTTTTGGTACTGTTTGCTTTCCGTTTAATGGGACAGAAATGTCCACGCACCAGTTTAGGATGCTCGACACTGTTATGATTGTTTGCAACCTCTGTTTGGGGCTGCTCTTCATTTGTGCTGCCACCATCAGGGTCCTCAGAGATCTTCAGCCTTTGGAACTGAATCTCAATGTCTTTTGTGGGGCTGCCCTTTTTCAGAGTCTGATGAAAATCATCATCTTCATCACTGAGAATATCAGACTCTTTAATAAGACTGTCTGAAAAATCAGATGAACATGTCTGTGGGTACTTCTCAGGTGATGAATCCTTGGATTCTTGTCTACTTTCTGTAGTGTGACAACCGCTGCTTTGTGTACTACTACTCAGGCTACATTCATCAGAATCCAGTAAATTTCCTTTTCCAGTATCACTGTTCCACTCATTGCTGGAAGAATTTTTTAATACCCTTAAGGACCTTGATGAAGCTGAAATTAAAAAAACACATTTTGCCTTAAGATATAGAAACATGATTTAAAATATTGTAATAGCATAAAGCAATCGAACACTTTAATACCATTTCAACTTGTAAATTTTACACATTTCACCTTTTAGTGATTTAAATAAATATGTGACATTCATTAACTATCATATTCAATAACTATAATTATATAATTCAATAACTATAAGTACTTATATAAAAGAAATACGTATAGCGACAAAAGGGACAATAGTTGTTTCTACTTTCTATTAAGATTGCTGGGAAAACAGCGAAAGTACTCTGGGAGATGACTATAAACCACTACATAGAACTCCCAATCCCTCTATTTTTGTCCACTTGGATTTTTGATTTCCTTCACAGGTTAATTGTTACACTATTTCAAAGTCTGATTCTTTTTGTACAGCAAAATAACTGTATGGACATGTATACATACATATTTAATTTATATTTTAACATGTTAAACATATATTGGTCAACCTGTCATCTGGGGGAAGGGGAGGAGGGAAGGAAGGGAAAAATTGGAACAAAAGGTTTTGCAATTGTCAATGCTAAAAAATTACCCATGCATATATCTTGTAAATAAAAAGCTATAATAAAAAAAAAAAAAGATTGCTGGGAAAAGATGATATAGTATTTTTATAATGGCTAATTAACAGAGCTTGAATTTTGTTTTCTTCTTAGGGAAGAAAATATCAGAGGTACAAAAATTCCACACTAGTCCACATGAAGTCAAAATACTGATTATTGATGAAATCTAGACTTGTTCCTTCCACTGCAAGTACTTCCTGCCTAATGACAAAGCTCCTCTTATTCAAAGAATAAGATTTGGGAAAATCACAAAATTATGTCATTTTTATTTGAGTAGCTTTCTAACCTTGGATATATCTCTTACCAACTTGGTTTGGAATTGTTTTTTTTTCTTTTTTATGATTTCTATACTTTGAATAGATAAAAATGATTGCATTTACTAATTTGTGTTAATTTTTGTTATTTAAGGAGGAAAGAATTAGACGTACCAGAATTTTTCATAAAATAACAACATATTGATAGTTTTTCTAATATAATTTGCATTTCTAAGCCATGGTATATTTGAAATGTTCTAAGTTATGAAATCAAAATTCTAAAAATAAATAAGGTTTTGAGAGACAGAATAAGTGGGATCTCAGAGATTATTATCTAATCTAATCTCTTCAATCCACTAATAAGGCATTTGGCATCAGAGAGCTTGTTTTATGTTACCAGTACACAAAAAATAATGTGTTATTCTTTTTCTTTTCAATATCTCAGTACTACAAGGATCAATGACTTTGTCAATGTGTATACATCCTCTTCAATTAGGACTTAGTAGTTTAAGTCAGTCTAGAGCAATTTGTAGTCCCACTAAGCTGTAAACCCAGCTACCAGAGAAGCTGAGTGCTTTTTGAATTTGAAACAGAGTAGGTCAAAACTGAAACTGATGTATAGTGAGATTGAAGGAAAGAGAGAGAAAAAGACAAGAATTCATTCCTGGAGACAGTCTAATGATGAACCTCTCTAAAATTAACTAAGTTGGTCTTTAGATCATAATTAACTTTTTCAAAGGCAGTAGAATCTTCCAAAGCTTATATTCCTGGAAATTGAGTTGATGCCCCTCAGCTTGGAAAAGGCTGAATAAGTTATGGCATATGAAGGTAATGGAATATTATTATTCTATAAGAAATTATGAGCAAGCTGATTTCAGAAAAGCCTAGAAAGACTTACATAAGCTGATGCTGAGTGAAATGAGCAAAATCAGAACATTGTGCACATTAACAGCAAAATTAGGTGACGATCAACTATGGTAGACTTAGCTCGTTTCAGCAATACAGTGATCCAAGACAATTCCAACAGATTGGGATAGAAAATGCCTTTGGCATCCAGAGGGAGAACTACGAAAACTGAATGCCGATCAGAGTATAGCATTTTCATCTTTTATTTGTTTGCTTTTTTTTTTCTTCTCATGAGTTTCCCCTTCTGTTTTGATTTTTCTTTGACTACATGACAAATATGAAAATATGTTTAAAAGAATGGTACATGTATTAGATTGCTTGCTGTCTTGAGAAAGGAGGAAGATAAGAAAGGGAAAAAAACCTGGAACTCAAAATCTTACAAAAATAAATGTTGAAAACTATCTTTACATGTAATTGGAAAAATAAAATGCTATTGAAATTTTTTAAAAAGCTTATATTTCATTTCAAGTAGCCTTGAAAAATTCTGTCTTGATAATACATTATAATTTTTAAAGGAAGTTTTTGTGATAAAACTCTGATAGTCATAATATATATAAGGAACAAATTCAAATATATAAAAAGGGCTATTCCCCAGTAACCAAAAGCTCAAAGGATAAGAATAGACATTCTTAGAGGAAGAAATCCCAGTGAATCAACAACCATATGGAAAAAAGCCCCAAATCACTAATAGAGAAATTCAAATATTACCTCTTTCAGACTCCATCTCATACAATCAGATCACAAATATTATAAAAAGGAGGTGGAGGATTGCAAGAAAAGAAATACACTGATGTATAATATTCCATCATGGAAAGTAATTTGGAACTTTGAGCAGAGACAGTGGACTGAGCATAGTTGATTAAGTGATACTAATCTGAGGCCTATACTCCAAAGGATCTATTTGTACAAAAAAGATGTAGCATATGATTTTTAGTCACAAAGAACTGAAAACCAAAAGGGTACCCATCAACTGGGAAATGATTAAACAACATGTGCAGATAAACAGAATATTTTTGCACCATAAGAAATTATAAAAGTATGATATCACAGAAACTTGGAAAGATTTATATGAACTAAAACAAAATGATATCAGGAGAAGATCAGATACAGTAACAACATTTTAAAGGATAATATCTTAATCAGATAATATCTTAATCACACTTAAGTCTGATTGATTGATACAATCACCAGCAATGATTGTAGCAAATCAGTGATGACTCCTGATAGCCACCTTCTAACAGTAAGGCAATAGACTCAAGATGCAGAACAAAATATATGCTTTTAGGCATGGCCAATGTGGGAACTTGTTAAAAGGATTCCTTCTTATCCCATTTGTGGGATGGGGGAGTAGCAAAAGGAGGGAAGATGAAAGAAAGAAAAGGGAGTAATTGAAGCATTTAAAAAAAAATGCAAAGAGAAAAAGACCAAACCAGACAACTTTGTAAGTTACACACTGAATTTATATGTTTAAAAGGAAAAGTAAGATGTATGTAAGAGAAATTTGTTTTGTCCTACTTTCTATATAAAACTGCTTTTATGTCTGTTAAATTTGGAATTTTCTTTAAAAAGTTTTAATCAAATTTGACTTTTAATATTTTCATATTTTCCCTAGAGGCTAAGCATTTCAAATAATCACAGTTTATAGCACCTTTAAAGTCTCCTTTGCTAGATATGCTATGTCCAAAGTTCTCTTTTCTTTTGTTCTACACATTTAATAACATCACTTCTGCTTAAATGGGTTTAATTAGTATCTTTATACAAATGGTTTCCAAATCAACACATTCACTCCAGATATCTCTCTAGAACTTCAGTCTCACATTATAAACTGTCACTGGGGCATTTTGAACTGAATATCCCAAGATTTCTCAAGCTAAAAGAGAACTCATTTGCTCCAAAATCTGCTCCTCTTTCAAACTTTACTTTTTGAGGGAACTATCTTCTGGTGCGTCTCATAATCCAGTTTACAACCTCAGAGTCATGTATTCTTAGCTCCTGATTTTTCCTCACTCAATATATCCAATCAGTCACAATTTCATGTCAATTCTGCCTTCACAATACCTAATATATCATCTACATTCCACACTGATATTGCTACCACTTACCATTTTAATTAAGAAGATCCTTTCTAAAGTTATAAAGCTCTAAAGTTATAATGTATGATTTCCTTTAGATGCTTGAACTTCCCTTAAAATTGTGCGCTCTCTCTCTCTCTGTTTCTCTTCCCCCCACCCCCCGCCCCACACAATTTCTCCTAAAGAATGTAAACTCCTTAAAGGCAGAGATAGTTCATTTGTCTTTTTGTATTTCTAATGCCTACCATAATACCCAGCACATAGTAGGTGATTAATAAATGCTTGCTAATTGGTTGCTATAAGTAATTATCACTGCTCTTTGAAATTCTGTTCATGGGAACAATAAACACTGAAAACTTTCCCCTCTGTTTTAGAAGTAAAGGGATCTATGAAGAGGGATCTATTATAAGTAAATATAATATAGAATAAATAAGCTAAGATTAAATTGATATTAAAAGAAATAAGACAGATATTGACAGCTATGTATAGAGGGTAAAAAAATAGAGTAAAATGAAAGCTAAGAGAAATGAGTTCACTAAAATTTTGGCAGATGGTATTGACAGTTTAAGAATTTCTACTGAATAATGTGTCCAAACACTGAGTAAAGTATAATAATCTTTGCTTCTATCAACATTGTTGTTATGTTCTTGAGAATACTAATCTGCTGCTCTGTTAACTGATGGAAGACTCCTTCCTCTTGGGATTTTCTCTGTCACAGATAATGTGCTCTTTTTCAAAAACAAATTGAATCACAAGGGTATCTTAAAAAAAAAAAAAAAAAAAAAAGCAATAACAAGCATGGAGCCCTGTTCTTTTTAAAAGAGAGCATATAGGTTATGTCAGGTTACCTCACCCAGGCTTCTTCCGTTATTTCATATGATGTGTCTATGTGACTCTGAATGCATAATTTTATGTCAATTTTCAGTGTTATTATGCAGCCTAAAAATGACGACAGATGATATTCTTCAGAGAATCAAAAACCTGAATTTAATTCCAGATGTATACACCTAGCACAATTCTTTCTTACCTAATTTGGCTGAAACGGGAACACGATTTTTTAGTGGTATCAGGCGATCTTTACATGACTTTTCCAGTGGCAATTCACTCTTTATGTGACGCCTGAAATTCTCCCTCAGGATGGAACGGATCACCTTTACAATATTGGTTTTACTTTCACAATCACTGCAATGAGAAGAAAGACCAACAACATTTAAGATGTTAATGGCATTTTACCTTTCCTTATCTATAAAATCTGAATATGAACTCATTTGAACAAAATTTTCTATCTTTTGAATTTGGAGTTAATTTTCTTCTTTAATTAGGCTGTCTTCATACACAGATACACACACACACAGACACACACACCACCATCCCCCAACATGTTGCTGTTCTTGGGAGTTACTGAAGGACCAAATTCTTTGAGCCAAAAATGTGACACCGGAAAATAAAAATCACCTTTCAAAATGAAATTGCCCTATCTTATTTCCACTGTGTTTAAGTTTATGAGCAATTAAAAAACTTCAACTTTACCTGCAACATAACTGAAAGATAGTTTCTGGCCGCCCTTCTATCTCTGATTTAGTGTGGATCAATTCCCATATCGAATTGTTTTCTGTACCTATAAAAAAAGAAATAGACAAAACTAAGCTAGAACACAATGAATCCACATAATCTCTAAGAAAAAGTATTCCTGCTAGAAAAACTTGACGGATAGGAAGAGATGAGGTGATTTTTAGACAAAATTTTTTGTCTTTCAGCCGTGTTACTTCCTGAATTTCGTTTAAATTGTACTTTTAGCTGAAACAAAGACATGTTCAAAAATATCTTTAAGAAATTTTAGGTATACTGGTAATCTCTCATACTTTTGCTAATTTTTTTTGCCTTAACCTCTTTCTTTTTTTCACTACTTAACTCTAGCAGCCCTTTAATAATCCATTCATGTTTTACTTCCTCCCCACATTTCTTGTCCTCTTCTGTTAACCTGAGTTCCTAAGCCAACTTAGTATTTAGAAAGCGACAGTACTTCACAATATCCAAGATTCCAGACAAAGCATAAACAATGCTCTGCAAACATAAAGTGGGTATATATATGTGGGGACAGAGGAGTTCAAGATTGACAAATCAAGGCCCTATCCTAATCATTTCCAAATAGCTTTCTCTCCCTACCTCCAATCCCACCCCGCAGGTCAGCACATGAGGATATATATAGGATCTTGAAAGATATAAGACTGAGGAAAAGTCAACCAAACTATGGGATCCAAAGTCTTATTGAAAATCTTTACCCACTGCTGCACCATCAGATTAGTTCCCATCCTTCCTTCTTCTTCTATCTCCTAAACTCTTATTCTATACTTTTCATCCTTTTCATACTCACAAGGTAAAAAACTTCCTATGATCCTTTGACTTAACTGAAATGGCCCTTTCCAAATTTGCTAATGATCTCTTGACTGCCAAATCTGATTGTCTTTTCTCAGTTGTCCTTAATCTCTGTAGCATCTGCCACTTTTGATCATTCTTTCCTCCTCAATGCTCTTTTTTCTCCTTAAGAACATACAGAGAATGAGGTTTTGTTATACATGACAATTTGATGAGACCATACAAGGAAAAAAATAGGAAAAATCAGGTAATCAAGATGCCTCCTGTCTGAAAAAGTGTCTTCCATACACATAATACATAATAACTATAGCATTTTGCTAAATTTATTTTTAGAATTGTTCATAATTCATAAGACTATACAAATATAAAATATTAAACTTTTAAATTATTTTTTTTAAAAAAACAAGTCTGTGGTATGAATACTTTTGAAGTTACTTAATTCTTAAAATTGCACTGAGACTTTTGGGACATCTCATATAAATTCAGGTTTTCAAAGCTCGTCACAGCTTGGCTCCAATCTATCTTTCCAATCTGACTTTATAGTATTCCCATGGAAATATTCTGGTCCTACAAAATGGTCTTTTCCCTCTTTCTCACATATAGTTCTATAATACTCATGCCTAGAATACACTTCCTCCACCTCACAACATACTTCATTTTCCTTCAAAATGCAGTTCATCACCATGGGAAGTATCAGATCTGAGAGCTGAATTGAGATCTTCAGGCACTAAATCCAGCACACTTTATACAAAACTACAATCCATTTCTGGGGATATCAGCCCTTTAGAAAAGCATTAGAAAAAACATTTCTAGACCAGGAGTTGTTGGAGTTGGGAGCGGGGGATGGGGAGGATTGGGAAGAGAAAAATGTATCTAGCAAGCCTATTCTGACTTAAAGATTTTCTCATTTTTAAAAACTAAATTTATTTAATATATTTAATATCTACTGGTCATCCTGCCATCTAGGGGAGGAGGTGGGGGGAAGGAGGGGAAAAACTGGAACAAAAGGTTTGACAATTGTCAATGCTGTAAAACCACCCATGCATATAACTTGTGAATAAAAGGCTATTTAAAAAATAAAGAAAAAAGAAAAAAAAAAAAAAAGAAAAGAAACTTAAAAAAAAAAACTGAGTTTAAAAAGGCTTAACTAAAAATACATTTCTACACAGCATTTCAAGTTATGCTACAGAAAATCAAAAATTACCATAAAAATAATTAGCTCTAGAAGCAAAAATGGGGAAAGTGAAAGATGCTTACAGCATAGAACCATGTTCTGACATCTGACTGCCAATATATTTTTTTAAATCATCAAATTTATAACTGACTCTATAGTGGACATTTTTCCTACCTGGAAGTCAGAAGGTCTCATCATAGCTGTGCCATTAACTAGCTGATTTTTCCTTCAGCCCTCTGGGTCACACAGCTTTCTCTTCTTGAAAAAAATGGTTTAATTTAGTTGGAGTCTAAGGTCCCTTTTAGCTCAAAAATTCTAATGTTCAGATAAACTTTCTTTCCTTTTCCTACTACTCTATTATGTGGGGATTTTTTTTTTACCTGCTGCATTTCCCAGTCTAACTTGAAGAGCAGATAAGGGAATTAGCCACCGGAATTTGAATGAGTCCAAGTCACCATGAACATGTGAAGGCCGGGAAGTGGAAGGCTACAAATGAGAAAACCATGAAGAAGAAATGAATAATTTTGCCCAGGAAGAGCTGCCTCTATTTCCTATTTGCAGTGAACTTTACCTCCCCTCCAGGAGAACATATTTTCTTTGAGAGTAAGGGTTGTTTAATCCTGTGATTATATTGCAAGCTCCTAGGTATGCCTAATATATAATACTAATGTTTGATAATTTATTGTCTCAAATATACAAATGGACAAAGTAGTCACCATTTAAAATAAGGATAATATTATTTGACCTGCTACTATCTAATAATCATTATTATAAGAAGTTAGAAGAGTTTACCATTAGAAGATAAACCAGTTTTAGTTTTAAATAATCTATAATAACAATATTTGCATCTGCTTTTGCTACATGTTACTCTATTTCCCAAAATGAAAAATGTCTTCATTTTTTTGGTCAAGGATGTTGTTACTTAGCAGCAGAGATCTACACCCCTGTCTAGCACTATAGCAGACACTTAAAGCATAAGAAGTAAACACAGGAAGAGGAAGAAGGTTATTTATCCTTCTTGTAGCCTGGCATAAATAGATACTACATTCCTTTCTCTGACTCTATCAGAATTTAACTTCCAGTCTTAAAAAAAGTGAAAATACAGTTTTTAAAGCTCAAACAAGAAAAAAGAATTGAGAAATGTATGAATTATCTCAGCTGATATTACAAGTCTCAAAGCTAATGAGAAGTTAGTTGGATTTAGGAGACTGGGCATAATGAAACATTAATAAGAAAAACTGATGGATTTCACAAATATTGTAAAAATTAACAGACATTATATTTTATGTGAATAAGTCCTGGTTGGCCAATATTTTGCTATAACAGAGGCATAATTAAGAGGAATTAAGAGAGAAACAAAAGAATTGATGATCATTTGACATTCCTGGTCTGTCACCTGGCAAGGAACTATTCTGTGCATTTTTATATAATTTAAAGTAATATAGGCTTTCTCACAAAATCTAAGTTATTTATTTCCTTTTAACTTTTAAATGAAAACATTTTCTTAATGTTTCTCAAGGATAACTAAAATTTGGTAGTTATCAGTCGAGAGAGACAGAGAGAGAGAGAGAGAGAGAGAGAGAGAGAGGGAGAGGGAGAGAGAATGAAACCATTAGCATTTCTTTTTTTTTCTCTATATTTCCCATATGTATGGTATAGTAGATGAAGGGAGTTCATAAGACTAATAGTCATAGACTGAAAATCCCCACTAGCCTATGAATAGGTGAAGCAGTTGCTGTTATATAAGCTGAAGACGTCAGAACCCAAATTTGGGTTTTCCAATGCCCCGTCCAGCACTCAAACTACACTCTTGCTCTCCTTATGTTTAGTTATAGTATCTCTTTTGTGCTCTGTTAAGAAATGTAAATTGTTATCATGTTAACATGTGTTCTGTGTTCTGTTAAAGGCACAGTACCTAGCACATAAGTACTTAATAAATTCTGGTTAACTGACTAATTCACCATGTCTTATATACTTATAGTTTCTAAAAACCTGGAACACCTAGTGGCCAGCAGGGTACGGGCATTAGGAATTTCTTGATAGAAAAAAAATTATATCTCAATAATTCCTTAACCTTGTAGTTGTAATCAGATAATACACTGAAGAAAAAGAGAACTGGACACATTTCATTTTTATTTCATTTATCTCCATTATATTTCCTGCTGGGTTTTTAAGTTGTCAGTTACATGCAAATACCAATCTTTTTCTTTTTTTAATGTCATGATTTGGAAGAGCCCTTGTCTAGAATTTGTAGCTTTTCTTTTCTTTGCCCTTTCTAAACACTCCACCATATTTCTTCTCCTCACAATTCTTTCTGATGCTAGAAATAACCTAATGTACAAGGGCCAATGAGATAACAATTACTTTATCGGTCCTTCTCCATCACTACTAAAATGAATGTTTTCCCTGTGGGGTAAGTGCCAAGACTCCTATAGCCTCATGCATGTGATCTGCTTAACTATATCAGGAATAAATCAAACTAGCCAATGCATGTTTTTAACTGTAATGCAAGAATAAAGGTCAGGTACATAGAAAAGGGTAATTTTTAATGATTGTTATTTCCAGTCTTACCAATTTCTTCTTCAGTTTGCAATTTTCTTTATAAACCAGTATGACAGCTCTTTTAAAAACTAAAAAAATGGAAAAGGAAAAGAAAAGGAATTAACCAAAGTGGAACAAAGTCCTTCAAAATAAATGTTATTTTTTTAAGATATCAAAGTATGCCAAAATATGAAGCAAAAGATAGCGCTTCCTTCTGTTCCTATTTGAATTATGCAGAAGAACCTGCTTATTTAAAAGCTATTCTCTCAAAAGGAACATGGCATTTACTTTGGGGAGGTGGGAAGAGGATATGAGCACTCAATGTTCATCACAATAACTAAACACTGTCTACTCTTGCTCTCTTGTCCTTGGGAGAACTTTGATAAGATTAAAATGGCAGGCTAATAAGAGAGCAGGTTTCAAAACAGCTTCAGGAGATCTGTTCTCATCACTTTTAGTGAGAATTACCAAGCTGAACAGCTTGGGGTGAAAGTGGGGTAGGGAGGAAAAGATAAAGACAAGATAATAAGCATGTAGATAAGGTTCTGATACAGTCTTTAAAATAGCAAGGGCCAGCATTAAGTCACTTACTAACACATAGCAAGGAGCTCTAATCTAACTCCCACATCAAAATTAGGCAGAAGGCTAATTTCTAGTGGTTTGCTAGAGAAGGGCTCTCTATTCACCATCAGCATTTTATGCTCCAGAGTCTGAAGTCTTTAACCCAATACTAACCAAATACTGTAAGTTCAAGATCCTTTCTTGTTTTTCCTAGAGACAGAAAGGGATTCAACCAGGAAACTGTAGAATGGAGCAGGAGCTCTCCCATGGAAAGTTCTGTAACCTGTATTGTCATAAAGATACATGTATATACAATTATCACTCAGATTCATTCATTCCATCTTTCTTCGTATCTCATGTTGTATTTTCATGCACACTATTATACCTTCAAAAATGAATATGAAGGTGTTTTAGCAAATGTGCAGCGAAGGACAAAAGACAGAGACCAGACTGACATTTCATTGCTATAGGGATTTCCCAGATTAGAAGGTTCCCTCTTTATCTCCTTTGCCATATAAACTTTTCAGAGATTATTGAGCTGATTTGGGAAATAATCACTGAAAGTACTTCCTTTTCTTATGATATATCACAAAGTTAATAACCTATAAACCTAGGAGATGAGTCTTATGATGCACATGTATGACCATTAATAAGACTATAGTATCCACAGTGACCTGAAAGTTAGTTTTTTACACATGGTCTTAAGATCAACTGAATTTATTTTCTCTAATTCATAAACCTCTGCAGGCCTATTAAAAAAAATTATGAGACCAGAAACTGACAGAATTAGGACGTTAATGTTTTAAAAACTCCTTCTGGCTTCCAAATATTTTCTTTCTTCTTACTTAAGCCATTCTGGTCCTTGTCAGAAGGTTAAAAGCAAGGTTATATAAAAATAGTTATGGATCAACTAGAAAAGAGCACAAAAAATAAAATCTGAATCTCAGAACTGGAAGGAATCCAAGAAGTCATTTAGTTTAACTTCCTGCCCAGTGCATCAATTTCTCCAGGAACGAGAATTCACTACCTACTAAGGCTGCCTCTTTTATTCCTCTTCCTACTCTTACTGTTAGATTTACCTTAAGCTAAAATCCACTTAAACTTCCACTCCTTGTTAGCTGCTTCTCTCTCCTTCACTTTTAGAATAGGCAGGCACCATTTTAAAACTTAAATTAAGAATCATTATCTTCATTAGTTGTGTTACTCTAAAAATACACAGGTACACTGTCCCACCCACATTGATTTAAAAAAAAATCAATCAGATGGATATCAAGCAAACATTTAAGTGATAAAAATGGTAAAAATTTATGTCTCGTTACAATCACCTCCCCAAATTCCCTCTGTAAATTTCCATTCTTTCTTCCTCGGTTTCTTGTATAATTTCCTCTTTCTCCCATACTGGTCTACCGAAAATTCATCTTTCATGCTTTCCTGATTTTTCTTAAACCATTCCCAAAGATTAAAATGACCTCTTTTTTCTGTTCTCCAATTTTAATCCATCTTAAACCTTAATCCCCAATTCTATGAAGCTTTTTCCAACTGTCCCAGCAATCCACACTGGTCCTCCTATACTTTGAATTCCTATAGCAATGGGCCATCAATTATTTGTCTATTATTACTTTGAACAACTATTTATTTTTCTATGAGGAGATATCTTAAATCCCAAATTATGCTGTAACTCACTGGACAAAGGACTGTCTATTCTTTTTTGCATGCCCCACAGAATCTTGCAAAAGAAACTCATTAAATATTTTGACTGGTTGTTAAACAATATAATATTTAATCACATTATCTCTTGCTCAAAAATATTCAGCAATTTCCTGCTGCGTCTCAAATTCTTTTGCCTAGAATTCAAGACCCTCTATACTCTTGAGCAATTCTATCTTTTTGACTTTATCTTATATTATTCCTATCCCATTCTCTGTTCTCAAGCTGAACTTTGTTATTGCTATTCAGTTATAAGTTGTATCTGATTCTGTGTGACCCATTTGAGGTTTTCTTGGAAAGTAATTTGCCATTTCCTGCTCCAGCTCATTTTATAGATGAGGAAACTGAAGCAAATAAGGATTTGCTTTGGTGACACTGTTAGCAAGTGTTTGAGGCCAGATTTGAATTCAGGATGATGAGTCTTTCTGATTGCAGACCTGACACTCTATCTACTGTGCCATTTTGCTGCCCCCAAATTGAACTACTTGGCTCCTAAATTTACCCCCTATACTGACCTGCTCAAAGCCTTGTTCATATTTTCCCTTACTCCTCACATGTCCTTTATCTGCTGAACTCTTCTCTATGTGTTAAAGACTAACTCAAATGTTAAATCCATTCTTGAAACTTTCCCCAGTTCCCACATTCCAAAATCAACTATTCCCATTGAAATCACCATTACACTTAAATGTGCACCTCTCTAATGTAGCTTCATTTTTATTATAGTATTTCTAACTGTCATGAAATGTAATATAGTGTCATAGATAGAAAACTGTCCCAAACAATAGAAAGGCATGTTTTCATCCCACTTTTGATAACTTCAGGCTGTGGTATCCTGAGCAAGGAAGTTCACCTCTCAATTGGCAAAGAAGGTACTGTCTCACTGAATACAGGGAAGTTTTCTCATTGAGAAATCCCTATATCCTTAATGTCATAAGTACAGTCTCCTTACTGAACTTACAACTTAAAGCACCATGAAGTAACTAAATGTTGTATCACAGCACTCTACCCAAGAGAAACCTAATAAATGTCTACTAAACTGAATTTTTAGTAAGAATCTGCTAAATTACATTCAGGCTTAAATTACGTTATTCTCATATGCATTAAGATGATGCTATGCAAAGATAAATAAGAAGGTAACATTATTGAAATGAAAGTTTAAACATTGGAATAAGCAAAGTCTAAAATGTTTTTGAAAAGGAAGGGCTTTATTCCTTTCCTATCATTTAAGCTAATAATAAACTATTATACTTGC
The DNA here is from genome assembly GCF_016432865.1 of Antechinus flavipes. Classification (NCBI taxonomy): domain Eukaryota; kingdom Metazoa; phylum Chordata; class Mammalia; order Dasyuromorphia; family Dasyuridae; genus Antechinus; species Antechinus flavipes. The sequence goes on along the minus strand of NC_067401.1, from coordinate 344,783,109 downwards.
AGTCTAACTTTTTTGGGGAGATCAATTTACAAAGAGTTCCCTAATTCAGTCTGAGATGAGATGACCTTTCAGTTTCTGCCAACCCAAGAAGTCAATGATTCTAAACTGTCCCTCATGCACAAATAGAATCCCAAAGCCTTACCTCCTTCTCTGTCCCACTCTGCTCTGCTACAAGCTGGTCAAACACAGTGCCATAATCTTCATATATCTTTTGCATTTCATTGATATGGCTTGCTACCTTTTCCATTGCCTTCAGCGCTTCTGCAGTATTAAAAACAAATGCCATTTACTTTTTGTATATTATTAATGAATTACCTTATTATATGTGTGTGTATTTAGTCATCCATAGCCGTAATATGAAAGCTATAAAAGTAGTCAGGAACAAAAATTAATGATACTCCAAACTCAGTCTGACCTCGTGGCAACGCTCTATAGTTTCTCAAATCACACATTTTCATTTTAAGCAATTATAACAAGATATTTTTGTGTATTATGATGAATTGTAAATAGATTGTAATTGTAAATATAACTGATCCAACTTCAGAGATCCAGAGTAACACAGCTCTAGACTACCATTAGAGGAAAATGGAGGAATTGGGTTTACTTGACTATGCACACTTGACATGGGTAACCAGTTTCTTTTCTTCCTTAAGAATTTGGTGGATGGGGAGTGAGAGAAAATAAATATTAGCTAATTGAAAAATAAAATTGAAAAACAAAAACTACTCAATCTTAAAAAGTAAGTTTCTGCCTAAACATTTGCTAATTTCTGTATATATAAGTAAGCAGCATGGGTTAGTGGAAAGAGAACTCAAGTAGGAATCAGGACCTCCAACCTTTAATCCTTTCTCTGTCATTAAATTGCTCTGTGACCTTTGGCAATGGGCTTCAACTTCCTCACATGGAAAATGAAATACTCAATGAATAAGAAGTTTTTAAATGGAGGTCTTAAATCATCCCTGATTACTTAGGGTTACCCCTATACTTCTGAGGAAAAGATATAGCCAACCTCTTCGGATCTGATTCATCAATGGGTGTGGAAGCTGGAATAAATGAGCATCCCTCTAGTTTATATGGGGTATCTTGCTAGGAAGTAGTCTGGGGCTGATGGGAAAATAGTAACACCAAAAAAAGGTATAATGACTTGCCTAAAGTCACAAAGCAACTAAGTATAACTTCAAGTCAGTGTTCTTCACAGGAAGTAGCCCTATTTAATTTGTTTAGTTTCAGAAACTGAAAAAATTGTTTTTGGTAGAAAGATTAGGAGAGAAGATTTTAACTGTCCCCTTTAAGAAATCACAATTGTGCTGGATACTTCTTATTCATTGTGGCTAGAATGGGAGTTTACAATTTCATATAGGAATTAGCTTGATTGTACATACCCCCTCAAAAAAAAGGTGTAATTTTAAAGGATCAATTATATTGATCAATTTAACCCCATATTTCTCCCCAAAAGGTACTCCATGATTTTTGGTACTTGACATTAAAGCATGAATGACTTTTAAAAATATAATTTATATTCAGCATTTTAAAAAAAGCTTATTCATGAAAGATAATACTTAATAATAGATTGTTTCTTCAATGATTTTCTTTATCTCCTCTAACTGAAAATATAACTAAATGCCTCTTTTGCTTATTAACAGAGCACTCTCCCTCATATCAAAAGGAATTGCTTATATACTATTTCAATCAACAGCATATATTTATAGCTTCTCTATCTCTGAAGTCATACAAAGTAATAAAAACCAGGATGAGCCCAAAAAGCATAAACATTTGGTCCCTGCAAAATATTTGTTTTAAATTGAGTTCTGCCAGTAGATGTCCACAAGATGGAGCCTCCCCCAGCATTTTGGATCAGCTGAATGTGGCTACAAAATAGCCAGAAAATTCCATCTATTCAAGAGGCTGTGTCTGTTTCTATCATCACAGGTTCAAAAAATTATTTCCAAAATGTTAACAACATTTCTAAAATTGCAACAGTACCTAAAACTAAACAAATTCAAAAATAATTTTGGTGAGGAGGGGAAATACAGGCATAAGGAGAGGGGCAGAGAAAGCCACAGCCATATGTTTTCTTTTCCTTTTGTAAAAGTCCATTAAAATGAGAAAGTGGTCCCCTTACCTGTCAGGTGATAGTGTTCCTCACTCTCATTGTCTGTCAATGACACTAGCTCTTTGAGCAACAGAGGGTACTTCAGAACTCTCTGAACAGGCTTGATGAGGTATGACTCCAATGTGGAGGCGTGCTGTTTCGTAGGGTTCCGGGCATCCAAGAATGCCTTAAATGCTTTGTCTGTTTTAGCTGTAAATTAAGAGACAGCAAACTTGTTCACAGCTGCAAGTTCAGGTCACCTTATCAAACAAGAATAATTCTTTATATCTCTAAACCTTTATCATATTGTGTAGCTGGGTATGACATATCTTATCCAATTAGACTGTAAACAACTTGAGGGCAGGGATGTTACCCTACTCAAATAATAAAAGTTTTCTGAAATAAAGTAATGGATGAATTTAAGTAGTAGCCTCTTGATTCCAGTATTTATTCCTAGTTTTAGTGACCCATATACTTTTGCATTTTATTTATTTATTTATTCTAATATGTTCTCTGGTGAAAAAAAAAATTTGATGCATCTAGTCAGCAAAGTCTCAACATCTGAATTATTGCCATAAAAGTCACTTTAACAGGAATGCCACAAAAGTAAAGAGTGAAAATCAAATTCAGTTTCTTCAGATCATTCAAACATGGAAATTTGCCATCTGGATTTTAAGTACATAAAAAATAGAGGGGAGGGGAGTTGGATATTTTCTTAGAGAAATTAATAAGTAAATGGCAAAAAGTTTAATGACATACAAAAATCATTTCTCATACTAGTTTATACCCAAGAAGGATTCAGATGGGAAATAAGATCTACCCATTTTTTGGTATTTGTTCTGTCCCTTGTCATAAATGACTACCTGAAAAGCACTATTCTCTTCCCATAAAATATTGAGTAAATGAAAATATGTTTGACCTTTGGAAAGCAAAGTCTTCATGAGAACTGACATACAGTGGAATATGATGGATGGGAGATTTTGCCAATAGAAAGCCAGCTGGTTCTGAATCTTTTTGCTTTTAAAAAATATCTTTGTAAGTTCTGACTTTAAATTGCTCATAAATGAGACTTGGGGTTAATATGACTTCCTATAATGAACATTTAGGTGAGAATTTAGATTACTTATGTTTTTGGTCCTAACCTCTTAAAAGCTATGATTCATGACCCCATATAGAGTTTGGTAATTGAATGAGGGAAATCACAAAATTATGATTTATTATCAGTGAATGTTTGTTTTTTATGCCTATATACCTGAAGTCATGTAAAAATTTCTCAGGTGAAAAGAGGTCACAAGTGGAAAAAGTTTAAGGACCCCTAGTTTAGGAATGGAAATATAAAGAAGAATGCCAATATAAACATCACTGTAGAACAGAAAACAAATGTTTTTAGTTATTAGCTGCTACCTGATAATAAAAATTATTATTTAAGTACAGGCTAATTAGAAATTTTTTATTTAACATTACTTTTAAGACCAAAACCAATGGCAAATCAAGTCAGTAAACATTTATTAAGATTTACTATGGGCCAAGCAACGTGCTAAGAGATGGGGAAACAAATAGAAGTGAAATGATGGTCCTAGTCTTCATATAGTTTACATTCTAATGGGGGAAAGACTCCACATAAAAAGAAGCTTAAAAAAATGGTAGCAGGGGCAGAGGAAGTTAATAGAGCAAAAAGTTTAAGTCATAAGGATACTCCCTATTTCCTTTACTACCTCAGTTTGCTAACTACAGACCTTCCACTTATCACAACAGCAAAAGAAATTAGTAAAAAGGAATATTGCTCAGAATTGTCACTTACCTCTCTCTAGAACTTTTTGTACTTTGATATGATTGGCACAGAATCCACTGTACAATTTAAAATGGTCTGCATAATAAAGAAAAGAACCTCCAAGGGAGAAGAGTAATTTCTGGGGAGAGGAAAAAAATCAGAATATATTAGAGAACTTTTGTTTAGGTTTAATTAGTGTTAGTAGTATATAATAAAGCGTTTGCTCACGATAGAGTCAAGCTAAAAAGGATAGTTGCCGTATTCTGAGAAGTGACCCAAAGTGTGTGTGTGTGTGTGTGTGTGTGTGTACACACAAATCATTTAGAGATATTGATCCAGTATGGAGAATAACTAAGCCCGTTCCCTACTAAGTCCTGCTGCCCATCTTTCAGACAATTCAGTACTCATCAGCATCTCCAATGGAAGAATTACTTTTAAACTGTTCTAGTAAAGATTTCAGTATGACTTTAAGTCATATCTAAATAGAGGTTTTAATTATTCATGTCAATTTTTCTCTATAATAATGACTTTAAGTCTTAAAGCCTTGTAAAGTAGGTAACCTGTAGGTAATACAGATATTGTATAGATGAAGCAATTAAGGCTCAAAGATTAGTTACTTGACCAGGGACATACAGTAGATAAGAATCAAAGCTGGTGTTTATAGATTCAGGAATCTTTCCACTCTATCACACTGCCTCTCATGCATTTCTTTTTAAAGCTCACATTTTTGTCCAGGATTTTCTTTATTATGTCTAGTATTTCCTTTAGTCATCCCAACAACTTTGTGAAGGAGCTTCTGGTTTTATTTCCATTTTACATAAAAGGAAACGGAGATAAAGTGATTGCTTAGGAGTCACCAAGTTGGCAGTGTCTAATGCAGGATCAAACTCTGGCCAAACTATCCATCAGTCAATCCAATAGCATGGGTTTTTTTTCCTCTCACATTTCCCTATGCCTGATTATTGTATAGCCTCACAGTTCTACTCAAGTACCAGTGGACCCCATTCCACCTCCATTTCTTCTAGAAAGCCCAGGGCTTTGGGTGAGCCAACTGACTTTTGAGTTTCCATTTCCTCAACTACAAATTAAGGGCATTGGTAAGGATAATCTCTAAGGTTTCTTCTAACTCCAAAAAGAAACATAAAACCCAAACCACTTTTTAGATGGGGTTGTGTGGAAACCTTTGCAGAAAACATAAAATGCAGTAAAAAAATGTAAGTCTCAACAAGCATGTGACTATTTATTTTCCTTTGGAACAGCAAGTCCTAAATACTCACTCTGAATTGAGAGGGTGTTTCAAGTATGTTAAAGTCAGAGGATGAAGAAATACCATCCTCCAGGGTCTCCAGAAACACCTTTTGAAACTCTAGCATTTCTGGCAAACTTCCAAAAAGGGACTCCATCTGCAAAGAGGCCAGAAGTAGAACAGAAGATAGCACATAAATATTTAAATAGCACATGATAGGTTGGTTGAATTTTAGTGAAAGGTAATTGCAAACCTCTCCATTTGAGTAGATGCAATTTCACTGGTATAAGAAACTCCCAATGAGGAAACTCCCTTTGCCAATGCAGACAATCTGCTCTTTAATTTACAGTATAGAGAGTTCCCTGGAGGCATGTGAATTAAAAGACTTGCCCAGGGTCACATAGCCAGTATGTGTCAAAGTCAAAATTTGAATTCATATCTTGATGACTCTGAAGCTAATTTTCTACTCATTATATCACATTGATTCTCTATAATCTTTTATATTTTCAAAATCCACTACTGACTTTAATTCAATTTGATCCAATATTTGTTAAGTGCCTCCTATTTCACAAGATCTCATACTACATTTGGGAAAAAACAGATATAACTATATCCTGATATCCAAAGAAGAAAATTTATTTTATAAATCATAAAATAATGCATAATTTATAAATTCTAAATATAAATTATATTGAATGAAATGAATACTATAAAGTATACCTTGATAGAAATGCATAAATGAACAGCTGAAAATGAAATCTGAGTTAAAATACATTTTAAATATATTCCCAATGAAATATTTTGTCAAAAAAAAATTGTTTAAGCCAGCAATTTACACCATGTACCACAATGAATTCCAAATAGACACTTGTCAAAAATTTAAAAATGGTGAAGAAAATAGAGGTGTCTTTCTTAACTAGCAGGTGCTGATATGAGAGAAAGAGAGAGAGAGAGAGAGAGAGAAAGAAAGAGAGAAAGAGAGAGAGAAAGAGGAGGAAGTATATGCCAGAGAAGTCAATCCTGACAAAGAGCTTGCCTCAAGACCCTACATGGGAACAGCCTGAGACAGACCAGGATCCCAAACCCAAGAACCATGAGAAAAGTAATGCTTGGAGCCCCCTTAGCCATCATCTTAAGAATCATTCCTGTAGAGACACAACTTAACAACTGTTTCTAGAGGGGTGAGAGCCACAACTAAAAACTCAGGAAAGCAAGTTCTTACCACCAACATCCTTGACGTGGTTAAATGGCTCTACATCAGAAACTATGCTTTCATCAGTGGAAATGGCATTCAAGAAGAAGCTTCAACATGTGCTTTACCTTCCAGTCTAAGGATTGTGGGGCTTTTCCATTTGAGCTGAATCTCATGTTATAGCCAAATAATCAACAAACATTTATTAAGCACTTAGAGCGTGCTGGCAAAGTGCTAAGTAATGGGGATACAAAAAGAGGCAAGCGATAGTTACTGTACTCGAAGTACTTATAATTTAATAGAGGAAACAAATATATACAAAGCAAGTTATATAAAGGATAAATAGAAAACAATGAACAGGGTGCAAGTGTTAGAATTAAAAGAGGTTAGAGAAAACTTCCTATGTTATTCATTAGAATGTGAACACCTTAAGAGAACAGAGACAATCTTCTATTTGTTACTCCAGGGCTTAGCACAGGGGTTTTGCATATGATAAATACTTAATAAATACTTTATTCTTTCCACTATAGCTGGAAGTAAAATCTTAACCCAGTATGAGAAAAGTTAGTTCTGATTATATGAAATTTAAAAGCTTTTAAATGATCAAAATCAAATTCTCTGCAAAAACGCTACTTGAGAAAAATATTTGCACCAAATATCTCTGATAAGAATCTAATATCCAAAGTTAACACACATATGACACCAAGGTTATGTTGAGGCTTCCATTTTCGAAATCTGATTAGCAGCTCCTCTAATATACATCTGCCTGGGATCACAACTTTGTTGTGATATCATAGATACACAGTAGAAGGATCTCTCACCTCATCTTGGGTAAGGAATGTCTCATTCTGAAGGGGTTCTAAGTATAATTCAAAAAGGCAGGTCAGATCCTGAAAAACAGAAAAATAAAAACGATCAATTTTTTTAAATCTATGTCACAAAAATAAACTGCATTTAAAAACATCATTCTGAAAAGTAAAGCTTGGATTTCTCCAAGCTGTCAATGGGTTCATGAAACAAAAAAAGGTTAAGAACCAGTGGTCTAAAGTAACCATCGTTATTTTCTCCAAGGACCCACTTCTGCTTTATGCCTTCCTATGCATCGGTGAGAGTTGATTGAGGCCCAACAAAAGGGGTGGGAAAGTGGAAAGAAGGGGAAGTTGGAAATTAACAATGTAGTTTCAGAAAGTATTATAAATGCCCCAAATACTGGAGACATCCATATTCAAACACAAATAAAATCTCCAGAATCAAGGAGAAAAACTTTTTTGGATTATCTAGACACCTCACACAAGTAGCCTAATAGCACAGTTAACGTGAGGTATTTTATGTAAGGACTCTTTTAAATAAAAGGAAAGCAAGATCCTGATAATTCAATAGTGGAATGAATCTTTTATTTTTTTATTAATTTTATGTATTCATAAATAAATGGAATATATCTACTACACTCTGGGAACCTAGCTAGCCAAGGAAGGTGAGGCTCATCAATCTCAGAATTGCCACAAGAGCTGAATTATTTAATCCTAACGATGACCTCCTTTAACAATGTTAGACCTGGAAGGGTGAAAAACATTTTGTTTCAGATGATCTTGGGCAACATCAAGACCAGGAACTCTAAACTTGAGGTCCATGAAGTTTTAAAAAAATATTTTGATAGCTATAATTTAATATAATCTATTTCTTTTGTAAACCTATGTGTTTTTATTTTATTCATTTGAAAGTATGATTCTGAGAATTCCATAAATTTCCCTCAAATTGCCAAAAGGATTAATGACTCAAAAAAAGCTAAGAATCTCTGATTTAGCCTAATCATCTTATATTTACATAGGAAAGAATTGAGGCTATATGAGGTAAAAATAATTTAGAACTCTGTTAACAATAATCTATGGTCTGGATCAGATTAACAATCCATAAATTTCAGCCAAAGGTGAAACCTTTGTTCCTTGCTTCCTTTCTTTCTAATTTTTTTCTCTCTCTCTGTTTTTTTCTTTCTCTGTCTTTCTGCTCCAATTCAATAACTATATTTTCTTATAAGGAAATTGGGGCCTATAAAACTCACAGGACTTGCCTAATACTTAGTGGTAGAAACGAGACAAGACTAGAATGTCAAGGCAAAAGAATAAAACAATTCAGTCAGACTGCTGTCTAAGTTCCGGTGCGGCCACACTGGTCAGTCGCCTTCCTCTCTGTGAAACCCTATTTCCTCATCTAAAGGAAGGGGACCAGATGATCTCTGAGGTTCATTCTAGGTCTGAGCTGTGTGAGCTCAAATATGTCACTCCTATAAAATAGGGGTGGGTAAAACTCATGAACCCATAATCAGATCCTGATCATATAGTTCTGAGAATTGTTCACCTCAGCCTAGCCTAGCATTATCAAAAAGAATCAAATTAAATGCTCTATCTAATGTGTTTTTCAACTATACAGGGTTGTATTGTGATACAAAACCTAGCATTTATATAAAACTTTAAAATTTGCAAAGCATTTTATATGAGTTTCCTCAATAGATTCTAACAACAAACCTATGAGGTATGTGCCAATATTATGCCCATTTTTGGGGTGCAGATGAAACTCAGGGTTATATAGCTAGTCAATATTTGAGGTTGGATTTGAATTCAAGTTCAAGTGTAGATTAAAAATATTAGAGAAAGGAATTAATAAGGTGATTTCATTAACACAAGGAACTCCCAGGTAAGAAAGCTCCTTCTACTAATGAGATCAGCATTTTTTCTGCAATTTATAATCTTATTTTATTATTCATTGTTAAGTGTTTCACCAGAAACACTAAACATCAGTGTAAGCAATTAAACTAAATTTACTACTAACTTCAGATTTAAATGAATTTTAATTTATAATGCACCATAACACTATTTCAATCTTTCTTTCCATCCCCCCAATCTTTTTTCCCCTTTTATTCTCATTCACTTTCCTTCATATGATTGATTGTATTTCATTCTTCCAATTCACCTCTTTCCTGTGTCTGCTTCTTAAAGCAGGTGAAATGTGGTATGCTTTGGAGAAGGGTGACATTGAAAAATCTAGGGGTCATAATTCTGACAAAGGCACAACTGCTCAAAATCATTTCAGGAGCATGCTGGGAGTGTAGTTAAAGCAAGCAGTCCCAGCAACATTAAATAACTGTACAGAAAAAGACACTAACATCATTAGAAGAGTTGGGAGGTACAAATCACATGGGATTACTAGGTGATTTGGTATTTTGCCAGGAAAGAGGGAAGAGGCTTTTTTTGTTTCACAAGTGGTATTTCTCTGGAAGAGTAATTAGGATCCTCCATGAAGAAGCTCCAGGGCTAGCTTGTGGCAGAGCCCTGGGACACTTGGGATCTGAGAAAAAGTAATGATAAAATGTCTTGCAGATAGAGAAGGTAGATGACTCTTTTTGTTGGCCTCCCCTGCTGTGGAGAATCACACGTCAGGACATTCAATGTCTCCTTTATTGTTTTAGTGAAACAACTGGTTTAAGCTTCATCTTTTTATCTCCCTTAGAACCAGTACATGACAATTATTTAATGAATGCTTAGTGAGTTAAATTTATTAAAGTATAAACATTAGAATACCAGTGTTGTCTAGTGATCAAAGAATTAGGAGCCTTGGGATTTATAAACATGCTATTCATTTTGGGGTGGACTTAAGAAATTCTTACATAAACTCTTAAATGTTTGCCTTTTTGACAATCTGTGAAATCTGAGCCCCACAGCTCTCCCTACTTCTGGAAATGGAGAGCTATATTGGACTTCAGGTGTCATCTGGTTTAGCCCCATTCAAACCAAGAATTTTCCTGTTACATCTCAGACAAGGGGTTATCTAATCTCAGCCTGAAGTAGACTTCTAGTCTAGCTCCTGAAGCAGCTCGATTTACTTTTGGACAATTCTAATTATTGATAATTTGTCTTTAGTCAGAATTTATCTCCTAATAGTTTCTAGTCCTTTTCTGTCATCCAAGACCAAAAAGAATATATCTTCCATTATGATAACTCTTTATTTATTTAAATGTGGATGCCCCAAATCTTTTTTTCTCCAGAGTAAATTTTCCCCATTCCTTCAACTACACCAGTGACTTGTTTTTGAGTACACTGCTCAGCAACCTCTTTGCTCCATTTTAGTCACTTGTCAGCTTGTCAAAGACCTTAATATAGCACTCCCAAAATGTTTTTTGTTAATTAAAATTTTTGGAAATTTTTAACTTTTAAACTTAAATACAAATAATAAAAGAAAAGAATAACAACACTGCTATGCACACAGCAGACCATAAGAGAAAATTCGATATAAAACAATAAATTTCCATTTCAAGCAAACTTTTATAACAATTACTATACATTGTTTTCAAAGATGCCCAACTTGTCTTTGTTTCCTTTTTGGTTTTCCTTTGTTTTCTGCTATGTAGTTTTAATTTTATTTTTTCCTTTCCCTCTCCCTACTACCTTAAAGAAGGCTACATGGATTTAGATAGAGATTTTATATCTATATATATAAACACATATTCATATATATTCAGACATATACAAACATATACATATATACTCATGTACTTATATAGAGACTGTATTATGCTTATTTCCTCCAATCATCTGTTTTTCCAGAAGGTAGATAGTATCTACCTTCATAAATTCAAGTATTTTCGTGTTTTTCTAAATCAACCAGCTAATCATTTCCTATACCACAGCAACATTACAACCTAATCACATCTTCTCTGAGAGAGTGTCTATAAAAGGTTTGCTCTCCCACTTTTCTGCATTCCTTCTTTTCTTGGATATTTACTTATAGAAGAAAATTTTAACTTAAAATCATTGAAACTATTCTTTTTACACTTTAACAATGTTCTCGCTTCATAATATAGTTTAAGATCTGATATTGCTGAATCTACTTCCTTTATACTTCTTCACCCTTCTTTGAAGTTTTGTAATGCCAGAGAAACTGAGCAAGACAGAGATTAGAGACCAATTCAATAGTTTATTAAATGGGAGAGATATACTATAATCTCTCTTAATGTGGAGAGTATATTTTTATTAATGTAGTGTAAAATTTCATTAGTTTTTTACTCTCCCCTGGACTCCCATTATGCTACACAATTCAAGTTGACCTTGCAGTCATATAAAACTAGAAAATTCTTAAGCCTAACTCAACAGCATCTAATAGTTATGAGCCACCTGGATGAAATATGGCAGCAGCAAATGGATACAGATAATTCTATCGAGAAAGCAAGATTGGATGCCATGAGTGCCAAATAATTGCTTCCACTATCTAACTGATCTATCAGGATAATAAATATAATGGAAAATGGAGTTTTAGGCCAATTAGTTTTGCTCTAAGACAGACAAATGGTCACTCAGGCATTTTGTTTCCCCAGAGACCCAAGCACTGCAATAGAAACATTCCCCTGAGCTACACGTCAATCATTTTTTGGAATGAAACTGACACTAAGAGAAAATACAATTTCAAGTTTTGATGGGGTTTTTTTGGGGGGGAAAGGGGGGAGCGAAGAAGGGAGAAAAAGAAGAGAATATTAGCAAAAGTGTGAGAAAGTTAAAGTGGGAAAAGAACCCTAGACATCACCCACCAACTTCAACCTTCTTGAAACACAAATAAGGAAAGTGGGACCCAGAGAACCCCTCCTCCAACCCGGGGCTCTACTCATACTGCCATAAAACCTGCAACCATCTGAAAATAGTAGCTCAGACATCAGTGTCCCCCGGCTGCTGGTCTTGTTTGCAGAATTTCCCTTAACTGAAGACTTACTTTGAGACTTGTCAGATGCTTGGTGTCTGATTATATTCTCTTAACACTTGACCTTGTTTTAGCATTTACTCCCTCTTTGGATATAAAACTATTTCCATGTTCTGTCCAATGCACCCAAGCTCTGGCTCATCTGTGTAGTTGCCCTAAGTAGCATCTTGAGCTCTGGAGTGACAACAGGATTCTTCCTGATCCCAAATTGGATTTTCTTGGCAAGGATACTAGAGTGGGTTTGTCTTTCACTGTCTGACTCATTTTACAGATAAGGAACTGAGGTAAACAGAGCTAAGTTGTAAAGGGCTGGAACTCTTGGTAGGTTTGAGCACTTAAAGCTAATTGGACAATACTCTATAAGCATATGCTTGGAGAATGGCCCTTCCCACTATCCTGTGCTGGCTCGATAATTGGTGTATACAGAGAATTGTAGGAGGGACTAGGGGATGGAATAAGACTATCCAGGGTCACTTCTGGGCGGGAGACGAAGAAGGAAGGTCACAGAGATTCTGCTTTCATCCAATTCAATCCTACCTCTAAAGACCAAGAATAAAACCTAAAGACTTTTGCTTATCTTTACTCGGGTTGATTCTAAGGTATCCAGGGTGTTAACTGGGTCATCACATTAAGTAACTTGTTCAGGGTCACACAACTAGAAAGTATCTGTGACCAGATTTGAACTTGGGAAGATAAGTCGTCCTGATTCTAAGCTCAGTGTTCTATATACTGAGTCACCAAGCTGTCCTACCCATAGAACATAAGCTTTTTTTTTTTTATTATTAGCACCTAGCTCAATGGCCAGCACAATAGTAGGTTTAATATATGCTGGTGAAATGAAACTGAATTTAATTTAATTGAATAGTATCAGTGGATTTCTTTGTGTTAAAAGTTTGTTAACTGCCCATCATCAAGTAAATCTTACTAAACCAACACAGTTGCCTCCCTTGCTATTGATTACAAAAGATAGATTAGTATCTATCTTTTATATAGAAACAGATATACTAATTTCCTTGTGGGTTTTTTTTAATTGTCTTGGAAACCAAAAGAGACATGAATTTAACATTTTTCCCTCAGAGTAATAGTACCTCTTTTTCATCTCTGAATTTTCCCTTTTCTTAATTTCTCATAGTCTCAAGCAAGAGGCATCTATTTTGTGATTTAAGGGACAAATCTTTTGTGGGTATACTTGACACAATACAGGCGTCACAAACACACAAGTCCATACTATCAAAGATTTATTTTCTGGTACCTTGACATAAGACTTCTCTGTGTCCATGAGCTCCTGGATAACTTTTCTTAGTCGATCTGCATCAGAGAGATGCCGAGCCAGTGGCCTTGGAGGTGGCTCCTGAGCCTCCTTGGGTCCTTCCATGCCGTCCGAGTTTGGCTGAGTCTCGTTAAAGTTCCTACACAGCACAGCGATTTGTTCAGCACTCTGAGGAATAAAGAGAAATGGAAAAAAATGAAAGCTGCTTCTCTCCATTATCACCTCTATACACTAAAACAAGAGAGTTCACAGTTTGCCAGAAGATTCCTTCACAAGAAAATATTTATCTGACATGTGACTCACACTTCTACAATGCTTTAGAGACTTATCATCAGCATTTTGTCCACAATGGCACTGAATTAGGTTATACAAGCATCATTATCCTTATGTTGAAACAGATTCAGGGTCAAATGATTCCATGTTTACACGGCTAGTCAGTGGAAAAGTCAGGCTTTGTAGATCTGACCATCATTGATATCAAATGATAATATCACCCTATATCGCCATATAACATTTACACTGCATCTTTCCTTAGTGGCCCAGTGTATTTTCATATGCATCTTTGCATTAAAAATATAGAGGACAGATATAGGTAGGGATAGAAGATGGAAAGCAGAGAGGATTTACTCTATTTCTCATTAATCATCCTCTAAGAACAAATATTTATAAAGATTTCTAAAGAAAAATCTCTTCTAAAAAGACAAGCAAATCTTGTATTTCACCTATGTTCAAATTCAGGCAAGAAAAAAACATTGAGACCACTCTAGATATATTCTATGCATGGTTTAATCAAAGCGAAAGCCTAATTGGTCTGCCAGCTTCATATCCTTGACATCATTCTTAACTCCTCATTATCTCCCACCCCAACTGCCTAGTCAGTTGACAAATCCTGCCACTCCATTTCACCACATTTCCTACCTCTGACTACTTAACTCTACTCAAAGAATTCCCACCTTAATTCAGAACCTCATCACTATCACCTGAGACCTAAATTATTGCAACAACCTTCTAACTGGCCTCTTTGCCTCAAGTATGCACATCCACCAAGTCTGACAGTACTATGATTTTCTCCATTCCTTGTCACAAAGAAGAAAGGAAAGTGACTTAAGATCTCTTTTTTTGGAACTAAGAGTGGTTACTATAATTAAACAGTACTCAGTTTCAGGTGTTTATTTTTTCCTTTCCTCTTCCATTATTGTATTCACCTATTCTTTCTTAAAGTAAAGGCAGAATCTCAACTTTGATTATCTTCCTCTGATTGTACTTTTTTTTTTTTAACAAAAACATTTTTTTGCTGACTCTACAAAACGGAAAGGGAAAACAAAGTTGTGAAGATTGTTGTTTGATCTTAGGATCCTAAGTACTTCCCACATAAACAACTGCAGATAAAAGTAAAGCATCCACAAAGAAAAAACAACACAATGCTGACATACATTGTTTCCTGGGTAAATTTTATTTCTCTGGTTGTAGATTTTTTAATACTAAATTTTTAGAATCAACTCTTTAATTCAAGAAGCATTTATTAATCATCTACAGCATGCCTGGTCCTGGGCTTAGTACTGTGGGAGGTATAAAAGAAATAAATGGCCCAGTCCCTGACCTCAAAGATGTTAAATTTAATAAAGGAGATATGCCCTGTATTAAAATTTTTAATACAATAAAAGATGATTATGATGAGACATGCTGAAGACCAGCAGAAGTCTAAAAAGAAATCTATAGGAATTTTAAGAATGAAAACAATACTCTGGACTAAGTATAATTGGGGTATTCAAAATAGAGCTGCAACATGAGCAAAGGTTTTGAGGCAATTATGTGTGTATGTATATGAAACAGCAAAAAGAATTGTCCAACTGGAAGAAAACAGCTGATCTGAGGTTTATTCTTCAAATACACAGAGAGAGCCCAAATTTGTAATTCAATTTAGCAAGTGCTTATTAAGCATCTAGTATATATTGAGGGGGAAGAAAGACAGCTAGATAGTGTAATGGGTATAATGTCAGGCCCAGAGTCAGAAAAATCTAAAGTTCAAATATGAGCCTAGAAATGTAATAACTATTATGGAGGAACATCATACACAGTCTTAAAATGTTCATCCTTTAAGAATGTTTGAACATTCATTTTGGTTCCAAAGTTAAAGCATCAATCAAAAGCTTCAACTAAAGAAATTTAATGTAAAATAATATGTTTCTAATTCAGCAAATTCATTTGAAAAGCAATGATTCTCAATGAATAATATGTTGCATGCAGAGCTCTGGGGGAGATATTGAGAGGCACAGAATTGTTGCTGCCCTTGGAAGCTTAGATGTAAAGGACCTAAAAATTCTTGTTGAATGGGGAAGATATGAGTCTCCATTCTTGCACTGCAAGTGCCAGCTTCGATAAAGATAGAACCAGTTGGCCTTATCTTAAAACTCCCATGAAAGCAGCTTGGAAAACCCAGTTCTTGGTCGTATTTGTCAAAAGATATTTTTTTTCCTATGAACATGACAGGAAGAGTGAAAGCAGGTGCAAATTGTTCTCAAGAGGGTAAAATGCCTGGATAGGATTGCAGCATGGACCCTGAAAGAAGTTCATTGTTAGGTTATCAACACTGGACAGTCACCTAACCACTCCAAGTGTTTCCATGTCATGTGGAACCTCTTTGTGACATTATGCTAGTTATTACGTAAATTCAGATGATTTGAATGTTCTCTTTCTAAGCAAGTCTTTGAGTCACAGCTTTTCACTCTTTCAACTAAACTGCTACCCTGATGGAAAGATGCTATCCTGTCATATTTAGTAAGACATAAATAATACAACTAACAATTCTTGCATCCTGATCCCACCAGCAGTGCAATCACCATAATGATCCCACCTGCAGTACAATGGGGGTGTTCCTTATGGCTCTTCCAGTATTGGTCAAGGATTTGCACCCTCCCTTCTTAACTAACATCATACTATGCAAGGCGATCAAGGTGACAAACACTGGACTAGCACCTCTGGTGCCTTGCCCTTTTCGGGGCTGCTCATCCAATTTTGGTATCTACCTTGTTCACCCAACTCTCACTTCAAGAAGTGACCACACATCCCCTGGCAAACCATTTCACCAAACAGGCTAACCCAGGTTGAGAGGAACTCAAGGGTCCCCAAACCATGAATGAGTTGGGGAAGATCTATGATAAGCATGTGAAGATTTCCCTGGGGGAACAAGTAGATGAGAACAATTTGTTCCAATGGCCATGGAGAAAGAAGGCCATGAGTAGTGGCTCAAGAATGAACTTAGAGCTTGGTGAGACATCAAAAAATGCCAAGGTCACTCACTGAATCCCAGACTATCACCAGTCCTTCTGACGTTTGTCTTGTCAGTGAACTCGATGACTCTGGAAGAGAGAGTGAGGCTGCCTCATTTAAATCCAATTCACTCCAAATGTTAAGGCATAACACAGGGCATCATTGATCCTATTCAGAAGCAAAGGACAAACAACAACATGGCAGTGGAAAAAGCCAAAGTTATCTTGGGCAATGGGAATACAAAGATAAAAAGAACATAGCTCCTGCGTTCAAGGAGCATATAGTCTACTAATTTTCAAAGACTCATTCATGTTAATTTCTTAAAAAGGGTACTGCATCATAAATTTATATAAGACAATTTTACATGCAATCCTGAACAATGACAGAGTCAGGACTGTGGAATCTATATTAAGCATCATATATACTGCATAAAATAACAAAATGCACCATAAGTTAAATGGCATCTGGTTAGATTACAGTTTTGCCATGCTGGATGTCAAAAATCACACCTAACAATCCAGTGTTAAAATAGCAAGATTTTAAAAATAAAACATCTTGCCATTTTGTAAAATTAGATTTTTTTCATTTTAAAAACTTTCAGGGCTAGGTTAACTAAGAAAATGATACTAGTAAACATTTTTCCCCACTAAAAATTTACTTTTTTCACACAATTCAGAAGTAGAATTAAAACTTACATGTTCAAAATCTTGCTTGGTCTGAGTATTAGAAAAAGTTTGAGGATTTCACATTGTATGTTGGGAAAGTATAGACTAGAAATAGAAATTGTTCTATGGTGATTTACTGCCTGGAATACATTAAGAAGTATCAGTTCTTACTAAACTTAATATAAAACTTCTGGAAAATTTAAGGACAAATTCAGATAAGATACTTAAAGAAATTTAATTTAAGTAAGGTTGTATGTTTATATATTTAAAATTATGTATGGCCTTGTAAAAATCACTTAGGCTCTCTTGGTCTCAGCTATCTCATAGATAAAATGAGTATGTTAAACTAGAGGAATTTGAGGTGTCTTTTAGCTCTAAATCCCATGGCTTTATGAGTTTGAGTTGAATAGGTTACATAATCAAAAAGAAAAATGTTTTTCCATCAAGCAGTTTAAATGAAGAGTCATTTAGTATTTAGTCCCAGTCTTTTAACCAACTCTTTGTAGTATCTCAGGTAAGTCACTTAACTTCCAAAGGTCTCATTTTATTCACCCATGAAATGGGTATAACAATATCTGTCCTACTCACTCCATAAGTGGTTCTATAAAAAAACAGAAACTATTTGTTGTAAGAATAAACCACCACAATTCTTTCAAATAAAAAATGTTACTTTATCTTCTGTTGTTTGTCCTTTGTTCTTGAAGAGCACAATGATATCATAGATGAGATAGAGGCAAGGTATATTGACTAAAATGGGGGTACATGCTGAATTTCTTGGTCAAAAAAGCTCCTCAAAAAGAGCTGAGGAAGCAATACCTGAACCTTTGCAGCATTCCCAGGGCTGAATCTACATCTACAAGGCTTCTTAGAAGCAATTCAGGCTGGGACACTGATGCATTGTTGGTGGACCTGTGAACAAATCCAACCATTCTGGAGAGCAATCTGGAATTATGCCCAAAAAATTATCAAATTGTGCATACCCTTTGATCCAGCAGTGTTTCTATTGGGCTTATATCCCAAAGAGATACTAAAGAAGGGAAAGGGACCTGTATGTGCCAAAATGTTTGTAGCAGCCCTGTTTGTAGTGGCTAGAAACTGGAAAATGAATGGATGCCCATCAATTGGAGAATGGCTGGGTAAATTGTGGTATATGAATGTTATGGAATATTATTGTTCTGTAAGAAATGACCAGCAGGATGAATACAGAGAGGACTGGCGAGACTTACATGAACTGATGCTAAGTGAAATGAGCAGAACCAGGAGATCATTATACACTTCGACAACGATATTGTATGAGGACATATTTTGATGGAAGTGGATTTCTTTGACAAAGAAACCTGAGTTTCAATTGATAAACGATGGACAAAAGCAGCTACACCCAAAGAAAGAACACTGGGAAACGAATGTGAACTATCTGCATTTTTGTTTTTCTTCCCGGATTATTTATACTTTCTGAATCCAATTCTCCCTATGCAACAAGAGAACTGTTCGGTTCTGCAAACATATATTGTATCTAGGATATACTGCAACATATCCAACATATAAAGGACTGCTTGCCATCTAGGGGAGGGGGTGGAGGGAGGGAGGGAAAAAAAATCGGAACAGAAACGAGTGTCAATATAAAGTAATTATTAAATAAAAATTAAAAAAAAAAAGAACCAATTCAGGGACACTTTACACTAGGATACTACTCCAAAGTGACTTCCTAATCAGAACCAGGATGGCACAGGGAAAGGGAAGTAGATCTAGAGTCAAGACAGTCTTGGGAGAGAGCTGAGGCTTTAAGTTTTAAAGGAAGTACAGATTTAAGTACATCACTTTACCCAAAACTCAGTTTTCTTATCAACAAAATCTTGCCTTCTAAAATTGCAGCAGAGAACATACCTTTTAAATCTTGAAGTGTTTGATTATTATTATTATTATTATTATTATTATTATTATTATTATTATTATTATTATTATTATTATTATGAAATGCTCAAGATTCCCCTAGTGCCAATGGAAATTGAGATAAACACAAGATAAAATGACTGGGAGCAGAGAAAGCTAAAGCAACCTCATTTTGTTGGTAGTTCCTCTAACTTGTCCCTGATTCTGTTTGTACAGCAGCTCTCCATCCCAGCTTCCTTACTGATGACCTTTTTTACTGCTGGCACAGCAAAGACAATGCTTTCTATTAGGACACAGTTACAAGACATCGCTAACCTGATGAGAAGCCTTTTCTGTTACTAGCCCACAACAAAAGGCTTGTCCAATCCTGAGGTACCAAATTGAAATTTATGTAAGTTTTGTCCTTTTATTCTTTGAGGAAGGAAACTCTGCCTGTGGTGTGGAGATTTCCTTTGTTGACTAACTCAATATATCTTCATTGATCCAAAATTTGTGGTATTACATTTGGATTATGGTGTTAGGATTTTGCTTCTGGTTCTGGTTTGTTGCAATACCAACAATTTTAACCACAACATTCAGCATTTATTAATGGCTTCTATGTACAGAATTAGGAAGTAATATAGTCCATTTTTCCATTAGTCATATATCCTTTTGGTATTAATTCTTTGTGGGACTATAGGATCCATGACTATTTGAAAAGTTTATGTCTATCTTACACCTACCTCTTCATTAAAGTAGTTCTATAAAAGCAAATGCCAGAGGTTCAGAATGTCAATGCCAGACTTACATGAGAAACTCAAATGGCCTAATTATATGAATGTGCATAATGAAGAGAATTTACAATCTTCAAATACTTGTTTCTTTTATTAATTAAATTTTAATTTGAATATGGCCAAGTACTTATTCCAATTATCTGCCTTTCTATTTAATGGTAAACATTAAAAACTTTAGGTTTATCTATGACTTTTTTAAGCGCTCAAAACAAATACCATATATAGGAATATATGTACATACATATATTTAAAAAACAGTGTAAGGCTTTAAAAAATTCCTTGTTGAAAAATATGGATATTAACAAAAAATATGGATACTGGCAAAAAAAATTTAAAGCTATTCTAAGCAAATTCTTACCAACAACAAAAAGATTTTAAAACAGAATCTCACACTTAGCTCTAAGAGACCACTTCTTTCTTTAAAAATCAAAGTATGAATATAAATTCAATTTTTTTATATTGTAGCTATAAATGTCTCCATTTGCAAGGAGCCCAAAGTAATTAAGCACAAGAAAACAGTTTAGTGTAACTATGTGTCTTCTCTGAGATTCTCTGCTCAAGTTGGATAAGATCTTGTCTATGGCAAACCAATCTCTGAGTCACTAATATGATTTCCTATCCTTAAATATATGCTATTACTTTTCAATCTGAAAATTATGACAGCCTTCTTTTAGATTGAATAAAGAAAACTTCTGTCTTGAAAATAACAGGGTTTTTTTTATTTGTTTTGCCTACACTCAATATCATAATCTGAAGCTTTTTGTATTCTCTATAACTTTTAAAACCCAAATAAAATCCCTTGAAAAAAGAATATATTAACTAAATAGAACCATTTAAACACTATCCCTGAGATTTTTATGGCTGCTTTGTGAAATATTCTGGTTTTATAAGAGTTATTCCTTTCCATGTTAGATGTTGAATTCAGTTGGCATCTATATTTTGGTTTATGGCATTGCCACTCATTTAGGGATACTGAGTACTGTCAATTCCATTCTGGTATAAGGAATCCACTTATTCTATTTCAGACTTAGAAAATATTTTCAACCAAAAGAAGGCTTAGCTAAAATGTTTTTTAAAAGTTTAGAAAATATTAATGTTTAAAAAATAATTAAGATAGTAGTGATGGTAAGGACTGGTAATAGCAGCAGTGGTAATGATAATAGTTGACATGTCTGCCACACTTCAGGGTTTAAAAATGCTTTTAGATGTTTGTGGCAGGCCTTTTTGTAGTGGCAAGAAATCAGAAACTGAATGGATGCCCATTAGAGAGAGAATGGCTGAATAAGTTATGGTATATGAATGGTAAATAAATGAATACAGAGAATTACATGAACTATGCTAAGTGAAATGACTAGAACTCAGAGGTCATTTTACACAGCAACAACAAGATTATATGATGATCGATTCTGATGGACATGGGTCTTTTCAACAATGAGATGATTCAGGCCAGTTCCAGTGATCTTATGATGAAGAGAGCCATCTACACGCAGAGAGAGGACTATGGGAACGAAGTGTGGATCACAACCATAGCATTTTCACTTTTTTTGATTGTTGTTTGCTTGCATTTTATTTTCTCAAAACTCCCCAAAACACCATTATGTATCTACAATTATATATTCCTCATTTAAAATGGAACAGGCCAGCCTCAGGGAAAAGAAGTCATTTAGGAAGGACAAAGAAATAGAATCTCTCCATCTTACCTGACTTGGAAAGGGACCTTTCCCACTAATGATTCCCATAGAAACTTTGATCTACTCTATTTCCTACTAGGACAATTTTACTCTTTCCTTTGATAACTTGGTAGTTATCTCTCTATGCTATACCTGGGCGCTAACTATAGATGCCAAATTTAGTATGGCCAGTCGATCAACATAGCCACTGTAGTTCAGAACTCCTGAGTTCAAGAGATTTTCCATGCTGACAACTAGAAGTTACTTGTGATAATTATGGGTCAATTTTTTTATAATCATGGACATATCCATCTATCAAATTAACCACTATGATCCATAACCTTTCACATCTAAAATTATGACTATTTTTAAGCTAAATATGGCAAGAGAGTTTGCCTAGCTGCCCTCAAATGAATTCAAGTTGCCAGTTCTGAATGAACCACCTTTCAGAGATTGAAAGAAATAGCAGCTGTACTTACTGAAACACTAAGAAATGGAAATGAGATAGGACTAGAGATAAGTAAATATTGTCTGCACCACCACCCCCATTCCCCAAAAAAGTTAACATAGTATATGCTAAATTCTGGGTTGGTGAGTTTAACTCACATTCCTTATAAACTTTTAGGATATATTATTACAGTGTGGATTGCTGGCCATTTAGAAAGGAATACAGTGATTGCTAAAAGCCAAAGTAGCTCCATCAAGAATGGGAAATTGGCTTTCTTGAAGAGACTACTAGTATAATAGATAAATGCAAAAATGTAGTGGAAAAGCCCATAACAATCAGGAGTAACCATAAGTAGAATGGATTTCTCAGTAGGTAGTAAGCTCCTCTTCACTATGGATTATCACCTAGAAGCTGGATGGTCATTTGCCAGATTATTATATATAAGGGGTTCTTGTTCTGGTACAGGCTTAACTAGATGCCTCTCTGCTCTAAATTCTCTACATGTATATGTATGTGGGTGAACCTCAACAAATTTTCATGATGCTGGTACTATGGGAAGCATTTCCAATGGAAATTCCAAATGGAAAAAGTAGCACAGTACTGCTACTTTTCTTCTTTAGAAAACTATAGAAGGGGCAGCTGGGTGGTGTAGTGGATAGCGCACCAGCCCTTAAGTCAGGAGAACCTGAGTTCAAATCTGATTTCAGACACTTAACACTTCCTGGCTGTATGACCCTGGACAATTCACTTAACTCCAACTGCCTCAGCAAAAAGAAAAAATATTTTTTCCATTAAAAAAAAAAAATTATAGGAAGGCATTGTAGAGACCACTACAAATGTGGAGTGTTATCTTTACAAATGTTTCAACAGTAGAAAAATGAAAAAAAAAAATCAATAAAAAGTGAGTGCCTCTGATCTCTGTATATTTCTGTTTTTCAAATCCAAATATTCAATTAAATTTGGATTATCCATTGTTTGTATTATTTACACATCATTTACAATATACTTAAAATAGTTATTTTTGTATAGGAAACATAAGGAGTCTGCATTACCAAATAAATAAATAATTTAATTCCAGTTTAACTAACAATGCTTCTTCTTCTAGAGAAAAAAAAAAAAAAAAACAGAGCCAGTTAACTGTTCCAAAAAGTGAGTTGTTTAGCAGAAGAAAGCATCTTCCCAATATCCCTATAAAAAGTCAGGTTATTTAAAGATTGCATAACATCCCTTCTCTCAACTGTGACATAATCTAACTTACCCTAGTTTTACTTTGAACAACACATCAACTTAATGAATCATCTCCAAAAAAGTTTGAATTAATTGTAATGCCTTGTTATGGAAAGTAAAAATCTTGAGGCCCAACAGAGAAGTTAAATAGCTTCCCTGAAAGGGTTAATTAAAAGAAACAACCAGTATTGGGTTTTTTTATGGATATAATAAAATCCAATCTGCTCCAAGGACAGCACACAACCAGAGTTTTCTAGATTTTCACCTCCTCTTATTTTCTAGTTTACATTATTCTCAAATTACTTTTAATTTTAAGTCACCTTTACTTCCAAATATATTTTCCTTTTCCTCAAATATCCCCCCAAAATAGTTTTCCCTTGAACAGATGCAATCATTCTGGAGAGCAGTCTGGAACTATGCTAAAAAAATCTATCAAACTGTGCATACCTTTTGACCCAGTAATGTTTCCATGGGGCCTCTATCCCAAAGAGATCTTAAAGGAGGGAAAGGGACCCACATGTGCAAAAATGTTGTATCAGCCCTTTTTGTAGTGGCAATAAACGGGAAACTGAATGGATACCCATCAATTAAAGAATGGCTGAATAAGTTATGGTCTATGAATGTTATGGAATACTTTTGTTCTGTAAGAAACGACCAGCAGGATGATTTCAGAGAAGCTTGGAGAGACTTAGATGAACTGATGTTGAGTGAAATGAGCAGAACCAGGAGATCATTGTACATGGCAACAACAAGACTATATGATGATCAACTCTGATGGACGTGGCTCTCTTAAACAATGAGATGATTCAAACCAGTTCCAATTGCTCAGTGATGAAGAGAGCCAACTATACCAGAGAGATTGTAGACTACAACATAGCATTCTCCCTCTTTGTGTTGTTGTTTGCTTGCATTTTGTTTTCTTTCCCAGTTTTTTCCATATTGATCTGATTTTTCTTGTGCAGCAAGATAATTGTATAAATATGTATACATAAATTGGATTTAACACATATTTTAACACATTTAACATATATTGGACTACTTGCCATCTGAGGTGGGGTGGAGAGAAGGAGGGGATAATTTGGATGGAGGCTTTGTAAGAGTCAATGTTGAAAAATTATCCATGCATATGTTTTACTAATAAAAAACTTTAATAAAAAAATTTCCCTTAAATTAAATTATAAGAAGGAAAAGGGGTATTCTACAAAAAACTAACATATCAACTAAGTCTGCCAATATATACAAAATTTCATTCGCAGTTTCCTAATTTCTTCAAAGAAGGGAGAGAATGAATTTGCAGTTATAGTTCAGCCTCTCTTCTCCATTCTGACTTCTTCAGACATAGTTTAATGGATCTCAAAAGTAGTACCATGGCCACAGGTCATTACTGAAGACTGGAGAACCAGGCCTGTAGTAATATGAATAGAACCAACAGTAGCAGTGTTAAGGCAGTAGAGACCTTGTAATCTGATTTTTAGCTATGTTTAATTATTTTCACCAAATCTATCTTCAAGGTTGCCTATTGTGGGGTGAAAATTGTGAGTATAAAGTAATCTTATTTCAAATTAGATTCCTTATAGAAATCATTCTTCTGTGAAAGAAAAGAAAAAAAGACCTTTCATAAGCTTTAAGAGTAGGCATATACCCTTTCTGAAAATATCCACTGGTTATTTGCCTATAATATGCCTGTTACCTAAAGCTTAGTGAGAAGTAGTTACTACAGCCCAGATCATTTCATTTTTTTTTTACCACTCATTTCAAATAATGGATAGTCGCATTTCATTTCAGTAATGGATAGTATTATGACAGGAAAATGCAAATTCATAGCAATACTCCATTATATAATCATCATCATATCAGTTACAATGTTCTGAACTCCATATCTCTTGTAGAATGCCATCATATATGAAGTATCTTAAAGTATCACCTGAAGAGGATACTTTGAAGTATTCATTAAAACAAGATTTCTTGAAAGTTTGCTTTTAACTGCTTAGCAGGAGGTATATTCAGTTTTTCACTATTTTGATTCAATCCAATGACTATATATTAAATGTGTAGCATTGTCCATACAAAAATGAATGAGTCCCTGCTTTCAAGAAACATGTAGTCTTGGGAATAAGAGTGTGAAGGGAGATGATATGTATTAAGTTCATAAATGTGAATGAATTACAATGAACTAGGAGAGATAATGGTAGGAAAGATTCAAGGACAATATTACTTTCACCTGGAGAGATGCGTGAACTTGTCAAGAGAAATTTATATCAGATTTGGTTCCCAAAGGCAGAGAAGGATTTCAACATAAAACACTGGGGACAGGGAGAAGAAATTTGCTGTAGGCATGAAGGAATAGAATGTAGATGCAAAAGCAAGGGGAAGGCAGAAAGGGACTTTAGAAAAAGTCATCAATCTAGTTTGGCAACCACAGAATGTACCAAGAAATCCATAAAATGAGGTTGGAGCCAAACTCCAGAAGTCCTTGAATGCCAAAATAAGGAGCCTATTCTTATTTGGTGGGCAATAGAGAGCCAATTTTTATTTTATTTTGGAGCATCTTTCTATATAATGGCAGAAATTGTTAATGACTTTATGTGTAGCATGTGTAATATATAGGTTTTCACTGCACTACACACCACTTTCAAAAGTGAGTCAGAACCATTTGCAGGAAGGTGCAGGTAATGCTTCATTAATATGTTGCTATGACAACAACCTACTTCATTTTTTAAAAAATGCACAAAAAGAGTTTTCAGTAGCCATGATACCACAAGTTATTAAAAATTCTGTCTTGATTTTACTCTACTCAGCAGATTATAAGCTACTGAACTGACTCAGGGGGACAGTGCCTCCATTTGTACTAAGCATCTGATTTGTAGTATGGTAGGCCAGTTGTTAAACAGGAGGTGAAATGAGGCCATTTTTGCATTTTCTTGTTGCTCTCCTTCTGTTCAATTTCCTTACTTAAAAGGAAGAGTTTAGAATTCAAGATTAAAATAGAAGTATCCCTCATTACCAGACAGAGCAAAATGCATTCTAGTATAGCTGTACAAATGTCTGTTTCTTTCTAATAAAATAATAATTATTTCAAAGTAACTTTATTGAAATTTACTCAAGATTACTCCTCCCAGGAACTACTTCTAATCCCATGTACTTATAGCACCTTTGGTTTTATTTATTTGTTTGTTTTTGGCTGAAGGCAACCTGGGGGTGATTTGCCCAGGGTCACACAGCTAAGAAGTGTTAAGTATCTGAAGCCAGGTTTGAACTCAAGTCCTCCTAACTTCAGGGCCGGTGCTCTATCCACTGCACCCACCTAACTGCCTGGGACCTTTGGTTTTAAAAGCATATTTTGTTCAGAAGAGAAAATGCATATGCTATTCCTGGTGTACAATTTTTCCCCTTTTGGGGGTATGTTTAAATTTTTTTTGTAATTATATGTAAAAAATCTTTAACATTCATTTTTTTAAAATTTTTAAGTTCTAGGTCCTCTCCCATTGTCCTTGAGGAAACAAATAATTTGTTATAGGACAATACATATATAGTCATCAAAACATTATTTTCATATTAACAATGTCACAAAAGAAAACACAGACCCAAAAAAAGCCCTAGAAAAATAAAGTATGCATCAATCTGCATTCAGACTCCATCAGTTCTTTTTCTGAAGGTGGGCAGAATTTTTAATCTTAAATCCTTCAGAATTGTATTAGATCATTGTATTGTGGAGAACAGCTAAGTCACTCATTCCTAATCATCATACAATATTATTGTTGCTGTATAAAATATTCTCCTGTTTTGCTGACTTCATATAAGTCATATAAGTTCATATAAATCTTCCCAGATTTTTCTGAAAGCATCTTGCCCATCATTTTTTATAGAATAATACTACTCCACCACCATCATGTATCATATAGCTTTTCCAGCCGTTCCCCAACTGATAGACTGGCTCTCAATTTTCATTTCTTTGTCACCACAAAAAGAAAGGCTATAAATATTTGTATACATATAGATCATTTTCTTCTTCTTTTTTAAATTCTTTTAGATACAGAGCCTGTAGTAGTATTGCTGGTCAAAGGGCATACTGTTTTATATCTCTTTAGACTTAGTTCTAGATTGCTCTCCAGAATGGTTGGATCAGTTCATAATTCCACCAACAATGCATTAGTATCTAAATGTTTCCATTTCCTGTCCAGAAAAGCATTTTCCTTTTCTGATAATATTAGCCAATCTAACAGTTGTGAAGTGGTATCTCAAAGCTATTTTAATTTGCATTTCTCTAGTTAATAGGGACTTAGAGCATTTTTTTTCATATTTCTTCTTCAGAAAACTGCCTGTTCATTTATCAATCAAGGAATGACTCATATTTTACATCCCATAATGTTCTCTATCTCTTGTTTGGTCATAAACTCTTCCCTTTTCTATAAATCTGACTCTTAAAATATTTCATGCTCCTCTAATTTGCTTATATCCATTTTGACTTTATCTTGGCAAAAGGTGTTAGTTTAAGTCTAGTTTCCCTTTTTCCTTTCCCCCAAATTTTTGTCAAATAGTAACCTCTTGATCCCAAAGTCTGGATCTTTACATATATCAAATATGAGATCATTATGGTTATTTTCTATAGTGTACTGCATACCTAATATATTCCACATATCTAGTACTCTATTTCTTAGCCAGCACCAGATTGTTTTGATGATTACTATTTTATGATACAATTTGATATCTGGTATGACTAGGCCATCTTCCTTCATATTTTTTCATTGATTCCCTAGATATTCTAGACCTTTTGTTCTTCCAGATGAATTCCATTATTTTTTTCTAGCTTTCTATGAAATTTTTTTTTCATGGTATGATTAGCACGGCACTGAATATGTAAATTAATTTAGGCAGAATTGTCATTTTATTTATATTGATGTGGCCTACTCTTGAGCAATTAATATTTCTTCAACTGTTTAGATTTTACTTTATTTCTGTGAAAAGTATTTTGTAATTGTGTTTATATAGTTCATAGGTTTATCTTGGAGGTAGACTCCCAAGTATTTTGTAATATTCCTGGTAGTTTTCCTTTGAGGATCTCTTTCAGAAAGTGATTGGTAGATTCTTTGTATTTCTATTTTACTCTCTGGTTCTAGTTCTAGGATATCAAGGCAGTTTTCCTTTATGTTTTCTTAGAATATAATGTTTGATTTTTTTTTTTTTTTTTTTTTTTTTTTGCTGAGGCAACTGGGATTAAGTGACTTGCCCGGGTCATGCAGCTAGGAAATATTAAGTGTCTGAGACTAGGTTTGAACTCAGGTCCTCCTGATTTCAGGACTGGTGCTCTATCCACTGTGCCACTTAGCTGCCCCATGTTTGAATTTTTTTAAAAAATCATGGTTTTCAGATAGTTCAAAAATTCTAAAATTATTTCTCCAATATTTATTGTTCAGGAGGAAATGAGGGGACATTTCACATTTACTCATGTTTTTTCTTTTTGAATTTTTTTTATTGTTTCTTGAAGTCTCATAGAGTCATCAACTTCTTACTTGCCCAATTATGCTTTTTTTTTAACTTCATAAGCTTCATTTGTGCCCCCGCCTTTTTTCCATTTACCATTTGGCCAATTTTGTTTCTTAAGATGATGTTTTCTTTAGAATTTTTTGTTACTCTTTTACTAAGTTGTTGACTCTCTCTTTTTCATAATCTTCTTGCATCACTTTCATTTCTTTCCCCAATTTTTCCTCTATCTTTTTGATTTTTCAAAATCTTTTTTTTAGCTCTTTCAGTAATTCTTGTTGGGCTTATGTCCAATTCACTTTTTTTCTTTAAGGCTGTCCTTAGAGCTGTTTTGACATTGTTGTCTTCTGAGTTTGTATCTTTACCTGCCTGTGACCGAATGCCTTTTTATGGTCAAATTCTTTTGTTGTTGTTGTCTTGTTGTTGTTTGCTCATTTTCTAGCCTATTTCTTGGCTTTCAACATTATATTAAAGTTTGATTTGATCCCAAGGTTGAAGGAGAACTATCCCAAGTTTCAAGATTTTTATGTTACTATTTCAAAAATAGTTCTAAGGGTCTCTATGCTTCTCTGTTACAAGTGCTAGTGTTCTTCTTTGCCCTGGGAATGCTATCTAGAACTGCAAGTTCACACAACTGCTAAATGGCATAGCCAGAACTTGTACCCAAATCTGTTAACTCCTCATCGAGTGCTATCTCCATGACATCAAGATGCTTCTATTTAACTCACATCCACCCCTTTCTGCAGTTCATCTCTATTGCTCTTTGGATCCTGTATTAATAGCTGCAGATAACTTGTTTATGTGATAACAGACAATATTATTGACTCTGGAATCAAGAACCTGGGTACAAATTCCACCCCTGAAAATTATCATTTATATGACTCAGGGAAATTAAATTAACATCCTGAGGCCTGAGTTTCCTCATCTATAAACTGAGAGGACTGAACTAGACTAGCCGCTAAAAAAAGCTCCAGATTTATAATACTATCACCACAAACTCCTCAAGATTAAGTTGACAAGCTTCAACTAAGGAAATCTATTTCCTGATAGAAATGTAAGATTGTCACTCAGGAACCAAGGAGAGTTATTGTCAACAGATACAAGAATCAAAGTACTAAGAATAGAAAGGATTAGCCAGACTGCCAGCGTCTAGAGATTATATATATATATATATATATATATATATATATATATATATATATATATATATGAAACATTATATATTTAACCATCTCTAATTTTTATAAGAAGAGATGGGTCTACAGCTGCATTAAATGTAAATTAAATAGTGGGAACAAGTCACTGATTTACTCTTTTGGCTAAACTTACTACTTTTGAAAGCTGGTACTTTTGCCCTTCCCCAAAAAACACGACAAAGAAAACACACCCTCAGTAACAAACTGGGAATGTCTCTTCCTTTTCCCCCCTGATAAGCCAACACCTGCAGTGACTACATTGACAAAGAGTCTCTGTAGTCTTTTTTTTTTTATAGTTGTTCCTTTTGATGTGGGAGTGTTAAACAATCTTATTTCAACATAAACATATTTATGCTAGGAAATGGCTTTAAAAGGGTATCCAACATCATAAAAGCACATTGGGAGCAGAAAAGTAGCAGGGTAAAAAAGAAATTGATAATAAATGACTGAGCAACTCTTGTCTGAGAAATAACAGCAACTTCCCCTTAAAGCAGGCCCTTTAAGATTCTTAGAACACCTTTTTCACGACTATCATATAAAGAATTTAGAATCATCAATAGGCATTTATGAAGTGTCCATTATGTGCTTCACACTAGGGATGCAAATGCACCCCACTCTGATGAAGCCACTGAGTCTTACACCATGTTTCTGTCAGTCCTTTTGATCATGTCGAACTCTTCATGACACCATTTGAGGTTTTCTTGGCAAAGATACAAGTTCACCATTTCCTTTTCCAATTCATTTTAAAGATTGACTGAGACAGAGTTAAGTGACTTAACTTGCCCAGCATAGTGCCTAACAGTGCCTGAGTGCAGATTTGAACTAAGGAAGATGTTTTTCTAACTCTAGGCCCAGTACTCTATCCACTATACTGCCTAGCTTTCCACCATACATACACCTTGGATTCAAATTAAAAAATCAGAGCTAAAATATGAACCCAAGTTTCTTGATTCAAAGCACTTTTTTTTTACACAGCACTATTCTTCCATCTTCAATTGACAGGTTCAATTTAAAGAGGGCTGAGTTCTCGTGTCCTGAACTTTTAACATCTTATCTATCTGTTGGGTAAACTAAGCCTCTGCTGAACTTTAATATAGAAATTTTTTAAAAAACCAACTTCACAGAAGAAGTTTCTCCCCAAAAGAAGACTACTCTAAAAAGCTATATAGTTTTCCCTAGGACTTTCTGGTAATACCTGGCACATAGCAGGCACCAAACAAGGGTTTGTAGACTGGCTGAGAGCCAATGTTATAATCAGAATCCTGTCAGAAATCATCTTCAGCTTTCAAAGGATTAAAAGGTTACAGCAGAATCACAGAGCTTTGAAATTTTCTTTTTATTATGACACTTTTTTATTTATGCATTTTAGCTAAAATGTATTTTTAAATACATGTTTTATTTATTAAAAAGAACCAAAAGTAGAGTTTGAATTCTGGCTAATAAAAATAATCTTATCCTCTACCTACACAAAAATAAAAGACACAGACTTACTCTAACTAGACCCTCAAGCCAATTAGGAATCCCCTTGCAATCAGACATAGACTAGATTTCCTGTTCTAGAGTTGGCTATATGATCTTACTTATCTCTTTTTAATAAGCAAGTATTTTGTATTTATTGTGTTCATACTATTTTCTCCCCAATCAAAAGTGGAGATGTTATCATTTTTCTTATATTCTCTGCATCTAACACAAAGGAAAGTAAATGGTTCAGTGGATATATTACTGGGCCTGGTCATATCAAAAAGATCTACCTTCAAATATGCCTCAGAAATTTAATAGTTTTGTGATCCTTCTTTCTGAGGGGTCCTACAGAAAGCTTTATAGGTTTTTAGGATAGTCTCCTTTTGGGGGAAATTTCTTGTCTCGTGAAGTTTTTATTTCTATAATAAAGTTCAGCAGAGGCTTAATTTACCCAACAAATAGATATGGTATGTTAAAAATTCAGTACAAGAGAGCTCAGCCCTCTTTAGGATGAAATGAAATATTTAGTTTCTACCTATTCAGTTTTCTCATCTGCAAAATGGGGATAACAAATAGCCTCTATCTCACAGAGTTGTGAGGATCAAATGAGGTAACTGTGTATAGTATTTCACAAATTTTAAAACACTATGTGATACTAGCTATCATTTACAAGTACTCAAATATATACAAAGTAAATACTAAGTGATTTCCAAAGGAGAAGGTACAAGCAACTGGAGAAACAGGATAAGATTCAACTATGAAGGGACACATGAGCTGGACCTTAAAGAAATCTAGCGGTTCTACAAAAGAGTGGAGAAGAGAATGGGTAGCCTTTGCAAAGACTTGCAGATGGGAAAAGAAATATTGTATATGGAGAACAAACAGGCTTGTTTGATTGGATTGTAGAAAACACAAAGGAGAGTGATGTGAAATAAGTTGAATTGGAGTCTGGAGCACTGTTCAAATCCCTACTTTAAAGTCTTTCTGCCTGTCTCATGGTATATAATTCACTTCACTTCCATGGGCTTCAACTTCCTTATCTGCAAAATGAGGGACCCAGGTAGGTCCCTTCCAGCTCTATAACTATGCTCTTATGAAATTCAAGATGTTTTATATTTTGTGTTAAAGGCAAATGGACCACATTTGGGCTTTATGACATGGTCAGACTTATGATCTGAGAATATCAAATTAACTCATGTATAGGGCAGTAGTTCTCAACTTGGGTTTCAGAAACCCTTTAGAGTCTTAAAAATCATTGGGGACTCCACCAAAGAGCTTTTGTTTATATGGGTCATCTTGGTGAGATGAAGTCTAGTTTTGAGAGCTCCCAGTATGGGAACCAAAAATATGATGAGGTTTAGGTTTTGGGGTTCCCTTTAGTAAGGAACTAAATGATAAGGTCTAGCTAGATTTAGGGAACCAAAATGAGATTAGGGTTTCGGGTGGTCAGGGAGTTAAAATAAAGTCTAGAGGCGGGTTTGGGGTTCATGAAACCGAATGGAGAGGTTTGGCTCCCCTGCAACTCCTTGGGATTTGGCGCAAGGGTAAGGAGTTTGGGGGAATCCCCTTTTGGCAGTGCAGAGATTCTCTGTAAAGGAATTTACAAACCCCAAATCCTAGATTGATAAAAGAGGTTTATTATAGGGATTGGGAAGTAAGCTTAGAAATCCTGACAGAGAGGCATAAAGTCTAGTTAGGGAAATAGGTAAGGATAAAGAGAGTGTAACACTGGAAAAGAAAATTATTCCAGTGGGCAAAGGCTTCCTTGGCATAGCATGGCACAGCCTGGCATGGCATAGCATGGCATATTTAGAATCTCTGCAAAGAGAGGATTTTAGATTGGCTCCTTTAAAATAGGAGCTTTGGCTACAAGCTGAAGGGGGCTAGTGGATGAAGTCCTAAGTTGGCTTTCAGCTTGAGCAGGAGTTTGAGTAGAATTGAATGAGTTTCTTTAATTGAATAGGGTTGGAATTCTTTTAGCTCAGGACTGAATCAACCCCACCTAGATAACAGAATGAAACTGTGTGTCTTGTTTCCCTCGGGTGGGGTCCCTCACTGAGGCAGAGTTGAAGATTTTCTCCTTCAAAGAGTTTTAGCATTTTGGGGTCCCTTCTTCATTGTCAATTAATATTTACCATATTAGAAATTGAAACATCTTATTATTATTTGGAAAATAGTTTTGGACCCCCTGAGAGAATCCCTCATCTCCCACTTTGATCTCTGGACCATCAAATTTGAGAACCATGGATATAGAAGATGGACTGGAGAGAGGAGATACTTTAAAAAAAAAAAAAGGAAGATTATTATAGGAATCCAGGCAAGAGATGGCATGCCAATACCCTAACAACTCAATTGCACAACCTCAAGTGGACTCAACCTAACTCCCTATGCCTTCAGTATGCCAGTGTACACTTTCCTTTTTATGCCCTTTGCAGGAGTCAGGAAAAGCCAGACAGACCTTAGCTATTAGCTTGATTCAATAATCCAAAACAACAGTAGGTAATGACAGAAAGAAGTGATAACAGTCAAGCCCCAAAATTTCAGTTATCCTGACACATGAACCTCCAGAATGAAGCCAAACCACCACCACCACTCTCTTTCCTCTCCCTGCCCTCACAAGAAGACATGATTCTAAGCTCAGGGTCTGGGTAGAAGGGTGCAGGTATTTACTTCCTGGACTCAATTCTGGCCCTTGTGGGCTGCCTCCTTGGTTCTGTGGTGAAGCCACAGGCAAACCCTAAAACCATAAAGACCATCCTCTAGCATTGCATTTAAATACTCTCTTTAGGCAAAACTGGGGGGGGGGGATGAATCTCTACTCCATTTTCATAATGGTGAAGCACAAGAGGCATAATTCCAGCCTGAGACTTTAGGAAACTATCCGAAAAGAGAATCCATTACAAGAAGGGCAGCAGTTAAAACATGTGCTTCCAATAAGTACAAAAATAAGAATTCTCATACAGCTCCAAGTCTCTGCCTACCACCCCCAAATACATACATTCAGTTGTCTACGCAGACCTCTCTCCTGACTCTATCTCAAGCTATTTTGCTTGTTTGTGACACTCTTTTGTGTTACTTCTTCCCTTTCAAATCTTGTTCCCTACTCAAAATTTCAGTTGTTTATATACCAAGTTGTATTAATGCAAAACTCAATAAATTTTAGCTAGATTTTCTCTTCTTTAAAAGGCCAGCAGGAAGGAAAAGTAAGTAGAGAGTAGGAAGATTCCATGTCTCACAAGTGTTAAGTGAGGCCCAAAGGTTTTTGCTTAAGCTGAAATTTTTTTGTTTTGTTTTGAAGCAACAGGAAGTTTTTTTTTAAAAGTTTCTGTATGAAAAGCAATCTTTAAAAAAAAAAAAGAAAAGAAAAGAAAGAAAGGTTACTGCCATGTCAAACACTGAGCCAGAGTGAAAAGAACAATAATAATAACAACATGGGCTCCTTTGTGATTACCAAGCACTTTGATTTCCCCAAAATCTTTCTCTCACAACAATCCTCTAAATGACTTCTAAATTGTATGATCATAAAACTAAAGCATTAAGGATCTGACTCCAGGGTTGGTTTTTATTCCCTTTTCCTTCAAGAAGCAGGAAACAATTAGATGTGGCACAAATCTCCAAACTCACAAAATATTAAACTGATATCCTAAAGTTTGGAGGAATTCCTCTTCTTCAGCGAAATCCTAGATGCCAATGGTATACTAGGATCACCATCTTAAAGAGGGGAAAACTGAGCATCAGAAAAAAGGACCAACTTGTGCAAGATCTCACAGCTAGTGAGAATCTGGGCTAAGTTCCAAACCTCCTCTTCTTACACCAAAATGCCAGGGTGCTTTCTGCTCTGCCATGATATCTCTCTAGAACCATAAGTAAACACTGACACAGATCTCTTTGGCTGCCTACATGATCCTTTAAGCATAAAGCTATTTCTGCAACCTTTGTTTTTCTGAGTAACTGCAATGTGAGAGTCTGTACCATTTGCTCTGGCTTTTCTCCTTATTGTTGGGACTTTCCAACATACTTATTTGTCTTAAAATAAGAATAATTTGAAAAAGACAATTATCTAGTGTGCAAATATAGAGGTGAATTTTGCTGCTATCAAGAAAACTAGTAAAATCTATTTTTAAGTTTACTATGGAAAGGGGAGTCAGTCAAAAAAATTTATGAAGCATTTACTGTGAGCTAGGCATTATGCAAAGTGAAAGAGATACAAAGAAAGAAAAAACAAAAAACAGCAACAAAAATTTCTGCTCTAAAAGAACTTTAATTCTAATGGGGGAAGGGGAGGTGGAAGAGACAACATTCAATCAACTATGGACATACAAGAAGGCTGGATAGATAGATAAGCATTGATTTAAATATACACAATATATGTCTGTGTGTGCATGTGTATAGGCCCATATATATAGTGCAAATAGGATGTCATCTTACAGGGAATCACAGTGGTAGGAAAGGGAATTCTGAAAAAAAAAAACTCTCACATATGGGATTTGAGGGAAGTCTTAAGCCAAGCAAGCCAGGAGACAACAATGAAGAGGGAGAACCTTCCAAGAATAGAGGAAAGCCAGTGAAAAGTCAAAAAGTGAGAACATGGAATGTCCTAGAGGAACTTCAAGAAGGTTAGTGTTGCTGGATATAAAGAGGAATCAAGGACAAAAAGACTAAAAAGATAGGAAGGTATTTAAAAGCCAAATAGAAGATTTTTTTTAATCATGGAGGTAATAGGGAGTCACTTATATTCAGTAGGGAGCATAATATGGTTAGATTTTCAGAAAAATCACTTTGACAGAACAGCAGATAGAAAGAAAGCATTAAAATATAACCACATTCCTAACTACTAGTCTTTACACATGGCCTAGCCATCTCAAACCAACTTTTGAAAGGCTGTGTCAGCAAAATAAGTTTTGGTCATGTTTTCCATAGTAGTATGTAGATCACTACCAATGAAGCTGTCATGTGTGCAACTAGCAAGGATGCTCAGACATGCATAAACAGAGACCTTTTTTGCACATTTACTCTGAGATTCAATCTGAAACAGATACAGAAGACAAAATAAATGAGACATTGGGAAGAAAAGCTCTTTTCTCACCCAGATATACACAAAAAAAAACTTTTAAAAATCTCACCTGAAAAATTGACTTGTTAGTTAGCCAAGCAAATCCAGTCAACACCTATATAGTAACACCATATTAAAGAATGAGCCCTTGCAAAGTGAGACTGAATCATACTGACTGAGAACTGTACAAAAAGAACAGCCTCTTTCTAACGGACAATCAGCACAAAGGTGCACACTTTGCAACATCCCGGATGCCTTGCGGTTACCACTATACTGTGGCACATGCATCTTTCTTGTTTTGAGTGCCCTTTGTTCTGTGGCTAATGTATAACCTTGACATAAAACTGGTTCTTTGTCTTTTGAAAGAAGCTTGTTTGAAGACAAAGCATGCTAATTGCAGGCATTATGCAAACTTTGTGGGTTTACAAGCAGTTAATTCTGAAATCCCCAAATAGTACAAATGACAGGTCAGCACCTTATGGGCACTTGCAAATTAAAATTTCTTTCCTAGTAGCTGGGTTGTTGCTGCTATTGATGTTTTAAACTTAAATGGAAGTGTAAAAAGGAACTGGAGGAAGCTTGCAAAAGAAGATAAATCATGGCAAAAGAATTATTAAATGAGAAAACTATATTAAATGAAAGAGATAAGAATAAAAGGAATAAAAATGAAGGAAAAGATAAAGTGGACACCTTGTAAAGCAAAATATTAATTTTTCTTATGTCATAATGATAAATAGGTTTTTATAAACAGTTGTTTCCCTGTTTTTTATCCTGCTATTAAGAACAGCAGGTGAGTGATTATACTTTGTATCATAATTCAGTCTTGGTTTTGAATAATTAGCTGTTGATGAAGGGCTAAAAATACTAAAACCTAGATAATAATAGCTAACATTTTTGCACAGCACTATACAAATGTCATTTGATTTGATCCTCACAGTCAACAACCCTGAAAGGTAGGTGCTATTATCTCCATTTTACAAATTGGGAAACTGAATCATATGTTGGATAGCTAATAAAGTATCTGAGATATGATTTGAAGTCAGGTATTCCTGCCCTTAGATTCATGCCTCTATCTACTGACACACTAACTGTCTAAAATCAGTATAGGGGATGACTCAGCAACTGCTCTACCAATACCTATTTATTTACAAATCTTAGTCTAAAATTGTTGCTACCACAAGGCATATCTTGAACCCCTTTCCTTTAAAAATGAAAATGACATTCAGTGTTGACCAACATAATATAAGTTCCTTAAAGGCAGAAATGGTTTCACTTTTTGCTTTGCATCTCCAACAGTAGCTATTACAGCTAGAGGATGTTCCAAATATCTTAGTGCAAAAGGCATAAACACTTAAAATTGCACTAAGATTTTTGGAATACCATATCAGTATCTGTAGCAAAATCATCCTCATCTATTTTTAGAATTTGAAATGGTAAAAAGAAGCATGCTATTTGGGTCTAGCTATAAAGAAAATGTGATCCAGACACATTTATCCTGGATTCAGAGATTAATTTATCCTTTTAGTAAAATAATCAAGCACATGAGAATTTAATGCTCAAAAGAAAAAACAGAAAAACAGAGCATTTATTGCCAATGGACAATATTACACAACAGAGGGATTCTTTATCTCTTTAGTATCATGAGCCCCCTTTTCAGAATATTTTTAAATGCATAATACACATAAGATAACAAAGGAAACCAATTATATTAAACTGTAGGGGGAAAAAAACACACACAGAGGTCCAAATGAAGAACTCTGTTAATCATCTAATGTCTTTGTGCAATGCAACTCAACATTTATCAAGCCCACTTATCTCCTAGAAAGGCCCTGTGCTTAAACTCTGTGGACTGCAATACAGTTATAGCATGTTGGCATGCTTTTTAAATTCCTTGGTAATATCAAACACATGATATGTAGAATCAATGCAGCTTGGGAAAAGATTGGCTGGTAAATAGTATTGTTAACCTGGAAAAGTGTGGGAAAGCAAGAGAGAAGAAAAACTTGGTAATTTGTAAATAGTTTCAGGAATGACAATTAAATGATGCAATTCTTGCAGTAGAGTAACTGAGTACTTTGAGTGTATCAGAGATGGCTATTTCTCAGGCAGCCTCTGAACAATAAGTATTCTCTCCCTCTTCCTTAAAAAAAAAAAAAAAAAAGTAATGGTCCCAGGGGTCCTCAAACTTTTTAAATAGGGGACCAGTTCACTGTCCCTCAGACTATTGGAGGACCCGATTATAGTAAAAACAAAAACTTTGTTTTGTGGGCCTTTAAATAAAGAAACTTCATAGTCCTGGGTGAGGGGGATAATCGTCCTCAGCTGCTGCATCTGGCCCACAGAGTCGTAGTTTGAGTGAACACAGGTTCACTAACAGGAAGGAAGTTTGAGTTGGTTTTGTTTGTTTTGTTTTGTTTTCCAAACTATTGACTTAGGACTCCAAATTAAATTTGTTAACTAACACAGATGAAAGAAATGATTTTTTGGTTGACTACAAAAAATAAATGACACTTTTTTAATGGTTCAGACTTGTTTGCAGAATGTGATTAGTAATCAATAGCTCAGGAACATTTGGTCATACCCCAAACTGAATATATTCTGTCTTTTGGTACACTGTATGAGATGTATGTAAGTGGCCTCAAGAATACATCAAATGAATATTAAAAATTCTTAATAATTAGCCCTGATCATAAAAAACAAACACAATTACCTATTGCCCCTCACCTAGACTCAAGGAGCATCAGACTGTGTAAATAGCAGGAACTCAATAAATATTTGTTGAATGAAACTGACTCTCTGGCAGTTGCTCACACACAACTTTGTATATATAATGCTTCTTCTTTGTATATATAATCCTATGTCTTTTATGTTATCCATGACTTTGTGCCTGGAATAAAGTCCTTCCTCTTCATCCCAGGCTCTTGGAATACCGTGTTTCCTTTGAAACTACTAGACACATTCTCTAAAGGAAGCCTTTCTTGATGCCTCTAGTTACTAGTGTCCTCCCTCCCTTATATTTATTTTTTACATATTTATTTATATTATCTCCTCTGTTAAGACCAGGGTAGAGACAGTTTTGTTTTGGTCCTTTTATCTTCTGTGTAATAACAAAGTGTAAAAACATATAAATGATTAATAAATGCCTGTTGATTAAGAACCCCAATGAAAACACAAGTCAATATGTTATGACAAAAGATTGCTGGACTAGTTAGGATGCCTAGTGTTCTAATCTCTGTTATGTGATTCTCTGGGCCTCAGTTTACTCATGTGGATTATAAAGATGTTGGGTTACAGGTTTTCCCAGTTCTATTACTAAGAAAATTGAATTATATGCTCTGCATAATGTTTTCCCTTGAGATTTTCCCTTTAAAATAAGATAGATGAAGTCAAAGGTGTAGAGAAGACTTATTTCAACATCATGACCCTTTCTTTTTCACAACTACCTTTAGTAACATTCATTTTTCTTTGAGAACAGGGAACAAGAGAAATGGAAGTATTTATGGCAAATAAACCATTATGTTAAAAAAAAAAAAAAAGATGTTCATTTTAAAAAAAATATTCCTTTCTAACAGAAATAAACCTTTGTGTAACACTTTGTATTTGCAAAGTCCCATAGGCACTTCATTAATTAATCATCATTTTGATTTTAAAGACAAATGCATTTAATAGCCTAGTCCCATCCCAGCTAGTTTAGGAGCCAGCGTTCAACCTGAAAAGCCCAGATTCCTTCCTGCCTTCCCCTTAGTCTGATGACTCATGCATTATTTCAGAAGCAATGCTACTTCTAAGACATCCTTTCCATAGTTAACATTCTGCTGTTTATTATATACCTTCCTATTTTCATCATGCTCTTTGGTTGTTCTGACAATGGCTGTGAACCACAATAACAATTGTTTCAAAATTTAAAAATAATTTAGGATGAAAAGCAGCAGGATAGGAGGCAAGGGAGAAAAAAAGAACTGACAGTAGAAGGGAGGAAAGGTTTGCTGTGTGGGAAGCGATGGGAGGAGAGAAAAAAATGACTGAACAGAAAAGCTAAGGTCTGAGGGTAAATGAGACAGACAATTAAGTCTTTTTCTATCCCCAAAGAACGTCCATTTCAGGATGCTTTTTTCCCCCTTCTGAAAGCTTTTTTGGCATTTTTTACAGACTAGAATAGAAAATGGCAGAAGTACAGGAGGTGAAGCACTTTGCCACTCCCTGTTCTACCCCAGGTCACTTAATTATTAGCAGTCAAGATCCTGCTATTAGCAAATTCTGTTTCTTAAAGCATCAAGATAATGCAGAACATGCCAGGTGGCAACAATCCACTGGCCTCTCTTACTGCAGCTCTAAGAAGTCCTATGAACATCACTGAAAGAAAATATTCTTCAAATCCTGCCCTACAGCCACAAGGCACCAGATTTAAGTTGGGTGGGGAACTGGAAACACCACTACTAGATGGGGCAAGGAATAGGAAAAGCAGATCTCAGCTAACAGACTCATCATTGTTTTCCAGCCTAAGCAACAAACTATCTTATTCAAATTTACCACCAACTTCTTTCTTTATTAGGACAAGCCTGTGTTTTAAAATGTTTTCCATTTAACTCACTTGCTTTCTTCTCAGTGCATAGACCTGCCAATGCCACTACAAATTTAATGTAAACTAGCTATAGTTATTGTTTTTACTTCAAAATTATGAAGAACAATTCTCCTAATACCAACTAGTGAGTAACAGCATATCCTTTTTCATTAAAAAAATGCTGGTGACCATCAGCCTGGGAAAAGGGATACAACTTGGCACACCCTTTCTTATCAGACTGAACAAAACTGGCAACTCACTGACATTTGCCTAATTAATCAAGCACAAATCAGGAAGGATGGGTTATTAGTAATATTAAAGGAGGTAAATATTATTTAAAATTTATCATTAAGATGTTAATAATTACTTTTACAAATATAAAGAAAATGAAATGTTGTCATTTCAAACTACACATTCATACTCTAAAACTTCCACAAGGGTGGAGTGTTTCTATCTCTCCCTGTCTTTCTGTTTCTCTTTCTCCCCTCCATAGATATGTAACTAGCTTACTCACACAGGAACATACAGTGGACACATATACATGCAAACACACACACAAACACAACTTCAGTGTTGAAAAAGACAGGCTGCTAAAGAGTGAGATGCACTTGAGAGTTTGGTATGAAAATGCAACTTTCAAACCCTGCCCATTTTGTATTCACTGTTGCCCACACTAACTTATTGCTTATGTAAGAAGGGAATTGTCTCTTCCTAAAATGTTCAGAACAAGTGGTGGTGCTTCCCAATTGTCAAAGCTACAGCTCATTTTGTTCAGCATTCCAGCATCCATAGTCTACCCCCTGCTAAAGGTAAAGGGAACGATACCATACTATTTTTAATCTGGCATTTTAACTTGCTCTTTGTAAAATCATATAAACTCACAGCACCTAGCCTTACCAAAAAGAGATCAACTGACTTTCTCTTAGCTCAGATGGCAAAAGGCACAAAAGACCTAGTTCTTACGGCACCTTACTTCAAAATTGTCTGTTTCAAACATGATGGAACAGACCAGTAGAAATTAATGTTAATACACACCATCATGAAGCTGAAATACAAAGAGTTCACCTTACCCCTTTGAGACATTGCACATTAAGTTTTTCATATTTTTTACTATTAACTATTTTCTGCACCTGGCTTTGCAAACAATTAGTTCCAGAGGGCATTAGGCAGCTGAGGAACTTCATCTTCCACATAAAGAAAAACAAACTCCTTTGTCTCTCAGTGGCTAAATACAATAGGAGCATATATCAGTATTACAAAAGGCAATCTATAATGAAGTCTAAATTAACATGTCTCATTTGCTGTATACAGTCAGGCTAAAAGGGGTGTTTTAGTAAGTAGTGACTATGACTGAAGGATGTTGATTGCTTATTTGAATACCTAAGATGTAACTAGAAAGGGGGATTCAGAAACGGCCATGGGGGAAAAGAGGTGGGGAGAAGAAAGAAAGAACAAAATTAAAAGGAATAGAGATTACATCAGTTTGCAGGAAAGCAGCCATGTTCAAAGAATCCTGTCCATGATTAACTTATATATTAGTTTTAATCTTAACAAAAATATTTCACAAACACAACAGCAGACACCAAAAGCCATAAAAGCGAGATTTCAGTGTGCTTTGAGGGTTGGGAGGGGCATAATTTTAATATTTTTCTTTTTTATTCTGTTTTTTTATTTATTATTTCCTAATTTAGCAGCAATTCATGTGAAAAGCCAAAAAGGAAGCTAAGTAAACAGTAATCATTAAATTTCAGGTGCAGGTCATATTTGTGCAGTATACCAAACAAAAGCCTAAACCTGAATACATGTCAATTTTTCTGCCTTTAACAAATAGGACAATCTATAGCTTAAATATGATTAAATTGCAAGGAGCACAACAAACAGTTGTCACACTGCATTACCAGATTTTTCAATGCTTTCTGTTCCATCAACAGGACGCCTACCAACTGCAAAAATAACCACTGCCAAGGCTCCATGAGGCAATTACATAAAATGCTGAAGAATTAGTGAATTGAAATTATCAAAGTATAAAACCTGCTTACCCCTAAGGAAAGGGAGGTTTCATTTGTGTGGATTTTGTCTTGCAGTGGTAAGCATGTTGCAAGGTATACACTGAACTCTGTCGAAATTTAACGAAGCCCAAGATTACATTCTATTTAAATTCTTTGTTATCTCCTCTTTATGTATTACTGAGCATAAATAGGCTTCTTTTTCTGAAATTTAAAATACAAGAATGTTTCTGTTGTTTTCATGATACAAAATTGCTAAACTCCAAAATTATTTTAAATCAGTATTCCTTTAGATATAACTTCCCTCCCCAGAAAGAAAAGTTGAAGGTGGGGGTACTACAACATCCTGAGTTTCCTTATTCACAATTAAGGCATATCCATGAGATACACTTAAAAGTAATGAATTTTCCCCTCAAAATTCCCTCTCTTTCCACAAAAAGGCACATCTTTTCATCTAAATAGTAATTCTGCAAAGTTTTTAGAACAAAATCAAAATTTTTAAAAATGAAGTTAAATCATGCAAACATACCTACATTTTCTACATCTATTCCATATCCACTAGAACCAAAGCTTTTGTTTACTTACATGCCGTATACAATGGAAAAGTTCAAAGAAATCTGCTCCCAAAGAACAAAGTGATTACATCTGCGGAGTCTGCTGGGAAATGAGTAACACACACTTTCTCTCTTGCTCTCATCCCTGTGTAATGAAATAATCCCAAACTGTCTGTTCTCCCAAGTTACAATCATAAGGACCTCCTAGCGCCACCAATCTTGTCTTCACAAAGCAAAAGCAATGATTCCAGAGTAGATTCACCCCCATTCTTCTGAATTTTTAAGTTGGGCTCTGATGCCCATCTACAGAAATACACCAACTTATAGAACATAAAAGTACATGCAGAAACCACAAAATGCTGTGTCTTCAGGGTTGCCTGAAAAAACTAGGAGAAAGCTAAACACAAGAACTATTTTGGTCCCTATACATTTAATTGTTTAATACATTATATTCCCAGAATGAATAAGGAAAGTCTTCCACTTATTCCACCTCCTCCCCCTACCTCAAAAAGAATGATTACATATTCTTTTTCAAACTCCAAACTATTACAATATTATATGTAAATTGTTAACAATTTTTCTTTAATCCCACACATGTTGGAGACGCTGACAGGGTCATACAAAAAGCAGTGACATTAATAGGTACCCTTGAGGAGAAAAAAAGCAATCAATTATGAATCATTGGCAGAAAATGTGGGGCTGTCAAAAGCCCCGTTACAGCTGTGCTTCATCAAATCAAACTGCATTTAATTTCCAAGTGAAATTATTCCTGTTTCTCATGTCTAGGGTACTTGTTTGTTAAAACTACAAAACAGGCCATATTTAACTAGACTCTAATCAGATAAGAAATTTTTCACACTAGAGAAGAAAAGTGAAAGC
Organism: Antechinus flavipes; assembly: GCF_016432865.1. NCBI lineage: Eukaryota > Metazoa > Chordata > Mammalia > Dasyuromorphia > Dasyuridae > Antechinus > Antechinus flavipes. Next base: position 344,738,662 of record NC_067401.1, on the reverse strand, counting down.
ATGAAGAAAAACTTTAGAAATAAATGTATTTTTTCCTTTCTGAACTGGAAGTGCCAGGCTTTGATTTTAGACCTCACCTATTTGAACTTAAGACTACCTACGCACATCTATTTAGTGTTTTAAGCTTTACAAAGTACTTTCCTAAAAACAACCACCACAATCAGTGAAATAAGTGGTACAACTATCTTTATTTCTATTTTATAGGTAAGGAAACTACTATGAAAGAGCATAAGTACCTGTTTCAAAGTTACCCTGCCATCAAGAATTGAGCTTTAACCCAAGTCTTCTGACTCCAAGATTGGATGTTTCTCTTTAAAGACATGTTTGGGCCTATATGAAAACACTGTCCAATTCACTTTTTTTTTAAAAAGTATTCATTGTTTTTATGTTTTTGATTAATGTGACTTAAAAATTGTTAAGCAGAATAGAAAAATCATAAACATTTCTTTCTGTAAGTCCTTCAAAATAGGAATTTTCTCCTCCATCCAATATAAATCCTGCTCACTAGTAACATTTTTAGAATTCAAGATTTCTCTCATCACTTTCCCCAGGGTCCTTTAATACTATTTCTGTGAATCAATTTCATAATTTGCATAACAGTAAAAATGGAAACATTTTAAAAGAAATTCTAAGGAGGTATCATCTATATCAATGAGCAAGTTTGTTCCTCAAAGATTTGAGTGCTGCATATGTAGAAGAGGTCATAAAGATTCAAATAATTTACCAGCATGTTCTTAACAAGAAATTACCACTTTAGCAATTTTGCCAATGAAAAGCTCAGATAGCCTCAAAGTTAAAAAAAAGAATCATTATTTTTATTCTTTCCTAAATATCTAGCCACCTAGGGCTTAATAACCTTTTTCTAAAATGTTATGATTGGCATGGTACTATTAAATAGTCCATTTCAAAATTACTTCAAAATCTTAAACTTTGGTATATTTATTATACTGAGTCTTACAATAAAATAAGATTGGAAGAAAAATTATATTTCCCTTATACAAACTTAAAAGTATGACTTGACCAAGTTATAAAAGGAAGAAATCATTAAGACACATAAACACAAAAATACACAAGTTACTTTCAATATTTAACTCAACTTCATATTTGTAATTATTTATTTTTTTAAACCAATTCACAAAAACTCAACAGAATCGCCTTTTATAAAAGCCTAAGATTCTGTGTTAAAAGTTCTAGGAACTTTGCTTTTGAAAAATGGTTAAAATCAGTTTCAATACTGAGTGTACTGTAGATAGGCTATTCATAAGTTTAAAAACATAATAGTAGCAACTGAAAATACTAGTAGGCTACTTTTTAATAAAAGAATTAGATTCCTGTGAAAAGTGAATAGAACTGAAATCAATGCCAGAATATCAGGAATCAGGGCATTTAGATAGTCATCTTTTGGCTTGAGACTGGCCTATATTTAATGGGGGAAAGAGAGAGGAAGCAAAGGAGATAAATGCGAAGGGGAAGTGGAACTTTAACTTTTGATTCTGCCATGCTAAAGTTGTGTTAGACGCCACCAATTCTAGCAGACATATATCTTCAAACTTTTCCCAGTGGTCTGAAATTATTCCTAAGTAGAGATGATGGTATCTATCTTTTCATTTATCTATGAAAGAATAAAATCCATCCATATATAAGTTATTTGTGAACACCTTTCAACCATCAGATCTTTCTGGATAACAAGCTTCTAAGTTCATGCTAATCTTGGTACAGGCCAAACTATTTTTGGTAGAAGTGAAGGAACAGAGGTGAAAGACAATGAACAGACGAGATTAGTGAGATTCCTAGTTGTACCTCAATTATAAAAATGCTATTTCGTTCATTAAATAAAATCAATAAAACAAATAATCTGTAGACAAGAGACTCTCATTTTTGTCTTTATTCATGTAAAAGCTAAAAGTTAAATTTAGTCCAAGCCTTTCCTGTAAATATAAAACATTTTGGTATCTTACCCTGAATGTATGTTCAGTTTTCTCTCTGTGGGGAACCTGGTCCAAGGTACCATCAGTTTGGCTTCTTTTCAAGCCAGCCATAACATCAGGAACATTGCTGAAATCTGGATTTAAAAAACAACAAATACAAATACTTAGCATGGCTATTTTCAGGTAAAAGTACAAATCAAATATAAAAAAGGCTACATAAGGAAAAAAAGGGGGAAGAAGGCCAAAACAATAATATGGAGATGCAAGTTGTTATTAACAGTAAAGTAAGAAAATACACCAATCTGTTCTTCTCCAATCCACATCTCAGCTTCTTTCCATAACATCCAGTACCTTCTTTCTATTATCTAATATTTCCTAGGCAGCTTCATTTGTGTCACTATTTAGCCTCTTTATTCTTTCCTTTGGAATTCATGATATAATTTTAGACACCCTGAATGAGCCTTAAATCAAGCTACAGGCAATGTCATACTTACCTCATTTCACTGACTGAAGACAAATATCCACAAAGCTGGAAGCAAGTAGTTTCTCCCAACAAAACAGGCTCTGCCCATTTGCAAGTAAAATTTTATTTTTTTCAAAATTACCAAAGGCTAATAAAGACAATTTGATTTTCAATTAAAAGTAAAAAATGCATTAACATCCCTAAGTTCCAATGTGGAAATTAACACACAAGATTAAGTTTAAATGGAGCTGTTTTCAGTCCATAACTGTGCACATAAACCCATTCTTATCATCTCCTTCCATTAGCTTTTAAATTTGCAACTCCCTAAACTAGTAGAAATAAAAGTTCTCTTTCAGAAAAAAACAGAAAAGTTTTCCTTCTAACTTTTCCCACCAACAACAAACTGGCCCCTCAAAGGAAAGATGCCAAATTATTTCTGCTGATACCAAGGATCATAAATCACACACCTATGTAGCTGAACAACTAGGCTGGACTTATTTGGTATAAGACCAACCAAGTACGATGGAGGCATGGAAGCAAGAGACAAAGTTAGAGGCCAAAGACCCATGAAGTTTGTAGAACTCAGGAACAGGAAAACAGACACATGACATTTTTTCCCTCGGTAACTTAATCATGAAATGTTAATGTTGTGCATCAACTTACCTATACAGTCAAGTACTAGAAGAGATGTAGTCTTCAATCAGTACCCCTATTTCTGCTTTCTTCACACCTCATTCCCCACCTTTCAGCATTCAGCAACACAGTATCAAGTTGTGAATAGAGCACTGGTCTCAGAGTTAGAAAGATCAGATTCAAATCCCTATTCTAGTACATATCAACTGTGTGACTATGGACAACTCATTTCATTTTCAATGAAGTTGCTCTAGGAAACTCTCTAAGACTCTAAGTGTCATAGGAGGTATAGGTTTGCACTATCAGAGGAACATCCTTAGCAGTTCTCTGCACATGGCCAGTATGCAGCTCTCCTACAAAATGACTGCAAAAACCCTCAAATTTTCCATAGGAGTATGGCTAGGTACGAACTAAAGGAATGCAGGACATCCAGTTTTTGTCCCAAGGATATAAGTCTTCTCTTTGTGCTAAGAAAACAACATAAAATTTTCAGGGTAAAAAGGGAGAGCATGAGGGTAAAAGGGGATCTAGACAACAGTGAAACATCCTCCATATTGTAAGCTGTGATTTAAAAGACTCTCAAGGAAATTCCCAAGCAAGCTCTACAAGAACTAACCTGAATACAACCTTAGAAGTTAATTGTGTTTTATATAATTCTACAAAGCTAGTGTTCCCAGAAGCATTAAAGCCACCTTGAATTACTTGGATATTAAAAGGGTGAAAGGAGGAGATACAGTTGGGTAGAATCTAGGACATCAAGCAACTTTCTAAAATACAGGTTCCATTGTTTTACATGTACTTTTTCTGGAATGAGGGAAGGCTGGTAAAAAAAAAAAAATTAAGCGGAGGCTGGTAAAATTGCAATTCTTATTTACAAAGTTTTTTAAACAAGCACCAAATTGATATCCTGTCCTGGATGCCACCAAAACTATGTATAGCTCCACTTTTACATTCTGCGTCATGAGCAGCAGCTGGCTCAAGTGAGTCAACATTCCCCAGTTTCCCATCCAGGAAATTAGTTTCAGATCTTATGAACCCATTCTCTTACTGGTGTAAATGCTACAAAATTTAGAAGGAAATAACTTTGTATCAACAATGATAAGCATTTACTTCATTCCAACTATGCACTCAGTAGAAGAAAAATGTTCAGAGATGCTAATTTCATCAAGATTTCCACACACCTTTGGCATCTGTTCTTCGATCACTATTATCAATAAATACATTAAGTAACTGATTGATAGTATCATAGATTGAGAACTTGATGGTTCCTTTTAAATCATCTAGTTTTAAAATATTCATCTTACAATTGAGGAATTAAGGCTCAGAGATAAAGTTATTCCTTTCACTTCAGTACATACCTTAATATTTTGTTGTTTTGGGTATTCTCACTACTAATTTAAATAAAATTCTTCTAATTTAACAGATGGGCTTTTGTCATCTTTATCATCATCATCATCCTGCAAACAACCTGATGATGAGTCTCTCTAAACTTGTGCAACTGGTCTTCATAACTGGCAAGCAGAAAGTTTGTAATGGTAAAAGATATAGACATATTTTTAAAAAAGATTTTCTGGTGAATAGAGAACCCATTGAAGGGCAGAGGACAGAGAGCTATCTCAAAGACAGAATAACCTAAGTTTGTGTATCACCTCTGATATATCCTTGCTTTGTGAACTTGGATAAATCCTCACCTCCATGCTCTAGGTAACTCTAAGAGTATAATCTGCAGCTAAGACTATAATATGCCGACTGGCATTGGAATAAGGGTTTTTTTTGCTTGGAAATCCCAATGTCAATGACACCACAGATCATTTCGATCTCTCTCCTAAGTAATGAGAATGAGAACAGATTTTTATCCTTGATTCCTGCTTCCTTCATAAAACCCTTCCTGATTACTTCAACTCATAGAAAGCTCATTTTCTCCACTTCCTATGTCATTTATTTTCTACATCACCAATTATTGTACTTAATTCATGTGCTACATTATTATTTAACTAGTTTCATGTCTGCTAAGAAACTTGTCAAATCATTTATGTGTTTGATACTCCTTTTCTGTCTTCCACAGGGCAGACAATGATGTTACCACATTATCCCTATCCTGTCTTCTGTTGATATGTTACAGATTAGAATTTTATATAGCTAACATAAACCTATTAAACAAAATTAAGAATTCAAGGGAGATGACTGATCTATTAATATCTAATGGATAGAACTTACCTCTATACATACATATTTTCTCACTGATCAAGATAAAGCAGATCTTCTAGATGTGACTTGGCAGAAAAATGTGGAAGGCATAATGCTGCCTGCCTGTAGCCATGTTAGCAGAGCAGTGAAAGCAACACCACTATCCAGATTAGATTCTAAGGCCCATCACATATATTCCCTTCATCTTTCACCCAGGGCCACCAAAAGACAGTAATCTTCTACTTAGGGGTTATGCGATTGTCCTTAACATTCACTCCAGTGAACTATCATTTTGACTGACAACTTGGGGGAAATGGGGCTGAAACTAACAACCTTTAGGTGGAAGAAACATAGAAAGAAAGCAGTAATTCGGTTTCTTCTCTGAAAATCAGCATGTCAGCACTTATCGCATCAATGCACCACTGCCAGCCAAGTAGCTAGCAACTTTAAATCCCTTACAATTAAAGGGTAAAAATCCATGTTAAAGTTATACCAATGATACAAATTTAAATATAGCAACATCAGGAAATGCAAAAGTGCCTCACCCACACTGTGCATAATCTGAATTCATACAAATTACATCATTGCCAAATTAAATCTTACATATTTAATACAAAAGTGTAGGCTTCTCATCCAAGCATGAAAAAAATTCTTGCCACATCAAGGTATCTAGTTCAGATTTTCTTAGGAGTGTTCTTTGGAAAGAGGTCATAGGAGAAGCTATGACAGACAGATAGGAACATGGGACTGGATCTCGTCAGTTCATCATCATCTGCAACTCTAGCTTCTTTTTTCTGTCCTCACTTGCCATCATTCCCTTGGCAGTTAGCCATCTTTAAACATGAAGCTAAAAGGACTGAGAATGTGATATAGTTGCTGTGGAGACTTAAATATTCATGGTCATTTCATAACCCTCAACCTCCTTAACTGCTTCCTACTCGAGGACTCATATGGGAAACAAAAAGAAGATAAAAATAGCTAGAGATATCTTGGGTGAAGAGAACATTCAACTTGGAATCTTATCACCCTGAATTTGAACCTGAGTTCATATCAACTACCAATTATACAACTTTAGGCAAGTCATTTTATGTCTTTGAGTCAAGTTTTTCTCATCAATCAAATAGGGACCATCTGATCATTCAATTCATAACTGATCTCACAGAGTTATCATGACTAAGTCAAAAAATGTAATATACTTTGTATATATGGAGCACTCTAAAAATAAGCTATTATTAATTATTATCATTATCGTTCCATGTATACCTACCACAGATGAGTGAGAAGGGATTCTAGTAACAGTAGGTGACATTTATGATATCTGAGGTCCTTTCAAGTACTAAAACTATGAAATTATGAAATCTGGATGTGAGGCTTAGGGGAGGAAGAAGATTATGTATAGTAATCCCAACTAAATACCAATACCAAAAATCTACATTAGAATCTGATGACTAGCAAACAAGAGCCCAAAATACAAACCAAAGAAATGCTTATAAGAAAGATCAAGGAATATACAGCAACAGAAGTTAAAAAAGGAGTTGGATTGCAACCCAAAATGCAGAAAAGGAAGTGACAAAAACTCAGGAGGATTATTCATCCAACTTATTAGTACTATGACTGTAAAAGCTTCAGATGAGGTGTATTCACAATTTTTGATACAAATCAATTAATTTGAGAAAAAATCATATTCTAAGCTTTCTTATGGGTGTGTGGAGTTTTATTTGGGTAGAGATGGAGAAAAGAGAATTGTAGTTATCGGTTAATAGACAATTTATATCTAAAAAGTAAAGAGGTAATTGAACTTAAATATAAATTATTATATCAAGAGAACAATTAGGAACAATAACTACACAAAAAAATAAAGCATTTGGATTGTCAAATTATATTCATTATATTTGAGAAAAATTTTTATTAGATGATCAAAAACTTTTAATCATTAAATCACTAGTCCATCTTACCATCAACCACCACCACAGGTAGTAAATATAAAGAAATAATTCATGAAAGTATATATTTTTAAAATAGCAATCAAAAAAGTTATATAAATAATAAATGTTTTAATTATGTTTACAAAAGCCTAATCCATTATGGAATTACAATTGTGAATCTGACATACCATAATTTTTTTGTAACAGTATTTTCACAGTACAAGAAAGTATCAAAGTAATTTTTTTAAATCTTAGTATTTGTATAGTCTTTGAAGGTTTGCAAAGCATTTTATATAGTTTAGTTTATTTGATTTTCAGAACAATCCTGTAAACCTATTATCCTCTTTTTATGGAGGCAAAAACCTCCATTAAAGGTTAAATGACTTGCAGAGTCACAGAGCTAATAAATGTCTGAGACAGAGCCTGAATTCAGGTCTTCCTAACTCCAAATCCAGTACTCTAGTCACTATTATTTAATGAAAGCATTAATAACATAATCTTATAGATGAAAACTTTGTATTTATTCTTTATTTTATAATTATTTTTAAAAGACAAAGAATATAAAAAGAAGATAATTTCCTAATATATGCAACCCAAATATTTAAATATATGAGATTCTGGATAGGCAAAATTTAAATTTGTCATTGCAATTGTAAATTCCTTGTTCTACCCACACCAAAAATTACCAATTAATTCTCCAAATTTATAATTCATCACAATGTGTACAGCATACTGAGTTAGTTTGTACAGACAAGCTTTAAATTATGTATTTCTTAAAGTTCATGTTTAAAATCTACATATAATATTCTTCATTTAATTACATTTTCTCCAAATTTCAATTCATGCTTTTATTACAAAATCCTCAATGCTTTTATATACTTCTCTTAAGTCACATAATCTTATGTGTATTCTGTGTCATACTAGCAATTATTATTACTCACCACCATTAAATGAAACAGAATATTAATATACCCATAAACTCCAGAGAAATCTCTAAGACTGATATTATTTGAGTAAATTATGTCAGAGAGTTTGCAGAGGAGCAATTAGATAAGTAAGCAGATAAAATTTTGGTGATCAAGGATTTTTTTTCCCAAATCCAAGGATTATTCAGTTCTAAAATAAGAGGCAGATTGGCAACATACATATAATGCTGATCTCAGAGGCATAAGGCCCCAGTTGAATACCATTTCAGTCACTTACAAACTGTGTGCTCATGGGGAAACCAGTTTCATCATTTTTAAAATGAGGAAAATAAAGAAATGTTAATGATATAAAAAGAACCCCTCTAAAAAAAAACAAATTAAAAGGAAATAGTAATACTTATACTATCAAAGTCATAAAAGTGCTTTGTAAAACTTTGTCATTCCTTTTTTAATGATAACAGCTTGTATTTCAAAATTTTCTCCCTCTCCTCCCCCCCAGACAGCAAGTAATCCAATGTAGGTTAAACACATGCAATTCTTCTAAATATATTTCCACATTAACATGTTTTTGCAAAACTTTTTGAAAGTGCTTTACCTTATAAACCACAATGATTTTTTAACAACATCATATTATAATGATAACAAATACATATGTAATAATAAGAAAGAAATCAACATTTTGATGCTTTAAGAGTCAGTGGGTTGTTACAAAGCAGTTAATGTATTTTCTGTAGCATATTAAAAATGCTGATTTGGGTATTTCAGAAGTAGTCCCAGAATCATCAAAGATATATGTGATTAGGAAAGAAGAGAAACCTTTCCTAATCACGTAACAAATGTAACAAACAAATCACATAACAAATAGATTGACAGCTCAAATGCATTGATTGATGAAGTTAATGAGTTTGTAAATTTAGGTGACCTTAAAATTCTATTATTTACATGAGAAGAAAATCAAAGGCAATAACCTGAACATATTATTGTTAGATGGAGAGAAGCATAAGAGTACAAGAAAAGTATGATTTCACATTGTTCCCAAATTTACTTACCTTCTAAAGTTACCATTCAGTGGTACAAAGACATGGCTGCTCTTCCAATACTCCCTTTCCCGGATAAAAGAGGTTTCCAACTATTCTTGATCTTACCCCTGCAACATTTTGCCTCTCTTTTTCTTTCTTTCCCTTCACACTACCTCATTTCTAGTTCAGACCATGAACTATTTTTTTTTTTTTGCCTAGACTATTGAAACAACTTCCTAGTTTGTCTTCCTACTTGACGTTTCCTGTTTCTTCTCTTAGCTGCCAAAATGATACTCCTAAAACATAGATTGGACTATGACATCCCCCTACACAAAAATTGTCAGTGATTCTTTATTGTCTTGAAGACAAAATATAAATCCCTCAGTTTAGCATTTAAAGCTTTCAACAATCTAGTGCTCACTACTCTTCAGTCTCATTTCATGTTCCCTTTCACATACTCTATGCACATTTATTAATTACTTTTTTGACCCACTTGTTATTTAGGGGATTGGATCTGACTGTGGGGGAAAGATTGAAAAGGGAACTGCAAGGAAGGAAGTTTTAATGGTGGAAGTTCCACTGATAAATGTTCCTGTGGGTGAAGGGAGATATTCTGTGAAAGGAGATAAGGACCTTTGTACTGGATGTTTTTTGAAGGGATTTGGTGACTGAAAAAACTTTTTGTTATTTTAATGTTATTGCTTTCAGCTTCTCATCTAGATTATTCTCCATTTCCATGGATTTGCAGTTCCAATTAATTATTCTCTTTTTTACTTCTTTGGTGATACTTGCCAATGAAGACTCAAGATTTCCCTATTCTGCAAATTAGTTCTGCTGTTCAGGTCACAAATTCTGGTCTTACAATTCTCATTTCTTTTTTGAACCACTCAGGAACAGCATGTTATTGGTTTCATGTTCTTATCACATTCCACAAAGGAATGTCTCATCAAGTGTTGAATTGTTTTCTGTTTTTAATGACCGAACGTCTTTACTAGATCTGGAGGCCATATTTCCTCTGCTATTAATGTTGGCTTATCTATTTATACTAAAGGTTCTTTGAGTTTTCTTTCTCTTGAGATCTTGGATAATTCCAGCTTCTCCCCTCCCTTTATTTTCTCTGCTTCCTCATTTTCTGACTCCTTCCTCTTCAATTATAATTTCCCTGAGAGCTAGATCTCAAAGCATCTCAAACCTCTTCATATGTTAGGAAATTCACCATTCACTAGCTTGGTCTCTGCTCCAGTGACTTGGGCTAGACAGAACATTGGAACCCCTTCCTCTGGGATAATGGAGTGCCATATATGACCTATTCTTTTTGTCTCTCAATTCTCTATCCTGGCAGTATAACACTAGAGTGCTGCCCCACAGATGCTTTTGCAGCTTGGCAGTATTTCTGTCATTTGGATTGGGGAGTAGGATTAGGTATGGGGTTAAGCTCTATATACCAATCTTTTACAGAAATCTCTTGCAGCAGAATGCTGTAACAGTGTTGGATATCAAGACGTCAGCAATTATATGCAATTTAGAGTTCAGAAAAGGGGATAGGAACAGAACATGGAGTTGCAAGTCTGGTATTCGGGTTGGCTAGTATAGTCTTGTGCCTATAGTATGATGGGCAGAATGAGAAATAATGCTGTGCAAGCTCTTTAGGCATTAGTTCATGAGGTGTATTTTTAAAACTTCTTTGGTATTACTAGTACCCTAAACCATGAAGAAAGCTGAAATGTTTTCATCTTTAGCACATAATTTCTATTTTACAAAGGTGTTAGAGGTCCTGAGGATTAGAGAAAATTACCATCTTGTTGGTAATATGATTTGGAAGTTCATAAACTCTCAATTGTAATCAATTAATCCCACTAATCATTACCCACACGTGGCATTATATCTTTCCTTCTCTGTATCTTTGAAAAAGTGGTTGCCCAAGTCTAGAATTTCTATATTTTAGAATCCCTAGCTTCCTTCAAAATTCAGCTCATGATTCACATACAACGTGAAGCTTAAATATCTTCCTTCATAATATCCCTGTCTGTCCTTTTGCTAATTCTTTTTCTCTTTTGAAATTACTTTGTAAGAATGACCAACCTGGGTTGGTATTAGCAAGTCCTGATCTGAGCCCCCTGCTACTTGGTGAATGTACCCTCCTTTGAGAGGGTGCCTAGGTCTTTAAAACTGACAATTCTGAGTTAATTGCCCTTATTCAGCCACTCTTTTCCGCCACTCTTTTCCAAACTGTGTTCAGAGCAAACTTGCCATGAGCTCCCTCTAATTTATCCCAACCCCACCCCCTCCAAGAAATGGTCCTGAAGACATTTTGTCCTCAGTTTCAGGTACTGGAAGTGATCCTCAAAGGAACAGGAGTTCGAGCTATGGAGACCTTGGAATCAAGATTGCAGGCAGGATGGTGGAGCCAGCCTATCTGGCAAAAGGAACTTGAGCATGAGGAGTGTTTTTGGACTTGGAACTGCGAGTGTACTTTATAGGAACCAAGCTAAACTATAAACCTAACCTCTTTCCCTTCCCTAGAAATAGATAATGCAATGAAGGAGAACGGCAGGGAGCCTAGATATCCCAAATCCCCTAAAGAATAACAGAAAACTCTGGAAGAGGGGTGAAATTGAATACATCTGAGCCACAGTGGTCTATGTTTCTCTTTACATATATTTTTTACTTATATGTATACATGTTGTAAAATATAAATTCCATTTTGATTGATTACCACAATGTAAATGCAAAATGCTGCAAAGTTATAATGACAGAGCTTGGTGTCAACAAAAGAGATATGAAAAGATCCCTCCTACCTATCTCTTAACTCCCCATCCCCTGCCATTTGCAGAAGTAGGATACTACATATGGAACACTACACGTATCAGACTTTTTCCTATGCTGGCTAGTTTTGCTAAAGCATTTTCTCCCTTTTATACTTTATTATAAAAAATGGCTTTCTGGGTTGGGGGAAGTAGGAAAATTAATATCGTAGGAAATGAAGGTGACATAAAAATAAAAGACTTTTTTTCCTAAAAGAATATAAATTCCCCTATATTTGTCTTTGTAATGCAGTATCTACCACAATCCCTTAAAAATGATTGTAGAATTGTTTTTATTTGGAGTAAATTTCAGTTGTATGTAAATCAGATTGTAAACCAGACATCTTATCACTATTGATCTATGGGAAATTACAGAAAAACAAATTCTGATAGTAAAGAAGTTATAAAATAGCAGACAAAATCATGTATATTGAAAATTCACAGTATTTTAAATGTCTTTACAATAAGAAAAATGGAGAATTAAAAGACCCATGAACATAGAAGATCTTTTCAGGGATATCTGAAATGGACACAAACTTTTATTTCATAGTTTAAAAGGCAGACTGTGATTTTGGGCTCACCTCTCTGTCTAAAACAACAAATTGAAGGAAAAGAGCTGTCTAGAAGAACAACAGATGGCAGAGCAAAATTAGATGTACCCAGTAGCTCATTCTCCAGGCAGATTCATTGAGGTAATGAGTTTGGTCCCAAAGGAAAGAAGGGGAGGAGCCTTTCATTAGAGGATATAATAATAGTTGCAATCAATTTTTAAAATATATTATTATTAATATGTTTTTGTTTTTATACCAGCTGCAATTCCTTATTTAACCCTCTATCTTCCAGAACTATTCTTTGTAATAAAGCTGTTGAGTTTTTGTCTTTTAAAGGCGTAGAAGAAAAGTTTAGTAAAACTAACCAATATAGTTTTTTAAAATCTGATATTTTATATAGTGCTTCATACTTATAGTTCACAATCTGTGCAAAGAATGGAGGGAGATATCTTCTTCCATCTTATCTATCTATTTATTAGAATAATTTCAATAGTTTTGGTTTTTATAATTTTGTTTTTCTATTTACATTACTAGAGTCATTGGATATATTGCTTTCGTGGTTGTGTTTACTCCACTTTGTCCTCAGATCATATATGTCTTCCTATAATCTACATAATAGTCATCATTCTAACAACATAGTAATATTTCATATATTCATATATTACATATATAATCCTTGATTAGCCATTCTCAATTCATGGGCATTTATCTATGTTATGCCATTAAACACAATATAATGGCAAAACAGGCCTTAAGATGAGAAGCAAGAATTCTGTAACAGATTTTTTATTTTTGTTCAGGTACGTGTTGGACTAGCTGGCCTCTGTAGTCTTTGTCAATCCTGAGATGCTGTGACTCTGAGAGTTTAAGGTAGGAGAAAGCTGTCAATAGGGAAATGCTTAAGAAAAAAAGTTAAGTATCTAAAATATAGTGATCTTTCTAAAAGCAGGGTGAGTTGACATGTAATTCCTATTCCTGGCTTTGCTGCTGACTAAGTGACCTTCTCTGAATGACTTGTTACTTAATGGTTCTGTACCTCAGTTTACCCTGCTGTGAAACTAAAATGATAATAACACATCTCTGCTTTAACAGGGTGATGTAAGGATTAATTAATGCTTTTAAAGTACCCTGTGATCTTTAAGTTGCAGACAACCTACCATTATTAAGAAGTCTTAACCCACACCTGCTACACAGTAGGAAATTTCTCAGCTTATTGAGAGAGACAATACTTTTTTCCCATTTTAAAAAAGTTTTCTTTTATTAACTCCATCTTTAGCTCCAAAGTAAACTGAAAACACATTCATCATGTTACTTTCTTCCATGTTAGAAATAATAGGAAGTTCACATATTATTTCTGGAAGATAGTATCTATTGACCTTTTCCTCTCCCCACATACCTTACATTTATATAGGACTTACTATGTGCCACATGCTTTATAATTATTCTTATTTGATCTTCATAACACTTAGAGGCATGAAGTCCTATTATCACCTCCATTTTTCAGATGAGGAAACTGAGGAAGACAGGGGTTAAGTGACATATCTAGAGTCTCACAACTATTAAGTTTCCGAGGTTGAATTTGAACTTAAAAATTCCTGACTCTAAGCCTAGCATTCTATCCACTGCACCATCCTTCTGCATGAAAAAATACAAAGCATTTTAAAGCACCTACTACACAACATGTATTGTGGGGAGCAAAGGGGGAGAGGCAAGGTACAAAGAAGAAAGTGAAAGAAATAGTTTCTATACTAGAGCTTATATACTATCACAATGTCCATTCTATTACCAGGTTTTGCTGCTTCTACTTCTGCAATATTTTACATTTTTCTCCTCCTTTATTTTCCTACTGTCATTATCCCATGAAGCCTTCATTTACAATCAGCTATCATAATTGTCTCTCAACAGGTCACCCAGGTTGTAGTCTTTCTCTTCCAGTATACACACTCTTCTATGGCTTCAATGCTAATCTCTGTGCCTAGATTTGTTCCTATTTGCCAGGCATTTAAGGTCCACTACAAATTGGTACTGCTCTCTCTCGAGTCTCATCACATACTTTTCTCTTCCATGAAATCTACGCTTCAGAGCCTAATTTTGACTGCATGTCTTTACCTATCCTGCACCCGACAGCTGAAGCACCGTACCTCCTTCCTCTTGACCTAGTGATTTCCTACCCATCTTTTAAAACTTATCTCTAATTTCATGTTCTGCAGGAAGTCCTTTTTGATCCCTTTAGTTGAAAATGATTTAGTGTCCTTGTTCCACACGGCATTTATCTTCATACCTGTCTAATGTACTTACCATAATCTACTACATGAAGTATATGTATGTCATTTTCTCAATGTGGATAAAATCCCTTTACTATTGTAAGCCCAAGTAGAAGGTTTTAATGAGATACTGAGGCTAAAAAATCCACTGCCCTCAAATCAACTTGGTTATAAGCTTGTCAAAACATAAGTTAATCTATTCCTCAGACAACCAACAAAATACATCACTAGGCTTATATTCAAAACCCTTTCTGTTTGGTAGGACTTTCTAGAGCCTGAGTTCAGTTGGCAAAATCACCCACACCATAATAAGGTATCATGGAAGATCTTTAGTGAAAAATATATTACACAATGTTATGTATTATTCTGCATTAGGGCTATTCCAATTTGTAAGCTTCACTAAGGACAGGAAAAAAAGTGATTTTGTACAAAGAATTTCTGCTTCTATGTAGGTATGGATCTCTCAGGAGTGTTCTAATGTGATATCTATTTTTATAACTCTAACTCCCTCTTAAAGGATTAGCTGTGAAAAGTCAAAGGTCAAAGGGAAACAGACAAGACGAAAGGAAGATCTAACAAGACAATTTACAAACTGGTGCTGACTTTATATAGGAAATGGGGGCAAAAGGAGTATGTTATTCAAGAATACTATGACTTCCATCACACAAAAGTGTTTTAATTCATGACATTATAAAACTTTATCATCTTTACCACTGTACTAAGAAATAACAAGAACATTTTCTTTACTTATGTTTCTTTGATTCTCTACTTTCCAAAGATATCGTATTATGTTCAAAAGAATTCATCAATAAAGTATCTTAATCTTTCATATTACTCATTTTAATTTATAAAATGTGATCATAATTTATCACTTCATCTTTCTGGCACTCTGTCTTTAGTGAAATGAGAAAGTTGAACTTAATGGTATCTATGGTCCTTTCCTATTCCAAATATTCTAGGATTTCTTATAAGATATACTAGTTATAGATTTTAAAAGTCAAAGTCTTTCTTCCTCAGACAATGGGCTTCCTAGCCAGTACTAAGGAGATGGTTAGCTTTCAGAGTGAGCCACTACAGATGGATGACAAAATTTCATTTTAGGAAATTTTTGATGTTACAATTCAGAATTAAGATTAAATGTTGGCATCTCCTTTCTCACAAAAAAAAAGAAAGAGAGAGAGAAAAAAAACAGTTCAATTCTGAGCATGCAATTACCTTACTCAATAAACTTCAGTGATTCCCTATTATCTGTCTCTAAGATAAAATGTCAAACTATTCTGTTTGGTATTTAAAGCCCCTTGCACCTACCCCTAATCCATGCTTGCAACCTTATTGAACACTACATTTCCCTCTATGCATAGTGACCCAAATGGCCTGAAGTTGAGGAATGGTTGAATATGTTATGGTGTATGAGTGTTATAGAATAATATTGTTCTATAAGAAATGATAAATAAAAAAGATGATTTCAGAAAAGCCTAGAAAGACTTGCATGAATTGATGCTAAGTGACGTGAGCAGAACCAAGAGAACATAGTTTACAGTAACAACAAGATTATGTGATGATCAATTGTGATTTGGCTCTTTTCAACAATGAGGTGATTCAAGGTAATTCCAATAGACCTATGATAGAAAGTGCCATCCACACCCAGAGAAAGAACTATGGAGACTAAATGTGGATCAAAGAATAGCATTTTCAACTTTTTTGTAGTAGTTGTTTTGTTAGCTTGCTTTTTTTTTCCTTTCTTGTGTTTTTCCCTTTTTGATCTAATTTTTCTTGCACAGTATGATGAATAGGGAAATATGTTTAAAAGAACTGCACATGTTCTATCTATATGGATTGCTAGCTGTGTTAGGGAGGGGCAGTAAGGAAGAGAGGGAAAAAAATTTGGAACACAAGGTTTTGCAAAGGTGAATGTTGAAAACTGTCTTTGCATATATTTGGAAAATTAAATATTATTTTAAAAAATAAAATAAAGTGCAATGCCTTTAAAAAAAAAGAAAAATCATCAACCAATAAACAAAGACATGATAAAACTCTTAAGAATACTAAAGTAGATCAAGAGAGAGTATATGCTCCCTTTTTACCAAATAAAAATAAAATTAACTTTTATAACTAAATATATAAAATATATCAAGGTGATACATAGCTTTTTTTTTCCTCTTCTATATCCCTTCATTTGGCATTCTAGAACCTATAAACAATCCCCAATGCAAGCTGACTAACCTATTATCTGAGGGAGGGAAAATTTCAGCAGCTTTATTATAGGGCATGATGCTATAACAGGAAGAACACTCACTGACTTGTGAATCAGGACTGAGCTCTGAATCCTCGCTCTGCCACTGATTAGTGGATTGAAATTGAGCAAGTTACTTAAATGTCCCAAGCTTCTGTTTCTTCATATGAAAACAGGAATGGCTCTAGCTTTCTTTCCTTTAGGAGGACTTAGGAGGATGAACACAGTAATCTGAGATCAAAGATTTAAAATTAGAAAGGAGACAATCTAGGCTAAATCCCTCTTCTTATAGATAAGAAAATTCAGGCCCACAAGTCAGGTGACTTATCCAAAATCACACTGAAAATAATAGGATTTAGATGTAGTATTTTCCACAATACCCTGCTGCTTCAGGGGTAGCTAAATGATGCAGTGGACAGAATGTCAGGTCTAGAGTCAGGAAGATCCAAGTTCAAATCCAGCCTCAGACATTTACTAGCTGTGGGACCCAAGGCAAATCATTTACTCCTATTTGCCTCCGTTTCCTCATCGGTAAAATGATCTGAAGAAAGAAGCAAACTATTCCAGTTTCTTTGCCAAGAAAGCCCAAAATGAGGTTGTGAAGCGTCTGACACAACTGAATCTGCTCAACAAGAGAGGCATGCTGCTTGCCAGTGTGCAAACACTTTGTAAAAACATCCGTATAAAATGTACAGTGTAAAATTTTACAGTGTAAAATATAAATAATTATTATCATCACATCATAACATGAAAGTAAAATACATAATAACATTTCTTTACAAAATTTAGGTTTTGAGAAAAAAAGTAAGTATTCTTCTCTTCCTACCTCTAAGAAGTCATGAACCTTCCCATCACTGTGTTAAAAATGACATTTTCTGAAAAGTATTTGGGTACAGTTATAAGGAACATTTTAAAAAGTAACTGTTAAAAAAAAATCCTATGCTTCCCAATTAGACTTGGGAAAAAAATAATTCCCATACCAAACATCTTGGAGCAGTGATATATTTTTGCATCTAGGTAGAGAATCTGAAGTGTCAGCCAGACAAACACAGTAATAGCAAATCTACACACAGTCCATTTTCCTAGCTAAAGGCTCTTAGTCATCTCACACTCTTCCCTGGAAGACAAAATGTCCTTTCTCTTTTATAAACAGGAAATTAGTAGGCATGCCACGTCAGAACCAAGCTCCATAATTTTTTTACCTTCATGAAAACCTATAGAAAGGTAGTATGCAATTGCAATAGCTAATAATTCCAAAGAATAAATTTGCACTTGGGAGTTCTCATAGTTTGACACTTGCTATTTCTCACTCAGTAGTACAAAAAGAAAGAGGTAAATATGGAAAATATGATTTGTGGAAGGAGATAGAGGCATACTTCTAAATTTATTAATAACCTTCTCTTTAGGTATAGTGTAGGCCTGGACTGTATAGACTGAGCTAGGAATGTAGCACCCAGGGCAAGAACTAGATTTGTGTTTTGTTTTTATTTTTGTTTTCATTTTTTTCTGTTGTACTGCCCCTTCCTCAGTATATTTTCATATTTCAAAAGATAGTAGGAATGGCATTTATATACAATGAATAAAATTATTAAGTCAATGTTTCTGTAAAGATTATCATTCTGGGTCTTTCGTTCCAATGAGATCTGCTAAAAACACTGTTGGAATTTTTCAGAAGGGGACATATTCTAGAAAAAAACTTTCAAATGTAAATCACAAAGGCAATATTTATAGAAACTACACATTGACAGATTTGGCAGATCTAAGTCACTCAGTGGTGAGTCTGTTGGCTCAACATAATCCTGGCCTGTTGGGGAAATGTCACTGGTAAAATTCATTCTAGGTTTTAAAAAAATCCTCACACATATTTCCTATTAAGTCAGATACAACATATGAACATTTCTTCAGTTTTCACAGTGGATAAATAAAACCAGATTTCAACAACTTAACAGCAAGAATCAAATAGCCATACTTATCTAGAAACAAAAGATTAAATTTCAAACTTGCAGACATTATTTGTAGAAAGCTATTTACATAGCTCTGTAACACAACTCTCCAATACATAAATGTTATAATCTAATTGAAGAGACATTTATTAAAAGCCTAAAATGTTCAGATATTGTGCTAAAATCCTGGGGATACAAACATGAAAAAAGTCACTGATCTGAAAAAGTCTATGTGAAATTTTATGGAGTAGGAGTAAGGGTGGGATTCAGCATTGCTCAGAGAAGTATAATAAAAGATAGGGTAAAGACAGAGACCTAGACAAAGAGTTGTAAAGAAATGATAGACCTGGAAGGGAAGGAACCCCCAAAGACCATCTAATCCAAAATTTCATGAAAAAAATGGAGACAAAGGGAGGTAACTTATCCAAGATGTCCCAAGCAATAAGTCAATGGTGACAAGATTGGACTTTTTCCACGAAAAATAACAATTGCTTTTGGGGACAACAATGTGGCCCAATGGATTGAGTACTAAGTCTAGAATCAGGAAAACTCATCTTCATGAGTTCAAAGCTGGCCTCAGACACTTACTAACTGTGTGACCTTGGGCAAGTCATTTAACCTTGCCTCAGTTTCCTCATGTGTAAAATGGAGAAGGAACTGGCAAACCACTCCAGTATCTCTGCCAAGAAAATCCCAGATGGGATCATGAAGAATCGGACACAACAAAACAACAACACTTAACTGATTTAATTTTTTAGAATGGTGTAATCTCTTATAATATCAATGCAAAGTTGTTTTTAAAAAAAGGAAAGATTTACTCCAAAACCTCACAACAATGTTCCCTGTCTTCAAGGTAAGGTATATATGAGAGGAGATAAAAGGTAAATGAAATCTGTTTAGTTTCAGTCACACACAGTGGAATTCCAAATATAGGTTTGCTTCTAAGTCTGTAGAAGCCCATCTCAGGTAAAATTAGAGCCTACACAAGTTTTGTTTAAAAATGAAGTGGGCTGCATGAAGGTAGTGGTGGTCAGCCTGAAAAAGTCAATTATCTGGAAAAAGTGATGAGCTACTATTATAAAACAGCACAAAGTATTAATATAAAGTAAGGAAAAAGTTTCCCCAGCCATGCACAAAAATTGGCCTTATCATATTATAGATGTTTCTCATATAGTCCTTATTTATATGAATAAACATTCATTAAATGCTTATTATATGCCAGGTACTGTGCTAAGCATTGGGAACACAAAAAGAAGGGAAAAAAAACAGTCCCTGCCCTTAGGGAGTTCACAATTCAATGATGAAGGATATATGCAAACAAAAATGTGCAAAAAAAGTTATATATTGGAATTGATAAATTGAATTGAATAAATGGAATTATATTAATAAATTGAAACTAATTAACAAAGGGAAGGTACTTAGAATAAAAAGAAAGCTTCCTCTAGAAGAAGGGATTTCAAATGGAACTTAAAGGAAGCCGAAGAACTCAGTAGGCAAAAATGAGGAGGGAGGGCATTTCAGGAGTAGGGGATGATGTTGGAATCTTTATAAACTGTTAAGTCATTAGAGCTGAGATGTTTTGGGCCAGAACCTGAAACAAAGTACTAAGTAGAACTAATTGATACAATGCTTGTGTTTATACCTTTACTCATTGGAATTCACAAATATGGGAGATTCACAAAGTAAACTTGTAACTTTGTGAATTCACACCTCCCTTGAAGCTCTTAGGGCCAGAGAGTACTCTGGGAAGAAACCTATAATCCCTCTCTTTCACATCCCACAATCCCTGTCTCTCGAAGGAACATAAATAAAGCTTCAATGAGTCAAAAAAGTTTTTCAGAGTGAAGAAGCTACGAGTTGAGAGTTCAGCTGAATTAGATTGGAGAGGAACACGCTGGGACAGACACAGAGCACTCTGGGAGATTGAGAGCCAGAAGCCCTCTCTCCGAGGCAAGAGAGATTCATTCCATTTTCCACTTGGCTGGCTGGTGGCTGAAGAAAGCAGAGGCAGAAGCAAAGAAAAATTGCCCAGAACCCAGAGATGGAGTCCATGAAACAGCAAGATTTTGCCATTGGATCAAAGAGTAGTGTCAGGGAGTTAAGTAAGGAAGCTGGAAAAATAGGAAAGGACTAAGTTGTAAAGGACTTTGAGAAAATAGCAGCCTCAGAGGAAAGAAGGAAGCACATACCAGAGATGTTGCAAAAGTTAAATTGTCAATCCTTGGTGACAGATGATAGTTATGGGTGATGTGAGAGAATGAGAAGTCCAGTATGACCCAGCTTGTGAAGGTGAGATTCAGAAGATGGTGTTACCCTCTACAATAATAAGGAAGTTTGGAGGGATGGGGGAAAGAAAAGCATTCCATTTTGAATGCTGTATTTAAGACATCTACTGATCATAAGCATTCCATTTTGAATGCTGTATTTAAGACATCTACTGATCATACAGCTAAAGATTTCTGAAAGGAATTAGAAATGAGAGAGTGATGATCAGTAGAGAAAAAAGGGCAGGATAGATAAATCTAAGAATCGTCAGCTTAGAGATAGTAATTAAATTCATGGAACTTGATGAGGTCATTAAGTGAAGTAGTATATAGGGAGAGAAAAAGAGATTCCAGGTCAAAGTCTTGTGTAATACCACTACTAGAGGATATGTTGTGGGTGAGGATCCCCCAAAAAGAAACCAAGTAGTGATTAGATAGGAAGAAGAAGAATCAAGAGAGAATGGTGTCCTGAATATCAAGAAGGTAATCAATAATATCTGCAGAGAGGTTAAGGAAATTGACATTTTTTTAGTAACTTTGGAGAGAATAGTTTTGGTGGAATGATTAGGTAAGAAACTAGATTATAGGGATATAAGGAAAGACTGAGAGGAGAAAACACGGAAGAACCTATTAATCACATATTGTCTCTTCTAGAAGTTTAGTCACAAAGAGCAGAAAAAAATAAAGGATGAGAATAGGGGTGGAAAGATGAAGTAAGGTTTTTTTTTTTTAGGATGAGGGAGATTTGATATGTTTGTAGGCAGTAGGGAATGAGGCAGGAGACAAGGAGAGATTGAAAATAAGTGACAGGAGTGGTAGAGGCAACATTCTATTGGAGGAGATAGGATGGAATGTTATTATTTAGGCAAGCACAAAGACTTTGGCAAAGTAATTTCATCATATGAAACAGGAGCAAAAGACGAGATCTAAGTGATATGAGATGAAGAGGAGAGAAGAGGGAGCTCATGGTGAATGGCCTCAATCATTTCTATAAAACATGAGTCAAGATTCTCATCTACATGGAGCAGAAGGGTTAATCCAAGAGCTGTCCTCTAATTAGACAGATAGAAGACTTTCCCAAAAGCCCCAAGAGAAGGACAATAAATAAATGTTTCATGACTGAATGGCCTTTACCATCAGATAAAATGTACTCCAAACAACTAGTTCCTGCCACTTTCTCCTCTACCACATGTTATTCTCTGAGTTTCCACTTAGAAATAGATCTTTCATGTTTTACTGTATGGACTATCTTATAGAAAGTTAACTGCTTCATTTTTATTAGCTGGCAAAGAAAGTTCTGACTTCTATAGGAGCCAAAATAGTCATTTTTAAAATTCCCTTCATATATTAGGCCACCTTCTGGCAAGGATGAAGCAAAATAAAATTGGGAAAAGAAGGAGTCATACTTGCTAAGTATATTTTGAGTGGTGTGTGGAAAATTGCTCTTCAATTCTATTTAAACAAATCTTTTTTTTTCCTTCTGCAGACTTTATTTGTCAAGAAAGGAAACTAATGTTATCTAATTCAATGCAAAGGTAAAATAATTACCCTAAACATTAATATACCTTAATATATACTTGTTACCCAAAGAAATTTATTTAATTTTGATGTAAACAAGAAAATCTTTGTCTTTTCGTCATCCTTTTATTCCTCCCTTACTTTTCTCTCTTTGACTTAAAAAAAAGTACTACTGAAATTTTTCCTTAAAAATATTTACTTTGGTTCACATTCTCAGAAAAGCCATAATTTCCACATTTATACAATATTTGAGCAAATGTTAATGAACAGATGATTGAAGAGTTAAAGCAAGTGTGGTGACAGAAAGGGCTAGTTAAACATCAAAGGTCACTATCGGGCAGTTGGTAGGGTTTGAAGAAGACAATTCATTCTTTTGGTAAGCTTCCAATTTTTTTCTTTCCTTTTTTTTTTAATAAATGGGAGAGGAGAATGAAGAAAATAAATCACTGTACTATTGGTTGGTAAAGAGTAGGTAAAGGCACTGACAAAAAAATGAGGAATACAGCTCTTAAGACTTATAAAAACTAGAAAAAAAAGTGTTCTTTTTGATTTCAAAAGATGCCCAACTTGTAGACATATATGGGACAAAAGATCAAATCTGAGAATTCCATTGACTTGGGAAACTCTTGAATAAGGAAATTCTCTCTACCAATGAAGCTGAGCATCTTCTCTGTAATTTATAGCCTTGGATAAGAGACCCTTAATCTTTTTTGTATCATAGACTCCTTTCTCAGTTAGTAAAACCTCTGGAAGTCTCAGAGTAATGGCTATAAATGTGTAATACAAAATATATAGGATGAAACCAGCCATGTTAAAATACACTTATTAAAAAAAAGCTAACAAATAAGCATAACCAAGGTTGAAACCCCTATCTTAGAAAGCTGCAGACACTGAGAGGTTGAATGACACACCCAAGTCAGGATATGTCAAAGATGGGATTTGAACTCAGAGCTTGCAACTCTAAGATAGACTATCCAGTATACACTACCATATTTTATATAAACATACATAGTCTCAATGTAAACCACACTAGATTTAATTTGATATTTACCAAAAGCCATCTATATGCAAGAAACTTTTCTATCAAGCAATGTATAGACAACTATTTATATTTTGATAACCTTTATGGTTTACATGGAGCTTTCACAGGCAGCTATTGTAAAGTCAGAAATATAAGCACAATTATTCCCATTATAATTCAGATATAATTCTTCAGATGAAGAATCTGAAATTCAAAGAAGTGTCCTGCCTGTGTTTACAGAGGCAGGAAGTGTTAAAGCTGGATAAAGAAGATGGCATCCTTAGAAGCTTATAAATGAGTAGAGGACATAAGGCAAATTACATAAACAACTATAGTTTAAGATGAAATATGTGATAAAAAGATAAGAGAGGTCACATTGGATTGTTTGCTGTCACGGACAGAGGGAAGGAAGGAGGAGAGGAGAAGAATTTGGAACACAAGGTTTTGCAAAGGTGAATATTGAAATCTATCTTTTCATGTATTTGGAAAAATAAAATAAAATAAAATAAAAATTTCAAAAGAGAACCTGTTAATGAGACTTCAACAACAACAAAAGAGTGAGAGAAGAAAGGTCTAAACAGAGTTTTATAAAGGCTCAAAGAAGTGGGATAAAGATATTAGCCGAAGTGGGAGGAATATTCAAAATCCAAATTTCTGGTTTTATGGATTTGTTTGAAATGGTCTGTATATTAAAGTAATGCAGAAGTGTAATGATAGAATACACCTACTAGATTTATCTTTAGAAATCCCAAGTTGTCTTTGCCAATTCAAGCCAATTAAGGCAATTCAGTGATGAAATACTTGAAACTCTTACAGCATGTTTAATTTTTACAAAATGAAAAACAAGAAAACTTTGCTGCTTTTTAAACCTGAAAGACCAGTTTACTGAACTTTTTCCCTCAATAGCAAGAACATTATCAACTCTACAGTGGTTTCTCATTATGAAAGAATATATAGAGATTTAAAATGGGTTGAAAATGTATCCCTCAAGAATAATCAATCCAGTGAATGGACACATACGTTTATTATACTGAGCACACTAGGTAATTCTGGTCCATAATATCAACCTGGCAAGCTGAATGATGGTCTTAATATTCCTAAGTAATTAATTAGCTTCATCATAATTTTTGCTTTATGACACTCACTTTTATATGCCAATAGTCAATTTAATGGCATTTTAAATTGGAATAAGACCCCAAGAGAGAAAGAGAAAGCACCATGCTTCTTATTGAATCACAAATCTTACAATCTGATTTTTTTTTTAATTTCAGAAATGACCTAATAAACTTGCTTTAGAATTAAATCAATCTTAACAACCTATTCTTTTTGATTATTTCTTCATTTTTGGAAATTATACTGAGATTCTTATCTGAAAACATTTACCACTGTAATTAAGAATTAATAGTTATTTTGTGTGTATCTGTGATAACAACTTCTGGCAGGCCTCCTAGAGAACTTGACTAGCCTCCTCCAGAGGCCTAAAGGAGAAATACAACTTGTTCAGGGCAATCTGGGACCTTGTTTTCTTGGGAACAGAATCACAATACTAAGCGTGTGTAGTGATTCTCCACACCAGAAAATTCATACTATTGTTTTCAAGATTGATTTTTAGCTTGAGAAAACTAAGCTTATATAATCTTTCAAAAAGTTACATAACTTGGCGATCATTACATATTTGTTTACATAACATTATGAATCTGAGATTCATGTAAGCAGTTTTCACATCAAGAGGGCAGTATTTGAATTACAATAAATATGGAGAGGGAAATTGATGTAGTGGTGGAAGATCGGGCCTTGAAACCAGGAAGACCCTACAGAATTACTTCAATTTTTTTGTTCTCTAAGCAACTCTTTAAGATTACAAATAGCCAAAAGGAATCAAAGGGAGTTTCCTTACCAAATTGGTGTACCAATGAAATCCCAAGTTCAGTCCTTATCCCCTATTTTGAAAACTCAAAACATTATTGAATGAGGCTTTTGCTTTCCTGTAGTTGAATAAGAAGGGGGCAAATTTAATAGTAGGACACTTGGCTAAACCTATAAAACCTTTCAGTTCTGGCTGCCTTCAATTTCTGAGTAATTCTAGTGCTAAATATTATGAGTGACTTTCAAAGATGTTACATATTAAAGAGTGCAATTTTGTGCAAAATAATTATTTTCTATTTTCACAAAATTATCATAATTTCTGAAAGGCATGGAATTTTGCTGAAATTTACTTAGTTAGCATCTGTTTTTCTACTGATGCATATAAAGAATGTTCTTTGCACAAATTAAACAATCCAACTTTCCTAGTAAAATTAGAGCCTAAAAGGATTTTAATGATCATTGAAGAATAAAAGAAAACACAAAATCTCACCATTTGCTGTATTCTTTTTAAGGTTATCCAAGAACTCTTCCAGAAGCTGTGATTGGTTAGGAGGGGGGAGGAGGTTTCTCTGGTCCCTGGAAAGGTCACTGTCTGACCAGGATGTGCCCAGAGTTCGCTTTGTATCCAAAGGATTGGCTCTCAAGGAGAGCCTCACACTTCTCTCAGAAAATAATGACTCCATTTGCCTTACGTCAAGGTCAGAAACGACTTCCCCATTTATAGTCAAGATCTCATTGCCTGTTCTCAACCCTGAGAAGAAGATAAGTTGAAATGTGGTAAGAAAAATGCAGATTTCCCAGAGAAATACCATCTGACTGAAGAAAAAGACTATAAAACCACACTAGATAGATAGATAAGATAGATAGATAGATATTATATATGTGGTCACTGCTTTGTTTCTGTCATGCAAGAAAAATCAAAATACATAGGACTTTTGTTATTGACAATATAACTGCTTTCTGCTCTTCAAAGGCAAGAATCATAATAGTCCTTTGAAAATGGGACTGTTTTTGAAACTACTTAATCAATTACTCCTGTGTTCATTTGATAATGAAGTCTTGGGAGTTAACTATTCCTTCACTCCCACTCCTAACTATCTATGTATAAAACACTGGCCTCAATTAAAGTATTGTTGACTTTCATCAAAGTCCCAGAAGCAGTTTTTTGGAAAAACTGCAAGAGGAAAATTCCATGAGCAAGCTTATTCTTCAAAGACTCCAATTAAATGAGAACAATGACACTCTCTATGTCATACAAACCTTCCCCATATGCCAGGCCATCAGGGAGAACATCACTTATAAATATTCGGTTAAGATGCTGATGTTCATCAACTTGAGCTGTAACTGCAAACCCTAGGATAAAAAAAAAATCTTAAAAGATCATGCTATTGCTGAGCTTTTCCAATAAGAATAAATAGAATTTACTTGTATATTTTTCCCATGAGTTTCAGATGGTATTGAGGATTTGGTTACAATCATGATATAAGCACAAATATTTAAGAGCTCTGGAAAGGCAAGTATTTCATAGTCTAATGTTTCAGAAGTATAAGTATACCTTCATCTCAAATCTGATCACACACAACTTATACAGGACAAAAGTAATCTTTGCAAAATTAAGAAAAAAGATAATATATAAAAGAAATTTGAAAAACAGACTTTTAATTAATGTCTCAGTTTTATTAAGATAAAGAGGGAAAAAATGTGCAAAAGCAGAGAGGAAAAAAGTTACACTAACATGATAAAGTCTGATAAAAATAAAAATTAAATCTTTATCTGAGTCTGTTTATTAATTAACATGCATTTAAGTGAGCTCTTATGGTATGCAATTGGTATTGTAAAAAAAAAATACAAAGAAAAAGAAGAAATGACCCATAACCTCAAAAAGCTCTTAATCAAGTAGATGATCAAGTGGAACACTCATGTAATGATTAAGAGAAAAATGAAGTATATTATTCAATACCAAATTGTAGAAAGGAGAACTGAAGTATTTCAAATTCAGAAAAGGAAGAAATCAAAGATGGTGAATTAAGGGCAGCTAACCCAGCTGAACTCTCCCAATATTTTCCTTCAAACAACTTTAAAATAATATCTCAAAACAAATTTGGAAGTGGCAGAGGCAATAAGATGTCAAGATGAAAAATTTTCCCAATCTAAGAAAACTTAAGAGGTTGGTGGCAGAAATCTGTGAGAACAGGGTGGAGGCTTGTCTGGAGGCCTTATATGCAATGGATGCAATGGAAGCAACAGCAGCAACAGTAGCTTTGGGAGCTCTCAGTCCAGAATCAGAGGGTCAGACAACGATCAGAAAGAGATTACAAGGGACCCTTTCCTGGTAGTGGGTACAGATGGCCCTCACTGGTAACTACTTCCCATAGGTCTGTTAGCAGTTCCAGGGCAGAGAGAGGATTATCGCTGGTAAGTCATAAGGGAGCCCTGGTTATAATTCCAAACCAAAAAGGAGTATGACTATTTGTGGCTTCAAGAGATCAAGAACCTTTTCTGGTCCAGAGTGCAGACCAGAATAGTGACCACACCTCACTCTGGATCACACTGCTTTGGCAGCCCTGAAAAAAGCAGCTTGGGACAATACTTTCTCATTCCCAGGAAAGCATAGCTCCAAGTTTAACATAAAATTTAAAACCAATAATTAGATTGGGAAAATGAGCAAACAACAACAATAAAAAAAGAATTTGACTAAAAATTCCCTATGATGGCAGGGAAAGACAAACTCAGAAGAATTCTTGGAAGAGTTACAGAAAAAGATGAGTGATAGAAAAAATAGGGAAAAAATAAGAGTAATGCAAGAAAGTTATGAAAAGAATTAATAGCTTTGTAAAAGAAGCATAAAAAAGGGGCAGCTAAATGGCTTAGTGGATAGAGTGCTGGCCCTTAAGTCAGGAGGACCTGAGTTCAAATCCAGCCTCAGACACAATACTTCCTAGCAATGTGACGCTGGGCAAGTCACTTAACCCTACTTGCCTCAAAAAAAAAAAAAAAAAAAAGCACAAAAAATATTGAAGAAAATTAACACCTTAAAAATAGAATTGGCCAAATGGTAAAAGAGGCATAAAAATTCACTAAACAGAAAAAATATTTTAAAAATTTAAAATGACCAAATGAAAAAATACTTTTGTTGAAGAAAAATTAACTGAAGGACCAGTTCAAGTGGTTTTGTGATAAAGAAAGCCATCTGTACCCAGAGAGGGGACTGTGGGAACTGAGTGTGGATCCCAACATATT
Organism: Antechinus flavipes; assembly: GCF_016432865.1. Taxonomy (NCBI): domain Eukaryota; kingdom Metazoa; phylum Chordata; class Mammalia; order Dasyuromorphia; family Dasyuridae; genus Antechinus; species Antechinus flavipes. Next base: position 344,709,877 of record NC_067401.1, on the reverse strand, counting down.
TTCACTTTTTTTTTTGTTGTGATTTGCTTGCATTTTGTTTTCTTTCTTATTTTTCTCCTTTTTGTTCTGATTTTTCTTGTGCAGAATGATAATTGTGGAAATACATATAGAAGAATTGCCTGTGTTTAACACATATTGAATTACTTGCTATCTAGGGAGGGGATTAGAGGGAAAGGAAGGGAGAAAAACATTTGGAACACAAGGTTTTGCAAGGATGAATGTTGAAAATCATCTATGATTATGTTTTGAAAATTAAAAGCTTTACTAAAAAAAAAACAAAAAATTTAAATAAAAAATAAACAAATGTATTTTCATGAAAAAAGAAAAATGAAAAACTCCTTAAAAAGCAGAATTTATAAATGGGGGGAGAAAGGCACAAAATCTCACTTAAGGAAATAATTGATTAAAAAATAAAATAGCCTAGTAAAACCTAGTGACTACATGCGATATCAAGAAACAATAAAACAAAGCCCAAAGAATGAAAAAAATCAAAGAAAATGTGAAATATCTCATCAAAAAAAAGACAACTTGGAAAACAGATCAAGGAGGCATAATTTAAGAATTATTGGTTGGAGAGAGCCAGAACTCTGGAGAAGTATACTTGAAACAAGGTGTTGACTCAGTGGAATTGATGAGATGATGGTTCTCTAGTATACATATACTTAGTACTTAGCAAAGTGATGTAATGGTTCTCTAGTTCATACATAATCAGTATGATGTAATGATGTAATTGTAATGGGGTAATTAAGATCTGAGAGGACTAGAAATGAGACATTCCATTTTTGACCATTCTCCTGATGGCTCTCCTGCCTCCTGCACTCAAGACTGTATCATACTATGACCCTCATAGATTGTGAAGGAGACAATAAAGACTCTAAACTCTATTCCTGACCATTCTCCTGGTGTCTATCCTGCTGAGACCAAGACGGACCTCCAGAAAGCTGGCCCAAAAATTACAATTGGCCTATCTTGAATCAATTAGCAATTAGCAAGAAGCCAATACATTATGTTTCAAGAACATTGTCAAGGAAAACTGCTCTGATATATTAGATCCAGAGGTTAAAAATATAAATTGAAAGGATCTATTCATTACTTCCTAAAGATATACTCAGTACTTCTGAGAGTAAATAAAGATAAAAACATATTCAAAATGGAGAGCAAGAAGGGACAGGAAAGACAGCAAGAATTTCTAGGAAGAGCTTTCATCATACTTACCAAAATCAGTAACATTCTCAGTCTTAGAAAGATGTACATGATAAACACTTAGAGGAAAGATTTCTATTTCATCATAAACCTATAAAAGGTAATAAAACACAAAACAATACATCCATGAACACTTGAAACAGAAGACTTATATGAATTCAAGCAAAGTAAAATGAGCAGAACCAGGAGAATATCATACACAGTAATAGTAATATTGTAAGGATGATCAACTATCAAAAACTTCAGTATTCTGAGCAAGACAATGATCTCAGACAATTCCAAAGGACACATAATGAAAAATGTTATTCACCAACACAGAGAACTAATGAACTATCAGTGTTGACTAAAGCATTTTTTTCATTATCTATTTCTCCCTCTCTTTTTTTGCAACATGACTAATATGGAAATACATTATATATGACTTCACATGTATAATGGGTGTCATATTGCTTAGTTTCTCAATGGGTATAAGAATGGCTGAAGGAAGAGAATTTGGAAACTCCAAATAAAATAATGCTTAAAGAAATAAAGATGGTAAAATTAAAAAAAAGAAAAGAACCACATTTGCCAGACAGGATGTCATTTATGTTACAAAGAACACGAATTTAGTACTGGAAAGAACTTACAAACCATCTAGTCTAAGGCCATCATTTCAAAGATAAGGAAACTTGAAGCTTTTTGAGCTCCAATGTTTATGGTCACATAGCTAATAAAGTATTAGAGCAGGGATTGGAACCAGGTCTTCCTGACAACAAAGCCATTATTCTTGCCACTATGCCATGTCAAAAGTCATTTGTTTAACTTGCCTGTTCTTGCATATATTCAAAAGGAGCTGGAATTGAATACTCAATGTTTTCATCAATTAGTCTTCTAAGTTGAAGGCAATAATACCTGGGATCCAGTTGCTTCATCTACAGAAGATTGGGAAAATTATTTAGGTGTTTGAGTCTTATTTATAAAAGCCATCACTGTTTATAATAAGCTATCTTGTCTTCTAACTTATAGAAATTTCTAAAAATATTGGCTATGAAGCTATAACTTTCTATATAAATCCTCATTTCAGATTTCAATGTTCAATAAAGAAAAATGGAATATATTATTGAATGAGATAAAATCAGCTTCTAAATAGTGCAAATCCAAGAGCATGAAGTAGTGTGTGTGTGTGCCTATATATGTATACACAAATATATACAATATGTGTATGTGTATATATGCATAGGCACATATGAGCATAGGTAATAGCAGAATTTATACCTTTATCTCAGCAAATCACAATTTTTTCTATATTGTCTGTCCATTTTATACGTGAGGAATTATAGATCAGTGAATTTGTAGCCAGTTAGATAATATAGATGTTGGGATTCAAACTCATTGCTTTTGATTTTAGAATCACCAACTACCCTTTCCAATCCATATACCATATTGGTTTCATACCTTATACTACTTATTGAATGCGGTTGACTAGTAATAAAAATACTTTCTATTATTAAATTTTCTACTGATTAAATGGAATATCAGTTCCTGATATAAATTACTGATTAAATTAGAAAAGCTTCTAAAATGTATATATAACCTCATTCCACAGAACTGAACAATAATCAATAAGCAACTATGTGCAAAATGTAAAATAAACAAGATCTCCTTCACAAAGTACAAATAAGTAAGCTATGGTTTTTTCCAACCTTTTTCATAATATATACATCATCAAAAATCAAAATATGGTTGGGTGGAAAAATATCAGAGTAGAGTTCTGACAAAATAGAAATTTTCCAACAATCCCTTAGAGAATAATTCCATTAAGTTGTTAATAACTTGTATTCAGAAGACCAAAAAAAGAAAAATACAGAAAAGGTAATATGATTTGTATTATGACAGATATTACACATGAGTGAAATGAAAAAGTGTTTAAAAGAATTTACACTATCAATATTTGTGAGTGTGCATGCCTAAATACATAAATAATTAATAATAAATAAATAAAAAATACATAAATACATAAATAATATACTTTAAATAGAGTTCCATATCAGCTTATTACTTCAGGCCAAAGTGACAAAAGAAAAATAAAATTACACATTTTCTATATTTAGTAGATATAAATGTGGAGCAGAGTAGTGAGGATTACACATGCTTTCTCACTTTCACATATATTTATTTGTATCAATCCAAATGCCTTTGCAAATGAGAATATTTAAGCTCTAGAATGCCACCTGGTGGTTTAAAAACTTTGATCTAATATATCCATCCCTAAACTATTCCTCAGGAATCAGAAGATATTTATTTTCAGTCACCACTACCTTGCTTTTCAGATTCCATTAGAAATAAAATTCCCAATTGATAATAAAAAATTCTATTACTTTAGAGATGACTACTAAGAACTTGGCAGTTAGTTACTTAGTTCGCAGAAATCTGGTATGTTTCATACAACACTTCAGGATAAAATTGTATTATTGAAAAATTTATTTTAATGCAATAAAAAACCACAACTTCCAAACCATTCAGGGTAGAGTATAATTTGTGATTTCAAATGTATAGGAAAGTACTAATGTATACATAACCCATAACCTTTCTCTAACCCTCCCTCCTATTCTCAAACCAGGCTTAGAGTCAACTATTTCTACAATCCTATTCTTATACTAATAGCTGAGCCTTGAAAAGGAAAGAAGCTTATTTGAAATATTTTTATTACTAGTCAACCACATTCAGTAGGTAGCATAAAGTGTAACACCAATATGGTATATGGAATGGAAAGAGTAGTCGGTGATTCTAAAATCAAAAGCAGTGAGTTTGAATCCCAACATCTATATTATTTAACTGGCTATAAATTCACTGACCTGTAATTCCTCACTTATAAAATTCCTCATCTATAAAATACAAACATTGCCTATCTCACAATAATAAAATTGTTCAATTCAAATCGATAAGCATTTATTAAGCCCTTCCTATATAAGCAGGCACCATTCTTGGTATTGGGGATAGGAAGACAAAAATGAAATAGTGCTTAAATTTTAATATAGTCTAATTTGTCATTCATTTAGATAAATGAGTAAAGGAGAGAGAGAGAGAGAAAGAAAGAGAGAGAGAGAGAGAGAGAGAGAGAGAGAAGAGAGAGAGAGAGAAAGCATTTAGGAGGTTAAGTCTCAGATGCAAGTGGCATTCACACCTGGAGATTCAGAAAATATTTTCTGGAAGAAATAACATTTCAGCTGCACCTTGAAAAGAACTAAATGACCAAAAAAAAAAAAAAAAAAGGAGGCAGAGCATACAAACTTTAAAATGCTACATAAATGCATTACACACTTAGAATGAAATATATGAGACAGAATAACATTCACTTTTATATAATACTTTTAAGATTTACAAAGATTTTTATCTTAAGTCATTGTGACACATGCATGTGTGTTTGAGTGTGTGAGACAAAGAAAGGCAAAGAGACAGATTCAAAGAAACACATAGACAGAGAAAGAGATATAAAAAGAATCTTAAAAAGGGAAGAAAAAAAAAACAAAAAGCTATAGAAAAGGAGGAGGAGAGGAAGAAGAGAGACTGCAATGAACTCTTAATGTAGAAACTTCCTTCATTGACATAGATCCACAGTTCCTCTGAGGGTGTTTACCTGAGGATCTTAGAACTGGTAGTAGAAAGCTCACACAGGTAATAGTGCTGCTCATAATATATATATTGCAAGTATTATAATGACAAAAATTAAAAAGCTGAGGATGAAAGATGACATAACTTAGAAATATCAGATAAAATTCAAACTCAGATCTTATTGACTCCTATCCCAGAATTCTGGCTGCTGTACCATGTCATTCCCTATCTCGTTTTCATTAAGGTGATAAATTATCTTTCACAAGTCTCTAACTAAGTAGTTTTCTAACAGACATCTGTAATTTAGAGAGCTGTCTGAACTCTAGTACAGCAACACATACAAATGAGAAAATATTAAGGCTCTAAAAATGTATTTATGTAAAATTTAATACCTTGCATGCTAGAGACAAAATATCTTCCACTCTGTGTTCTGGTTTGATGGTTAGAGTAACCCCTTGATTATCCTGAAAATGAACATAAGTCTGGATTTCCCAAATGTTTTCCCGGGGACCACTGTCTGATGCTGAACTGTAAATATGCAGAAATTCATCCACCTGTTGTCAGATACCATAAGAAAATACAATTAGTTGAGAACTAAACAGAGTGAATCACTTAAATTAAAACTCTTTTAATAATTAAAAATATTTTTAATCTTGACCACAATTCTAGAACATAACTGAAAAGGACATTTAACAGTGCTTACTTTTTTAAAAATTAGAATTGAATGCTATTTTCAATATATTCATCAACTCTTTCCAGACAATTATTTCTCTCTTTTAAAGTTGTTCCTTACAGATGGATAAAAAAAAATCCTTTACCTACTACAATTCCATAGCTATTTAATCCTTCAGAATTCTTACCAAATATTATCAAAATGCACCAACTCCACAAGAAGGCATTCCCAACATGTAGCACAGGGTCTGGTGCACAGTAAACTGAGTAAATATATGATATCTTGACTCGATTACAGGAAGCTTTTCCCAATTAATAATAGATTAATTATTAATAATAGATTCCCAATTAATAATAACCTAATATCTCTGATGGGTTCACATCCAGTTTCCAGTTGTACCAGCCACTCATGATATTTTTCACTTATTGTTAATACTATATCCTCATATTATATCCATTAGTTGTTTGGAGAACATTGCTTATTGACAGAAAGTTGCCCTCAGTCATTAGAATACTGGGTCTCAGGATTCTATCAATCTTATTTATTCGTTATGTATATGGTAAACACCATTGCAACGGAAGACTGCTTATACAAAATCTCTACTGAGCTACCTATACATAGTGATATGCCAGGCTATGTATAGGGGACTTAAATGTGTTTCACAATATTAGTATGCAAAACCCAAAGTGTGAAGAATTTGTTCAGAATCCTTTTGTAATAACAATCTGTGCTGAAAGCTGACAAAAAATGTTTTCATAAAAGAATAGGTATACTTCCATCACACTGAATATAAATGTAAGTTTTCTTGAAAGGTCTATCACATTTTAACTCACTTCACATTGAACTTTACAAAATTTTCCAGACAGAAGAAAAAAACCTAAACACGATTCAATAAATAATATACATATGTTGAAGAAGAACAAATAGATTCTCTCAGAGCATGCTTAGGAGGAATAATAGTCTTTTTACTAATATTTTTGAAAAACAGATTTGGATTTGGAAAATGGGAAGGGGACAAACATTTCTTAAGCCCTACTATGCATCAGAGCCTATGCTAAGGACTTTATAAATATTATCTTATTTGGTCTTTATAATAAGCCTGTGAAGGAGGTACTGCACTAACAAATTTAATATGTACCTATCACTTTAATGTTTTAAAAAAAGTAACCTGATTTGAGTTATCTTTACCAATAAAGGGAAAGGAAGGGATAGTACATTTTTGACTCAAAGACTTATGGGAGAAAATAATACAATCATAGGATCTGAGAATGATGATGATGCTAAGTTGTCATAAATTAGAGTTGAAAAAGGCCTAGAAACCAATTTTTTTCAATATTCTCACTTTATAGATAAGGGAAATGATGCATAGAGAGAAGTGCATTTGCCTGGGGTCACACACTGAGCCAGAATTGAGTCCAACCCAAATTTGGTGAATCCAAATTGAAGATTCTTTCCATTATGCCATTCTCTGTGAGGGATTCAGAGAGCAGACATTATCCAAATAATTTCTTCTAGAATAGGCCTAGAGATAAAAATGTATCTGTTCTTCCTATTCACATGTCATTTTCCAAAATGAGTTTTCAGACAATTCTTATCATTGGTATCATACTGGTAGTATGACTTAGAGGCGGAGGCCTCAAGCTATGTAAAATCCCAGTAGAGGTCACTATGGAGTAAGAAATCAAACCAAGACAATGCTAAATGAGAGACATTTGAAACTTTCTCAATTACTGATAAGGTAAAAAGTGTCTTTTGAGACAAGTGTTTCTATAACACACTAAGAAATACCTAAAGAAAAATTTGCGAACTTGCAAACACTTGCTAATAGTCATTTTTGCCTGCCTCAAATCTCTCCTTACTCCAGTTCAAGCTACATAGTCAATCCTAAAAAAGAATTTTCTTTGACAATATTATAATGGAATAAATTTCCCTTTAGGCAATACTACTATTCACACAGCTTACATAGTAGAAGCAAGGTATGGGTACTAAATGAAATATAATAAAACGTTATTCTTTGGAGGAAGCAGTATGAAGATGATGAATGGAAAACCTGAACTTGTGGAAGTGTCTACACTTCAATGAGCTGTGTTAAATAAAATGATTAAATGATTTCATTTTTCTGATGCTGTTGAAAAATTCATTAGAAAGATATCCAAATAAACCATTGCTTTAAATAGTATACTAATTTTTGGTGGATCAGTGAATCACAGGTCCAATCATTCTGGAAAGCACTTTAGAATTATGCTAAGAAAAGTGGCTAAGATATCCATACCCTCTGACCTATCGATCCCATTGCTAGCATATGTTTCAAAGAAATCAACAATAAACACAAGGAGTTTCATAAGCAGCAGAATCTTTGTAGCAGCATTTTTATATTAACAGAGCTAGAAACACAGTAGATCCCCTTCAAGCAAATAATGACTAAACAAGTAGCATATTAATGGAACAGAATCTATAAGAACCTATTCTTATTTGAAACAATGAATCCGAATTCTATGGGAAACAATGGCAAGTCATCTGAACTGAATCAAAGTTAAGTCATAGAATCTGGAAAACCATCCATAATTATAGCAATATAAATAATAGCAACAAAATACCTAGAACTTAATACTATAAAAGTATAATGACCAAACTTGGCTTCAAAGGGTCAAGGGAATAAGCATTAAACAGCTATTTTGTCCCATGTACTAAGCCAAATGCTTTATAAATATCATATCATCTGATTAAATGATCAAAAAAAGAGATATGAAAATGGATTTCTCTCCTTGTTTGACAAAGGTAAGAGACTACATTTGAGGAATATTATATATAATATTGGATTTGTCTTGCCAAGCCACTATTTTACCCTCTTTTAAAAAAAATTTTAGTTATGATTTCACTCTCCCTAGGGGAGAACATATTGGAAAATATAATTGACATAAAAACCAAAAGATGCCACTAATAAATTTAAATTAAAAATATAGTGACAATTCTTTAAAACAGAAGCCTATATCTTACTTTTTTGAAGCATGCATACTAAAATTATCTACTAGCTCATATTTATAGAGAGCTTTAAATGTATAAAACACTTTACATATATTATTCCCTTTAGGCATAAGGCTAAGAAAAAGATGTATATCAAGATGTTTTGAGTGATAATTTGAACTATAATTTAAAATAAAACAACTCTATCCTACCTGGTTATTCAACACACACACAAAGTCATTTACAAAGTGATGCACTGGCATGGAGATAGAGGTTGCACTAAAGAAATATAGGTTTGAGTTAAAACTGGCACAGCATGTCTACAAATCACAACTATTCCCCAATGTAGGTAGTTGAAAGCCAAACCACATCCCTGTATTTTTGTTACAGCTGTTATGACTTTCATTTAACACCTTCAATGAATTGTAGAAGTCTCAAGATACCTCTACCCATTGGCATTCATAACATCAAATAAATCTCTATGGTGTACTCTCTAGCCCCAAAAATAATTCAAACTAAAACGAATGTGAATTATAGGTATTCAGCAGAGGATGCTTATTTTATTTATATTTATTCAGTGGTTTGATATCAGAAACCTCAAAAACAAAGTGGATTTTTCAGATATAATAGAAATAATCCTAGGACCTCCCCCCCATCTACTCTGACTGGGGCATTTCTCAGGGAGTTCTAGGCACTTCCATTATGATTGGGATACTTCCAAAGACATGTGTATCTCAGTCCCTTGCTGAAGAGTGAGTAAACAAAAGCTTTGGATTCATTCACTGATCCATCTTATGGGGAAGAGTATATTTAGAGAAATGCATGCCAAAGAGAGATGTTTGAGGAACAGGAAGATTTGCCCAAGCATTATACTTTAAAAGAAGAGGAGATAACTTCTGTTCTCTTTCTACACCCACCACTTCTCATTTGTTAAGCATGTAATAGTTCTTGAGCTCTTCTCTAAACTTGCCTACCCTAGAAGCAATGGTGACTACTCACACAGAACAGGAAAAACAGATATTTGTCTAGGAGAGACTAAGGCTGAATCAAAAGGTTTTCATGTTTTCAATGTTTGCCTTCATGGAAATCAAGTAGGACTTGTTCGCAATTATTCATGTTTTAAGTATAACCCTGGGCAAGTCATTTAACCCTATTTGACTCAATTTCCTTATCTATAAAGTGGGCTGGATAAAGGAATGGCAAACCTCTGCCATTGTCAGTATCTCTGCCAAGAAAACTGCAAATGGGGTCAACAAAGTCAGATGTGATCAAAGCAAATGAACAGCAACAAAAAGTGGGCACTTATGAACCTTTTGTATCTTAAGGATATTTTGTGGTGGAAGAAATGTCTAGCTGTCACCTGACAGCTAGACACCTGGCAGCTAGTCACCTGACACCTAGAATGTCACCACATTCATTGCCTTTATGGAAAGACTCTTTTAGGAACACCAAGAAAAGAGCCAGATTTCATCTTTAAAAAAATTTATTCCCAGAGCTCCTTGAGCCAATGAGTTAGACAATGTTCCTAAAATTCAGAAATAGGAAAAAACCTGATAACCCAAGGACTTGCACTCAGCCCAAGTGAGCTCACAGATGTAGCCCTTTGGTGAGGCTCCCAATGCCCCAGTTCACATAAGGTTTCATATAGAAAATCAATCAGTCATTTATTAATCACCAATTATACATTCAACACTATATCAAATGCTGTGTAAAATACAGTTCTTATCATTAAAAAGCTTTCAGTTTAGGTGGAAAGACAATGGAATTCATAATGTGAATCTTCATACGTTTCATAGAACCTAATGAATATATAACAGAAGCTGGGAGAAAGAATTTATCTTTTATAACTTGCTATAAGGCTTATTAGCTATTATATGTTGATCTGTAATATCATATGATCTTTTCAATAATCCTATGAACTGTTTGCTAACTACAAAGCCGGACCAATGACTGTAAACTCTGATATATGCTTGTAGGGACAATTAGATGAATTTTCATACCATTCTTTATATAGAGAAGCAATGTGGAAGAGGGGATATAATGTTGACCTTGAAACCAGGATAATTTGTGTATGAATCCAGCCTCTAACACATTCCTGGGCTTGTATAACTCTAGGTAAGTCACTTAATTTATCTCTTAATATTAGGCAATTCTTTAAGACTTTGATTTGCACAAAAGATGTCAACCTGCACTGTTCCAAAGAGTTTCCTTAATCTGGAATTTCCTATACCAATAAAAATCACAGCTCAAATTCTTGTCTCTCTTTATCATTTTACTAAGAAGATTGAAAACTCGTTTGATTTTCACCTAGTAAAATGCTAGAAAATACTTACTTGTGAGTTACTTTAACAAAGGTAAATTGGAATCTTTGGGAAAAAATACAAAAATAGCCTAGAAAATTGTTTAACCTGTCTATTCCCAGCATAGTAAAAAAAAAAAAAAAAAAAAAAAAAAAAACCCAACCTACCTCATGAAATTATAAAAAAAGAATTTTAAAAACCATAAGACCTTATGAAAATTTGTCATAAATTAATATATTCATTATTCACTAATCATAACTAATAAAATTGGTATATTAATTTATTGGTATATTAGTATTAAAAGCCACTCTCTCAATGCTTCTATTACATAGGCCAAACCAGTGATTTCATTGATGCAGAGTACTCTAAGAGGAAACTTTCTTGAGTTTGCACCTGCTCTTCAACCTAATGTCATTTTTCAAACCCTGAAGGGCTGAATGGTTTCACCGGAGTCAGATGTACCAGATATGTATCAGAATATGTACCAGAGACAGGTATTGAATTCAGGCTTTCCTGTCTTCATAACTCTGAAGTTGGTTTTCTATCCTCTACACCATGCTTCCTCAATCCCTCAGCACATGTTTATTACATCACCTTCCAACAGACCATTTTCAAGCTTGTGGCCTCATTTACTTTGGATCAGTGATCTCATGATTACTAGTGAATTTTCTTCGATCACTCCTGAAGATCCCAAGCTAAGTTGCTACCACCAAAATAAACAAACAACAACAACAACAACAAATTCTATCCCTGACAGCCAGTATTCTAGTGATGATGCTAGTTCTTGGATGGTAAACACACAATCTTTTGCTAGGACAACATTTCAAACTTTTCCAGCACTTTAAGATGTGAAAAAACTAATTCTCTGATTGCAATATCTCCAAAGAACCTTTGTGAGGCATCAGAATAACCAGTATATCTCACAAAAGGTCCCACTCCCCCCATTCCCCCAAACTATCACAATCCAGTTAAAACTTCTGATAAACACCTATAATCAATTAAGAGTGAATCAAGGACTTATGCCATCAAATAACAGACTAGAATATGAGGCTCACAACTGGAAATAGCATACACAAGAAAAAAAGAATCATTTTTATCATATCACATAATTACAAGGAATCACAACAGCAATAATAACTTTCTCATACTATAATAGCAACAGATTTTCACATTACTTTGCATCATATTTTTCCATCCACATAATGGGAACAATAAAAAATTACTAAATAACCTCAATTGCCATTACTATGAAGATTAACTGGCTGATGTTTGTAAAGCATTTTTGATACCCTTATATGACAGTTTCTATGTAAGTACTGATTACTATTGCATTAACGGTCCTGAAACCACATGTCAAATTATTCATGCTCCATGTGCTTCATGGAGAGAAAATGGAAACACTGGGTGTTAGCACAGCAGATGCTTTTGGATCAAATGGCTTGTAATTACTACTTGGATCACTAAACGGAAATAAGAGGCAACATGGCAATCTGGCTGTCAGAAGTGGGCCTTCATCTCTATTGCTGCTGGTAAAAAGACATTCTATTAGCAAGTGAAATGAAAAAAAAAAGACAACATATTCAGGAGCAAAAGAGTTGTTATATAGTTCTACATTTTCTTTATCAAATATAAGCTGTCATAGAAAAGAACACATCGACTTCCCACTTGGGGAGATGCCCAAACACCAGGATTGCTATGGTTTCAACAGAAAGAAAATAGTATTTTTTAATGTCTGAAACATATTACTAAGTGATGATTAACAGAGTTGTTTCATTCATATTTTCCTTTTTAGAAACTGACAGGATTTTTTTTCTTTTTCCAGTTTATAGTCAACTGACTAACAAGGCAATGCTTCATTCATTCATTGCCACAAAAACTTAAGACACTCCCTACTCCTCTCAACCTACTGCTGGGCCCTGCCCCATATCTAATTTTCCAGCATAGAAAGCCAAGGATTATGGGCAATTCCAAGTTCTGCCATGATATAGCAAAAGCAATTGGCTACCTCATCACTTTCTTTTAACTTAGCTTATTATTGTCATCTTTTCCAAAAAGAAACTCCTTCCTTCAAATAACTACATTGGGCTTATTCATCAAAGAATACTTAGTAATATGAAAAAAAAAACTTTCATTTTTAGCTTGCCAGACTTTATTCCTGTTGGCTTAGCAGTCCCTTCTCTTTTCTTCCTTTCAAAAAATACTTTTAAATGAAAACTTATCACTACAACTTTAACAAATTTAAGACTGGGAATGATTAATTTCTGAGTCATTAATAGATGAGTACATCAGTTAGAGTGAGTTTTCTAATTTATAGAGTGTTATACCTCCAATATCTAAAAAATGGTTTTAAGTACTATGATAACACATATGAAAATGAAACAATCTATATCGATAATTAGAGAATTTTGGGGTTGAGAAGGGACCTCAATGTCTATTTACTTTAACCATAAATAAAAGGAACCCTAAAACAGAAAAATAGACATACTGCATCTGCCTGAAGTCTTCCAACAAAAAGGAATCCAACACAGCTTAAAGCAGTTCGTTCCACTTTGAGACAATTTTAACTGTTAAAAAGTTTTTCCCCATATAAAATTAAATTGTGCTCTTCTTTCAACCACTGTTTGACCTTCTAGCGCCAAAAAAAAAAAAGGTTTATCACTCTCTCTGCATAATTCTTCATATACTTGAAGATAGTTATCATCTATACCTTCTCTTCCCTCTTCCTGTTTCTTTCCTTCCTCAAGATTAAACATTCATAGTTCCTTCAAGTGATCTCAAGTGTCAGAGATACAAGCTCCTTTACCATTAGGATTTCCCTCATTTGGATCCTTTCTAGCTTATCAATGTCCTTCTTAAACCATACCCAGAAATGACCATAATGGGGTTTGGTGAGGACAAAATAGGAGAGACCATCACATCTCTGTTATACTGATATACTGTTTGGCTTCCATGGCACACAGATAATTTATGATTGAGCTTGTAGTCTATCAAAAATTTGAGAAATATTTGTGGAACTGATTTTCTATACTCGAATACAAGACTTTATATTAATTCTTAATGAACCTAATCTTATTAGATTCAGTTTAGTGCTCTGAAGGTCTTTGCCTTTTTGTGTGTTACACTCTCCCTCTGACAATCTGATAGTCTATGGACCCTTTCCAGAATAATGTTTTTAAATAAAAATAGATAAAATAAAATGCATAGGATTCTGAAGTATTTTAAACAATAAAATATTTTAAGATAAAATACATAAGATTACAAAGGAAAACTCATTTGAATGTTATCAAATAATATTATCAAAAAGTAATTTAAACCAACATAAAAGTTCACAGATAGTTGCTTTGCTCTGTCATCCACTGTTAGACTGCTCACAGAAAATTTAATGAATATACTATTTATACCTTTATGCAAGACACTGAAAGAAATGTAAAATAACACAGAGTCAAGGACAGATTTCTGAGTACTGGTTTAGAGACCTCCTGCCATAATGATATTGAGCCATCAAAAATTATTCTAACTGCAGCAATCCAAACAATTCTGAATCCTACTGATTGTATTACTGACTAATCTATTTTGCTCCATTTTTTTCACAAAGAACAGTACGAATAACTTTATCAAAAATTCCTTAGCATTCTTGCCATCTATTATTACTTTATATAATAGAAATATATGGAAGTATAACATAAATATTCTACTCCAGTGACTTTAAAGGAAAAAAGTAATATTTTTCTATTCAACCTCGACTGAAATCTTGTTCTTCTGCCTCATCATGGTCTAGATGTAATCTAGAGTCTGGAGACTGATTCATTTTTTTGTCCCTATGTCTCTGGCAAAATGCTACCTGGCATATAAATGACAATTAATAGATGTGTGTGGCTGCTAAAATAAATGACTGGCTGCTAAAAGACTACAAAATGCTAATAGAGCACAATCCAAGGTAGGTTCTACTACCAAGCCCAGTGATGGACCAAGCATCTGTTGTAAGACTTAGTTAATTCTAAAGAAGCTTTTTATAAGAATGGTCATGTGGTAATTACATTTACAGCAACTTTCAATGATAATCTGAAAAGGTCCCAGGGAAATATAAGAGGAAAGATGACTAACTCAACTGGGGGAGAAAGTACCTACATCAATAAAACCAAGTATTCTTTAAGTACTAAAGCATTAATTATTTAAATGGCTAAAAAGTATTATTTTAACTTGAATTTTTCATCAATAGGTTTATAGAAAGCCAAATTCTGTTCTTGTTTCAGTGATGGTTCTATTTGGACACAAATAGTTGGAGTCTTCATTCCCAGCAAAGTCATTCACATTGACACCATCAAAAGCCGTCCTGTGGATTAAAGAGTTTTTACTGGTAGTAGGACATGGTTTAAACTAGCTTAAACAAAAGGCACATACACAGTCGGGGAAAAAAGATGCCACTAAGGGGTCTATGGGCTAGCATATTCTGTAATTGCAATACTATCTATTTAATTTCATAAGATTCAAGAAGTGTAATAAAACACACCCTTCAAGGACATTTATCATCAGAAAATGGATGTAGGTCACATAGCAAGAAACAAAGATAACAGATGGAAAGCCTAAGTCCTGTCTTGGTACTCATAAACAATTTTTTTAATAGTTTCACAACATAAAGTATGAACAGCTAGGTGAGGCAATGGTTAGAATGCCAGGCAAGAGTCAGAAAGTTTCACCTTCCTGAGTTCAAGTCTGGTCTCAGACACTCACCAACTGTGTGACTCTGGCATGTTACTTAACCTTGCTGCCTCAGTTTTTTTCATCTATAAAATGAATTGAAAAAGGAAATGGCAAACCATTCCAGGATCTTTGCCAAAAAAACTTCAAATGGGGTCAAAGAGTCAGACATGATTAAAACCATTTAACAACATATGGTACATTCACTATGGAGGATCTATGGATGGACATAAATAAATAGCATAAGATAAGAAAACACAGATGGTACAGACGACATCTTCTCAAGTGAATTCATTCAAATATACAAAGTACTTAGGTAATAAAGACACAAAAATACATAAAGATATCCTTCTAGATATTCTATCAAAACATCAATCATTGCATAGTATATGTATATATAGTATGTATATGTATATATAGTATGTATATAGTATATAGGATAGTAGCTAGAATACTGGACTTGAAATCAGAAAGGCTTGGTTTTAGCTCAAAAAATTACTAGTAAATCACTTAAACTCTCTCAAGCTCAGTTTTCTCATCTGTAAAATGAGAATAATAAAGGAACTTACCTTGGAATTCTTGTAAGGATCAAATTAAATTCTAAATACATTTATTAATTAATTACTATGTGTCAGGTACTATGTTAGGAATTGATATACAAAGTCCCTAACCTCAAGTTATCTATACTTTATTGGAGGAAAATGGCATATACAGAGGTAAGTAAATGTATGTTTCTCATGTAGAAGGTGGTTCCTTCAAGTAAACCTTAAAGATAAGAACTCTGAGAGGCAGAAGAACACTAGGCAAATCTGGATTCCTATGTAAATATCAATCATCATTATGTGCAATACTGACTAGATCATCTTCCCTACCTAAGATCTGCCCATCTTTAACTTTTCTCTTTTTTAACAGCACTACTCAATCACTGAGTCTCAAAATCTCAGTCATTTTTATTCTTCTTGTTCACCCATCTTATACATCTAAGTTCCCAAGTCAAGTCAAGTCTATTTTACCATTTTAATTCTCTTGTCTCTCCTCCCTTCTTTACATTCTTACTACCATAGTTCAAAAAATGGGAATCCTACAAAATCTATCTCAGGTTAATAGTCCATTAAAAAAAGGTGGACTTGAGATAGAAAACAACAGTGAAAAGATAAATTTATTGACTTGTGGGAAAGGATCAATCTCTGATTTTCTTTTCTTTTAGAAAGATCAAAGACAAGATGGATACCAAGGATATGAATGACCATAGTCACCCAAATTCCTGATCTTTCCTACCCTCTCACATCCTTCATTTTTCTGCTATCCAATCTCAGAAAAGTGAATAGGGGACTGCAGAGGATGCAGATTTACTGTAATGATTCTGAGGTAGTGAGGGAAAAAAAAATGAAAAACAAATGACCTCTTCAACAGCAAACTGAAGAATAGACATGGCACATTAAGCTGTTGAGAGTGGATTATCTGTGGCATTCAGGGTCATAGAAAGAGCCAGAAGGCTATCTTTTTCAAGAAAGTTGGGAAAAATTCCTGCCCCAAATATCTCTTCTATTGTCTTAAAATAGTACCTAAATTTTTATCATTTCTGAAAGGCTTTTCAATATTCTCAATATTTCTTTTTCAATAAGACTTGCTTTTACTTCTAATCACTTTTTTCAATTAACAAGCATTTTTCTTTCCCTCCTCTATCCTGACATGTGCTTTTAAAGCTGCTATCAGATATTAGCATTTTTATTTCTATTAATAATAATAGCTAACATTTACATAGCACTTGCTATGTGCTAAATGTGTCATAATATATATTATTTGATGTTCACAACAATCTCATGTGTTTGCTGTTCAGTTGTTCAGTCATATTAGACTTTTGTGACCCTATTTGGGGTTTTCTTGGCAAAGATATTGGAATGGTTTGCTATTTTCTTCTCCAGCTCATTTTGAAGATGAGGAAATTAAGGAAAATAGGACTAAATGATTTGCCCAGAGTCACACAGATATAAGTGAAGCTGCTATTTTCAAATTTCTTCATTGTCAAATCCAATGGGCTTTTCTTAGTTGTTCCTCAACCTTTTCAACTTCTCTACAACATTCCAGACTGCTGACCATCCTCTCTTCCTGGTTACCCTCTCTTCTTTCAGTTTTTGAGACACTATTCCTCCCTCTAGTTATGGTTCTCCTCCAGGTGCTCAGTGCTATTGGTTAGAATTTTCATCTACTGCTCCAAGTCATTATTAATCAGAGAAATGCAAATTAAAGACAACTCTGAGATAGCACTACACACCTGTCAGATTGGCTAGAGTGACAGGGAAAGATAATGCGGAATGTTGGAGGGGATGTGGGAAAACAGGGACACTAATACATTGTTGGTGGAATTGTGAACACATCCAGCCATTCTGGAGAGCAATTTGGAACTATGCTCAAAAAGTTATCAAACTGTGCATACCCTTTGATCCAGCAGTGTTACTACTGGGCTTATACCCCAAAGAGATACTAAAGAAGGGAAAGGGACCTGTATGTGCCAAAATGTTTGTGGCACCCCTGTTTGTAGTGGCCAGAAACTGGAACCTAAGTAGATGCCCATCAATTGGAGAATGGCTGAATAAATTGTGATATATGAATATTATGGAATATTATTGTTCGGTAAGAAATGACCAACAGGATGATTTCAGAAAGGCCTGGAGAGACTTACACAAACTGATGCTGAGTGAAACGAGCAGGGCCAGGAGATCCATATATACTTCAACAACACTATATGATGATCAATTCTGATAGATCTGGCCATCTTCAGTAATGAGATGAACCAAATCAGTTCCAATGGAGCAGTAATGAACTGAAGAGATGACTAAGAACCACTACATTGAATTCCCAATCCTATATTTTTGCCTGCCTGCATTTTGGATTTTCTTCACAGGCTAATTGTACAATATTTCAGAGTCCGATTCTTTTTGTCCAGCAAAATAACAGTTTGGTCATGTATACTTATTGTGTATCTAATTTATATTTTAATATATTTAACATCTACTGGTCATCCTGCCATCTAGGTGAGGGGATGGGGGGAAGAAGGGGAAAAATTGGAACAAAAGATTTGGCAATTGTCAATGCTGTAAAATTACCTATACATATAACTTGTAAATAAAAAGCTATGAAAAAAAAAAAGAATTTTCATTTACATCATACCCCAACTGTGGAAGCAGCCCTATGGCTTTAGTAATCATCTTTTTCCAGATGACTCACAGATCTCTATATTTAACCTTTATTTCTCTGGTGCTCTAGTTTCACATCATTAACTGTCTACTGGACATCACAAACTATATGTCCTTCAAGCATCTCAAACTCCATATGTTCACAGCAGAATTTATTCTTTCTTTATAAAATTCTTTATTTATTCTTTATTTATCCATTTTTCTTCTAAACTTATGGTTTACTTTTTAGGTGCCACCTCCTTCCAGTTACTCAATCTCATAACACTGAAGTCATCTCTGACTTCTTTTTATATCATAAGCAAGTCTTATCAATTTTATGTCCACAATATCTTTTGCATGTATCCCTTTCACTCTACTAGCCCAGATGTTAACCTGTTTCAATGTCTCATCACTCCTCCTCCTAGACTTCCTATAAGAGCTTCCTAAAGTGGTTCCATTATCTCAAGTCTTTTTTCTCTCCCAATTATCCTAAATACAGCTGCTTATTTAAGAAAACATTTCACTGTTCAATATATTCTAGTGGTTCCTATTACTCCTAGGATCCAATAAATATCTCCTCTGTTTGATATTTAAGACCTTTCACAACCTAACTCTTACCTACCTTTCTAGACTTATTACACCTCCATATTTCAAAGTCCAGCTTACTTAACTTCATACCTGTTATTCACCTAAGACACCCTAGTCTCTATGGCCTGTCACATAGGCTATCATTTATGTCCAGAATACCTTCTCTACTCAGCACTATCTCTTTGAATTCCTAATTTCCCTCAAAGTACATTTCAAGAGACCTTTCTTGATCTCAATCCCCTAAAATTGTCTCATATGTATTTTATATTTGATTAAATAGGCATATATTACCTCCTCTGACATAATGTAAGTCCCTTTATAGAAAGAACAGTTTTAATTTTTATCCCCAGCAGATAATATGATGGCTGGCATATAGCAGGAGCTTAATAAATATTTATAGATTGTTAGATTTATGGATTTCAGCTCTAGATTCTTGGAAAAAAGACTTAGTATTTATCATCTGGCCTTTCAACTGGGAGCTAATGATGAAAGCAGTAAAGAGCTTGGATCATGAGTCTTTAAAAGTACACTGTTGCATTGGTCATAGCATAATTTTGAAGTAGAATAATGTAGCATTTAGCAAATTTCTATAACAATGATAGTATTACCTGAAAGAGTTATTTTTAGAGGTACCTAATTTCTTCAAAGCGTGATTTATGAATTTAAAAGAAACTACCCCCTACTCTCAATTTAATGGAACCATGCAGCCATTTCTAATGAACATTCTTTCTGGACCTTTAAGATTTTCAATTTCATTGGTCACCAAGACTAATATTCAAAGCTCTCTCCCATTGGTAAGAACTGCCAGATTTTATGATACACTGGATAAATTATTCTCAATAAGGTAGGGACATCTTCACACCAGGAGGAGGCATGGGAAGAGTTCTTTGGTATAATAATTCAACAACATTTTTTCCACAAATTAAAAAAATATATATGCAAAATAGCTGGCATCTACAGCCAAGTTTACCTCACTGGAATTATTGGAGTTCTGGGGAAGCTGAGTTCCAGGAAATCCATGATTGCCACTTGAATCAAAAATCTAAATGAGATAAATATATTAGAGAGAGAGAAAGAGAGAGAGAGAGAAGCAAAAGACAGAAAAAAGAGATAAATGAAAGGGCTATATCACATGAATTTGACAGCTAATCATTTTCAATATTAAAAAACCTGAAGTCAACAGCTTCACATAAATATCCCACAAATTTTATTATTTACTACCTTAATACATTTAAAGGTGAATTTTTAAAAAGCAATATCATTAACCCCTGTTCTCTTCCTCCCCACACATTTGCATCTTTTAAGTTTTTTATCATGGGCCATTCAAGTTACTTTGAAAATGATAGCTCTTGCAATTAACAAAGCATCTTCTGAAGATCTGATTTCTAGCTCACCTTTCAATTGCTGCACAGTAATCAGAGTTGCATTAATTTAATAGAAAAAAAATCTTAAAAAAATTTCAGCATACTTGCTTATTAATTCTACTTAGCGATATGGGCATCAAACCCATTAGAAAAGCTCCATATATACTTAAGGAATGACCACCTCAACCAAAAACACTTTTTCCTTCCATTAAGAAAATGTTAAGATCATAAAAGATGTTAAGATGTTAAATAGGGACTTCATACCTGTAGACCAAATCCCAAATAATATTCAACAGAACATTTACTATCTAATACTAAGAGCTAAGGAGACAAAAAGAAGGAAAAATTGTCCTTGCCTTCAAGAAATTTACAATCTTATGGCAGAGATAACAAACAAATACAAACAAATAAGCTCTATTCAGAAAGAAATGGAACTAATTAAAAGGAAGACAGTAGAACTAAAAGGGCTTAGAAAAGGCTTCTGGGAAGAGCCTTAATGGCTACTTTAAGGAACCCAGGGAATTTAGTAAGGTGGAGATGGGTAGGGAGAGCATTCTCAGGGCATGAGAAAGTTTATGAAGGGCTTTAAATACCAAACTAAGGATTTTGTATTTGATCCTCAAAATGAAGGGAGCCATTGGAATTTAGAGAGGGATGATATAATAGCTAATATTAATATGCACATTAAAGAAAAACCAATGATCACTGGATAAATTAATTTTCTTTTTATAATTGTTAATAGAAATCAACAATTGTATTCATCACAATATTTATGTTAAATACATCTTACATTTCATGATAAAGAAATAAATTTAGTCAATACTTTGAAGTTCTGTAATAAATGAATAAGGTCTGTCTTAATTATGCAAATAAGTATTTTTCAAAATGGGACCATAAACAGAAAATCAATAAGATTTTAAAATTGTTCTTCTCATAATATAGGTGTGTATATATATATATATATATATGTATATTATATTATATATTATATAATATATTACATATTATATATATGCACACACATATATAAACAGTTATGTTTTTATTCACAACAGGAATGTTTTAAAACATAATCCTTATGTTTTGAGGTCCATACACAAAGATTTGATATAGTGGATTTTTTAAAAAATCAACTTACTATATATTCCCTGTTAAAAGTATTTCAGATCCTTACCCTTTAGTATTCAAGTTAGCCCTGAGTATTAATGCTTGACATCCATTTACTCAAGAAAAGTTTCAGGAAAATAATTTTTAAAAAACCAGAGCCCACACTGAATAACTAAAATTAATTATTTTACTACTACTCTTCAAATAATAGGATTTACCTGTGTTATGGATGGTCTTTTGTCTTTCCCTTTTCTTGCCAAAGTGTCCAATCCTTTCAGTGATGAAAACAATCCCTTTTTACTTTGACCTTGCTGTGTCAATGACAATGTTCGTTTACGGAGAGCTGATTCATCTCTGGAGCATATCTAATTTAAAACATTTATTTTAAAATATTACTCTAGAACCCTTTGTAAGACAGAGAGAACTAGCTGTCTATCAAACAGGTATACTTTCTGTCATGAATACTGATTTTCTGGTCAACATGTCAAAGCCATAATTTCATTTTATACCTTGACAACATACAAGAAGAAAGAAGCTAGTTGATACATTAGAAAGACTCCATAGCAAACACCAAGATTAAGAAAACAACCCAATGGTTCCCAAACTATACTTATGCAAAGTTGGGCCTATGCAAATTCAAGTGATCTCAGAAAACCCAGAGGGGCTTTCAACAGTCCCAGGAAAAACAATCTTCACTTAGTCATAAAATTATTTATACAACCATTGCCAATTCCCAGGGATTACATCTTCCTGCTACTATGAAGTGGGAAAAGGCATGAAGAGGAAAGAAAGCAACACATCTCAGTATGACTAAAGAGTCCTCTACTATTAAAAGGACTCTAGGTAAAGTAACAAAAAACAAATAAATAAGAACATAACTTCTGTCATCAAATGTTTGAGAATTCAGAGAAAAGTTCAAAGACATGAACTAATGTAAAATGAAGTGAGCAGAACCAGAAGAACAATTTACTCTATAACAATAGTCTAAAAGCAAACAATTTAGAATAACTTAAGAATTTTGATCCAAGGAATGATCAATGATGATTTGAAAGGAGCAACCATAAAGAATGTTATCTATCTTCTGAGAGATGATGAAATCAAGATGCAGAATTGGACATTCACAGGAACTGCTATGAATGTTTGTCACAGGACTGTTTTCCTTCTCTTTTTTTCCACTGGAGGGA
The DNA here is from genome assembly GCF_016432865.1 of Antechinus flavipes. Classification (NCBI taxonomy): domain Eukaryota; kingdom Metazoa; phylum Chordata; class Mammalia; order Dasyuromorphia; family Dasyuridae; genus Antechinus; species Antechinus flavipes. The sequence continues at coordinate 344,687,029 of NC_067401.1, read as the reverse complement.
AAGTGGAATAGAGAAAAACATAAATACTTGACACTGAGGGAAAAATAAAATTTAACTTTAAAAAGGTTTGAAGGATCTTCCTATAGAGACAACTAGAGCTAAAGGATGGAATCTACAAGAAGGATGAATCTTGCTTAGTACAAGCAAGGGCTTTATATCGATTAAAGTTTTCTGAAGATAAAATAGACTGCCTTGAGAAGTTGTGAATCTCCTGAAACTTGAAGTCAAAAGGATTCAATTCAACTTAATAAATAATTATTCAATATTTACTCTGTGTCAGGTACTATGCAGGGGGAATACAAAGGGACACTATCTCCTTTCAACCAGTTTACATTCTGTTGGGAAGAAACAAAATGTGCAATAGAAAATTAAATGCAAGATATATACAAAGTAATACCCATTGGGGGGATACTAGCAACTAAAAAGATCAAAAATGGCTTTTGATGGAAGAAGATATGTTAGCTAAATTTTGAAGAATTAAAAAAATTGTCATACTTATTTAAGGGACATTTTCCAGGTCATCTAGCCTACCCCTTCTACTATCCCCAGACTATGGATGTTAGTAGATTATAGAACCCAGTCTTTAAGTACAGGCTGCGTGATCATTATTAAGAATCTATAAAGCAACAATAAAACTTATATAAATAACTTCAATCATCTCTTTTGCATCTGGACTACAACTACTTAACTTCTTTCTGAGACTTACCAGTGCATGGAAGGAAGAAACTGATAAAATGCCCAATCTGCCCAGTGCCAGTTTAGAAGGACGACTTGCAGCAGCTAAAAGACTCTTAGGATTTGGTAACTCTCCCCCTTGTAGACTGGCCAAATAGCAGCGCATCCTGAAGAGATCCATGTGAAATTTTTCTAGATTCTGCTCCCACTGCTGGATCTATTTAAGCAGCAACAACAACAAAAGGATAATTAAAACCAAAAAAAAAAAAAAAAAAGTCTTCATGGGTCAGATTGAAAATTTGATTTCTTTCATGAACTGAGGAAAAATTAGTTTCAGCTGGAAGTACATGGTTTAAATTAGCTTTCCCTGTTTGTCCTACCTTTAACCCCTCCTGCTGAAATGCATTTGGTCATACGGTTCTGCAGTTTATCAAAGACAGCTGAAAATAAAACAAAGTCGGTGGTCTTAAACAGAGTGACCAGTCTAAAGCAGCACCACCTTCAGAGATTTCCACCATTCCAAAATAATCCAAACTTTAACACAGATCTTATAATTTACAAAAAGTTTAACCAATTGCTTCACGTTATTTCCTTTATTTTTAGACTGCAACCCTTTGATTCTAAACTGTACTTACTTGACTGCAAAAGAACAGATGCACAACTAAATGAAAGCAAGATTTCTAACTTTACAATCCTTTTCATTCTGGGGAGATGATTCTAATCAACAAAAAGCAAATGGGTTTCAGGAACAAGGATAATTAGGGGTTTTACTCCTATTATTAGCACGTTCTCTGCATAAGTGCCATCTGTACATCTGAATAAAATTATAAGCATACATAATTCTTTGCCTACCATAGTATCATGTGTACTTTTGCAAGCTTGATGTCATGGATGACAAAAGAAAGACAGTTCAAACTCTCTCATGTCTCTCTTTTCTTGTAGCCATTTAAACTCTTTTCTAATGCAAGGTTTAAACTTATTTAGAGATAAAGTAGCTGAAGAAAGAAGACAACAACTTGCTAAAACATAGATTGAGTAGCAGAGTAGGAAGTTGAAACTCAAATACTAATAAGGACAACCCCAGGCATGAGTGTCATTTGACAATTCAATTCAAGAAACCCATCACTTAATTGCCAACCATTACATTTCAAAGAACTTGCTTTGTCCTTTGTGGGATGCCAGGTTCTATGCTCCATCATGTGCTGTTTAGCTGCTTAATGGTTTAGTACCATATACTGAACATTACATTCCTCATTAACTTTTCCTCAAAGGAATTATCTTACAGAATAGAGACAGCATAAGCCATCTAAAGAGAAACAGAGAGGGGATTTACTGAAGTTGTTAGATGAGGGAAGAGAAGAATTTGTCCAGAGACCCAAAATGCTTTGCTTACTTTTCAGATTTCTCTTAGAGAAGTGAATGAATACACTTAGTATACCTGCATCTAATGCCAATTATTTAGTTTTTGCCATTATGAGTTTTTGTTTTGAGAAAGCTTCTCTGAGATTAATATGAGAAAAGAGACATGAAGGCACATATTTTGTTCTTGACTCCCTACTTTAAATTTTATCTCCTCCAACACTTTCCCCTAATATATGAATATAAAATTATCCTAATTAGTATATTTCTCAAAGTGAATATATGAAACTATTTCCAGAGTCACTCAATACTAACTTCTTTGTAATTTACATGCTTTCTTTCCACTTAAATTTTTATATTTCAATTTTCCATTATTCTTTGGGTTCTGGTAGAGCTCAAATTTTAAATAATGTCCATTTAAAATAAATTACTTTTTTATGACCAATCATTCAATAGTTTAAGAAGGGACCTAAAAAAAGGACCAGAGTAAGGAAAACAAGCTCCTCAGTGGAGTTTTAGGAGTGGAACTATGGATACCATTCAACTAATTCTGAAAGGGCTACTACGTATAACATTACATTCAATAATAATATTATCTGGCAGTAAATTTAGCTAAGAATTCCTGGAGATTGTTCTGTATTACAGAAAATGAATGCCTGGAATCAATTGTCCTGAACCAATAACAGCTGTTATCTTTAAAAAATATATTTCTCTAAGTACTTGCAATTAATCTATGTCTTTATGTTTCAAAAACTAAGATTAGAAAGCAATAAAAGAGAATTTTCAACTTTTAAGTAGATTAAGTGTAAAAACACCAAAAAATATTTATTCTATGAAAATGTTTATTGTTGTTTTTCTCTGCAAGAAAGTGATCAATACAGTGAAAAACCAAATAATTCCAGCTACAAAAGTTGTACTTTATACAATTTAAATATCATTAATTTAGGCATAACTGTAAAATGGAATAACCTCATAAAGATTGAACAAATCCAAAATAAAGGAAAGGGAAATTATTAGTCTGCTAAAAATCCCAACTAAATAAAAAGGAGGTCATATTCAGACCAGACAAAATTTCTTAGGAAAAATACTTTCCACCAATTGGTCATTTTACCAGTGTTTGGTCATTTGTCTATTACCACATTTATTCTATTTGATCATAAACTTTTCCCTTTTGGCAGATGGGATAACTTATCCAATGTTTTCCAAACACCAAAACCTACACAGAGAATCAGCCTGCATTAGAGTGTAAGTAAAAGTTCAGAGTATATTTTTGGGCATAATCTAGAAATGTGTATGTTCCAAGTCCCTCATAAAAGTGCATCACTAAGAAAATCAAATAATAATAATAATAATAATAATATATATAATAATAAAATCAAAAATATAATCAAATTATATATCAAATCACAAAGAAAATACAAATATGAGTTAATAAAAGAGAGAGACAAGGGATTTTTTGAAATTCATGTGTATAGGCATTAGTTTTATTTTAAATAGCAAACAAATTATTTTATTAACACAAATTCTCCTCTGAAGATATGCTTTAAATTACCTTAACTCTTTAACTATATCCCACAAAGTTGTGTGGAAATAAGATATATCTATTGAATTTGTGCCCCTCATCAAACCTCCTAAATAAATACGCTTAGACTTCCTGGAACAGAGAAGAAGCTATTTATAAAAAATCATTTTCCATCAGACCTCATCTAAAATATTTTGTGTCCAATTCTGGGCCACTTTTTTAGAAGGACACCAGTATGCTACAAAGTATCCAGAGATGAAGAAGAGCCTCAAATCCATTCCATGTGCTCTCCCAAAGTCTTTTTTTCTTCAGGTCTATGAAAATGTTTATTGCTGTATGACAATAATGTATGACCTGAAAAAATATAAGACTTTGGGAGAGCCATGACAATCATCTTTATGTATAGATTGGTTTGGTTTGGGCACCAAAGAACAGAAATAGGATCAATGGATAGAAGTTCTAAAAAGAGAAATTTAGACCAAATATAAGGACAATCTTCCCAGAGAATTAGAGCAATCTAAAAATAGAATGTTCTGTCTTGGTAAGCAGTGAGCTTTCCTTCATTGGAGTCTTCAGGCAAAAGCTAGATGAGCATTTTTCAGATGTATTGTAGAAGGTATTACGTGAGTTTGTATTGGATTAGATGGTCACTAAAATCCTTTTGAATCAGAAATTCTTTGATACTATCATGGCAATCATCACTTATCACATAGCAAATTCCTAACATGAATTTAAGTGCTAACTTGTTCAAAATCAAAAAGTGAAACAATCTCTTCTCTCAAAGATCTTAAATTCTATCAAGAAGGACAACATGTACATATATAAGTATATGGAGAATAAATACCAAATAATTACAAAACAGCTAAATATAACATGGATGTAGTCAGTGAAGGGGAACATTAACACTGAGGGAATGAAAAAAAGGCATCATTCAGAAAGAGATGCTTGTCCTGAATCTGGAATAAAGTGAGGAATTCCAGATGAGCTGGAGATAAAAAGGTAAAGCACTCCAAGCCCCAGGGGACAGCCAGTACAAAAGCACAAAGATAGGAGTGTTCTAAGTGAGGAAATAAAGAGAGAGAAGACCAGTTAGGCTGACTAGAGTAAAAGGAAGTAAAATATAATGAGACTGCAAAGAGAGGTTAGAGCCAAATTGTGAAGGACTTTAAAAGCCAGAGAAGTTTATATTCAGGCTATAGGAGGCCACAGGAGTTTATTGAGTAGGGGAGAAACATCATCAGATCAATGCTTAAGGAAAGCCACTTTAGCAACTGTTAGGGGAATGAACTCGATTGAGGAGAGGCTTGAGGCAAAGAAACCAATTAGAACACTGTGTCATATGAGAAAGAGATGAGAAGGACCTAAATTAAAGTGATAGTTGTGGGTATAGAGAGAAGGGGTCAGACTTCCCAGGTAGAGACAAGATGGCAGAGTGAAGAAAACACATCTGAACTTTTCCAACATTCTAGTCCATACAATTTTAACATAATGTCTCAACTCAAATTCTGAAGTGGCAGCACCAACAAAAAAGTCAGAAAGAGAGATCTGTGACAAAGGGGTAGAGGCCAATCCAAAATCCACGTGGATTGTAGTGACAGAAGCAGTACCAGCTTCAAGAGCTCTCAAGTGAGAGAGCATAAGGGGACCTAGCAACTGGTTAGAAAGAGATTACAGAGTTTTTTATTGGATGCAGGACCAGCTACTGTTTGGCAACTCCTTTGCCTATGGTTGTCCTTCCTGATGCTATAACATGCAAGTGAACCGGATGTAAATAAAGGAGGCCTGTGCAAGGTCACTTGCCTGGACTCACTTTTGGGTCATAGTTTAAGGGTAGAGCGCAGCATTTTCAGTCAGGAGGGAGTGGAAGCCCTGAGTGGCAGTATCACTTTTGGACCCAAAAGAGGTTCCAAAGGCAGAGGAGACCTGAGAAGTACTGATTGTAATCTCAAGAAAAAAAGGGCACCTTCTGGGCTAAGTAAGACAGAACATAAACATCCCCCAATCATACCTCCTTGGAAGTACAAAAAACTTTCAAACCCTAGGACAAGTTCTGAAAAAAGCCAAGAAAAAAAAAAAAAAAAAAAGCTTTAGACTGAGCACCTTCCTCACCCCATGCTGAGAAAAGAGCCCAATATTAACATAAAGTTCCAAATCAAGAAATAGAGTAGAAAAATGAGCTCCTCTGACTCCATCCTCAATGGCTGATACTCTTTCTTTTTTCTCTTTCTCTCCCTCCTTTCTCCTGTCTGCCATACTTAGGTTTCTTGGAACACTAAAGAGTTTTATCCTTTGAGTTCAACATTTCAAAATACTACCAAGTGGTTTTGAGTACCTAGAGTATCTAAAACTAATATCATTAAGTTTACTTATTTGATGATTGATGCCACAAAGGGGAGGTCTTAAATTTTAAAAAAAATCACTTTGGTTTTGTTTCTGAAGGGGTTTCCCTCACTTTGAGGGAGGCCAAAATACCACCATCTGCCCTTCAATAGGAGCTCCAGTTCCTTCTGCACACAATTTGTCATTGTCTTTTGAGTCCCCTTCCAGTTTGTTGAGGGGTTATGCCTATTTTAAAAAACAGAATAAAATCAGAAAAGAGCAATTTACTTCATTAAGGGCAGAAAGTTTTAGCAAGATATTTAGACAGTTGCCAATTTAGAAAAAATTTAGAATTGCCAATATTGCCTAAAAGTTCTTATTAATTCATTTATCCAAGCATTTATCATAAACGGAAAAGAAAGTATGAGCTGGATTCAATTTTACAATTCTTCCCCACTTTGGACTTCAAAAGGCACCCTCCATATGAAATGACTACAGGATCTGGACCTCATTGGTTATGCCCAAATTAAAGTTGCATCATCTTGCAATATAAAATACCAACAAAGCACAAGAAATAGAACATCTGAAAAAATATTTTTAAAAGCATATTAATAGATAAAAATATGAAGTGCATTTACTTCTATTATTAATACATTGGATTGGGATTAGCAGCGGGGGTAAAGTATAAGTCACTATCAAATACCAGAGCTTACAAGAGCTCTCAGTTCAGAGACTTCATTATACAAAATACAATATTTTGTCGTAAATGCAAGCCATTTTTAGCCTATAAATGACTATTACTGAAGGTCTTGAGGAAAATCACAAGATTTTTCTGCACTTTGTTAAAAATTTTTAAAAGTAGATGAGAAGAAACTTCACATTTAAGGAATATTGGGGGTAAACGTGTTCCTATTGATCTTGATGTGTAAAGGCTTTTTGCTTTTGTAGTTTCACATAAAATCTTCCCAATCAGAAGAAAATCCCTGTAAAAGTAATTTTAAGCATGTGCCTGTTTTTGTTCTTAATATGTTGAACTCAGAATGCCTGCAACTAAAAAGCAAATACAACAGTACAACCATCTGGTCAATGATTTAAATAAAATAGGCAGAGACAACATTATAGATGAGAAAGCTTTTTGTAAAAACATTTTTAAATCACAGCAGAAAAACTGCAGAAATAGTGCCAGGATATTTTCAGGTGGCATTAATTTAAATGGTTTTTACTAAACCTATATAAAATAATGCAGAAGAAGGAAGGCAGAAATAGGGAAGAATAAGGATCTAGCTAGATCTTTTAGAATATAGCAAAGTTGACAATGAATGAAAAAAGACAGCCTGAGATGATTTTCTCAGTCTCCTAAATGGCCATTCAGGACAATGACAACTGAGTTCTTCAATAAGTAAATATTTCATCCCCCAAAAAGGGAAATAGCTACAAAGATAGCAGCAAAATTTGTATAATATTAAGAGAAGCAAAAAAATTTTGATTAGAAAAAAATGAATAGCTGCCAATAATATTCTGAACAAAAAGCAAGACATAAAGTAGCTAGAAGAACTTCACCTTACTTTATAAGAATCATAGGGTCAAAAATTAAAGTCCCTTGGAAGGGACTTTAAAAGTCATCCTATACTATCTCCTTATTTACAGAGAAGAAAACTGAAGTCTATAACTTTCCCAATGTCACACAAAACCAGTAGGAAGGTTAGGATTTGAATCCAGATCCTTTCACTCCAAAATCAATACTGATTCCATTTTGCAAAGCTATCTTCTAAGGAACTTAGTCAATTAACTTGAAGAGGCTAAGCCTAAATAAAGTATGGAGAAATGAAGACTTAGAACAGACGTAAAAACATTTTTCAAATACTTAAAGACTAGTAATGGGAAAGAAGCATGAAGTTTGTTCTACTTGGTCCCAATGCACATAAGTTATAGAGAGGTAGATTGCTAGTTCAATACAAAGAACTTCCTTACAAGTAAAGTTAGTGGTCCCAAAATGGAATAGTAGTGAGTTCTGAGTCACTAATAGCATTCAAGTAGAGTCTAAGTTTGTAAGAAAGTTATAAAAGGGTCTCAGAGGTTCTTGTTTCAGGTAGCCACTGGGGGGCCCAATGAACGCCAAGACCCCTTCTAACTGAAGTTTAATTTTAACTTACAGAGAAGATTCTGCTAGTAGCACCTCAACGTAGCTATTAACATTTAGATAAGAGATAGACTTAACTTTTTTTTTTTAATTGACTTAAACTGGAATTTTTAAGGGAGTTTACTGAGCACTTTAAAAACCCTGGCAAAGTTTGTTTCCTCCTGTAGATTAATTTTTAAAAATCCATTTCCCCAAATCTGATTATGGGCCACCACAAGTTTAGTCTAGTAGAAGCAATTAGAGGCACTGGTTTTCCTTTTCATCATCCTTTGTATTTGTCCATATTCCCAAATTGCCTGTCACATCCACATGTGCCACCTAACTAGGCAGATAGAAAGATATATCTACAAACAAAAATTCACTGAGCTATAATGATACTGCCTCAGGATGTGAATACTTTCCAGATGTAAGTTGGCCTGGCTTCCTTTCATTACTTACATGAGAGAGCTAAACAAATACAACAATATGAATTACATCACTTTTTCTTGGTGTGTTGGTGATGGTGTCCTGGCTAAACTTCAAAAGTAATTGTCTTCTACCACTTTCCTTACATTTCCCAAGTTTTACATATCGGTGTCTCCTTTATTCTATACAAAATCCATCTGTACCTTGCCTTCATAAAACAAATACCAAATTCTGCTTTAAGGATAGTCTGATTTAGCAAAAAAATTAAATATTTTTATAATAACATTTTAAAAAGTTTTACAGCATAGTATTAACTCTTGCTTCCTTATCACAAGGCTCTATCCCAGGTCCCCTACTCTTTTGTCCATATATCCACTTCATTACTGTGTTCTCCTGTTCCTAGGGGTTCAATTATCACTGCTTCATTTGAAGCCTAAATCAATATATCAAATTCTCATGTTTTCCCTTGAGCTATTGTATTGCATTTGAAACTATAAGAGACAAAATGAGAAGGAGCATAATACAAGAGCAGAGAAGTAACAGCAGCATGAGTACAGCTCTATTTGGATGAATACTCAGCATCTCCAATCAACATGTCAAATTGGAATTTATCATCTTCCACTCAAAACCTGCATCTCTTCTCCAATTGTCTATTTCTCTTGAAGATATTACCACTTTCTCAATTACCATGCTCAAAGTACATCAGTTTTCTCTCTCCCTCAACCCTCCCCATTCCACCTCCTATTCTTTCAATCAATTAGCAAGTCCTATCAATTCTATCTGTGCGAGATCTCTTGCACCTTTTCCTTCTATCTATACACATGGCTACCACTCTAGTTGAGGGCCTTTTCACCTCATACCTGGATTATTATAATGATCTTCCAGTCTGTTATCTTTGGTTTCACGCTCTTTCTTCTCCAAGGAGAAGGAAAAGAAAGAAGATGAAAGAAGAAAAAGAAGAAGAAAGAAGAGGAGAAGGTAGAGGAAGAAGAAGAAGAAATCGACCTTTATTGAATAACAAAGATCCTTCTTGGGGACAAAGATTGCGTCATTTCCCATATTTATAACCAGCTCTTAGGATTACATGTTGCATATAATGGGCACATGGTAAAACCTTTTCAAATTAAATTTAAATTTTTTCAATACAAAGTTCTAATAATTTTATGAATTTTAGTCTTGGCTCTCAACATTTAGCAAAATCACATTAATTTTATAATGAATTAGTGGATTAGCAACCATTTGGTCCAACATATACAAAAATTTATATGTTCGGCTCCCCATCTCCCCTAAGGCTCTCAGCCTTCCTGAGAAGTGGGGGGGGGGGAGAGGGGGTGACAACCTGTGTTGAGATTGAGGCAGAGTGATACCAGGTGGCAAACACACACATACATATATATCCATGTTACTTTAAAAATTATCCTGTTTGCCTGTGCATCCTTCTCAACTCCTTTTTTTCTTCTGTGCAATGACTAAATGACAATTGTGAAATAAATTTTGTAAAGTAAAACTACATAAACTCTTATTCAAGAACAATAGGTAGTTGTTGCAACAGTAGATGAGATCATCTGCTTTACTATGTCCTTGTATAATTTGTTCTATTTTTTTGCTCCTTTAATAGAGAGATTTTCTAATATTAGGCCATCAGGTAGTTGGTAATCATTCCATCAAGATATTACAAGATAATTGTGTTTCCTATTTTTCCCACACACATTTTGATTAGAATTTGTCTTATTTTCCTTTTCTTTCTTAAATCTGTCAAAGTTAATTTTCTTTACAGTCTTTTTGCTCTCACATAAGATACCTTATCATGTAGAATTTTTTGAAATTCTCTTTTGTCATTTCTTGCTAGACAGTAATATTCCATTACATACGTATAGCACAATTTGTTCAGTAATTCCTCAATTACCCAAGAAGCAATCTTATATTCTATTTATTTTCTTTTTAAAATCCATTTGAATTCCCTTTTTAGGTTCAGGAAATTTGTTTGCTGTGACTATTACCCTTCCTCTTAACCACTCCCCTTCCTCTTTTCTTCTTCCAGGGCCCTAATTATTTGATATATTTCAACAACACTGTGCATGTTTGTGTTTAATCCTCCTTTACTCATTTCAGATAAGAGTGAAGTTCGCATCTCATGTTTATTCTTTGCATACCTTCCTCCATCTTTCTATATTCTCATCATGCTTCCTAATTATAAAAAGTACTAAGGTCTACCTTTTTCATTCTACTTTAATGTATAGCTCCTTATCCTCTCCCTTCTCTTAATGCTCTTTTTAAAAATGGAACCAATTCCTTCCCCACCCCACCCTCTGTTTTTCTTATTTAATTATACCAACATCCTATGAAGACATTACAGTTCTAAAGAAACCCCTATATTTTCTACACTTAGAATGTCATCACACAATTTCTTACAACTGCTCAAACATTAACATTCTAAGCTTCTCAAGAGTCTTCTGTTCATATTTCAAAGTTCCTAATCCATTCTGATGTTTTCATCAAAAATGAATGAAAGTCATCCACCCCTAGAATTTTGCCCAACTTTACAAAGTAAGTTATTCTTGGTTGTATACTTATCTCTTTACCTTTTGGAATATTATATTCCAAGATCTATCATTTTGAGTAGACACTGCCAGGTCTTGTGTGATCTTAACTACAGTTCTTTTGTATTTGAACTACTTCACTTTATATGCGTGTAATGTCTTTTCCTTTCATATGAAACAGCTGGCTTTTAGCTAAGATAATATTGGTATTTTTTTTTGGCTCCTTTCAGGACATGATCTGTAGATTCTTTATATCTTTCTTTTGCCCCTTGGTTTTAATAAATCTCAACAATTTTCATCTGATTTCTTGAAATATAATATCATTTTTTTATCATGATCTTCAGTAAATCCAGTGATTTTCAAATTATTTCTTCTTGAAAGAACCTCTTCCAGATTGGTTGTTTTTCTTTCAGATATCTGATATTTTCTTCTACATTTTCAATCTTTTGATTTTGTTCTAATATTTCTTCCTGTCTTGTGGATTCACTGATTTTTGTTCAATCAATTCTAATTTTCAGGGATCTAATTTCTTGAGTTTTACAACTTTTTCTTCTAAGCTATTTGTTATCCTTCTAACTTTCATTCAGAGTTATTTCTTTTTTTAAATATTTTGCTTTATTTCTTCTAGACATTCATATCGTTCCATTGAAAAATCAACTTTTTGCTTTCAATTCTCTATGTGAAATTATTATGGAATTAGTTAAGACTTGCAATATATTTTGATACTGAAAAGTTTTTTCTTTGAATTATTCGTTTTTCTAACTTTAATACCTAAATTGGGTCTGTATCTTCTAGCTTCTCCCCTGTGTCACCTGGGTAGAATGGTGCCTACTTGGTCTTGATCTTATTAGCTGAATTCTCCCTGTATACATAGACTTCTCTTTAACTCTTGGGGACTTTGATCCTCGAGATCTTTGAAGTTCAGAATGCTGAGTCTTCAGGGTCCTCATTGGTGTCTCAGAACAGTTTTATAAACCAAAAAGTCCCTTGCCATGGATTGTCTGGCCTGTGAAATGCAGCACTTACTAATTTGGTCAGCACCATGCTCAATGCTAACTGCAACTATTCTCTGGAGCTTCTAAAGTTCCCATTAGGGAGTTTTCTATCCACCCTGAAGTTTGGATTTTTTAAACTACTTTTATCTATTCTTTCTCCTCCTGTTCACAGAAAGTTTCATGCTATAGTATACCTGTTCCTAATGGTCCATGACTAGGTTGAGAGTCTATCCTGTGCTGGAAATGGCTGGGGTTGGGAAGGCAGGTCAGGCTAACATTTTATACAGTTTTCAAAGGAAGAAGTCACTATAGTTTCTCATTATATTCCCTAATATAATTTGATCAAACTTCAGGGATTTTCAGGAATAATTAAGTAGAAGTTGGGCAGGCTGCCTCTGGTTCAGACAGCCAAAAATCTATAAATATCCTTTCTAAAACTATTGCCCCAAGAAGTGAATATATGGGGTCAAATGAAGCAGAATTGGTTAGAATTGGGAACTTTCACCTCTTTATGCCCAGAAGCTGTGCTTCTCAATGTTATTCAAAATTATATTAACTTTCTTGGCTACTAAGTCATACTACTGAGTCATAATGAGACTGTACCCACTTAAATTTAGAGATCTTTTTCAGCCAAACTGCTGTCTCTTTCCTGTGAGTCTATCCCGTGCTTCCAAATGGTTGTTTTTTGAACTCATGTGTAAGACTGTCTTCATCTCTATTAAATTTTAACTTGCTAGATTCAGTCCAATGTTGGAGTCTATCAGATCTTTTGGGGTCCTGATTGATTTGTTAGCTATCTCTCCTAGATTTTATTTTAATAAATTTTAAGAGTTTCTTTGTAATGTATTGGAAACATATTCCAAGAAGAAAATTAATCTGTTAGCAGGTTGCAATACAAAACTGCCTTTCCCTGTTGAATGGGGAAAGAACAACCACCCAGACTTTTTCTTTATTCTCTAAGTCTTATATTGAATGATTTTTTTAACCTCCCCATTTTTGTTAGTCTACTTTATCACTTTTGGGGAGAATAAGCAGCTATTTTCCCTCAAAACATGTAGCTTCCACCTCTCTAGAAATAGCTCCAAATTTATTTTTTAGCTCCAAGTGTATAATGTTCTTTCTATTCTTTCTTCTTTTATGTGATATTCTTTTACCCTCCAATCTCCTAACAAAGGTCAAGTTTCACAGCCTAGATTATAGTACAAAAATCTTAGCTGGTGTCGCTACCAACTTTTCTTCCTCCTATCAACTGTGGATAGTGTCATCAGATTAATTTTCTTAAAATACTATATTCATCACATCTCTCCTCCTGTTCAAACTCTTTCATTAGTTTCCCCATCATCTACTGAATACAGTCCAAATTTCTCAGCCTGACCTTTAAAGTTCTTCATAATTTGGCTTCAAACAATCTTCTGAATTTAATCCTTTTGCTATTTAGCAAACAAAATCTTTTAATCCCAGGTAATCTGATCTACTCATTGTTCCTACTTGCCCACCTCTGTACAGTTCATTTGGATTTTCAAAATTTGAATAATTGATAATTCTCTTTTCGATACTCCTATATAAGAATCTAAGGAAACAGGCAAATGTCTCTGGTAGGTAGGGGCCATCTTTTTACTACAACTTCACCTGCATTGGAAACCAGAATGCCTGAGCTTGAATATTAGATTGCTACCTACTACTACTAGTACTATTAATACTACTACTACTACTACTACTAGCGAAGAGATTGAACAAGTTCACTTCACTTGGGGCTAAATCAAAGGTTCTTAAATTGTGGGTTGCCACCCCATCTGGATTCACATAATTGAATGTGGGGGTCAAGAAAATATAATTTATTATCACTAAATGTTTGATTTGTACATATCTATTTTATACACCTGTATACCCTGGATAGCATAAAAATCCCTTGGGTAAAAATGGGTTGCAAGTTGAAAAAATTTAAGAATTCCTGGGCTAGATGACATCTTTAGATCATTTCGGTCATAGAAGTCCTTTACTTTGTGCTATAATTTTTATTACAATTTGAGGAGTAACAACACCAAAAGAGATCAAGAAAAAAGAAAAAAACAATTATGAACAGAGTTAAAAAAGTATTTCTATTAGACTTTTTCAGTATGTTATAATAATAATGTCTCAACAACATAAAATAAATTTATCACATCAATTTAGCAGTTTGCTGTGGCAAGAGTCTAGGGTAAAAGTTCTCATTATCTGGACTAACATCTCCTAGGGCAGCAACATTGTTACTAACAACACATTGTTACTACTTCCACTTAAATGTGCCTGATGATTACTAGCCGGCCTGACAAACCTACCCCAACCCTCTACCATCAACCTATGAGGTGAACTAATAGTAATCATAACTTCATTCTCCTGATCTAACTTCTCACACTTATCCTCCTAGGTATTAATACAGTAATTACTGTCCTTTATTCACTCCACATACTAATTATCTCACAATGGGGTAAATTTACCCACCACATATACCCTATCAAACCAACCTTCACCTGAGAACATATGCTAATGGCACTCCACCTCCTACCCCTCCTAATTATTTCCATCAATCCTAAATTCATACTGGGCCCTACATACAAATATAATATAATTTAACAAAAACATTAGATTGTGAATCTAAACTTAGAAGTTTAAATCTCCTTATATGCTCAAGAACTGCTAACTCTTGAACCCATGCCTAAAACCCATGGCTTTCTTACTTTTAAAGGATAATAGTCATCTATCGGTCTTAGGAACCAAAAATTTTGGTACAATTCCAAATAAAAGTAATTAACCACCTATTAAATTCTTCACTCTCACTATCATACTTACTTTTCCTCTAATCTATACCGTTATTCTCCCACATAACACTAACAATTTCCCCTCACTATGTAAAAATACAAATAAACTCTCTTTACCAGCCTCATCCCACTAATCCTCTTCATCTAGTCAGGACAAGAAGCCACAATTACCAACTGATAGTGATTCTCAATAAATATCTTTAATCTAACCATAAGCTTCAAACTAGACTACTTCTCCATTATCTTCATCCCTATCGCACTCTACGTTACATGGTCTATCCTAGAATTCTCAGCATGGGACAAAAACGCAGACCCTAACATCCACCGCTTCTTTAAATAAATAAAATAAAATCACTTTGCTATTTATCATAATCATTCTTATCTCTGCAAACAACCTATTTCAACTTTTCATCAGATGAGAAGGCACAGGAATCATATCATTCATACTCATCGGATGGTGATTTGGGCAAACCGACGCAAACACTGCCTCCCTACAGGTCATCCTCTATAACTGAATTGGTGATATCGGCTTTATACCAATTATAGCATGACTAATAATCAACAATTCTTGAGACATTCAACACATCCTCATAACAAATGTCAACACCTTGGCATTGCTAGGACTTATCATTGCCACAACTGGCAAATTGGCCCAATTCAACCTCCACCCATGACTACCTGACTACCTTCAGCCATAGAGGGACCAACTCCTGTCTCAGCCCTACTCTACTCTAGCACAATTGTTGTTGCTATTCTTGTAGCAATTGTTGAATTTACATGAGTACAAAGTAATATCACTTAATTTAGCTCTAAAAAAGATATACTTTAATATAATGACAAAACATATTTTTCAAAATTTATTGGGTACTATAATTAACAAAATATAAATCATTTAAAAGTATTGCTGAATTCATAATAAATTGTGTCATCATCATCATCTTTTTATCAAACAAAAGACTATGTTATGTGAAATTCCACAAAAGTGATCTTTTATAATCAAAAAAGTTGGGAAATGTTGGTCCAGAACTCAATGTCACATAGTAACAGATTTTTTTTAAATTTACATCAAAAGCCCAGGTAACATTTGCTCCAAAGATGTAAAGCAGCCTCAAAAGTCTAAATGACATGGGTGGAAGGAAGAGTTCCTTTAAAACTACATCAAAAACAATAGTAAATCTCTAATTTTCAGGATATATAAAGAACTTATTCAAATTAATTAGAATAAGAGTCATTCCCCAATTGATAAATGGCCAAACTCCTTTTGGGATAATTTCAAAATGTTTTCCAAAGATCATATCCTTTGATCCAATGATACTTATTCTAAAGGAATAAAAGGAATAAGAGAATGATCCATATGTATTAAAATTATGATAGCAGTTCTTTTCTTATGGCAAGAATTTAAACATGGAGTAGCTAGCAATTGGTGTATTATTGAACAAATAATGATATAAGAACATGTGTATGAACTGACATCAAGTGAAATGAGTAGAATGGTGACAGCAATTTATATAATAATAATAACACTGTAAAAATGAAATCACTGATTTTTTTTTTTTTTTTTTTGCTGAGGCAATTGGGGTTAAGTGACTTGCCCAGGGTCACACAACTAGGAAGTGGTAAGTATCTGAGGCCAGATTTGAACTCAGGTCCTCCTGACTTAAGGGCTGGTGCTCTATCCACTGCACTAGCTAGTTGCCCCTGAAAAATTTAGATATGGATCAATACAATGACCAATCTTGATTCCAGAGGATCAAAGAGTAATGCTACCCCACTCTTAATTATATATGCCCAAAGTAAAGAATGAGACATACAATTTGGGATATGCACAATGTGAGAATATATTTTACTTAAGCATACACATTTGCTTCTTTTTTTGTTGAAGAAAATATAGGAAAAGATAGGAATAATTTTTGTTAATTAAAAAATAATTTTAACAAGGGAATGGGAATAAATACCCCAAAACTTCTTAATTAGTCATACCTGATTTTCTATAGCTTTTCTGTTCTTAGGATCACTAACTACAGAGAGCTGCAGCTCAGCCATTTTCTTCATCTTGCTATCCATGTCAATCTTTTGGAGCAAGTTTTTGGTCTGATTCTTTAACAACCGGACTGTGTCTTCTTTCCCATGCTTCTTTGCAAAAAGAGAGGCACAAGCAGAATGTATGGCAGTCACCCAGTTTTCCAGATCAGTCTGGCTAGTAGCCTGAAAAAATCAAAAGATGGTGAGAAAAATCAGGGATACTCTTCCAAAGCAGCAGGTAAGGGATTTTCTGTTTAAGAGGTACTGGTGATGAATGACATGCCTTGATTTTTATGACCTAATAATAGTAATAACAGTGATAATAGAATATATGGACTATTCCAGGTCTTCTGGCTTCCTTAACTTGTCATAAGAATAGTTTTGGAATGATATATCAGAAGGATCAATGATTGACAAATCAATTATACTGTCAAAGTTTTTATATTATTGTAATTTTTTTTCCTTTCTCCAAGTTACTAAGGAGACATTGAAAATTGAACTGTCCTATGACCCCTAAGATAAGGAGATACAGTTTTCCTTTTTCCCCTGCTCTAACACAGTTTTCTACTCTTGAGGATTCTAGATCCTCTTCAAAATTTAAGCCCAGGTCAAATGTTATTTCTGTCTTATTTCACTCTTGATTTTCTTATTCTACTTAATTTCATTCATTATTCACTTCTCAAATGAATGCCATTTCACTTTTGCTCTCTCTGTTTTAAACTGGAAAAATATAATAGTACTTTCCCTCTGTTATCTAGTTATTATTATTATCCAAAGCCCTTAATTCCTTTTTTTCTTTTGTGAGATATTTCCACATTCCTTTAAACTATACATAATGTAAAAAGTCAGCAGTACCTGGAAAAGGTAGACATCTCCAAAAGAGTTGCTGAGGCAGAATACATTTTCCTTCTTGGGATGTTCGGGTACGGACTGTACAATGCTATCTTCCGCAAAAAGAGCACATCTAGGTGAACTACACTGATCCATGGAATTTCTTCCATAAGTCTCATAGAACAGCAGAGTACATCCTGTTAAAGAAAGGGGGAAAATGAATTCCCTCTGTGATATCTTCAAATTCTCTCAAAGGAGAACTCAAACACAATAAGATCAGAGGGACATTAAAAGAAAGAGAAAAAGTCAAAGGTTATGAAAATATTTGGGAGGAGGAATAAGTGTGAGGGTCTTTGTGGGAGTGGGACTGGAGAGGGAATAAAGGAATTTTGATCTTCACTAAAACTAAAAAAGGAATGTTTTGGTAAATTTGAGATATTGAAATATAATAAGACAAAAATCTTCATGTTTTTTAACTAAAGAATCAATTTTTACTGATTGACAAGTTGTGTAAAATTAAATCTCTGAAAAGAAATGCTGCTTTGTTCTTTATTGCCAAGTAGGCTATCAAAGAGCCTTCTTAGTTAAAAAGGTGAAGCCTTCTGCATTCGTTCAAAAAGAAAACATGCTAGGTCACATGATCTTTTCTCCCAGGTGCTGAATTATTAATATATATACATATAGATATATATATAAAGAGAGAAAGAGGGAAAGATTAAAATATTTTGTTTCAATATATCATAGGAACCCTTAATGGACTCTCAAATGACCTTGACAATGAATAATTATCTCCAAAACTATTATGTAAACAAATATAAGAACAACTTCATCAACTCTCTAAATTTAGAAGCACCCACAAAATTGCATCCTTCCTGGAAGAAACAAAGATCAAGAAAGGAAGTGCTCCTCATTTCTGTGACTACATTCATGGTAATAAAACTTAGAGACAAAAGGCAAATGTGCAAATTTTTCATAAGCCCAACTTGTTTTCCTAAAGAACTCTTCCTTGCTATTTTATCTTAATGCTCAGTGCATTCAACAATACTCAGTGTATACTCTAAGAAACTGCAAAGATAATGTTTCTCAAAGTAAAGAGAAGCATAAGAGAATCCAACTCTAATAGAGAATCATTAAACTAAAACAAAGAATCTCATTTTTTGCTAAATTTAAAATGTAGAGTCAATATGAAAAATTTCATTGTCATAATTATTTTGAAAAATCATCAAGTTAACATGATATAAATGTCAAATTTTAATGGAATTTTTGGATTTTAAAAGTTATACTATTGGGTACTAAGGGAACAATTATTATCAAAATTTCTTCAATGCTATAATACTCTTTGCTAAATCCTGGCTCTAAAACTGGGTACCACAATACAAAGTTATCTAATTAAAACTTTAATTTAATTCTCAGGGAAAATCCAACCATAAAGACAGATGAGCAGCTTCAATAGAGAGTAGATATAAAAGTTCCAACACCAACATATGTCCTATATCAATGATCCCAGTTTTCCATCTTTATTTTCCTCCCAAAATACCATTCCCTTCAGTTATTATTAGCCAAGGACATAATCACTCTTATAGATAGAGATACAATATCAGATGTTTTCTTTAGAACACGTTTCCAAATTCATAAAGCAAACTTTCATATATTGAATTCTAATATTGTTTTATCTACAACCTTTTATGAATGGAACTATTTATACATAGAAGTATAATTAGAAATAGCACTATAAAAAGCAATATCAGAATTTTTCAATGTGAATTTTAGTTCATACTATGAACTACATTCTTCCACCAAGAAGAAATTTTAAAAAGGGGGAGGGAAGTGGAATGTAGTTAGTCCATTCATTAGAATAAAGATAGAAGTGGGGAAAAAACTGATCCTTAAGCACAAGAGTAGCCTTATAAAACCTGTAATTTCAAACTAGGTAATAGATGATCATCTGCTTTATACATAAGCATTTCTCTCCAGACAAATATTTTCAATTCATTTATTTAGGTACTTAGTTGGCACAAAGAGAAGTCAGCTTGATTACAGTTATAAATATTCATATGCATAGCTATAGATATATTTTAACTACTTATACACACACACACATACATATATGCATTTTGTCAAAAAAAAATAATTTGAAAAGTTAACTCCAAACATAAGGGATGCTAAAAATCAGGTATGTTGAACCTGACACTGTGTTCTAAGTAGGAAGCACTGTTTAAAACCACATGGAGAAAGTTTTGTTGGCCAAAAACATCTTTATCACATGCTTTTCCTTTGCTGAAAAGGAAATGAAAGAATGAACATTCAACAATATTTTAGGCTTATAAAACTCCCTTCACTTCATAGAATCTCAGTGTTTCACAAATAAGCATGGAGGAAATTCTAAATATACATAGCACTAAGTGTCTTGTTTACTGTCAAAGACACTCAAAGCTGTATTCAGTAACCATAAGACCCAGGTCAGTGTTCAAATCTTCAGATTGCTTTTCCCCCCCAATAATAGAGTCACAAAGACCTATCTTCACAGGGTGGCATTCATGCTAGTGATAGCTGCAAGATATAAGAAATGTTAGTTTCCTTGAGCTTAATGAACTCTTTTCATTTTAGAAAATGAAAGGCAGTTTTGCCAATTGCTGGTTGGCTTTGTGGATGCTTGAGACAAGGTTCTAATCTGCAAGCCCATGGCAGGCTTATTATTTATACAAAGAAGCCAAAACAAAGTTAGAAACAAGTAATGCTGAAGACTTACTAGTCTTTTCTTCATACTGGCTGCAAATAGAATTCACTTTTCTGCCTCTCCCAAACTGACAGGAAAAAGGATTGCCAAATTAATAAGTCTGACTATTTACCCTTATATGTAGCTCTTTTGACAATTTTTCATAGAAACTCTATATAAATATGCCAAAAAGTGTTTTGTTATTTTCCCTTTATCTTTGCATAAATCAGCACTGTACTGATTTAGTCATTCTGAAGATCATCAGGTTATTTTTTTTTTAACTTTCAGCAAAGCTATACCTACATGTGAAAAGAGTATAAATTAAGAAAAGGCATGCTCTTAGGAGAAAGTTTTATACAGTCTTCAGAAAAAATGTAATTTGCTTAGTCTGAAAAGACATACTGTTTGTTAAGATTACCACTTCACTTTCTTAGTTGAGATCAAAACAATAAGAATATACATTCTATTTTCCCCCAATGTTCATTAATGTCCATATTTGAAATGTATGTACAAACTATGAAGCTCAACTTCCCCACTTAATCACAAAAATTAGATCGGTATGATGTTCATTCCATGTACTAGAAATTGTCCTTAGTGCTTTCTAAATAAGATCTCACATCAACCCTGTGAAGTGGGACCTATTCTTTAGGAAACCAAGTCAGGTAGAAGTTAAAGGACTTGTCTAGAGTCAAAGAGCTAGGAAGCATCTAAGGCTAGATTTGAACTCAGTTTTTTTATTGCAGCCCCAGCACTGAAGCCACACTGCCCACATAGATGTCTCCACTATAAGCAACATTTACCTATGATGAGCCAAATACTGAAAGAGTACTCAAACAAACATCATCTTATGTTTTCCATCATTTTTTTTAGCAAATCTCAATCAACTGAATGGTCCATACAAGCATTAAACTGGCAATATTAGACTTAAAAAATGATTGCCATGAAAGGATGCTATGCATCGGTCAAGTTTTGACCTACCTTTAAGAGTTACCCAGTACTGTTTCCATTTCCTCCGGGCCACAAGCTCCAGCTTCTTCTCTTTCTGAAGAGTTACGAGAGGCTTGAAAAAGAGCCAGCCCGCTTTGCGGACCACTCCTTGTTCCTTCTCAAAGAGCAGGTCCAGTTGCTCTAATGAACTAAGTGAGTCACTACTGGAGTCGGCTGTTTCTGTAGATGTTTCTATGTTCTCCACATGAGTCCTACTCATTTCCAGCTCCCGCATAAAATTTTCATAGATGTTCTGTCGCAAGGGATCACTGCTAATTGCATTAGTGGACTCACTTCTCTGAGGCAGGGTCTGGCCAGATCCACTTGACCACAGCAAACTAGACAGCTGTGAAGGCAACAGTACTTCTCCACTGAGCCCATCAGTTCGGGTATCCAAGTGGTCATATCCATCCTTGGATTTGGGCTCCTATGCGCAAGGAAAATAGTTACTGATCAGAGATTATATCTATTCCATAAGACTTTAATTCTTTTTTCTAAAGGCATTGAAGGACAAAATTTTAAATTATCTGTTTTTAGTAATGTTAACATAAAGCAAGGTTCCTTTGGGGAAAACCCTCTAATTATATAATTTAAAGGATGAATAGGATGATCATAGAAATAATCTAATTCAAACCAATCCATCAAATGAATTCACTGGTGTACTGTTAGTCAATGAAATATTGAGGAAATAACAGATTATAATTCAGTATAATATTTATAATTCATGGGAGCTATTCAGGCATACCAGATAAGTTGGCTTAGGGTTAGGAGGAGTAGGTTCAAATGAGATCTTGGACAAATCAGTACATCTCCATGAGCCTTAAGTAATTCCCTAGGACTTATTGCTCAAATATTACAACTTTTGGTGGAGCTAGTCTCTAAACACTGATCTGCCTATTTATCAGTACATCCAATAGCTTGGTGGTAGAACAAATATCTAGAATTATTAATCTTTGTTAGCTATTAATTAAATCCTAGCAAAAGTGACTGCTGTTTTGCAGCTTTTTCTATGGCATTTTAAAATAAATTGTAAAAGTTAAATCCATTTTTGACACAGTATATTTATGATTTGAGAATAATTTTGTCTTTTTAAAATACTGAATACTCTTCTTAGAATACTAAATACGCTTCTTAAAATACTGAATACTCATCAATATATCCTCACTAGAACTCATAAAAAATATTGATCCTGGCTGACTGTCCCATTATTGTTATTCCCCTAGACTAAGTTCTAGAATTAGAAACATAAATTTCTCTTCTCTGTTCTACCTGACCTTCACAACTGAGATCATCTAAGCATAGAGTTTCAGTAAAGAGGAAGGAACGTCAGTGGGATTTAACCAATCATTAAGAGAGTTTGATAAAAGGACTAATTCCACATTCCCATGACTTCTGAAAGGAACTTTGGTATTCACAACTATTACATAGCTAGCTGTGCAGATACACTGCAGGTCTCTGTACCTTCACAAATTTCCCATAATTCCATTCTCATGTCTGGTGTAAAAGTTTCTCAATTCCTGCCTTTTCCCACTCAGATCTAGAGCCTGGAACCTATAGCAATAAAACTTCCTCATCCCCAATCCCGAGATCAGATTCAGAACCATGCACCTGGAATCTCTTTCCTACAAAGAGCATTGATCAGGAGGCCTGACATCACTGCAGCTGCAACTCTCTCTCATGAGAAATATTCACTCCCTATATACTCCATGCCCTAAAAATATTCCTACTTGAAGATAGAAGTCAAGCAAAGACAAATCTTGATAAAATAAACAGTTTAATATCAGCTCCCTTATGAGTTAAAATTATTTGCACTATCTGAAGATACTCAACAATTCCAAGTTTAAGTCCTAGTGACTGGTGGCATTAGAGAAAATGCTTTTTAAGAGCACAACCAACTAACACTTTGGTAAATAACATGAAAATAAATTCCCTGTATTTGGAAGAAAGAAAAGTAATTTGAACCTTAGATTCAGAGGACCATTGGTATTCCATTAGTTGTTTAGACAACTAAGATATTCATCCATGAATTAATTAGTTAATTAAATGATCATTAAGTAGTGTATCAGTGCAAAGTACTGTGCTAAAGAGTAGGATAGCAATAATTCATGTTTAGATAATTCTGAAATGGTTATAGAGCACTGGCTTCTAAATAACTCAATAAAAGAAAGTAATAACCCTAATGATACTCTCCCATTTTATACATGAGTAAATTAAGACAGAGAAGTGAACTGGTTTGTCTATAGATTTGGATACAGATCTGTCCATACTATCCTAAATTTGCCTATACCAAAATTATCCTTTACTCATAATAGGAAGCTGTATGCTCACTTTTATTTAATAACTTGTCTTTTCTGAAGCTTGTGTATTTGCTAGAGTCTTTTTCCTATACTTTCAATTACATTGAATTAATGAAAATCAAAAAGTCAATCTTAGTCATTGAAATGTTTTGAACTTATAATATTTTGAATAATTTTTATTAGTATACAAATGAAGCAGCAGTTATTGCCTTTTATAGGAAAATCATCAACCAACTATTGCTTCCAAATACTCAGGACTTTAAACAGCTGAGCCAAAAATATAGCTACTACCAATGAAAATATTATTTTTCTACTCTTATTTACACTATGTCCCATCATGATATTTGTTTACTTTTTTGATGCTTATGTAAGAATAAAGCAAATAAATGAACTCCTGTGAATTACTTATACCGGAAACTTTGAAAAATGCTTAAAGCTAAAAAAGAAAATCCTTTTCTATTTGTAGCTCTTCAAAAACATCCAGGGGGAAAAGATGTTTCTCACTTGGCTAATATTAACATTATTCAATTATTAACAGGAAGATCTGATATGCAGCCCAAAACCAACATGGGATTACCTATGGTTGCTGGCATCAGCTATAATGAGGCTTTTCAAAATAAGAGAGGCTCTATGCCAAAAGGAGTTTCTGAACTGGCAAAGTCAAATGCAACCTACAAACACACTGTACTTTGTTTGTCCTAAGACATATTTATGGTCCTAAGTTTTAACTCCTTACTCAGCAAAGTCAAGTGTTCCTCTCCAAGCATATCTGGTATTTTCAGTATTTGTATCTGGTACCTATCTGATCTTGTTGACTTATGAGACACTTCTAATTCTCATGATCAGTGCTTCCTAATTCTAGTTGCCATTGGCTAACATTTAAGGGCTAATGAGAGAGTACCACTCTTATATGTTGAGGCGACATGGACTCTTGTCCTCATTCTGATACTAGCCCTGTGACTTCAGGAAAATGACTTAACTTTTCTAAACTTCCATTTCTTCATCTGCAAAGTGAATGTAATAAAATGATAGGGTTATGGTCAAAACACTGTTTTTATTTTGACATAAATAAAGTGACAGACTTGAAGTTGGGAAGTCCTGAGTTTAAATGTTGCCTCAAATCCAGTGACTCTGGGCAAGTCACTTAGCTTGTGTTTGCCTCAGTTTCCTCATTTATAAGATGGAAATGATAATAATAGGAGAGTTGCTGTCAGGATCAAATGAGAAAATAATTGCAAAGCTCTTAGGACAATATCTGGGGCATAGTAAGTGATATATAAAGGTGAGCTATTGTTACCACCAGCTATCATCGGGAGTAACAGTATCAACTATTTCTATAAGGGAGACTTTGATGGCTACTAATCAGTTTTCAATAAAAGCCACTAATTTCACTGTCTTGTCTCTTTCCACATGATGTTTCTTCACTTAGTTACAAAGCAATGAGGGTACATATATCAGAGATCCTCTTGCCCTACTTCTCTTATTTTACTAAATATGCATGACTAATCAGCAATAATTAGGATTTTAAGCTCAGATCTCCTAAATAAAGAGTTCTTTCTCCAATACCATGCCAGTAGAGGCAAAACATAATCACTAAAAATCAAACTATACCTTCACCTGTGTCCAGTGTATCTACTGTTTCTCCTCTCACTCAATTTCTCTGTAGAAGGGTGATGGAAGCTGTCTTTTTTCCTGTCTTCCAATACAATCAATACCCAAAGATGTATGGACATGCTCAGAAATGATGGTGATGTTTTTTGTTTTGTTTTGTTTTTTTCCAATCTCTCAAATAAAGTCTACCTATTTTGTTTCAGAAGGGGGTCACGGATGCTTTGGAAATTCTCTGGGTGGCTTTGTATTAGGAACTCTTCAGGAATAAAAAGAGTATTTATAAATAGGATAGTGATTTATTAATTTCTTTGTAAAAATAAGATGTACTTATGAGTCCAGTATAAGTGCTTTGGTTTGTACATGACAACGAAACATAATAAACTCTAGAAAGGGTCTTCTCAGGAGACTGTTGAATCTTCCACATAGGAATGAAGCTATGTGGGTTAAACCTAAGGCATCTAGAAATTCAAGAGCTTTATGTTTCAATCTAATCCTACCTTTGCAATGAATTCCCTATGGCTGTATAACTGATATTTTAACCAGGAGCTAGTATGAACAGAACAGAAATAGAACTTCACTTCTCTTACTAGAGCTACATTCAATACTGAAAATACATTCATGTTAAATACATTCTTCTCCACCCTAATATGTTTTCCTTCTATAATATGGCTTTTGTGCATTTATTTTTCAGATCATTTTTAGATATTTGAATTGTTCATTGCAGCATATATTTTCAATTTGTTATAAGTAGAAAGAACACTCAATCAGGAGTTAGAAAATCTGACTTTGAATCCTGGCTCTGATCACTTCATTGGTGGTGGAGTTCACTGATGATAATTGTGATGATAGCATTTATAGAAGGGTTGAAAATTTGTGAAGTGCTTTAATAAGCATTATAAGTGTTAATATTAGCCCTATTTTATAAATGAGGAAACTGAGGCAGATAATGCTTAAATGACTTGCTCCGGGTCACAGAGCTAAGTAACTGAGGCTGGATTGGAACTTGGCTCTTCCTATTCCAGTTCCAAACTTTATCAACTATACTACCTGGCTCCCTTGTGTAAAAGTAACTGTTAACATTTATATATTTTTTAAATTTTAAAAATATTATCTCATTTATTTTATATTTTACATGTTATCTAATTTTATTTAATTTTCTACAATAAAATGATTAAAATCTAGAATGGAATAGACACTTCAGGAGGCTGTGATATGTCCTACCCTGAAGTTTGGGATTTAACTTTTAATGATATTTTAGATATCTTGCTTTTAAAAAAAAAAAAGCAGATAAATTTATATTGAGTGGAGAAAAAAATAAACATTTCCTTCTTCTATCATGCTCAAATAAAAGTATGTTTTATGCTAAAAAATATGGAAGCTATCAGTAGTTATTTTGAAAAAAGAAAACATCAAACCTTGAAAAAAAATGTCAATGATAAGAGTTCTTTCCTTTCTTTACTCACAATCTATATGCTGTTGTTTTTGCCATCATTATTGTTGCTATAGGTGTCAGTCACTACCACATACTATTTGTCAGATGCCTATAGTCCTAAGTATTTCCACATATTTAGTAATATTTCCATCCCAATAGTTCCACTATGTTAGAGGAAGGAGCATGGATTATTATCAGTATTTTGCTGACGTGGCAACTTTAAAATGTGACTTTCCCAAAGTGCCAGCAAACAATTTTGGTGACTCATATTCAAAAATCTTACCCACACAGTGGGTAGGACGACTTAATGATACCTACCTCCCCCCAAATTCTGACAATGTTCTCTTTGCCCTTTCTCCAAACTCTAATTATAGAGAACAGCCTAAAGGAGTGCTCAGATCACCAATTCACTCAGGAAATCTCTCCACCTCTTTTCTTGGCAAGGGAATTTTCAGTTGGATGGAGCCTAAAGAGCTGAGAAAACACTAGAGGCAACAAGAAATTGGGGAAACGTTCAGCTTTGGCCTAAGTGAAAGGCTAAGGCTCAAGCATTATATGAACCCAAATCAAATAAATACACAAAACAGTCTTCTGGGAAGAGAGGGAAACTTAAAAATGTAAAATCAGAAAGTACTCAAAAGATAAGCACAAAAGTTTTTTGTTTATTTTTAAGGATTAGATTTACAACTTTATATAAATACTTCTCTTTTTCTGCTCTCCTTTATATAAGAAAATGTTCACTTTATTTGGTGTTCAAATCCAGATTTTTTTAAATGACAAAAGGAAGAATATTAAAAATGGTCTCTTCCCTTCTCTCCTAAAAAATATTTGCTCTACCTATGAATATTTTTTGAAAATAAAAAGCAAAAAAAATGAACTAAATTTAAAAAACAAAATTATACTGGCTTTACCACCCCATAAATAATAAATATTACTTCAATTGTGAAAAAAAATTGCCAAAGTTCATTTCAAATCTTTTTTGATGAGAATGGGGCTGGAAAATTTGCCACAGACTAGGAACTTGTCCCCATACTCCTGTTCCTTCATTGAAGAAAGGAAATTGACCTTTAAGATCATTTCTGTTATTTAAAACCTAACTTAATTTAGACATTAGAAGTCACTATATTGGGCTGAATGTGATTATTTTCATTTTATTTTCATTTCTCCTGCCTTTATTCACATAACTAGTAAAGAAACATTATTTTGTAAATGTACTAGATGAAAATAGAAATTTTGAGCTTTCTAATATTCCCTTATGTGCAAGGGGAGGAGGGAAGACTTAAGGTTTTATAAAAGCATAAAATTATTTGAAAGAGGTAAAGATAAACTGCCTTAGAGTAAGATGTGGATAAGTGCTTCATGTGTTTTTCGGTATTATTGTCAAACTAGAAGAGACATGAAGATCCCATTTGAAAAAAAATTCAATCAGAGAACCTGAGTACTACTTGGGAATTCAAAAATAAACTGCATCAAAATAGGCATTTCAAAGATGAGGTCTAAAGTGCAAGAAAGTTAAGTTGTCTAAGATCTCCTTGCTAGTTAGTGAATATCTGTGCTGGCTTTAAAACTCAAATCTCTTGTTTCTCCACTCAAAGTTCTTTTCATCACACTGTGTTGCTTTTGTGTGGGAGAGAATAATGTCTATCTATGAAATGTGGCTTTCTTTTGAAACCTGATTTAATTAACTAAATAGGATTTGTTGAATGAGTTCTCTAGGTACAGTAGAATGTATGGTATTGATTTAGACTAGAGACATTTTTATTTCTTCCCTCAATCATGTAAAGAAATATACAGGTACCCACAAACATTTATACTATAATAATATTGAAAAGCTAATGGTATTTTAAAATTATTTCCCCCAAAATTTAATGAGAATATCTCCATATTTTTGTTCCTCCCACCAAAATTCAAAAATAATCCATCTGAACTGAAAAATCAAAGTGAATTTTATTTTGTACCCAAAAGGCTTATATACCTGGAGTTTCCTTTTCTTTCTTGAGAGACTTCCTGTCCAATCACTGATTCGCCTCATTCTAGTTTTTAATGTGTCTTTTTTAGAAGTATCTTCTGTTAAGGGTTTGGACTTCCGGCAGGGAAGTGTATAAGAACAGTACTGTACAGGGCCTCTCTGCTCTGTCCTCGAGGGCACATCCATATCTGAGACAAATGAAACTCTACTATTTAAACTGGCATGTGTACCAATGTATTCATCAGAAAGTCTAATGCCTGAGGGTGGAAGACTTTCTAAGGTGGCATCTTTGTACAACTCCCTTAGGGAAGAAAGAGATGAACTTTGGTTAAAAGGCTTTTTGGCATCATCTGATGGAAAACTGGAGTGAATGCTGGTATCTGGAGTGCTTCTGGTCAGGTAAGATCCCTCCAATTCATTGATGTCCCCAGTATTTCCCCAGGGGGAGTCATACCACGAAGACTCAGAGCTAAAAGAACTGCCTTTGCTAGATCTCAGCCGGGAATCAGTAGGAGAAAGGCAATGGCCAGTAGAATATTCAGTACTAGAATTTCTTCGTACTTCAGGTAAGTTGGATGTTTCAGTCTCCAATGTAGGGGAATATCTCAAAAGTTGGACTGGCCCAGTGGAGTCCTCTGTAGGCACTTTGTTGTTGCTGCTATTGTGAAACTCAACCCTTAAACATCCATCCCATTTACCTAGTGTTTTGATAAGAACCTTGGGGCTTTTTCGGTCTTCAGCTGGTGGGGTTGATGCAAGACTCTCATTTTTCCCATAACAGTTCAGAAGGTGTCCATTACAGTCTCTAGAGGTGATATGGTTATCTGCTGGTTCATGACTAATATAATGAAAGCCATTATCAGACAAAAAGGCAGCATTCTTTTCATGGAAATAGTTTCCTGACACATTCACTTTGTGTTTTGTGTGGGTACTGCCTTTGGATCCCTTAGTCATTGGGTCACTGAGTCGTGATGAATAAGGCTGGTTACTCTTAAAGTGGGAAAGGCAGCTCCTGGCCAGGGATCGAGACTTGTAATTTGTCCCACTGCTTCCATGATTCCACCCATGCAATGAGCAAGACTTTTCATCTTTTGCATGAATGCTGCGGATTTTTAGGGGACAAGGTTTCTGTTTTGCACCAGTAGAAGAATTACTATGATTTTTGGATCCTTGAAGGCTGTACTGACTCTCAGAGTTCCCCATCTTCACCTAAAGTAAGAATAGTTGAATCAGTAACATCAGTGACCAACTACTATGACAGATAATCTTAAAATAGCATTTACACTCCATAGGACAGGAAGGATGAAAGATACTTTTCAGTTATGAAAGGCTCTTTGATAATGTTGGCAAGAAAGGTTAGATAGATAAACAACATTGCAAACTATGTGAATTAATGATGATGATAATCTAAAATATTTAAAGCATTTAAATATTAAAAGAATCTTTTACTGACCTCTTAGATCTTTCAGGGTTGATTCAGAAGAGGTCTTAAGCCCCCATTTTAAGAAAAAAGGAGGAAAAAGCTACCCATGGCTGGCTGAGTTTATGCCCGTGATACCAGGCTTAATCACACCATGATACCAGGCCTTATGATAACTCATTATTGTAGCTAAACACAAATTTTAAATATGTAAAAAATTTATAATATCTATACTTAAACTAGTGGAAATTGGTAGCTCACAGAGCATGAAACTCTATGATTTTGCCCTGATTTTGGAAAAAGGACAGTTCATAATAAAGAAGCTAGTAAATTCTGGTTATAAGCCATGATTCCAAGTTCAGCATTAAAAAAGCATTAGGGTTAAATAGTAGAGGACAATATTGTTAGAAAAGGAGTGAAAAATAAGCAAAAGGAAGAATTAAAAATTAAGAATTCCCTTTAAAGGAAGGTTAAAAAGCACATGTTCAGAAAAATACAGTTCTATTTTCATACAGAAGATACATTTGCAAAATCTACATAAGAACTTTATAAAGGATTTTACATATGCCACTTTATTTATTGTACAATAATCCATTGTACATTATACATGTTCATTCACTGTTAAACAGGATTTTGGATGGGAGGAAAAATAACAGTTTATGCAATTAAAAAATATATATCTATGAGTTCTTATGAATGGCAAACTCATTATGAGTCAGCAGTGTAATGTGACAGGCAAAAAAAAAATCCTAATGAAATCTTGGTTCTTGTTAGGAGAAACAGAATCTAGAAAGACAATGAGTTATTGCTTTACTCTTCGCTGTTTGGACTTTGAGGTACTATACCCCAATCTGGACATCATGATGAGCTGGCCAGTTTACAGTTGAACATGAACTGAAAGGTAAAGCCATAAGCAGTCTATCAAAGAAATTAGGAATGTTTGGCCTTAGACGGAAGACTGGGGGCAGGGAAATGATAGCTAAATTCAAATATCTGAAAAGATATTCTGTGGAAGAGGGGTGAGAATTTTTTTCAGCTTAATTCTAGAGGGCAGGAAGGATAAAAGAGTGAAAAGTAGAGGGAGGCAGAGTTCAGTTCAACATAAGGGTTAAAATATTTTAACAATGTGAGTTCTCTAAAAATAAAAAATAGTTGCCTCTGAACATAGGAAACTCCTCAACATTAAAGACCTTCAAGAGGATGTTGCATTGTAATAATAATGGTAATGATTTTTGCAACTTCAGCAAAGCACTTTCCTAACAAATTTGTTGGGGATATCATAAAAAGGATTCATGATTCATGGAGGACCTGGAGTAAATGAGCATATGTCCCTTGTACCTCTAAGATTTTATGATTTATATTCAAATTATTAAAAGTTCAAGACTGGTGATTAAATAGAAAATCTTTTGAATATAGATTCTTAATCATTTTTATATAGCAGACCCCTTTGGTAGATATTAACACCTTCTCATGATGATTTTTTTTAAATAATTGAAGTAGATACCAAATTTCAGTTAGAGATTAGTGAAAATAGAGGTGTAATTTTCTTCCCATTCAAGTTCTTGGTTCCTCTTCCTTTAGAGCATGAGGGGATGAATTTGGAGATGAGTGGGAATGACCTGGCTGAGTATGTATTGTTCCCTTTAATTCCTTTTAAAAGTCATCTTGATCAATGAGTTGTTTTTAATTTTTAAAATGATATAGACAGAAAACATTTCACATTCATATGAAAGATAACAAAAATTAATGCTGATAATCTATAAAGTATCATATATAGGGATTTGAAAACTCTTTTAAAAGTCAATTTGTATGATAGAACTCAAAGTTATAAACAGAGAATATTAGAGACTATCTATTACAATCCTCTCAATTTACAGATTAAAAAAATTTTTGACTCAATAAGTTAAGTTCCAAAGGGCACACAAATAGTTGCAGAACCAGTTTTTGAATTCAGATTCCTA
Source organism: Antechinus flavipes (assembly GCF_016432865.1). Taxonomy (NCBI): domain Eukaryota; kingdom Metazoa; phylum Chordata; class Mammalia; order Dasyuromorphia; family Dasyuridae; genus Antechinus; species Antechinus flavipes. The sequence continues at coordinate 344,655,030 of NC_067401.1, read as the reverse complement.
TTTCCTAGTGTCCTAAATACATTATATTTCTATAACTATAATAAAAATTATATAGAAACTTTTAAATCCAGGCAAAGAGAGAAAGGAAATTAATTCACTATTTTCTCTTGTAGCATCAATAGAGGCAGTGGATAAAGGAATCTGGCATGTCCATATAATAGCAAACAGCATAACAATAAGCAATTCGTTAATTTTTACAGTCACTCCAAGGGAATCTCAAAGACTATAAATTATAGAAGAATTAATCACCAATCTGTTTCAATAAAGGAAGTTCACTACACTGGTGATATCAATGATGCAGATTACATCTTTCCTATTCCTTCCTAAAAAAAAAAAATCAACATCATTTCTTCTACTTCTTTTAACAACACCCATTAGTTTTTAAACTGCATTTACTCAATTTTATGTAAATCACAATTCACTTTAAGCTAGATTACCTGAAGAATAACTTTTTGATGCAAAAGCGTTTAGTGATTAATTCAGTTCACATGATCTTGAGAGCAGGGCAGTATGTTTAACAACCATAGAAACAGGATCCATGAAAACACTCTGAAAAACATCAATGAGGAGAAATCACATCAATTTTTATCATGCTTGTAAGCAACATAAAACTTTTGGCACCTTTTGGTGCCTAAAAATGACTTTGGTACCATAATCATTATTACAATTTATGTAACATTTATCAGCTATTCAATTTAGTTGGATAGGAAAGTTATGATGCCAAAGAAGTCTGTCTTGTCAAGGGCAATTATTTTGACAAACCTTTACTCAAAGCAAAGGAAGCTAGGGTTGGAGAAGGTGGGAGGAAGAGAAACAGGTGGTCATAGCGGCACAGAAAGTCAAGTAAGAGAAGATATCTTAGCCAATGAAAATCTATCAACACCCTTGAAGAGGAACAAATTTCTCAAAACTATGTGTTCCACTGAGGTGATGGTATTATTTTCATAAAGAAAATGACAGATTTTAAAATTATCTCATTATTGAATAAAACTAAATTCAAAATTTGGAGATACATCAATCTATATACCTTGTTTAAAATATTTAAGATATTCAAACTAGTCATACATGACCTTTAAAAAAAAATCCTGAAAGATGTGTCTGGCTTTTGCAGTACTAAAAGTGGGGCCAGTATACAATCTTTAGAGGAATTTAAGGGTCTAACATGGGGCAGGGAACAAGAATGGGGGTCTGCCATCTGGCAGTACTCAGTGAAAACACAAAGCCTTTTTATGTCCTTGGCTATTTAGACAGCAGTAGGTTTCAATAGTGACATTTTGTGTGTGTGTGTGTGTGTGTGTGTGTGTGTGTGTGTGTGTGTTTTAATAAGGAAATAAAAGAAGCAATAAGTTCTTGAATCCTTTTTCTGTAATGTCCTAAGATATATTTTCAATCTCTTTACCTTACAAATATGAAAAGTACAGCATGGAAAGAGAAAAGTTACATTGGGAAGTTAGGGGATAACACTGAATGAAAAATAGAATGAAAGAGTGAAAAGGGCACTGCAATCAAGATGAGTCAAATTTGAATCCCACAACAGATCATTATTAGTCTCATAAACCTAAGCAAGGTACTTGATCTCTTTCTTTCTCTCTTAGCTTCCTTGTTTATAAAATAAAGGTAATGGACTCTATAGTTTTTCATGGTTCCTTCCAGGTGTCAATCTATGATTGAGTCAAATTCAGATATATAGGAGTTTTTACTAAACTATTTGAGCTGTAAGCTAGCCCTGTTAAAAGCCAGGGACCAAAGTTGTTTTCCCTTTCCTCCTGGAAACTGGCAGTCAGCAACTCTCACAAGCAACATGGAAAAAAGCACTTTGATAGTAAGATGATTTTCATATCCCTTTTTATTTATGTAGTATAAGTTATCAAGATCTGTACTAGGCTTTAAAAACCTTGATGTTTCAATTTTTTTTTATTTTAAACCACCCCTCCATTTAATTTATTCTTAAACCAATTTAAAATATGAACTATCTGCTTTTCATAGCTTTTCATGCTATACCTCTTTATTTATAAAGTAAATTTAAAGTTTCCAGATCAAGGCCAGTTTGAACTAAGCAGAGTAATTTTTTGTGCGTTTGTTTACTCTTGTCAGAACCAAGTTCCAAGGATGACCCCAGAGGTGAAAGACCATTGAGTAATTCACTCAGCTGGCAACTCTTCTTTGTAAGACTATTCTGATTCTAAGTTAATATGCTTGAAGAGCAACAAATACAGCACTAGGCATGGTGTTCGCCAAAGGTAGCAAGACAAAAACTGCTATTGAGAGGCTGAATGTGTCAGCTGTTCACATTGCACACAAAGACGGTGATTCAAAAATTTCACCATTATAGATCTGAACTAGAGTCTTCTTAGCCCCAGTAGTAGGTTAGAACCTAAATGCATTTAATAACAGAAATGTGATCTCTGACATTAAAGACTTCAATTTTTGTGCCTATTACTTGGAAGGAAAAAAAAAAACAGTACCTTCCCCTGCATTTCTTTCCCCTGGCAAATGTTCTCTCAAAATCCTAAAAGTGTGAGTATGTATATTGTTGTATTGGACTATAGAATGCTATACAACTCAACAGACTGATTTCAACAGTCACTCCAAGTTTTAGTCCATATTGTGCATGGCCAACGAATAAAACATAAGCCCAAACGTATTGAGGAACAAGGAGGAAGAGACAACCAGCAGCTTAAAGAATTTAAATAGTAGTCTAGAGAAGAGCAAGAAAAAGGGTAACAAAGGTGAACAAGAATATTCATTATTATAAATGGGTAATAATGACCAGCTGTTATATGTCTCCAGTCAGTTCAGAATGGGAGGAAATGGTCTTAAATTATAGCAGCCAGATCTGGTACTATATATACTAGGAAGGGAAGTTCTGACAAGTCCCCAAGGAACTCTGTGTAATCACTTTTCCTTGTGATCATGACAAAAAGAACAGACATTCATCTATCTTGTCATGCTCCAACTGGAATTCCATTTGCAAGCAAGTAGATGAACTAGTCAGGTTCTTAGAATTTGCCTCTCTACTTTTTTGCTTTTATACCAGAAACTTAAGCAATTAAGGAGAATTAAAAGAGTATGGTAAAATGTCAAAAGATAATTTAGTTAGTATCTCTTCCCCTTCTCAAAAGGAAGAATCATCTTCCTGAGTTCAAATCTAACCTCAGATATTTACTAGCTGTATGACCCTAAGCAAATCATTTAACCCTGTTTACCTCAGTTTCCTTATTTGTAAAATGAGCTGGAGAGGGAAAGAGCAAACCACCACAGTATCTGCACCAAGAAAACCTCCCAAATTCAGGCACAACTGAAACCAGTCAACAACAACAAACAGCAATCCCTCTCAAAGATGGAAGAAACAGTCTCAGATGCATCTTTGGACAGCCAGAAGGCAGTTTTAGATATGTTATTATCTCACAACTAAATAGATTCACTAAATTTTTTTTTTACTTTTAAAGATAAGATCATAATAAAAAAAATTAAAATCACTAAAATCAATGAAAATAAGCAAATCCCAGTCTGCAGAATGCAGAATACATGTACAAATCCACCAACATAATCCACTTAACCACATGGACTTACTGAATCCCAGAAGAAAATGCTTCCCAAGAGGAGATGCAAGATCCATCTTTCCTGTGCTCACCTATGATCTCCCCTTGATATGATGCATCAGATTCTCAAAGTTTCATTACTGTATGATCTGGGTCTAGAATAAAGTAAACAGGAGCACTGGACCGACTCTGCTTTGTTCCCTGGCTATAACCCTGAGTAGTCTGGCCAGGAGGATTATGTAAAGAAGCTGAGGAGTGGGGATAATGAGGGAAGTTTTCTGATAGGACAGATGGTGATCTAAGGCCTAGACAGAGAAGAGATGAGGTACTGATTGGTGAAGGAGAAAGGAAGAGAAGTGTTCAATTACAAACATCCTTACTGCTTCAATGGGGAATAGCTGAACAAGGGCAGATTTACATCTGTCCAAAACATTCCTGGTTAGGGAAGGCTTGTCTTCTGTGATCTCAGAGGTCCCCCTTATGTTTCTGTGATTCTTTTCTATGTTTCCAATGTAGATCCCATGCTTCAAAAACAAATAATATAAAATCAAGCAAACATCCTGAAGTATTTGTATAGAAATAATTCTCTTATCCAAGTCCTAGGTACTAGAATAGAGAAACAATTAGAGAGGTGAGTAGAAATGGAAAAATCAAATAGGTTTGCTTTTTTTTTAATAGAAGGAAACAATTTTTATCCTATATTTAGGGAATGTAACAGCAGCTAAGTGGCACAATGAATAAAATGGCACAGGTCAGGAGTCAGGAAAACTCACTTTCCTGAGTTCATATCTGGCCTCAGATACTTCCTAGCTGTGTGACCCAGGGCAAGTCACTTAATCTTGTTTACCTCAGCTTCCTCATTTGTAAAATTAGCTGGAGAAGTAAACAACAAATCACTCCAAATCACTTAGCCAAGAAAATCCAAAAAGAGGTCATTAAGAATTAGACACAACTCAAAAAACTGAACAACAAAAAAGGATATGTTAGCCTGGTGTTCCAATTTTAAGATTAATGAAATGGGACCTTAGACCTATACTCAAATGAATTTAAACATTTCTTAAGACTTTAGTCTTGAAGATGGCGGAGAGGAAATACACTTCTGTGTAATCTCCGTGTTTTTCTCTCACTATTCATTTCATTTCATGCCTCTGAATTAATGCTCGACTGAAAAAAAAACCATACAATTACTTACCAAGAGAAACCATCCTTGAGACTCGTCAAGAAAGGTCTGTTTTTGCGCGAGGGCGGGGACGGTATTTGGAAGCAGTCTGCGGGTAGCAGCAGCTGCAACCAGAGCACAGATAGCAGCTCAGAACCGGGTGGAGCGGAGAGGGGGTAGGACCGCAGCCGTCTCTGCGGTGAGAGCTTTGCTATAGGAGCAAGTCAGCAGCCCAGCAGAGAAGCTAAAAACACCGGGGGTGAAGAATACAATCCCAAACAGCTGGAGTTTCTAGGGACCTGGCCACCCCTCCCCCACAGTGTCTTAGCCCGCTCGGATCTCAGAGCGCTCGGATCTCAGCGCGCAGGCGCCATAGCACAGTAGGACCTGTGCCTCACGAATACCCTGCCCCTCCCCCAAAGAAAGCAGCCTCCATTCAAGGGGTTTTTTTTCCTTCTGTTTCTTTGATAGTTTGTCTTTGATAAATAGACAGAATGAGCAAGAAACTGAAAAAGAATTTAACCCTGGACAGCTTTTATACAGATAAAGAGCAGACTCCAAACCCTGAGGAGACTAAAAACAAACAGTCCCCAGGTGAATCCCCGAAGGAGGAGACCTTATATCCCTCAGCACAGATGAATCTCATGGAGGAAATTAAAAAGGCTCTCACAAGGGAGCTAGAAGAAAAATGGGAAAAGGAGAGGGAGGCTCTGCAAAAGGAGAGGGAGGCTTGGCAAAAGAGCCTGGAGAAGTCAGTTAAAGAGAGAGTGGATAAAGAAACCAAATCCTTGAAAAATAGGATTAGTGAACTGGAAACAGAAAACAGCTCTCTAAAAAACAAAATTGGCGAAATGGAAAAAAATTCCACAGAACAAAAGAACTCAATTGGACAATTAGAAAAAGATCTTAAAAAAGTGAGTGAAAAAAATACCTCACTGAAAATCAGGGTCGAACAATTGGAATTGAATGACTCGAGGAGACAAGAAGAATCAGTCAAGCAAATCCAAAAAAATCAAACAATGGAAAAGGATGTGAAATACCTTCTGGGGAAGACAACAGACCTGGAAAACAGATCCAGGAGAGACAACCTGAGAATCATCGGACTTCCAGAAAAGTATGATGAAAAAAAAAGCCTGAACACTATCTTCCAGGAAATTATCAAAGAGAACTGCCCAGAAGTCATAGAAACAGAAGGTAAAATAGACATTGAAAGAATTCATCGATCCCCTACTGAAAGGGATCCTAAAATCAAAACACCAAGGAATATAGTGGCCAAATGCCAGAACCCTCAGGCAAAGGAAAAAATACTGCAAGCGGCTAGAAAAACCCAATTCAAGTATCAAGGAGCCACAATAAGGATCACCCAGGATCTGGCAGCATCCACATTAAAGGATCGAAGGGCCTGGAATATGATATTCCGAAAGGCTAAGGAACTTGGTATGCAACCAAAAATAACTTACCCAGCGAGATTGAGCATCTTTTTCCAGGGAAGAAGATGGTCATTCAACGAAATAAGCGAATTTCATCTATTTCTGATGAAAAAGCCAGAACTTAACAAAAAATTTGATCTACAAGCACAGAACTCAAGAGAAATCTAAAAAGGTAAAGATTAATCTTGGGAACTATATTTCGGCTGTAAAGATGTATAAAAAATACATGTATACCTTGTTCTAGAAACTAGTTGAGGAAAGGACATTGTACTAGAAAAAAGGGAAAGTGGGGGTACTACATTTCATGAAGAGGCAAAGAAAACCTAGTATATCTGAGAGAAAGAATGGAGAGGAATGAAAATAGTGAGTATTTTACTGCTTTCAGAATTGGCAGTAAGAGAAGAATTTTAGACATATTCAATCTATGGTGAAACTTCTCCCACCTCATTGAAAAGTGAGAAGGGAAAAGTGAAAAAGGAAGGAATAAGCTAAGTGGAAGGGAATACGGGAACTGGGAGGGAAAGGGGTAAGTTGGGGGGGGGGACTCTAAGGGGAGGGGAGGGATACTGAAAAAGGGAGGGCTGTGAGAAGCAAGGGGAGCTCACAAGCTTAATACTGGGAAGGGGGGTAAGGGAGGGGGTAAGGGAGTAAGAAGGGAGAAAAGCATAAACCGGGGTCAACAAGATGGCAAGTAATACAGAATTGGTCATTTTAACCATAAATGTGAACGGGGTAAACTCCTCTATAAAGAGGAAGCGGTTAGCAGAATGGATTAAAAGCCAGAATCCTACAATATGTTGTATACAGGAAACACACCTGAAGCGGGGTGATACATGCAGGTTAAAGGTAAAAGGTTGGAGCAAAATCTACTATGCTTCAGGTGAAGCCAAAAAAGCAGGGGTAGCCATCCTGATCTCAGATCAAGCTAAAGCAAAAATTGATCTAATCAAAAGAGATAAGGAAGGGCACTATATCTTGCTAAAGGGTAGAATGAATAATGAAGAAGTATCTATATTAAATATATATGCACCAAGTAGTGTAGCATCTAAATTCCTAAAAGAGAAATTAAGAGAGCTGCAAGAAGAAATAGACAGTAAAACTATAATAGTGGGAGATCTCAACCTTGCACTCTCAGAATTAGATAAATCAAACCACAAAATAAATAAGAAAGAAGTCAAAGAGATAAATAGAATACTAGAAAAATTAGATATGATAGATCTCTGGAGAAAATGTAATGGGGACAGAAAGGAGTACACCTTCTTTTCAGCAGTTCATGGAACTTATACAAAAATTGATCATATATTAGGACATAAAAACCTCAAACTCAAATGCAGTAAGGCAGAAATAGTGAATGCATCCTTTTCAGACCATGATGCATTGAAAATTACATTCAATAAAAAGCCACAGGAAAGTAGACCAAAAAATAATTGGAAACTAAATAATCTCATACTAAAGAATGATTGGGTGAAACAGCAAATTATAGACATAATTAATAACTTCATCCAAGAAAATGATAATAATGAGACATCATACCAAAATGTATGGGATGCAGCCAAAGCGGTAATAAGGGGAAATCTCATATCTCTAGAGGCCTATTTGTATAAAATAGAGAAAGAGAAGGTCAATGAATTGGGCTTGCAACTAAAAATGCTAGAAAAGGAACAAATTAAAAACCCCCAATCAAACACTAAACTTGAAATTCAAAAAATAAAAGGAGAGATCAATAAAATTGAAAGTAAAAAAACTATTGAATTGATTAATAAAACTAAGAGTTGGTTCTATGAAAAAACCAACAAAATAGACAAACCCTTAGTAAATCTGATTAAAAAAAGGAAAGAGGAAAATCAAATTGTTAGTCTTAAAAATGAAAAGGGAGAACTCACCACTAACGAAGAGGAAATTAGAGCAATAATTAGGAGTTACTTTGCCCAACTTTACGCCAATAAATTCGACAACTTAAATGAAATAGAAGAATACCTCCAAAAATATAGCTTACCTAAACTAACAGAGGAAGAAGTAAATATCCTAAACACTCCTATCTCAGAAAAAGAAATAGAACAAACTATCAATCAACTCCCTAAGAAAAAAACCCCAGGACCAGATGGATTTACATCTGAATTCTATCAAACATTTAAAGATCAATTAACTCCAATGCTAAATAAACTATTTGAAGAAGTAGGGATTGAAGGAGTCCTACCAAACTCCTTTTATGACACAGATATGGTACTGATACCTAAACCAGGTAGGCTGAAAACAGAGAAAGAAAATTATAGACCAATCTCCCTAATGAATATTGATGCTAAAATCTTAAATAAAATATTAGCAAAAAGATTACAGAAAATCATCCCCAGGATAATACACTATGACCAAGTAGGATTTATACCAGGAATGCAGGGCTGGTTCAATATTAGGAAAACTATTAACATAATTGACTATATCAACAACCAACCAAACAAAAACCATATGATCATTTCAATAGATGCAGAAAAAGCATTTGATAAAATCCAACAGCCATTCCTAATAAAAACACTTGAGAGCATAGGAATAAAAGGACTTTTCCTTAAAATAGTTAGGAGCATATATTTTAAACCTTCAGTAAGCATCATATGCAATGGGGAAAAACTGGAACCTTTCCCGGTAAGATCTGGAGTGAAGCAAGGTTGCCCACTATCACCATTATTATTCAATATTGTATTAGAAACACTGGCCTCTGCAATAAGAGTCGAGAAAGAGATTAAAGGAATTAGAGTAGGCAATGAGGAAACCAAACTATCACTCTTTGCAGATGATATGATGGTATACCTAGAAAACCCCAGAGATTCTACTAAAAAGCTATTAGAAATAATTCATAATTTTAGCAAAGTAGCAGGATACAAAATAAATCCCCATAAATCCTCAGCATTCTTATACACCACCAACAAAATCCAAGAGCAAGAGATACAAAGAGAAATTCCATTCAAAATAACTGTTGATAGCATAAAATATTTGGGAATCTACCTACCAAAGGAAAGTCAGGAATTATATGAGCAAAATTACAAAAAAGTTTTCACACAAATAAAGTCAGACTTAAATAATTGGAAAAATATTAAGTGCTCTTGGATAGGCCGAGCAAATATAATAAAGATGACAATACTCCCTAAACTAATCTATTTATTTAGTGCTATACCAATCAGACTTCCAAGAAAATATTTTAATGATTTAGAAAAAATAACAACAAAATTCATATGGAACAATAAAAAGTCGAGAATCTCAAGGGAATTAATGAAAAAAAAATCAAATGAAGGTGGTCTAGCTGTACCTGATCTAAAATTATATTATAAAGCAGCAGTCACCAAAACCATCTGGTATTGGCTTAGAAATAGATTAGTTGATCAGTGGAAAAGGTTAGGTTCACAAGACAGAATAGTCAACTATAGCAATCTAGTGTTTGACAAACCCAAAGATTCTAAATTTTGGGATAAGATTTCATTATTTGATAAAAACTGCTGGGATAACTGGAAATTAGTATGGCAGAAATTAGGCAAGGACCCACACTTAACACCACATACCAAGATAAGATCAAAATGGGTCCATGACCTAGGCATAAAGAACGAGATTATAAATAAATTAGAAGAACATAGGATAGTTTATCTCTCAGACTTGTGGAGGAGAAAGAAATTTGTGACCAAAGATGAACTAGAGACCATTACCAATCACAAAATAGAAAATTTTGATTATATCAAATTAAAAAGCCTTTGTACAAACAGAACGAATGCAAACAAGATTAGTAGGGAAGTAACTAACTGGGAAAACATCTTTACAATTAAAGGTTCTGATAAAGGCCTCATTTCCAAAATATATAGAGAACTGACTCAAATTTATAAAAAATCAAGCCATTCTCCAATTGATAAATGGTCAAAGGATATGAACAGACAATTTTCAGATGAAGAAATTGAAACTATTACCACTCACATGAAAGAGTGTTCCAAATCACTATTGATCAGAGAAATGCAAATTAAGACAACTCTGAGATATCACTACACTCCTGTCAGATTGGCTAAGATGACAGGAAAAAACAATGATGAATGTTGGAGGGGATGCGGGAAAACGGGGACATTGATGCATTGTTGGTGGAGTTGTGAACGAATCCAGCCATTCTGGAGAGCGATCTGGAATTATGCCCAAAAAGTTATCAAACTGTGCATACCCTTTGATCCAACAGTGTTTCTATTGGGCTTATACCCCAAAGAGATACTAAAAAAGGGAAGGGGACCTGTATGTGCCAAAATGTTTGTAGCAGCCCTGTTTGTAGTGGCTAGAAACTGGAAAATGAATGGATGCCCATCAATTGGAGAATGGCTGGGTAAATTGTGGTATATGAACGTTATGGAATATTATTGCTCTGTAAGGAATGACCAGCAGGATGAATACAGAGAGGCTTGGAGAGACCTACATGGACTGATGCTAAGTGAGATGAGCAGAACCAGGAGATCATTATACACTTCGACAACGATATTGTATGAGGATGTATTCTGATGGAAGTGGATTTCTCTGACAAAGAGACTTAACTGAGTTTCATTGGAGAAATGATGGACAGAAACAGCTACACCCAAAGAAGGAATACTGGGAAATGAATGTGAACTATTTGCAATTTTGATTTTCTTCCCGAGTTATTTTTACCTTCTGAATCCAATTCTCCCTGTGCAACAAGAGAACTGTTTGGTTCTGCAAATATGTATTGTATCTAGGATATACTGCAACATGTTTAGCATATATAGGACTGCTTGCCATCCTGGGGGGGGGGGGGAGGAGGGAGGGAGGGGAAAAAAACGAAACATAAGTGATTGCAAGGGATAATGTCGTGTAGAAATTATCCTGGCATGGATTCTGTCAATGCGAAGTTATTATTAAATAAAATAAAATTTATTATATAAAAAAAAAAAAAAAAAAAAAAAAAAAAAAAAAAGACTTTAGTCTTAACGTATTGTGCTAGGTGAGTGTGGAAAGAAAGAAAAAAGAAGGAAGGAAGGAAGGAAGGAAGGAAGGAAGGAAGGAAGGAAGGAAGGAAGGAAGGGAGGAAGGAAGGAAGGAAGGAAAAAGGGAAGGAGGAAAAGAGGGAGGGAGGAAAGGAGGGAAGAAAGAAGGAAGGAAGGAAGGGAAGAGAGGGAAGGAAGAGGGAGAAAAGGAAGGGAGAGGAAGGAGGGAAGGAAAAGAAAAGAAAATATCTCCTGCCTTCAAGTAACTTAAATTCTTCACATATATACAATTTTAAACCTTTTCCAGGGATTAGCATAAAGTGGCAGGTGAATACAAATGTATGACTGTAGGTAAAGAGGGAAAAAGAAAAATGCAAATAAGTTTTAATGGATTTGGAGATCAGTGAGCAGAAAAACAGCAAGATTTTATATCTATCTTTTGTTTTTATTTCACCTGAACTGCTCAACTATCTCTATGTAAAACGGTTTACAATTGGCTTATTCTATTTGCTGAAAGAAAGGTAGTGAGAGACATGCATTATAAAAATTCAAATGCCTATTGTATAACTGCCTCCTCTTAAAATGTGATCTTAAGGACTTTCATAATAAGTAAGTATTAAGGAATCAATCTATTACAAAAAATGTCAAAAATAAAATCACAACTATCCTTAAAGAAATCAAAACTAAACTCTTTCCAATACCAAAACTTAAATATAAAACTTGTATATTTTCTCCTAAACTGGCTTTGGTTTTCTCAATTCAATGAACCATGCTCAAAATACATGAACTATGTGTCACAAAGCTTATTTCTATTCATGAGGAGACTTGAACCCACATTGTCTAAAGAAGGAGGCAAATGGACTGTCTGGTCTCCATAGTGATTATGCCCTGGGTAGTTAATCCTTTTTAACACAGTAGGGAAAAAACAAGCTGCTAAGGGCTTCTATAAGCTAGGCATCAATTGTCCAAGCATCACTGGTATTTCAACTGAATTGGGCCCTTCACATAAGATGAATAAATACATAGATCTGCAGCAAGAAGTGCCTGTGAAGTAGGGTCTCAATCAGAATGTAAACTAATTAGAAGTTCAACAGCCAAAAGGATAGAAGGAAAAAGCCATAAATTCCACAGAAAAAAATAGCACAACTTTTCACATCGTTCATCGCCTTCCTCAGCAAATTTATTACAAAAAGAGCCTAAGCATTCACACCTGTTTTATAAGAAATCATGACATCTGCAACAGTGCTTACAAGCCTTATGTGGTAATTTTAGTCAGAGTAGGAGATCAATTCTAACTAAATCCGAGAGCATCCATACTCCAGGGAAATAGTGTCAGAATTTCTGAAGTGGTTGAAATATAGTTTTATGGAAAGTTATAAAAATTCAATCTTTAACATAAATACCATATCCCTCATCATCCAGAGGACTTATGAAAGCACCCATCTGTATACTGTGTTCTACACAGCAAGGTAGACACATGGTCTCTAGCCCTTAGGATTTTACAATCTACAAAAATATTTTTTAAGATATATGGTCAGGTGCCAACTGTAGAAACACTGAACATACACAAGTTAAAACAGAGGTTGTAGTACGTACAGGATATAGTACAAATGCCTCTGGCAAAGAGGGGAACCATGAGTAACTTGGAAGTTAAACACAGTGGAGTAGGGAATAACATTTCAGAATTGGTAGAAAAGAGGAAAGTAGCTTGTTTTGAAAGGGATGATAAAATCTCAGGGAAGACTCCAAAGCACTTTATTAAATGAAAGCTCTGATGACTTAAGTTGAGGTGGGGAGAAGAATACAAAAAATAAATTAAAGTGATCAAAAATAACTGGTGATGACACTTTTGGAGCTTAGCAACCCCTTTTTATTTAAGGTGGAAACAGATTTAAAGTGGAGTGACTTACCTAGAATCACACAGTGAGAAATCAAACAGTAGTACACAGTCACTGATTCCTGATTTAATGACCTTTCTATCATACCATGATGCCTTCCCATTAGTCCAGTGCTTTAGTCCCTGGGCAATACTGGGGAGATTTCTGATAAGTAGAAGGAAACAAGTATTTATTAAGTGGCTACCATTTATTGTACTAAGAGATTTAACTAATATTATCTCATTTGATTGGATATTATCTCTATTTTACAATGAGTTAAATTGAAGCACAAGAGATTAAGTTACTTGCCCCCAAAAGAATCTGAGAACAAATCTGAACCCAGGTCTTTCTGACTTCAGACACAATGCTATTTATGGAACTACTTAAAGAAGAAATATAAAGATGGAAGTTCAAACCCAGTAAGAATTTCCCTGAAAATCCAATCTTAAAAAATATTTCTACTTAAATGGGGAGGGAGCAGGGGGTGAGAATCTCTTACACATGTCTCATGAAACAAACACAGTCAAAAAAGTGAATTTCATTCAATTTAAGGGTTTATTATGTTTCAGGCACTTTCTAAACAAAAGGTAAATAAATACTTGTTAGACAAATTGTATAAGAAGTTTTTGTTCAAGTATTCATTGTACTAGGTGGCCTTGAAGTCTCTTTAAGCTCTGAGATTGTGAATTTCTTAAAAAAAAAAAAAAAAAAAAAGATCTAGAAGTAGAAAGGGGAACAAGGATGGTGGCACATATTCCAGGGCATCCTTATAATGCAGTATGAAATGTAGGAGTTGATTTATAACAATAGCAATCCCATTCAGAAGAACAAAATAATAGTAGAAAGGGATCTGGTCAGAAGTTGACTCAATTCAAGTCCTAATTCTTAACACTTATGCACCAGTCTTTCTTATCTGTTAAATATAGAGAAAAATACTTGTACTGCCTTCATCACAAAGTACTTGTGAGGGAAAAGTCAAGTAATGTGAGTTGTTACCATCATTATAGAACTTTAACAATGGCAATGTTGCATGATCAAAAAGATAAGCAAAGTACACACTTATGAAGGAGAGGAAATGGAAAACAGGGAGTCTGGCAGGAGATTGTCAGAACAAGAAGCAATACGTATCTTAGCACAGAGAATGATATTGAGAAATTGGGCTATCTTCTATACTGATTGCAACATAGACATGGACAGAAGGAACAAATATGGGAATATATCAGTTGAGATTTGGGGTTTTTAAAATATATATACCAATCATTTATTTAAGCAGCTATTATGTGCTGAGTACTACTATTACTACTACTACTACTACTACTACTACTACTACTACTACTACTACATGGGAGGGGTATGAAGAAAAGCAAAAATAAAATCACTGCTCTCAAGGAATTCGTGTTTTAATGGGTCTAATACACAGGTACGCAGAAGATATAGATAGATAGATAGATAGATAGATAGATAGATAGATAGATAGATATGTGACTTGCCCAGGCTCACAAAGTGTCTGAGGCCAGATATGACCTTGTATAGAAAGAATATTTATAATGAAACTATTCAAAATCATTTTTAAAAATTAGACATTCTGATTAACTGTAATGGACTTGACTCTTCTCAACAAGACAATGATTAAAGATAACTAATAGACTTGTGATGGAGAGAGCTATCTGCATCCAGAGAAAGAACTATGGAGACTGAATGCAGATCACAACATAGTATTTTCCTTTGTTGTTGATGTTGTTATTTGTTTGCTTGCTTATTTTTCTTTTTCATTTTTCCCCCTTTTGATATGACTTTTCTTGCACAGCATGATATATGTGGAAATATGTTTAGAAAAATTGCACATGTATAACCATTACTTGTTGAATAGAAGGAGAGGGAGAGGGGGAGGAAGGGAAAAACATTTAGAACACAAGGTTTTGCAAGGGTGAATGTTGAAAACTATCTTTACATGTTTTTTTAAAAATAAAATACTATTTTAAAATTTTTAATCAAATTCTTTGAAGTTTAGCAAATTGGTATAATACAAAGGGAATCAGGGTTTGAATCTTGATTGTGTGAAATAGTTGTCATTTAACTTCTAGAAACTATTTCATTTTCTTCATTTATAAAATGAGGATAGTCTTAACTGCATCATTTAACTCATACCGTTATTCAGAAGAAAGTATTTTGTAAGTATTTACACAGTGTTTAAAGGCAAGCCAATAATAACAATTTAGCAACATTTTATATGCTAAGACTATAGAGTTCTGATTTTCATGAATTCTTTTTCTGTTATAATTATTCTTTCCACATCATATCTTTCCTCATCATAATTTCAATATATCACAGGTCAGCATAAAAAATTAAATGGGAATTTGGCAGGGAGTTTTGCAGAAGCCACAGATAACACGCAATGGCCAGCAGATGACATAGGAAAAGTTTAGAAAATCTGAAATGCAGAAACGATATGTATTATATAGTATTGTACATGTAAAGTATTTGTAATATCAACATATTTTATCTTTTAATACCATAATAATTAAGACTTCTTTGGTATTATTGATTTTATGCAGAGTTTCCAGATTGTAAGGGCACTACACTCCTGATCCCTATGATGTGGAATGAAAAACTGCATATAGGTTTGATGAAATTTATGTAAATGAGCATGGTCCTTTGCTCCATGTAACAATGTTAAATTTTAGCATTTGTAAAGTTATTCAATTCAAGCAATCTATGCATCAATACAAGTGGAAAATGTGGCATTAATTAAAATTATAGAAGTACAAAAGAAAACACAGTTCACTTAAAATCTATTTAAGCAGAATAATTTTCATAGCCAGTTTGCTCTTAAGGTCAGAATCCAAAAATTTTTTAAGAGAAAAAAATTATTTCTGGTTAGGTATTGATTGTGCAGACAAGTGTGTATATCATGTGCTCACTAAAAGCGTATGTGTAGCTTTTTTTTTTTTAACTGAGAATCTCTTTCCTGGAGGAGAAAAATTCCAAGGAGGATTTGCCCCACATCTTTCAAAGAGCAGTCATGTGAACATGAAATGCCAGTAAAAAAGAATCCCTTTGCAAAGATAGACAGTGAACCCATTGCTATATCTTAAATCCTCAGTACATGGGCATGGCTCAGCAGCTCAGCTTGAAATTCCAAATCCAAAAGAAAGAGTGAAAATAATTCATTCCTTCCTCACCCCCAACAGCATGTGCTTTAGTATAAAGAGATCCCAAAGGATCAGATTCAAGGCTGAAAAAATTTTAGTTAACAGCATCCAAATTTCTCCTTTTATAGAAGAGAAACTGAGGCCCAGAAAAATTATGAAGCCTGGATGACTTCTGGAGGTCTTCTGACTGCAAAGATATTTTGTGCTCCACAGCACTATACCCCATAAGTATCCCCATTCTTAGTATTCTAGTTTGCGGTTTGATAAAGAGTTTTATAAATAGTTAAGAATAGATCTTTTTTTCCCTATTATTTTGTATCCCCAATGTTTAAAAAATAAACCCTAAAAGACAGAGTCAGAGAAAGAATGGAAAAACTTGGAAAACAATCATCTTTAAATATAACTAGTTTATATTAAGTTGTAGATTATTGCCTAAATAAGGGTTAATGCCAAACTAAGTTCAATTAAACAATCATCAGTTTCAAATGCAATCTCTACTCTTATTGATCTGTAATTTTTTCTTCAGAAAATCAGTTCATTACTAATCTTCTGGGAATAAATTATTATTAAAAAAAAACTCAAAATTTGTGAAATTCTAACATCATGATTCTATTACTGTAAGAGTACCCCATAATATTATCAACCTTCTGTGGGAGCTTGTATGGCACAAAGGGAAAAATTACCTTGAAATAAGTTTCTACTCCCTGACTCATGCAGAAATCTAGGGAAAACCTCTGCACTGTATAGATTAAATGTCAGCAAACAAAGCAAAACATCAAAAAACCTATTCACAAACACATAACAAGTAGGATCCTTAGATGAATGCTTCCAAGAGTTCTAATCTCAATCCAATGCACCAAGCACAGAATAGGCGATTACTAAATACAAGATACTGGGCTAGGTGTGAGGATATGATAACAATCAAAATCCTCCAAAGAGCTTATATTCAACTAGAAGGACCAAACATATACATGGGCAAATAAATTAATTTGAGGAGAGAAAAAATATGTCCTGTGTGCAAGGCTCAGGGAAGGTCTCTAGAAAGTGGAACATGAGCTGAGCCTTAAAAAATTTGTAGGATCAGAAGTGAAGAAAAGAGTACATTCCAGACAATGATTGGTCAAAGATGAAGAAATCAAGAAAGAAATATTGGATTCAGAGAACAGCTAGAAAACTACTTTGTCTGGAACTATAGTAGATGAAAGATAATAATATGAAAAAAAATTAAAAGGTAGGTGAAAACAAGATGATAGAGGGTTTCAAATGCTAGGCTGAAGAGTGTGCCTTTTATCCTAGAGACAATTGGAAAGCACTAAAAAATCTCAGTAGAGCAGTTATGTGGTCAGATCTGTATCTCAGGAATATTCATTTTGGATATAAAGGATTAAAATGGGGGAAGACCGGAAGCAAAGAAATGGAGCTACTGCAATAGTCCAAGGGAAATGCAAAATGAAACACAAAATAGTCCAGAGAATACCTGGCCATATGAATTGAGGAAAGGGGATGAAAACCAGTTGCCTGCTTCTTGTGGCAGCTTCTCTCAGGACAGCACCTGCAGGTTTGCTAGGTTCCAAGCAAGCTTCCCACATGTTTTTCCCATACTTGGACATGGTCTCAAAGCTCTCTTCAGCTGACACCAATCTATTTTCTGTCCATAATTCACCTCACAATTTTTCTTCTCTCAATGCTGGGGCATTCTTCTGCTCACTGGACAGAAGTATCTCACTGTCTCTTTTCTCCCTCTAGAGGGATTCTTTTTGCTTTGACTTTGACATCCTTTTATCTTATTTATAAGCCCAACCTTTTATGGGCAAGAGTTATCCCTTCTCTTTGCTGAAAATTAAAAATTGATGACATTTCTTACCTAATGATTTGATCACAGGTAAAGTTTTGGCTGAAGAAGGAAATGGCAAACCACATCTGTACCTTTAACAAGAAAATCCCAAATGGGATAATGAAGAATTGGGCATGACTGAAAAAGGAATGAACTTACAACAACAAAGATTTTGACCACCCATTCTTGGAATACTATTAATATATGCTATACAGAAATCCTCCTCAGAATAAATGGGTTATAATCACATAGAGTACCTCTCCTACCTGAAAGACTGCCTATTGTGAACTGAGAACCGACTCTTGGAGGAGAAAGAAACTCAGCACTTGAGATCCTGCACAGATCCAGAATAGAAGGGTGAGTGCGATTAGGCAGACATGGTCAATCAGCTCCTTAATCTCTTTTTATAATCCCATATCGACTCCCATCAAAAGTAGTTAGATCACAACAGCTAGCTCTACATCCTATCTATAATCAGTTCAGATAATCAGGAGGATCTTGGTTTCCTCAGTCCTTGTCCTTGTCCCTACAGAAACTTGTTTTTTATCATTATGACCATCAAAAGCATCTCTCTCATCTCATTTCTCCTGACTTACTGGCTTTTTCCCTGAGACTAAAAAACATAACCAATCTTTAAAATAATATTCATTTGGAAGAAAGCAGAACTAAGTGAACAATATTCACATGAATCATAATTATGTAAGTGAAAAGAACACTAAAATGAAACACAAAATTAAATAATTGTAATGAGCAAAATTGGCCTCCAGAAGAGACAAGGAAAGACATCCCTTTTTTTTTCAGTAGAGAAATGGGAGAAAGACAGGCATGGAATTTTACAAAAACTGTCATATGAGGCCACTGTATTAGTTGGTTTTGCTTAATGGGTTTTTTTTTTTTTTGTTACAATGAAGAGCTAATGGGCAGGAGTTAGGGGAGAGAGAAAGAATCTTATATCCCTCAATTCCTATGTTGTAAAAAAAAAAAAAAAAGAAAAGATTTCAATAAAGCTTTTTTATTACTAAACAAATAAAATTCACTAGACTTTGCCACTCTGAGTTTTCATCCTATTATCTCTTTAGCACAGTGGATAGAATACTGGACTAAGACTTAGGAACACCTATATTCAAATCTAGCCTCAGACACTACTAGCTATGTCACCCTGAGTAAGTCACTCAACTTAGTTTCCCCAGATGTAAACTAGGGAAACAAAAGCACCTGTATCACAGAGTTTTTATGAGGATCAAACAAGATAGTATTTGTCAAAAGCACTTAGCCCACTACTCAGCACATAGCAGATATTAATAAATAAATGCTAGTTGCCTTTCCTTTCTCCTCCTTCTCACCTTTACAGCGAAACTTCAATTTTAAAATGTAATCTACACTGGGATACATTTTCTTACCACCCAATCACTTCTCAACCACTTGCAATCTGGCTTCAAACCAGGACACTTGAGTGAATTTGCTCTCATTAATATTATCAACAATCTCTCAACAACTACACCCAAAACCTTTTTCTCATTCCTGTATTTCACTTCCCTGAAGCTTCCAACACTGATGAATACTTCTTACTCTTAGATATCTTCTCCATTAGGGTCTATAATACTGATTTCTCCAGATTCTCCTCTAATCTTTCTAACCATTTCCCCAATTTCCTTTGCTGGATCATCCTCCATATGGACTCCTAAAAGTAGATATTATTTAAGGTTCTTATCTTATCAATTCTATTCTGTCAACATACTCTTAGTGACATTGTAAGTTCCCATGAGTTCATTTGTCATCTCTATATAGATGACTTACAATTCTACATAGCCCATTAAAAATCTCTCTCCTGAACTTTAAGCCCATATTTCTAACTGTCTGCTGCATATATCTACTTGGATATTCCACTGGTATCTTAAATTGAATATGTCCAAAATAGAACACATCACCCTCAATGTTAAATTCTTCCCTCCTCTACATTTCCCTTTATCTTTTTAGAATATCCCATATCTTTCAATCACTGAAGTTTGCAACACTAGAATTATTCATGATGCTTCACTCTCATTCTCAACATGCAAGTAATTGACATGTCTTGTCGAATCTATCCCCAGAACATCTCTTACACCTGTTGTTTTCTCTCCATTCACATGGCCACCACCCTAATTTAGACTTTTATCAACTCTCCCTTAGAGACTACTACAACAGCCTCTTATTAATCTCCCTATTTCTAATCTCTACTCTCTCCAATTCTCCCTCCACAGAGCTTCCAAAATAATTCTTATTCCATAGCACAGCCCTGACAATTTCTCCTAGTCAAAAACCTTCAAGGTCTTCTTATTGATTTCAGGATAAAACATAAAGTACTCAATATGCTGAAATCTTGCTTCCCACCTTCCTTTCTAGAGTTATTTGCATGATTCCTTTTCATAAATTATTCTAGCCCAGATAGCTTGTTTCTTTGAACTTGATCTTCATTTCCCATTTTGGTATCTTTCCACAAGGCATCAGCCATTCAATCCTTTCTCAACCCTATCTCTGAAAAACTCTAAGCTTCTTTCATGGCATAGCATACTTCCTATGCAAAAGTCCTTACTAATTCTTCCTAAGTACCCATACTTTCTCTCTTCCTTCAAGTGACCTTGAATTTATTTATTCCATAGTCCATAGAATTTAGAGGTGGATGGAAGCTAGAGATTAACTATTGTAATCTCCTTGTTTTACAGATGAGGCCCAGAGAGAAGTAATTTGCTTAAGATTATGCCTGATTTTAACATTTTGTTTAGTTATTTACATTTGTTTATTGCTTATACCTTTCTCTCCTTCAAAAGTTCTAATCTCCCTAGCGTAATAGGATTTAAGATACAAGGTCATTTTTATTATTTTTATATGTTGTGGGTTTATAGCCTTAAAACAGTTTTTAAGCAAGACTTCAACTATTTTGAGTACATCCTTGAACAAAAAAAATCTCTTAGTCATTTTAGCTAAGCTTCTCTGAACCTTCTATAATGTCATCCATAGAAGATAAAGAAACTAGATTTAATCAATAAAGTCTTTATTAAATGCCTTTTTAATGTCAGGTACAATGCAAGGTACTAGAAATAGAGAAACAAAAGTTAAGAGGTCAGCCCTCTAGAGCTTTACATTCTGTTAACAACCAAATATAATAGTTCCATTGTGAACAAGATCAATACAATGTTTGTCACTTTCTTTCTACAAGACCCTTCCTGATAAAATATAGTATTGTTATTTAACTCTGAGTAGACTGAATCAATGTCTCTTGATAATAAAGTGATTGCAATCTCTGTCCTAGGATAACTATCAACTTATCAATAGTATGTATTATTTTTCTACAAATATTGCAAACAACTTCTGCTTATACCAAAGATAATCTTCCAACTTTCTGCCTCTTATGCAGAAAGAGGACTCAACATTTCTGCCAGTCAATCACTTGGGAAGAGATGAGACACTCAATCTAGGAGAGAAAGCAGAGAGAGCTTCAATCTAGCATATGAATCTCAGAAAAGAAAAGAAAATGTTAGTTTACTCTCAGTTAATGATTGGTGTTTCCTCATCTTAGATTAAAGATATTTCTCTGGAATCAGGAAATCTGTCACTCATCCTCAATGTACTAATACAGCAACTGAATCTAGAAATTATATTGGGCACTTTGGAGGAATAAAAGAAACTAGATTATTCCCATCTTCAGTTATAAAAGTGATCTAGAAGACTATAAACATATTTTCAGGGCAAATGGCAAGAGAAGATTTATAAAGCAAGACATAAAAGTAAGCAATACTGCATATAAATTAAAGGGTAGAGTCACCAATGGGAAGAGCATCAGGAATTTGAAGAAATGAATTATAATTCAGGCTTTTCTCCTATTTAACTTGGAAAAGTCATTTAATTTCATTGGACTTTGGCTTTTCTTATCTAGATTCCAGATTTACATGCTTCCTGACTGAGCCTTGCAAAACACATTCAAAGTAATAACGTTCAATTCTTTGAAAAATGAAAATTAGTATTTTTAAAAGTATTCTAAAACTTTTATTAAAGCAAGAGACTGGTATTGGAGGACAATCTCTTTATCTTACACTTTATCACGTACACTTACAATCTCTTTATCCAAATTTCCACACATGCTTCAGAGTCTTCACTGGACTGATCACATTTTAAGAGTAACTTCCTAACTCCCAATTCCAAAACAAAATGAAACAAAAAAAAAAAAGAAAAGAAAAGAGATGTGATTTTATTTGTAATACAATATGATTTACAATCAGTTTATGTGTTACAAGGTTACAAAGAGGACAGAAGCCGATAGTTATGTTTCTATTAAAAATCAACATAACTGACAAAATTTAGTCTGACTGAAAAGGAAACCAGACTTTGTTCGGTCTATATCTGCTCTTAACATTTTCCATAACTGTCAGTGTGGCATTTCATCATCAATAAGAGATATGACAAAAATAAAATGTGTTGAACATTTGCCTAACTTCCCATCTATACTCTCAGGAGAGAAGGAATGTGGAGAATTTTTAGTTTGGAGTTGTTTAAATAAACAAAAGCTCATTTTGTTCACTAATCTTTAAGAGTTTATTGAGCACTAAAAAAATTTTTTTTTACCACATTGGTCACTACTGTATTAGAAAGAAATATAGATTTTGTACCTAGCAGTGCTAGGACAAATAAAAACAATTCCAATTTGGTGATACTGAATGTGTCAAAAACAGAAATTAAAATTCAGAAATACTTTGAGAGCAGTAGAAAACTACTCAGTTTTGTTACCCTAGGCAATGTGGAAAACCCCAAAACAGTGATTCAGCAATACCATATTCTCTGAGATTTCTATAAATAATCACAACGTTAAGGGACTATTTTAAACTATTTGTGTACTTCTACCTACTAATTTTCTATGAATTACATGCTTGACCAAATAAATGTAAAGCCAAAAAAGAAATATGCCAGTGTAGGAGCCATGACTCTGTCATTCATAACTGAAACACACAGTGACCATCATATATTATTTACACTTCTCACAAAACTCCTAAGGAATTAGCCATTTCTGCTGAATTGTAAAGAGAATTAATCATTCTGTTTAAACAAGATATTCCCTACATAAGAATGGGTTTATTTTTTGATGCAGAGGGTTCAGGAAAGAACTTCAATATTTTAAGTGATGCTTAACTTTATTTGAAATATTAAAGTTTAAAATTCAACTGTCAAATTGTAGGACTTTCACTCAGAAGAAAACAGGCATCATGGGAAATTAATAATTGACAAATCAAAAAATACACTAGTTTTCTTTCACACTGCAGCCATCCTAAATACACCAGAAGAATAAATTTAGAACAACTTTAATGAATAAATATAGAATATCTTAAGTGCCCAGGTTGTAAAAAAAAAAAAATGATACATCCCTGATATGCTATCTTCAACAAATTAGTGGAGTCAGCTTTTGCTAGAATTAATTGAAAAATTGAGGCAAGCAACAATACAGGACACTTATAGATAAGAGTTTTGAGAAATAAATTTGATGACAGTTAAACTTGAAAGTAATAAATTCATTTGTATACAGGGAAGTACACTGTATAAGTTAGAAAAAAAAAGAAAACAAGCATAAAACTTCAAAATAATGAACAATATTGTCTATGATTAAAATCATTTTGTACTGACATTTATAGTTTAAAAACATAGGAAAGCTATAATTCAAATCATTCCCTCCCAGACTTTAGTCAGTAACAACCTTACCTTCACCAAAACTTCTATCTTAACCAGTTTTTCCCATGGTTCTGTGTATCAGGAATAATCTCACAAAGAGGCAAAGTATATACACATATATACATACTCCTTTCTTTTCTGCCCATGGTAAGCCAGGAAACTGTGTCTAACACTTCAAAATGTTCGACCGTTAGGAGCTAAAAACAGATCCTGTGCAATGCTGGATGTATTTTTGTCTGCAAGCTACACACCCTCATCATGTTCAATTTTTTCCATTGGTGGAACAGGATGATGCAGACTTAACCAGAAAGTGGTTTTCCATGGGCCGCTTGAAATGATTAGCCTGGACAGCGTGCCATAATGCCTCAGAGCCACCAGGGAATAATTTATGACTGGGCTGTTGTTTGACCCTGCATTCCAGAATTACCACGAAAGTTCCATAGGAAAACTATTCAAAAGTTTGCTGAATAAAGGTTTACTCACTTGAAACTAGCCTCAGTTTCTTTTTAAAGCACCCTCATAGCTAAAATACACACCTAATGCCTTTTGTATGGAGCTTCAGTAAACATATATTCTCTAAAACCACAGAAGGAATGTTAGTCATAAAAGCTGCTCTCCCTCTCTCTCTTGAGAGCAGCCCTTAAAAATAATTTTATAATTTTGCAAAATGATACTGTGTATAAGCAAACTCTGTGTTCATTTCAAAGTTATTTCAGTTTTAAGTTAGCTTGAACTGCAGTGCCCTATGCTGGAAGCTCTTGTTACAACTACACAATTTTTCTACTTAATAAAAAGTAATTAAAGCACAATTTTTTCTAAAGATACCTATAATTCAGCTAATTCAGGTTTTCGCTTTTTCTAATTAAAATCATTTAGCCTAATAAAATCCTAAAATTAATTATTTTTCGACCACAGTAGCTCAATGCTAAGAGTGATGGGCTAGAGTGGAGTAAGGCCACCTAGAGTAAGATGAGACAAGAAGGAACCTAGAGTAAAGGTCTACAAGAATTTTTAATCTTTTTTTTAATCTAATTTTAAACACAATAATAGAGTTGAAAAATTTGTGAGTTTACCAAAATATTTAATACTTTACCAACTCATATGAGGGGGGAAAGCAACAACAGCTTTCATGATAATGTATTATTATATAATAAATAATAAAAGAAATATATATACATATACATCTGTTTTATGTTTATTCTATATTTTTAGAATTTTTGTGGGTTTTTTGAGAAGAGGTTTTTTGGGAGTTTTTTTTTTTAATGATTATATCACTTTTCCATCCTATTCAATTCTAGGCACAACTCAACTGTTCATCTACAATACATTTCTAAGGCATATGCATTGGCATATCAAATCAGTAGATTTACCTTTCAACTGCATAGCATATATCTCAACATTAGGTTTCTCATCCATTCAATTTTTTCAACATAGCTTTTTAGATTTCTCTTTTTGAATAAGTAAGGACCTCAGCTAGACAGCACAATAATTTCTATGAAATTAGCACAATATCATATGCAAACAGGATCTAAGAAACTTCATTTAAAGATATTTCTTCTTTTTGGATCCTACACAAGACATCCTCCATTCCTGGTGATGACATATGGTTCCATATATTAGAATACAAAGTTTCTGAAGAATCAAAAATGTGGGTGAGTGAAAAGGTAACAGAGAGAGTGCAAGTAGGCTATAAATATACTGAACAATTACCTTACACAAAAAGGGTAATAAGTGATTTTTTTATTTGTTGTTTTTTGTTATTTTTGCATAATTCCTGAAATCTTATTGAAATGGAATTCCCAGTGAAAAAACTCCCTCTATCACTGTACATCAATATTTGTTCTTCAGTTGTCTTGATGTAATTCTGACCAGTGGATATGTAAAATATATCCTACTAAACCTTCAAAAGTCAAGAGTGCTCATAAGTGTGAGCTATTGACAACATTCTTGATATTTTGGAATTTGTTTTTATTATTTAGTTTCTTTTTTATCACTGAAGTAAAGCAAGTCAAAGATCAGTTAACATAGTGATCTTACACTTATTTGCTCACCCTGTCTTCTCACTCTATCTCTATGCCAACATAGAGCTGTTCAAGTTCTGAAGGCTCAGAGCAAACAAGTGTAAAACATTCTCAGTATTCTTTCTTAAATGACAGTGATTGGAACTTTTCCCATTCATAAAATGGGAGTCATTACAAGATAAAGCTATAAGACATGCAACTTAACCCCTTTCTGAAATTAAACTCTCAAGGAAAAAAAATCACAAAGAATTACTTTGATTTTTGCCTCAACTAATTGCTTAAGTTACTCAAATGCTTCATCATTTCTTTAAAGACTACAATTTGAATTTAATGTCATTATTCTAAGGCAGATATTGAGTGAAGTCATCTTATAGATAGATAAACACATGCCTAGTAGTCATCATAATTTTCTCCCTAATATCTTACATGCCCTGAACCCCAAATACTTCTCTTGCTTCTTTTTTTAAGAGGGCAGAAGAGACTTGTTTGGTGGGAGATAGGAATGGGTTAGAGGTGCAGGTAAAAGAAAAGGGGGAAAGAATAATAATAAATCCATATAACTTAAAGGAATCTGAGGATCACTTTTTAGATTTATTAAGGTAGAAATTGTCTTTAAAAGGACAAGAAAAGACCTTCAAAAATGAATTAATTTTGAAAGGGTATATATGATTATTTAAATGAAAGCAATTAGGATGATTCAAATGCATTTCATCTTAGCATGAAAAACACACATTCAAAAAAATCTGAAAACATTATTAGAATCTGATATTAGTCACGTTAGGATTCTAAAAAAGGGCAATATTATAAAAACAATCTATCAAATGATCTTTTTAATCAATAGACAATAGCCTAATCTATTGGCTTTTCATGGGGGGAAACATAAAAAGAATAAACAATTGTCACTGAAGCAAAATTCCAAGAGATATGATATCCCATAAATGTAATAAAACTACTCTGATGCATTTACACGAATACAAGATTTAATGATAAGCAACAAAATGTAAAAATACATTAATGAAAAGAAGATATTTATCTTATACTGATTTTTTTTTAAATAGTCCAATAGCTGGGCTATATATTCCAAGCTGAAAGAAAGCACAACTCAGGAAACAATATTGCAGAATTTTCCCCAAATAAAAGCAAGACAATTCTGGAAACATATTAAGCATAATGACATTTCATCTGAGTAAATGATAATAGCTTAAGAAATTTTATTCTCAGTGGAAAACATTTTTTTAATTTAGGTCACAAAGTCCAAAGACAACCAGCCTTTTTCTGAAATCAAGTATTTCAAATAGATATTGCTTTCATGTTCAAAGATGATGCTACTGGAAGATTTAATTATCCTTGTACATAAGTATGATTTAAAATTCTATTATCTGTTGTGAACAGAATACAGGTATAATCTGTACTTAAGTCTATATTTTTTATGCGATTGCTCTGTCTTTGCCTTTTGGACTCTTTGATACCTTTGTTGGTGATATGTTGTCCTGTCTTTCATTACTATATATCAACAAGATCTGCTAATTATTAGTAACTATGATGAAATACTTATAATTTTTGTCAATCTTCAGTGGTAGTTCCTCTCTCCATGCTTTCACCATCAATCCAAAGTGATCTATCTAGGAAGAATTGCTTGGAATCTACACTTGACATTCATTTTCAATTTACAATTAAAATCCAAAGGAACTCATCTCACACCTATCAAATGGATTAAGATTATAGGAAAAGATAATGATAAATGTTGGTGGGGATATGAGGAAAATGGAATGCATTGTTGGTAGAAATGCGAACCGATTCAACTGATTCTGGAGAGCAATTTCAAATTATGCCCTATCAAACTGTGCACACCCTTTGATCTAGCAGTATCATTATTGGATCTGTATCCCAAAGAGATCATAAAAGAGGGGAAAGGACCCTGTACAAAAATGTTTGTAGTAGTTCTTTTTGTGGTATCATGAAATTGGAAAACAAATAGATGCCCATCAATTGGAGAATGGCTGAATAAGTTATGGTATTTGAATGGAAAAGTATATTATTGTTCTATAAGAAATAATGACCAGACTAATTTCCAAAAAGTCTGGAAAGTGAAGTGAGTAGAACCAAGAGTACATTGTACATAGTATTAGAAAAATTACATGATGATCAGCTGTGATGGATTTGGCTCTTTTCAACAATGAAATGATTCAAGGCAATTCTCATATAGTTGGGAGAGAAAATGCCATCCACATGCAGAGAGAGAACGATGGAGACTGAATGCAGATCAAAGCACTTTATTTTCACCTTTTTTTATTTCATTTTTTTCCTCATGATTTTCCTTTTTGTCCTGAATTTTTTTTACAACATGATTAATATAGAAATATATTTTAAATTATTGCATATGTATAACCTATGGGTTATACATATACAGACTGCTTACTGACTTGGGGAGGGGAGCAGTAAGAAAGAGAAAAAAATTGCAACTCCAAATTTCAAAAAATGAATGATGAAAACCATCTTTATATGAAAATAGACAAATAAGATAGTACTGAAATTTTTAAAAATGGTACTGATTTGCAGCCAGAATAATATTAATGCCATTGTGTTAGCTATAGTTTGGAATTTAGGTAATGGTAGTAGTGGTAACAATAATATTATTAACAACAACAATAGGTAACACTTATAGAGTGCTTTTTCCAGATTAAAAGTGCCTTAAATACATGGAAGTCTCAAAACAACCTTGTAAAATGGTTACTATAGATATTATTATCCCATTTTAGGAACCGAGGCTCTGAAAAAATGAAAAAGTCTTGCTTCCTATTTTGAGCAACATGAAGAGGACCTTTAGTGTTTATGTTTTAGAAAACTCCAACTATCATCTGTGAAATTCTATCAGTCATATTATGAGTTAGAAACAATTTCTGCTGTCATATGTCTTTAGCCTATTCTAGAGCTTGCTAACAACAACCAATTATTTGATAAGTATTTATTAAATGCCAAGAAGTGAGCTGGGCATTGTGAATACAAATCCTAAATAAAAGCCCCTGCCCTCAAGAAGCTTACAATCTATTGGGAGAAACAACACATACATATATAAGTGAACACAAATAATCCAGTAAATACAAAGTAATTTGGAGTCAAAATGTTAGTCTGATGAAACTATAGAGTGTATGGAACAGAATAACATATAATGATGTGAATATAGATTGTGAATAGTATGTGGTTTGATCTTAAGAGTCAAGAAGGAACCATTAGATTTTATTGAAAAGGAAATCTGTTTTTTAGGAATATAATTAGCAACTCTATGAATCCATGCCTTGGGAAAGGGTGGGAGCTGGATCATGTCTTTTTTTTTTTTTTTCAGAATAAAAAGTCTCTTATTTATGATCTTTTATGATAAAGACAAGAATGCTTAATCATATAAAATGCCACAATAACAAAACTTATATTTTGCAGCTCCAGGCATGTTAGACTACATGAGTTCAGAGGTTCCTTACAATTCCGAGATTCTCTGATTTTGTCTATGTCTTAGACCTGGCACATTTATTTCTTAGTGCCTTGATGTGACACAGGAATATTCTTTGATCTATTTGGTGCCATGAAGTCTAGGGAAGATCTAAGGAGGCCAATAATGCAGGCAACCCAGGCAAGATAAATGAAACCCAGGCTAAGTGTAAACATGGAACTGTTATCATCATACCAAGTTAGCACATCTTAATCAATAGTTGGAAGACTGGATTAATTAATTATTTTCTATATTTAGAAAGGGTTAAATAAATAAAATAAAGCAGGACATTATAGGATCATACATTTAGAATTGGAAGTGATGCTGAAGATCATCTAGTTTGGCTTTTTAATTTTAAGGATGAAGAAATTGAAGCTGAAAAAGATTAAGTTATTAGATCAAAATCACACTGAGTCAGAATTTGAGTGTAGATCCACAACTTTTAATCAAACATTCTTTCTACCACACAATAAAGAGAAAAGTTATTTTCATCTAGTTAAAATGATAAAACACTAAATATATCAAAGGAAATGATTGAGATATTATATTCAAGAATAAGAAATATTCATGAATAAAAGATACAACTACTAGACCTAAATGATTAGTTTAAACCCCTCACCCCCAAATATAAGAGAATGAAATTCATTATTTTTCCAGATTCCTTAAAATCTATTATGTCTAATGGTAACCAAAAGGACTCTAGATGTTGGTATACAAGATATATACTTAAAATAAAGTGGAATAGATGACAAAAACAAGAGTCAGGCCGTGATCCTGTTTAGAGTTCAACCTCCTACCTAGTGCAGGAATTAGTGTTACAACATATCTAACAAGTGACATGTTCTCCTTTAATATTGCTGTAACAAGGAGCTTACTCTATCACCTGGTATATGTTTTTTTTAAATTTACTTCATTGGATAGTTATCTTATTAGATTAAAACTTATAATTTTATAACTCTTATCCATTGGTCATGGTTTGGTACTCAAGAACAACATCGTTCTCATTTGCTCCATCTAAATATCTGAAGCCAATTAATAGGCTATCCCTAATCTACCGAGCCCCTACTGACACCCCGCCCCTCCCCAAAAAAAATCCTCCTTTATGGACTAAGCATTTTCTCCCTTCAGTTTACTCACATGACTAGTTCCTAGATTTCACACCATTCTGGTTTGTTTTTCTCTGGATGTACTAATGGAATAATAAAAAATAGAGCTGAACTAAATTAAAAAAGAGACCTAAGTTCAAAATTCCCTCTGATTACTTACTAATTGTACAACCACAGGTCACTTACTTTCTGTGTCTCAATTTCCCTATTTGTAAAATTTAATTCAACAAATACCTGTTAAGTGATTTCTTTTATGGTAGGAGATCTATGTTTTATTTCACCATATGACTTTTATGGAAATATTTTGCATAATTTCACAGGTGGTTTCTTAATGGACCCTGGGGATGAAGATAAGGAAAAGAATCAAGAGTTCAAAAGTTTTAAAAACAAATGTAAAAAAAATTGTATAAAATGTAATTGGGGAATATTTAATTAATTAATCATTTATTTGATTTTTTAAAGATGTGAGCAATTAAAGTGTTACCTATAAATTCTTGCCAGCACAACAAAGGTGGCTAATATCTTACCTTTGATCAACTAGCAGGTAAAGGTCAGTATGCAGATGCTTTAGCACAGATTAATTACTCTTTGATAGCATATGAGCAAATTACTGCTGCTGCTATCAAAGCATAGGGCACTCTCCCAGGAAGACAAGATAGAGGGGAAGCCTTTACAAAAATAGAGCAAGGTTCATTTGAACCCTTTGCTGATTTCGTGGAACATCTGAAGACAGCTATCATACAAACTATTGGTGAAAATACAGCAACAGGAATAATGATAAAACAACTTGCTAGAGAAAATACTAATGAGATTTGTAGAAGAATTATATTAGGACTACATAAGGATGAATTTTAGAGGAGATCATAAGATGCTATGCCACAGTGGGCACAAATGCCTTTTATACCCAGGCTATGATGCAGAAGTGAGAAGACAGGGTCCCTCTTGGCAAGGGACTCCCAGAGAGACTCGTCAATGCTTTTAATGTGGTAAAGTAGGGTATTTGAAATCTCAATGTTGGCATAGAGATAGAGTGAGAAGACAGGGTGAGAGAATAAGACCCAAAACCCCATGTCCAAAATGCAATAGAGACTTCCATTGGGACTCAGATTATAGATTGACTCAGGGAAACGAGAAGCGGGGCCCAGCTTCAGGGCCTCAGACAAAAAATAGGTGGAGCATGATGACAGCCAAGCTTACACCCAAAGAGTCTTTAGAAGTTCAATACTCTGATATGATCAATCAGCCAAAAAGCAATCCAATGGGAGAAAGGGACTACAATTGGGGAGAATACAGGTTTTTTAACCTGACTGAAGGGCAGTGTCCAGTGTGAGCAGCTCCAATATAATCTCCAGGTGATGTGGAAAGATCCAGGATGTGGTGAATGGAAGGCACCAGAAGGGGTAACTGCTTAGAGGAAAGAGTTTGCTTATATCTCTATAGATGGAGAAGGAATCAGATGGTACCAATCAGCCATATTTGTCTTGTCCATAGGAGAGAGACAGAAAAAGAGAAAAAAAAACTTGAAACAAAGAAAACCTAAGAAGAATCTGCCACTGAAAGAGCATGGCTGATAATGAGACTATTACAGGATTTTAAAACCAGCAGGAATCATTGGACTCCCTGAGATGAAAAATTGTTGATAAGACTGTTGCAGAACTTCAAAACAAGCAGCAATCATTGGATTCCCTGACACATGATGAGACTATTGCAGGACTTCAAAACTTGCAGGAATCATGAAGTAATGGACAATAAATTGGTTTTTGGACTATTTCTAGGACTAATGGACATGTATAATTCCTCATGTTGATTCATGTTTTTTGTTACATCACTACTAGCCTGTGCTATATTGCTATGTGCTTGTGTTGATGAATTTATGTACATCCATTTCAAGTGAGACCCTTCAAAAACCACTAATGTGGTTTGATGCCCCATTTCCCTTTGATGTATTCAGCTCCCTCCCTCTCTTCTCCATGTCAGGGAGGATGTGATCACCTCCTTTTTGGTGTTTTCACCCTCTTTTCTGAGAAGTCAGAGAGGGTGTTCTAAAACAAAAGAAAGCAGAAGGTGAAATAGGCCATAACTCTGTACTTAAAACAAGGATTCTTACAAGGTGTTAACTCAGTGGGATTGATAATATAATGGTTATCTAGTTTAGCATGGTAATTAATAGTTCTCCAGTTCAGTAAGACTGAATTAATCTTACAACAAATAATGGTTCCCTAGTGATAATGATTGACTTATACTCAGTATGATGAATGGACTTAACTGTAATAGAGTATTTAAGAGGTCAGAGGCAGACCTAGAGAGGTCTCTGAGATAGACTCAGAGAAGATAGAAGACTGGAGGCTGGAGCTCAAAGTCTCGGAGCCAAGGACAGACATTCATTCCATCTTCCACCTTCGTGGTGGCTGGCCTGTCCTCCTTCATTTCTCCATTGAGACCAAAGCCCATCTAAAGGGCCTCCAGAAAGCTAGCCAAGCCCCAGGTGAAGGAGACAGATTGTGAAGGAGATAATAAAGAATTTGGACTTTATCCCTGGCTATTCTTGTGATCATTACTCAGCTGAAACAAACACTGGTCCAAAGACTTCCAGAAAGCTAAACCAGAACATTACACTATAGAAACAAATCAATTGACTAATCATGACAGGTTGCCTTTATACATCAACCTAGTTGTATAAACTTAGGCAAATCATTTAATCTGTCTGGGGACCACTTTCCTTGTCTGTAAAAACAGGAGGTTCAGCTATATGAGCTCTAAAGTCTGATATTATATTATGATTTTGTCTTCCCCTTGTTGGACTATTTATAGAATTACATATTATTGGGAAACATTTACTTGCATTAACCAATGAAATTACAGTTCCACTTTGAATCAAAGGATAAGGTTATAGAAATTATTATAAAAGATGCCATTGATTGCTTTGTTTAAATTGTGCCTTCTTAATTTATGTGATCAATTGTGTGGACCTATGAAATTCCAGATCGCTAAGTCAAAATATCAAAGAGTAATCCTTTTACTTTTTATAAAGTGAATCTTCATCAGAAAGAGATCCATTGTTCTCATGGTACCCTGTATAACAAAGGTATCCTTATAAAACAAAGACTACTTAAATTTTTATAAAAATCTGAATATTATTGAAATGTATTTATTTCATTTAATGATAAATTTTATCCTTAAGTAAGGAAAGAAAACTACATGCAAAAGATGAAAAAGAGCCATACAAATTCCATTATTAAACTCTGAACATAAATGATATTCCATCTTTGGACCATCTCTAATATACTACATTAAAAATAACACTGAATGTGATAAAGACAGGAAGAGAAACTAGAATAGATCAGGTAGATGATGAGTAGTTTTATGCTAAGTGGCATGGTTTGAGGGAATGGGACCTTAAATGCCAGCTCTCAAGATATTGGAAAAAGAGAAAATATCAAAAACATTTTGGGGAAAAATATGAACTGAAAAAGTTGATTGATAAAATAGAGAAAATATCCCTAATGATCCAGACATCATTTTTTCCCCCCATTTCCCCAGAGTCTTTATGAGATTAGTTTATATACACATCAAGGTGTCTTTGATATTGAGAAGAGAATAGACAGGCTTTCACAAAACATATTCTACAACAATCTGTATCTGTACAGCCATTCAAGTACCTAAAAAATACAGAGATGCCAAGATTTCTACAATGTTTATTATTCTTGTAAATATCAAAAAATCATAATTCAATACACCAAAATACCCACTTTAACAATCCTCCTAGGCATCTTCCTCACATATTAAAATCATTAAAGACCCCTTAAAAGATGTAAGATAATTTTGTTCAATAATCTCTATTAATACCAATTTAGGTATAAAAAGAAAGGTATGTTGTCAGACACCACTAGATGGAGCAGTGGGTAGAGTTCTGGACCTGGTACCAAAAAGATTTCTGCATCTTCCGAGTTCAAATATGTCACGACACCTAGTTTGTGTGAGCTTGGGCAAATCATTTAATTCTATTTGCCTCAGTTTCCTCATCTGTAAAACAATGTGGAAAAGAAATGGCAAATCAATCTAATATCTTTGCCAAGAAAACTCCAAATGGAGTCATGAAGTGTTAGACACAATTTGAAATGACTAAACAATGATAAATGCTAGCCAAAAGCATTGACTACAGTCATGTTAGATGTTCAAGATAGAATCCAAATGGAAGGATTTCCAGTAGATGGTAACGTCTTCTAGAGCAGTAATATCAAACTCAAATAGAAATAGAAGTCAATAAAGCATATACAAAGATCTCTAAAGGAAGCATATTAAATTAAAATCATGTTAGTATTATCGATATTCTATTGTATTTTCATTTATTTTGTTAAATATTTCCCAATTACATTTTAATCTAGTTCAATACATATCAACAAGTATTGTAAGCTGTAATTCAAGCTAGTAGACTACATGTCTGACACAGATGTTCCAGTCTTATGTACTGGTTACATTGAAGCACCAGAATATGGCAAACTCACCTAAATGTGATCCACAAATGCTCAAAATAATTAGTTGAAATTGTTGACACAGTAAACACCAATTTTATATATTTTTTCTGTTATCCAAATCATAATATGCAGGTGGTGAGCAGCCCCTTGATCCATTAACACATGTTTCTTGGTTAGACAATGTAGAAGGACAATGATCTTATTCAAGAAATAAATAAGAGAATGGTCTAGACTGCATTTGGGAAAATTGCAGTGCTGTTTTCCTCAACCTTCTCCTGAAAAAAATAACCATTTTTTAAAACAAGTAAAGAAAGTTTTCAACATTCACTTTTGTAAGATTTTGTGCTCCAAACTCTTCTCCCTTCTTCCCTGACTTCTTTCCTCCCCAGAAGAGCAAGTAATATGATAAAGTTGCCTATGTGCAATCCTTTTAAACATATTTCCATATTTGTCATATTGTACGAGAAAAATCAGCCCCAAAAGAGGAAAAAAAAGAGAGACAGAAAAAGACAAAAATGTGAAAATACTATAGAGTCACATTTTTATATCAAGTAATACTACATGGCTGTGAATCATGAAACACCAATAATGAAGATTATAGTTTGCGAAGTAACTTTTAAGACTCTAAATCAGGGATCCTCAAACTTTTTGAATAGGGGGCCAGTTCACTGTCCCTCAGACTGTTGGAGGGCTGGACTATAGTAAAAAAAAAAAAAAACCAAACTTCGTTTTGTGGGCCTTTAAATAAAGAAACTTCATAGCTCTGGGTGAGGGGGATAATCGTCCTCAGCTGCCACATCTGGCCCGCGGGCCAGTTTGAGGACCCCTGACTAGTGGATTGTTTTTTGTTGTTTTTTTTTTTATTTTTGCTTCTTTGTTAAAGAAATTATTAGTGTGCTCCTGCCCAAATGAAGATGGTGAACTCAGACACCTAATACACAAAAACAGTCTGAGCACATTAAATTCATCTTCAACAAAGCAAAAAAAAAATAAATATCCATCAAAGTAGCCAAAGTCAGTGAAGAAGATCTGATTCTGACAGACTGGAATTTTTAACACCAATATGATTTAAATTCAATCCTAGCTTGCATTTGTACCACACCACTGTGAGCTGGATGAACAACAGACGGTAAAATTTGGCTTCTTTCATTACTGATCATTTGGGATTTAAATACTTGTACTCTGAATTCTTAGAATGATAAAATATTAACATTAAATAAGAGTTTAGACACTATCTGATCTAATTCCTCAATTTTAGCAACACTGAAATAGGTCCAGAA
Source organism: Antechinus flavipes (assembly GCF_016432865.1). Taxonomy (NCBI): domain Eukaryota; kingdom Metazoa; phylum Chordata; class Mammalia; order Dasyuromorphia; family Dasyuridae; genus Antechinus; species Antechinus flavipes. The sequence goes on along the minus strand of NC_067401.1, from coordinate 344,619,021 downwards.
TAACTTACCCAAAAAGATACTGGCCTATGACTAAACTAGATTTCTTGATTCTCATTCTAATGATCCTCCACTATTCCACATTAACAGATGACAGGAATTGTTTCCCAACTCTTCCTCAAGTTTGTTTTAGTTACTTTTTCTACTGTCCTTATGTAGATCATTCACATAAATAATTAATATTTAATAATTAGGTAACTAATTTACTACAAATAGGTACTTTTGTAAGTTTCAGTTACTAGCATCCAATATCCCTTGTGTTATGGGCCAGAATTCTGAACTTGAAATAAGGATTCTTACAAGGTGCCAAATCAGTGGAATTGATAAAGACCATGGTTATCTAGTTTAGCATGGTGCTTAATAGTTCTCTAGTTCAATACATGTACTTAACATTTAATATAGTTCTACAAGATTCACACCTATGATAATGTAATTATAAGAGAGCATTTAAGGTGGGACAAGCTCAGCCAGAGTGAGAGCCAGAGAAGCCAAGTGGACTGGAGGTGGGAGCTCAAACTCTCAGAGCCAAAGAGAGAGACAGATTCATTCCATTGTCCACCTTTGTGGTGGCCGGAGGCTGAAGCCAAACCCTTGGAGTGAGAGTCAGAAACAGACTCAGAAGGGCTCGAAGAGAGACTCAGAAGAGCCAGACACAGACTCAGTCAGAGCCAGAGAAGACAAGTGGACTGGAGGCAGGAGCTTAAGCTGTCGGAGCCAAGGGGAGCCAGATTCATTTTCATCTTCATCAGCCTTGCAGTGACTGGCCTATCCTCCTGCATTTCCTCTACTGAGACCAAGTACCATCTGAAGGCCCTCCAGAAAACAAGCCAAGCCCCAAGTGAAGGAGATAGGACTTTGAAGGAGACAATAAAGAATTTGGACTTTAACACCTGGCTGTTCTTGTGATGATTACTCTACTGAAAAGAAGACTGCTCCAGAGACTTCCAGAAAACCAAATGAGAACATTACATCCTTGAGTCAAAAACAGCCCAGTTTAAGCAACCCAATGTTTTATTTAGGTTAAAAGAATTAATAAATCAATAGGACATAATAACTTGCCCACTGCTACTATAGTATAATAAATGACTTTTAATGTTAGCCAATATGGGATGAATTAGTAATTATCATTGTAGATGAATGCAATTTGTTGCTTCCTAAAATAAATAATAAAGTTACTTATTTAACTAAATTAATTGAAAATATACCTAGTTCTGATCATGTGGTCTACTATTTTAAAATTTTTCCCAAAGATGATTTAGATGAAATAACTATTCACTAAAATTTTGCAAATGCACCTTGCTAAATTAGTATGATGAGTTAGGGTAGTGTCCAAGTAAATATCACCAGGCTGCTTCATCCTCCAAATTCTTAAATCTTCTAGGGACTGATTTGACAATAACTACACATAACTAAATTTAAAGTAGTTGGATTTTTTCCACTAGTAATAACATAAATGATTTTTTAAAAATCATATTTGAATAGACTTTTCCAAAGATTTCATTGCTGTCTCTGTTTAATCTTAAAACCATTGCAATCAGGAGCTATAAAAAAGTGAGGGAAAGAAGGAAGGAATATAATGTCTACAAACATTTATAATATCACCATGATTTAAAAGGAATAAATCTTATTTTTCTCCCTCAGTTTTAAAGATCTTTTTTTTTTTTTGTTTTAACAAAGTGAAAACTTTCTCCTCCCTTACTGCCAGCCCCCACCCTCAATCTTGAACCCAAAGCTGTAGTCTTGGAATTCTGATTCCTCAAAAAGGAAACCCAAGAGGAAATCCACACCTAATGTAACCCTCTACCATCCATCAATTTGTAAAGCTATTGTCAAGGTTTCCCTCTCAGTATTTACAAAACTTTCACTACTCAATGGCTGCAGACTGTCAAGGATCTGGAATGCACTTATCACAACAGTCCATTCACTTAGGGCAAATCTTTTGGGGGAAAGGAAGCTGAAGTTACTACTTAACCTGTGCCCTTAAAAAACATGTCTTTTCTCTTTGCTCCCTTCTGGCCCCCACTTATCTCCTAGATGTTTCTTTAGCTACTTTCTTTTGAAATTCATTTGTTTTTCAAATCTTGTTTCCCCTTTCTCTCTAGGGGGATAGGGTAGAGGTGGAAGGACAGTTTATTATCCTAGATTTTCTTTAACCTTACTAACAATCAGTGCTGCTTATCAATTCAGATACCATTTACTGTGAAACAAACCAGTAAGTGGGAGGGGAAACATTTTCCAGGAGCCATCTCTAGCCTATCATTAACTCCTTGTGAGTCACTGACCAGTAGAACTTGACTTAAGTTTCATCTCTAGGCTTCAACTCAGACAAAGATCATTTATTATCACAACCTGCCTCAAGGTAGTGTGAGACTTAAGAAACATGATGAATAACGTAACTAAAGGCACTGGTTCAAATTACATCATTATATACTATAACAGTTTTCATTGCTGACTGTCAGGCACAATGCACAGAGCTAATGTCATCAAACACTAATCATAACAAAGCAAGAGTGTACAGTCCTTCAGCAGACCATAAAAAGTTAAAGAGACATTCCATTCCCATCAAAAGGGTGACTGATTATGATGAAAAAGAGAATTACAGCAGTCCACTCAGTGTCAGAATTCTGGATATATGGAGCAAAAGCTTCTTCTTTATGATAAATCAAAATGTTCATCATTTATAAAGTCCTACCACACATAAGATGTCCCCAGCATCCCTCAAAAAATAAAGCAAAGATAAATAAATGGCTGGACAGATCAAAGAGAACTGCATCCCACCAAGTGACATAACTGTCCAACTCAATGAATTCCTAAACTAGATATACTTTGAGCTAATCTGGATTCAGGTTAGAATTAGTTTGGCTGGCACTTCAAAGGCAGGCATTGGAAGGTTTATTATTATGCTATATTTTTCTTATAAACAGATACATACTGGCACTCCTTCACACAAGACATTCCAATTCTCAGTCTAGAGTATTCTCATTGACTATCCCCCATTTCTGAAATTTTCTATTCATCTCGGTCCCCTGGATTTCCTGCCTTTTTTCAAATGCCAACTAAAATGCCTTCTATGAGAAGCCTTTCTTAATTGTCATTAATGCCAGAGCCTTCTTTCTGTGATTACCTATTTCTCTTGTGTATATAGTTTACTTGTTGTCTCCCCCATTGAACTGAGAGGGCTGATTTTTACCTTTCTTTGTATCCCCAGAACTTAGAACAGTGCCTGGCACATAATAAATACTTATTGACTTGACTTGTATCGAACCACACCAATCACGGGAAATACTACTGATAAGAATCTATTTTGTAAAACAGGACATACAATGATCAAGAATATGATAAGGGGAGAAGGCTGAAAGAGCCAGACGAGCAGTGCCATAAGTCAAAAGAAGCTAATCCATCACCAAGGGGCAGAATATCCACTGGAGTTGCCATGAGGATATTATAGAATATGGTACATGGTAGATATTGAATAAATGCTTACTGATTGACTAAAAAGCCTAAAAGGAGAGGCATTATATAAATGGACAGATCATGGGAAGGAAAGTTTAATCACAGAGAATAATCAAACAGGAGAGCAGCTAGAATGCAGGGTCTGAAGACAGGAAGACTCTATTTCATGAGTTTAAAGGTGGTCTCAGACACTTAGTAGATGTGTGACCCTGGGCAAGTCATTTAGTCCTGTTTGCCTTAGTTTTCTTATCTGTAAAATGAGTTGGACAAGAAAATGACAAATCACTCCAGTATCTTTGCCAAAAAAATCCTAAATGGGCTTACAAAGGGTCAGACACAACTTAAATGACTGAACAACAATAAAAGCACACACCTATAAAAAAGAAGACTTAAAGGTTACAGAATATGGTAGTATCTAGAAAGAAGAAATAAACCAGTTTAACTGGACTATATTTATATACAAATAAGAGTAGAATCTGATGCAAGACTAAAGAGGGGTCTGAATGTTAAAATAAGGGATTTGAACTTTATCCTGAGTGGGAGAGTCACAGAAACTTAAGGGCAGGGAGAAATATGAAAACGGTGTTTTAGTCTTCAGAATGATCATTCTGATTATTCTATGATAACTGAATCATAAATTTAGAGTTTAAAGAACCAATAAGAAATCATTTAGTTCAATCCTCCCATTTTATAGGTAAGAAATTGAGATTAAAGTACTAGCCAAAAGTACCTTACAAACTCTCCTGATTTTCAAAGCCTTTCATAATCTACCTCTCACATTTTGAGTATTTTCATATACCTTAATCCCTATTATATACCTTTCAGTCCAGTAACTGAAAGTCATTTATAAATTTGACTAATGACTGAATTTCTATGGATCTTGTATATAGTTTTTTTGTATATATTTTATGTTTGCTTAATATCCCCCTAACTAGATTGTGAGCTTCTTAAGAGCAGGGATTGTCTTTTGCCTGTTTTTGTATCCACAGTGCTTAGCAAAAGGCCTGACACTAATAGGAGCTTAACAAATACTTAATGACGTCGGTCCAAAGTCACACAGGTAAGTGACAAAGACAAAATTTGGGGAAAAAAAAAAACAACAACACAGGTATTCTGTTTCCAAATTCAGTACTTTTCTCCCCCCCAAAAAAGAGTTAAAATAAGCTCTGAAGCAATTGCTGGAAGTTTGGGGAGGCTAATCATCTTATGCATAATGGTGCTGGAAACCTTAACCAAACTTAATGCCAATCTTATATTCAATTCAGGGCCTCTTTCAAAAGAAACAGACCCACCTATTCCAGGAGCCATAGAATGGGTTACTCTGAAAGATGCTGATAAAGGCCATGCTGACCTCAGTGATGAATTCAGTTGAACACCTATTTGATTGGAAGGAGCATTGGAAGGATTGCCAGATTTTAAGGTAAAGGATTTAATTTGAATCTGAGCTCTTCTACTTAAATTATACCCTATATAACCAAAGCAAGTAATTTATTTACTTCTGGCTTCAATTCCTTTTCTATAAAATGAGATCATTTCTAAGGTTCTTTTCCACAACTATGATTCTATGATCTCTATGTCAGTATCAATGATAGACATAGCTGAGTGTTGAGATTATTCTTCCTTTCCATTCTTACATTATATTTATCATTTTAAGGTCTTAAATGACTTCATTTCTTTGTGATGAAGGTTAGAGATAAGGGTTAGATATCTATTTGTACATATACAAGTTGTTGTTGTTCAGTCATTTAAGTTGTGTCTGTTTCTGTGACTCCATTTGGAGTTTTCTTGACCAAGATACTAATGTGTTTTGTAATCTCCTTTTCCATTCATTTTATAGATGAGATAAATAAGGCAAACAGAATTAAGTGACTTTGTCCTAGGTCACACAGCTAGTAAATATCTGAAATAAAATTTGAAGTCAGGTGTTCCTAACTTCAGGTCTGGCACCCTATCCACTTGGCTACCTAGCTGCTGTCATATATGTATGTATATATACATATACATATGTATAGAGAAAGTGTTAACTTTCTTTCCTTTTTCTATCATCTCTAAAACAAATATCCTGACAACATTCAATCAGTTGTTCAACCAACAAATATGTAAGTGATTATCAAAATCTAACTAATGCTTTAAGAACTGGGGAGAAAAAGAAAAAGAAAAAAAAAAACAAAAACCCAGTAACAATCCCTGCTCTCAAGGAGTTTATACTCAAATGGGGGAAACGATATATAGTACGTAAATAGATGAAGCTGCATTTTACCTTTATTTATTTATTTTATTTTACATGATGACAAAAAGAAGAAAAAGGGAAGGAAGAGAAAATGAAGAGTATGCATGAAAATATTATCTGGAATTTTTTTCAGGTGCTAAAAAGAGACAAAATTGAAATATGTTATCAAAAGAAATAAGGGTTCTTAACAAAAAAATTTTTCTTATCATTTAATGAATTACTAATTCATCACTTTGCTACTTTAAGCTCTGAGTATGTTATGATGTTCTCTTTCTTTCAGAAAAGAGGGAAACATGCATTTCTAAAATACTCAATTGTGTCTATAAGTCAAAGTAAAAGAAAAACAAACTGGAGCACAAAAATTAGAATTATGATTCAGAATTGCAGCTTTTAAACAGTATAAAAACTACTGTTGAAAACTCATATTTCTAACTGATATGATTTTGAATATTCAAAGTAGCTTGTTCAGTCTTTAGATAAGAAAAATATGATTAGTTTGGCATATTCCTTTATAATCCAATCCAATTCCAAACTCTAACACACTAGAATAACCTTTATTAGTCTTTGATCGTCTCACTCCTTTACTATTCCCTATTCCCTTCTTTTCATCATTGTTTACTACCATCCCAGTCCAGGAAACTACCAAAAATTATTTCTGGACTTAGTGCAAAAGTCTCAAAACTGGTTTCACTTACTCCTCTCTCTTCCCAGTTTCAATTCATCTGATACGCAGGTCCTTGATCAATTTAAAGTTCTTCTCTTATCTATAGGATGAAGTATAAGCACACTAGCATTAAAAAGCCCCCATAATTTAATCCTAGGCTACAAATAATTTTATTTCTTGCTAAAATCTCCACTAAATCTGGTCTCTCCTTTTCACTTTCTCTAAACAAGATAGGTCTCAATCCCTAGAAACTGAACATTTCTACTAGGAAGATCTTATATATGTACAGCACAAGGGAAATTGTGCTAACAACTGGGAGATGGAGAGAGAAAGGTTAGAAACACTCTCATGTGGGTAATAGCACCTGAATTATACTTGGAGAAACAAGGGTTTCTTCTGGGTAGAAGAGAAGAGGAAATACATTCCAGACAGTGGAATGTCCCAAGTCAAGGAGGCAAGAGACAGAATATACTGTATAAAGGTGAGAGACAGAACAACAAGGACGTTCTTGAATATGACATACTAATCTTCCAAAGAAAGTTCATGTTTCTGCTACTATTTACTCCAAATCTACTTTCTGAAATACCTTTTACTTTCTTTTTTCTCTTATTCAGAACCTATCTAAATAATGGAATAATAAAGCAAGTATCATAGAATGGGAAGAGTATTCTCTTCGGAATCAAATGATCTATTTTCCAAGTTTGATTTTGCCACTCACAATTCATGTGAACCTAGGCACGTTTCTCATCTGGGCCACTGATTCCTTCTCTGTAAAATCAGGAAATTGAACTAGATTACTTCTAAGGCCCTTTCAAGCCTTAAGTCTATGATGACATCAATACCTCATGTCTACATAGCTTACAAAAAATGCTTTTTTCATCACATTATAACTATCTGGTTATAACTACCTAGTTATAGCATTAGAACTAACTAGTATTATGGCACTTTAAGAATCTTAAAGTGCAGATTAATGAAAATGAAATTCATCAGGGTTAAATTATTTGCCTAAGATCACAAAGTCATTCACTATCAGAGGGGCGATTGGAAACCAGGTCTCTCGAGTCCTAAATCCAAGTGTTCTTTCAATTACACCATGGTACCTTAATGAACTCCTACAGTTGTTGTTGTTCTTTCTTAGCTCTCCAAAAGGACTAATGGCATAATGAGGGTGATGTCTTGACTTGCCTGTGAATTGGAATTAAGTGAGACAAAACTCTGCAAAGTCATCGGCTTCTCTCTCCTCCACAGTTAATAGATGCCAGTGGGTAAGGCAAAAGTCAAGAGCAGAGATGATCCAGAGCTAGAGAGCAAAAACTACTACTTACTGTTTCAATCGTGCATGTCCTAACTCCCAGATTACATTTTAAATTTCTGGAGGGAAAATGGAATCTTCTTTAGTGTCATCTTCAGCACCTAGGTGAAAGGACTGCATAGAATCAATAATACATAAATATTGGCTGAATAAGTGATTATTTTCAATAAACGAGGAGTAGTGACAAGAATCGTGTTCTTTCAAATAGACAGTTTAATGTCTATCAACCTATTTTAAAATAATAATAATACTGAATGGGACCCGGTGAGATTTTCTCAAAAAGTCTATAAGATAGAGTAGGTCAGACCTTAGGCCTAAGTCACATGATCCCTATTTCCAGAGAGCTGCACAGCCCAGATTGCAGGAAGTCACATGATCTCAAAGCTGGAGGTCTCTGGGCTCAAAACCTAGGTCTAAGATTCGCAGTGACAGGAAGTGTCGTGACCCACAGGAAGTAGACAACCTTGGTGCCCATTGGTCAATAATGGTGACTTCCTTTTGAGTCCATCCAATGAAAAACTTGGGTCTTTTGCTATTTAACCAGCTTTACTATTTCCAGCTTGCCAGATCAGGCACATGTTGGGCGCTGAGCTGCCTCACAGGTGTGTGTCTGGATCTCTCCCTGCAGGGACTACATAAATGCTTTCTCCTTGTATCTGAAGATGTCTCTGATCAGTTAATTTGGGTAAGTGGGTCTAGCACTAGTCTCACACAATACTTTGAATAATTTGAAAATCTGAAGATAGGATGAAAGTAAGATGTATTATTTTTACAAAAGCAAAATGATGGAAGAGAGAAGTAACTACTACATGGCACAGTGGAAAGAATGTCAGACTTGGGACCAAGAAAACCAGAGTTAAATCCAGCCTCAGCCATTTACTGGGTCTGTGGCCCTAAGCAACCATTTAAGTTTGTTTGCCTCAGTTTCCTCATCTGTAAAATGAGCTAGGAAAGGAAATGGCAAATTACTCCAGTATCTTTGCCAAGAAAATTCCAAATGCTATTGCAAAGAGTTGGACAGGCCTGAAATGATTAAACAACCACAAAAACTATTAAACAACCAATCATCCCCCCTTTATTCTATTCAATCTCTGATGGGAAATATGGTTTATTTAAGAATTAGTAATAAAATTTTAATGTCTATAATTAAAAATAGCTAAGACAAAGTAAATTTGTTCTTCAGTTATCTGGTTACACTATTTTAGAAGCAAGCTTTATAATTCACTTTCCTGATAACAATAAAAATCCTCATGTTAAATTTCACACACACATACATACACATACACTCACACACAATGTAGTGTCAAGTACAAAGATCACAGATTGTAGATTTAGAGTTGGAAGGAACCTCAGCTCAGTTAGTCCAACATTTTCATGAGACACACAGAGGCTCGGGGCTAGGATTTAAAACTGACTCTTCTGATCCCAAATTTAGAGCTCTTTGCCTTTATTTTCTCTATTGCTCCTTCTATCTAAGAAGAGCAGCATTTAAGGCAAAATTTAGCTAATTCAACAAATGGTTTATCAAAAAAACTTTTCTTAAGCTTCAGCCATAGGCAAAACATACTAGATCCTGGGACCTGATAAACTAGTAGAAGTTGTAAGACAGGGATAAGAATAAAGACACAAATACTGAACTGAAACTCAAAAGAAGGGAAGGATTCAAAATGCAGGAGAAGACCATGCCAGGAATGAGGAATAGATAAAATATTGATTCTATTTTTAAAGGTCTATGGTGATTTCCCAGAGTTGAAATTTTGGTGAGAAGAAGGTTCCATAAAATGTCTAAGGAAACCCTGAGTTTTTTATTATAATGGCAGAACCAGAGTTTATTACAATAGCAGAGTTTATGGGAGACTGGAGTTCAGACATAGAAGTTCACTTTTCTACAATAGGAATACCATAAGATTTCTCTTCTACCATAAACTCTAGTTCCTCTGAGAATATAGTCATTTCCCTTGTTCCTTAGGGAATCATTTGAACACCTACAAACTTTGAGAAACATCTTCTCCTCCTAACCAAGGAGTTATATTGTGCAGTTAGTTTAGAATGTAATATCAAACACTGTCAGGAAGTGTGGCATCTTCTTGAAATTGAAAATTCCTTGGTTTTGAAGATTTGATTAACAGGAAGCAAATTTACCTATTTTATCAATTTCAATTAACATTCCAATTTGCAAATCAAACCTGATTAAGATTCTTTCCTTGCCTGACTTTTGTTAAAAATGAGAGTGCTATTAAGCACACAATAACAACTGTCAAAAGATGAAACAGAGGTTTCAATGAAGGGGAAAAGTCTGACCCCAAGAAGAGGAAAAGGAAGATTACACAAATATCTTTTTTTCTACTTCATTCCTATGGTAAGCTGTCATTTGTCTAGCTGACTCCTAAGTCGGTTATTAGTTCAGAAATAAACAAAGTTTTTACTCATGTGGCACCCCATAACATTTGAAGATGGGATAAAGTGTAAACTATCACAGATAGTTGTTTTATATTGAAGGTACAGCAAAAAAGAGCGATGATGTGCCAAAGGGACAAGGGCCCCTAGGCACAGCCTCTCCCTGGAATGCTGCATATGAGGTGTTCCCTTGGTCAGACACCCTACCAAGTATCTAGAATCCTAAGCAATACAAACTTAAGCAACTCCTTTTGAGGTGGCAAATAATTATGATCTGAAGGAATACCCATCAATTGGGGAATGGCTGGATAAGTTATATCATATCAGTGTGATAGAATACTATAGTGTTGTAAAAAATGATGAAGAGGATAGGTTCAAAGAAACAAACTGACGCAAAGAGAAGAAACCAAAAGAACAATTTATACAACAACATTATAAAAATGAACAACTTTGAAAGACTCAGAAACTCTGATTAACACAATGATCAACCAAAATTCCAGAGGACTTATTCTATCCACTTTCAGACAAGTGATGGATTCACAGAATGCAAATTTGAAGCTTTTGTTTTGTTTTGTTTTGTTTTGTTTGATATGGTCAGATTTGCTTGTATAAGTTGCAGGCAAATTTTATACAAATCAGATTTGAGGGAAAGAAGATTTTGAATTTTGGTTAGATCAAAATGGTGCTGGTTGTTTAAAGGATGGGGCAGTTGGATGCCACATGGATAGAGTGCCAGGACTGGAGTCAGGAAGACTTACCTTCCTGAGTTCAAATATGACCTCAGATACTTATTAGCTATGTGACCCCGAGCATATTACTTAACCCGTTTGCCTCAATTTCCTCATCTGTAAAATGAGTTGAAGAAAAAAAGGAAAACCACTCCAGTGTGTTTGCCAAGAAAACTTCAATTGGGGTCACAAAGAGTAGAACATAACTGAAGTAACTGAACAACAACAAAAGTTCAGACTGTGTATGTTCTCTAGGCCTTATTGCAGATAAGCACTAGGAATTTTCATCAACAATTTCTCAGCAGTAAGTGTATGTTGAAGCAGTGCAAACTTCAATATATTAGCATATTTTGATTTAAAGTGGATATGACAACAGAATCTCTGAATTTTTTTAAATGGAAATTCCTATGATGCAATTGAAGAGTTTAATTGTTATTGTATCTTCAAGTTCTTTCTTCTCAATTGATTCCTACCTCTCTCACTAAAAATAGAAAGTCCACATAAATTGGCATCAAATTACCATTAGTTGATCTAAATTACTTGCATTTCCCCAAAGAATCATAATCATAGGTTTTCATTAAAGTGCAAGGATTGTGGGTCTTTTCATTTTAATTATTTCAACATGAAATTGGCAACATATTTCCCATGGGTCCTCATGAAAGTGAATAACTTAAATCTCAATTAGAGAATTCTTTTATATAATCTTTTAAACACATACTTTTATTGATATTTTTTAAAGAATGCATTATGAGGGGGTTAAGAAAAAGATTTCAAGGACCTTCTCTAACTGTTTTGCTAATTACATCACTTCATGTTACAACCCCAGCCCAAATGATTTCTTTTCTCTAAGACTGTGCACATGCCATTGCCTCTGAAAAACCTGAAACCTTTCTTCTTGTTTATCTCAACCTTTTTGCCTTCTATCTACTGTATCCTTAACTTTAAACTGAATGGCACAACTATTTTTCTTGTAAAGTGAGAAGATTGGAACTAAATGATGTTTAAAGTATTTTCAGCTCCAAATCCTAGGATCCCACTAAGCATCCTGGTTTCTGTTCCTTTTGATTCTGCATCCCTCTGAGACCTACATACTTTTTTTCCAAATCAAGTGTGAATATTTGAATTTCATCACGTCCACCAGTTTATCAGCAAATAGCACAGTTTTCATAGTATTTACTCTTTGTTTTTAAATTTTATTGACATATTTTGTTTTAAAATCACCATGCTTCACTCTGGCCATCTTTAACATGGATTTTGTGAATCCAATGATCCCAATCAAGGATCTTATTTAAAAAAAAAACAAAAACTATTCCTGTTCTGGAAAGAAAACGTCAGTTACTTATAACTCCTAGACATATCACTCCTAGAGAATAGAATAGCAAATCACCCCAGTAAATGCCAAAGGAGGGTGATAAAGTCAGAAATTACTGAAAATAGCTAAATAATAAGACACAACTTCTCAATATATTTTGTTTCACAGCAGAGAATATATGCCCTTAAAGAACAAAAACTATACTTAATCTGACAGGTAAAATGTTCTTTGCTCTTCTAATTTGCTTACGATATTATACTTTATGTCTAAATCATGTACCCATTTTAACAATATCTTGATATATCTTGTGAGATGTTGATCTATTCCTAACTTCTGCCATACTATTTTATAGTTTTCCCAAAAGGTTTTGTCAAAAAGTGAATTCTTATCCTAGAAGCTGGAATCTTGGGTTTATCAAACAGTAAATTACTACAGTCACTGACTACTGTATCTTATGAACTTAATCTATTCCACCGATCCACCACTTTATTTCTTAGCCAGTACAAAATAGTTTTGATGATTGTGGTTTAATAATAGTTTTAAATCTGTTATGGCTAGGCCACCTTTCTTTGCAATTTTTTCCTTTAATTCCCCTGATATGCTTGATCTTTTATTCTTCCAGATGACTTGTTTTGTTTTTTTTCCTAGCTTTATAAAATATTTTTTGGTCATCTGATTGGGTATGCACTGAATAAGCAAATTAATTTAGATAGAATTATCATTTTTATTACATTAGTTCAGCCTACTCATGAGCAATTAATATTTTTTTTCATTCTATAGATCTGACTTTATTTGTATGAAAAGTGTTTTGTAAGGCTATTCATATAGCTCTTGGGTTTATCTTGGCAAGTAGATTTCCAAATACTTTATAATATCTACAATTATTTTAAATGGAATTTCTCTATCTCTTAATGTTAAGCTTTATGATGATAAATAGACATTCTGATTTGTGTGGGTTTATTTTATGACTTTGCTAAAATTCTTAATTATTTAAAGTAGTTTTTAACTGATGCTTTAAGTTAAAACTGTGTTGTTGCACACAATGCTGTGAATCACCCAAAGAATGACAGAGAAGTTAACGATAGTCACAACTAGGCTACAAAATGCATTACCCATGAAGAACCATACAGGGAAAGTAGTGGAAAGTATGTGGTCATGTAGCAAGGACAAAGATCCATCTATATCTATACATTATCAAGCTCTATCATACACATGCATACACATATACAGCCAACATATTAACTACACTTTGAAGGAGTTAAGGGAAGACATGGATAAGAATCAAAGAATGAGAAGGTGTATTCAGATTATAATCTGGCCTATGGAAGGAGTACCCACATTCATGGAATCACAGAACCAGCAAAGTATCACTATAAATGCTCTAACAAAAGGATCTTAGTTAAGAATATTAATTCAACAGAAACTTATGAATATTTATTACAAGGAGTTTTGTATCTATTTAATACAATTACTCATATCTATATTATCAAGCTGTCAATGTTGGTCGGGATATAAAAGTATTCAATATTAAACATTATTTTGATAATGAGATTGATAATCATTAAAATTAATCATAAAAAAACATGTTTGATTTAGATGGTTAAAACCAACATCCTTAGTTCAACTGGCTAACAAACTAACAAAGTAACCCTAGAGGAAGTTGTACTTTATTCAACTGGTGGATTAACTGTCCCATCTATTCACTTAAAAGTGGGTTAGTAAAAGTAAATCATCTTCAAAAACATTTGATCTTCAATGAAAGAAGTAAATAAGTATTTTGTTATATTGCAGTAATACTTTTACAGTATGGGAAGCTTTAGAATTTCTCTATTTAGGATTATACATTATAGATAGTAAATATATTTGAAGTAAAATTTCTGATGCTTAATTACAGGGAAAGCAGATGCCTCATTAGCTAATTAGTGGCTATGAGTTCTAATTCCATCTCTAATGTGGTGTTGTATAAACATTTAAACAACCCTTATCTCAATTTCTTCATTAGAAAAATAAGAACAGATGTATAAAATCTATCTGATAAGTTAATGCATATGATGGTGAATTGAAAACTGAAATGTTTATATATGTTGATTAGTTGATAACTTTTTTAACTTTCAGAAATATTAATCTAACAACAAGACAAAAAAAGATCAAGCAGGATTCATTTTATATTATTTCAACAGAAGAAATTAGGAAAGAAGATGCTTCTAGGGCCCCTGAAAAGAGGCAAAATCATAATTATCTAGAACTGAAAGGCTGATTATTGCTGAACAATCATTTGTCAGTTGTGACCTTATTTGGGGTTTTGCTTGGAAAAGATATTGAAATAGTTTGACATTTCCTTCTCTAGCCCATTTTACAAATAAGGAAACTGAGGCAGACAACATGAAGGTGGCACTGCTACTAAGTGTCTGAGACTGGATTTGAAATGATGAAAATGAGTTCCTGACTCCGGGCTCACCAGTCTTCCATCTGTATCACTTAGCTGCCCAGCAAGGATGATAGCTATGATCATAAACTTAGAGCCTGATCTTTTCAAAGAATTCACAAGTATTCTAAATCCAATCCCCTTATTTCATGATAAGAAAACTGAGGCCCAGATAGGAAAAGTGATTTAATCATGGTCACACAGATAATCAACAGCAGAGCTAAGATTGACACCCAGATTCTCTGACTCCAGATATGGTACTCTTTTCACTGAACCATATTCAACAATATCCTGTCTTAGTTAACTTACTTTGGACTTTGCTGAGATGTAACTATACCTAGAAATTATATTTTTGAAATTTTTAATCTGAAAGATTTTTCAGAAGAAAAAGGAGTTTCAGCACTTGACATAGTGGTTTGAGCATAGTATTATGCCCTTTAAAATTGTTTATTGACCAACTGCAGGTATAATTAGAAGGGGATAATAAACATGCTAATAAAGGGTCATTTCATAAGGATAGTGGCAGGACTTGTTACCTTCTCATAGTTCTGTAAGGTTACCTAGGCTAATTTATTTAGAGCACACAGTCAGAAAGTGTCAGAAGGGAAGCTTGAACCAGGTATTCTCAGCTCTGAAGCGGATTCTCTATCCACAATGCCGTAATGTATTTTTTAAATTTTTATGTTTTAATGATCAAAAACTCAAGTTGTAAACATGATAAAATCCGTCAATAAAAGAAGTGGAAATTTAATGGTCTTCTCATAACAGATACTAACTTTAACTGTATTAATCACAAAAAACAATTTGCCCTTGATTCTACAATAGCTACTTTTTTTCAATCACAATATCTGAAATAAAAATATTTTATACACAACTTTTTACATACCTAAATTATTTTAGTTCAATAACTGCATTGTTATAGTCCAAATGTTTCTCCAGTAGCTACAAAATATGAAAAGACTTAGTAAGGAAGCCTCCAGCATATCAGTAGAAACTCTAATGAGGATTAATGGAATCACAGAGACACAAATCTCAAAGGATAAGAAGACATGTAGAGGTTGGAATCTGCATCAGTGAACAAAGTATCCATGCCAAGGAGTTCTATCACAAACTTATCAATTAATATGTGTATTTTGTCAATTTTTTAATATATTGACTTATCATTCTCTTAAGCCTTTCTTACAAATCCACTGCTCAGACACAACCATGCTTAAACTCACTGGATATATTGATGCAAGCATGAAAAAAGCAGCATCTTTGAAAGAGCAATCTCCACTTATGCCTCTGGGAATATTCATCTTTACAAAAATTATCCCTTAAAAAACAAATGGAATCAACTAAGCTCACTGCCCTTTTTAATTCATCATAAAGAAATTGGCTTCAAGTCAGAGAGGATAGCAGAAAAAAATAATAAAAACAAATGAACATTGATTTGACACAAATTAATTTTCTTAGGCAGTTCTTTCTCTCACAGAGGTAGTTATAGAAAAACAAAGAACTAAAAGCTAAATAAGTCAAACTGCAGTGTGTGTGTGTGTGTGTATGTTTTAAAATAGCCCACAAAGAACACGTTTTGAACTAGACAATAATGAGGGTACAGCTCTAAACTTTAGACAATCAAACAATAACAATATTCCTTGTTCATGTTACTAAGAAATATAACTTGTTTTTTCATTTTCTTTGCAAAACTATACAGTAACTTGTGACTTCCCACAATATTTTACTTTCTGAACATATTTATATTTCTGTTCTTTTAATATGTTTTTCTTATCAAACAAACCTTTAATTATATAATAATTTTCCTTTTCCCTGTGATTTTTTTTAAAAATTGACTACCTTGCTTTTATTCCTTTCTCATTTTCCTTTGATCTCTTGATTCAAATAACTATTTACTCTGCATGTGTATAAGCTTTAATTCTCCAATTGTGGCATGTATGCTTTTTGACAGGGATTATGTCTTGATAAATGCTTTGCCAAGGAAATGAACTCTCTTCCAAACACTGAGACAGTCAACCTCTGTAAGTCGAGGCCAAATAATGGAAAAATTAAGAACCAGTAACTGCCAACCTGTCTTGGAAGGGTTGTAAGGTACTAAAAAAAAAGGCTTTCTTACATCTTATTTTTCCAATGGCTTGTGGGGAGGGGGAGAGGGGGATTACTGGAGTAGGGCAACTCATACAGTTCATAATTTCTTGGAACATAGTAAAAGCAAAGATTTTCCAATTTTCTTGGGCACCAAAACTTGAATTGACTCACCCTACAAGACTCATAGCTTTCTTCTCAGCAGCTCTTGCAAGGCTTGAAGACCAAGTGATAAACATAGCCAGAAAATGCCAATTCTAGGTACCCATACTCATTCCAGAAAACACTGCCAATTTATTACAGGACATTTTTGGAATAAATAAAAAGCAGAGACACTACTGTATTGACTAAGTTTCTATAATCAAAGTTCAAATTTTCCAGAAGTAAAGTATGGCTGTGAGAGTTGGACTACAAAGAAAGCTAAATGCCACAGAATCAACAGTTTTGATTTATGGAGCTGGAGAAAACTTGAGCTTTTTGAATTGCAAAAGTTAATACTTAAAAAAAATTACTTCAGGCAATCTATTGGAAGGACAAATATTAAAGCTGAATCTTCCTTTGGCCACGTAATAAAAAGACAGGACTTATTGGAAAAGCCCCTGATGCTGGGAAAGATAGATTGAAGGCAAAAGGAGAAAGGCATGGTAGAGGATGAAATGGATAGATAACTGTCATAGAAGCAATGAACATGAGCTTGATCAGACTTTAGGAAATAGTGGAAGACAGAATGCTCTGGAATGCTATGGTCCATGAGGTCAGTGAGCATCAAACATGGCTCAGCAACTGAACAATAAAACTCTTGGAAAATGATCAGACAATTAGATGGTCACAGTCCAATCCTTTCATCTTACTTGTGAGGAAATGGAGGTACAAGGAGGGGAAATAGCTTTCCCGAAATACATGATAAACATTAGATGCCTAGAAATACTATCTGAAAACTTCTATGTAAAAGCCTCTGCTGAATACACAATTTCCATATTAGAGTAGATGACTTAGAATTTACTAAAAATATCTCTGGTTATCTAGCAATGAGAGTTCAGTTTCCTTCTACATGCCTCAGTTCTTCTCATCTTCATCGTCATCCATTCCTAGGCCTCAGGTCTGGTCGCAAAAGATGATGTAGTCCTACTTCCCAATAATGCTAATTTCTTTCTTCCTATACTCTGTATCTCATTCCTTCCCACTCCACCAAGCCCTTGTTCCTGTAACCATTACTCCTCCCTCTTTCATCTTCAGTCTATTTCTCTCTTTAATGCCTTCTTTTAATTCCCTGAAAATAAGTTTTCTCAACCCTAAAAAAAGCTTGCCTTAAATGTATCTATGCCCAAAAAACTACTATTCCAAGTCTCACATCTTCCTTAAAAATATACAGGGGCTAGGACAAGAATGGTACCTAGTTGAGTAAAATAAAGCCCTGGATCATAAGAATTTTAAATCCTAGAATACACTGAAGCCTATCTTTTGTTTAGCATCATCTTGAAAGCTAGTGGTCTAAAATAAATTTATTTGAATTTCATTAATTACAAGTTATATGATATAAATAAAACCACACAGATATAATTCCTACTCTCTAATAGTTTCCAAAATCAAACAAAAAAGACAGAAACAAACATGATGTTAGAAGAAATATTAAACTAGGTCATGTGACCAACAAGTTGCTACTTAACCATTTTCTACAGATCTCAATACTCTGAATCTCCAACAAAGGAATTATTTGTCAGGTGTTATGCATCTGTTAATCTATTAATTACAGCTAAATCCATAGATGACAGAACCTCCAAGAAGATAAAATCCTTATGACAACACAAGAGAACTCTAATATTTAGAAGACTTCCTCAGTTCTCCTCCCCCAATCAGCCTTTACATGTCTACAGCAGCAAGTACAAGCAAAATGAGACAAGCTTGTTCCTGGAACTTGCCTTACTACTACAGTACCTTCAAAAAAGTGTGGATTTTGAAGTGGTTTATGGTTGTGATGGAATACTACTATTATATGAAATGATGAATTCATGATCTTGGAAATCCTTGGAAAGACTTACATGAAATGATGAAGAGCAAAATGAGCAAAACCAAGAGAACATTATATGCAGTAATAGCAATATTGTCTTAAGAACGATTAAATCATTTCAACTATTATAAACAAATTAGAAATCAAAGTCATATGAACAAAGACACTATCTGAAAGAAAAAAATTCAGTTTAATGACTCCTCCCAAAGTTAAGGTTTTCTTAATTATTCCCATCCCAAGCTTCTAGTGCTTCATCAAAAATAAATAAATGTAAAAAAAATTTTGCATATGTTTACATGTACATGTGCTTCTCTTCCTGCCCCGCCCTGAAAATATAAATAGTTATAGACAAAAACTGCTCTTTCTTTTTTCTTTGCATCTCCAATGATTAGCATGATTCATTGATTGATTGATTCAAGCTGATTAGAAAGTACAACTGTATAACAGGGCTGGATTGAAAAGAAAGTTCTATGCTCAACTTGTGTAGAATGAATGGAAATAGTCTGCTCTGATCACTCTGGAAAGATTTCCTATAAAGAACTTAACCCCCCATTCTGAAGCTAAACTCCAGACTTTTAAATTATGAAACTGACATGCTAAGGCAAGGCTCACCATAGATTGCCAATACTAACCAGGGATGCTTTATGATGTTTCCACACACAAAAACAGGAGGTCAGCCTGCCTGACTATCACTGCCACACAATCTGCAGTATTATCAAATAAAGTACAATGGCTAATTGGGATTTTGTGTTCTTTCTTGCCCAACATACTTTTATCAAAAAACAATACCAATGGGGTGCCATGCCCTTCTTTTGTATCCATATGACATCATTCTCATTCATTCAAACATAAAACCTAACCTCAATCTACAGAGAGGAAGTGGTAGTTGGGGGAAAAGCATAATAATTTCCATCAATTTCTGTTTAGCCCACTCTGGTTGTTATTAGGCTACATTCCTGGAATATGAGCACAAACGGAAATTTCAACCATCTACATCCATCTGACTGGCACCTTTATGAGCTGAACTTTGCTCACTCATTGTTTTATTAGCTCTCAAAAAAGGTGGTGGGAGGGCTGACGATACTCTTCAGCGTAACAGCTAAAGCTAGGAATAAATTTGGAACTTTAAAGATCAACTTGTTTATTTTGAACACAATAAACACAAGTTTATTAATCAAGTTCACAATCCAACACAGTATTATACAATTGAGTTCCAAAGTGAAAGCCTTTCAAAATCTCATTGGGAATTATTCAAAAAGTTTCTGCCCTTATGAAAACCCAAATCAAAGAAACAAAATCTCTTAACCATGGTAGTAAATAAAGGGAAGGGGAAGCTGGGGTGAGATGCTTTTCTCCATCCCTACTTAGGCTCATGTATTGTCAGATCTGTATTGCCAAAAATTCTGAGCTTGTATTCTTGCTCTAGAAGCATGTGCAATTCACAACTGATCATAGACTCTTTTAGACACATTATCTTAAAAAAATTTAAAAAAAAAGATTTGTTTTAGATTTATTCTCTGTTCTAGCTCCTCCACCACTATTTTTTTAATGTGCATTTCAGCCTATGACATATACCAGGCTCTCAGCATCCCAACACGTTTCTAAGACTAGAAATTACCTCCCAAAAGATTCAAATATACATTGGTAGAGAGAGTTTACTTGCCAGGAGTTTCCTAGACCAATAAATTCATAGGTCAGTCCAAAAATGGCAATAAATTCATGTGAGCTACTATTATTGCAACCAGAATTTTTAGGTCTTAATAGTATAGGAAGCTATATAATGCATTTCAGGTGTTAGTCCCCACAGAGCATGATAGTAAATTTCACACAACAGTACTCTACAATATCAAATCCATTCCTCCACAAGACTTTGAAAACTTCTTTAAAAAGAAAAAAAATTATTAGAAGTAGGTTGAAAGCTCCCTTTTGTTTCCTTATACAATCCTTTTATTTTATTCTGTTCAATTCAACAACCGTGCCTATTATATACAAAGTATTACTAGCTAGGTGCTGGGTATACAAAAATAAAAGTAGATATAATTCGTTCTCTAAAGTAAATAGTATTAATAATGTCTAGTATTTATATGGTACTTTTAGATTTGAAAAATGTCCTATATTTATTACCCTATGAAGTAGCAGCTATTATTAACATCATTTCCCAAATAAGGACATTGAGGCTTTCAACAATTAAATAATTTGGCTAGGATCATGCTGCTAATAAGTGTCTTAGGCCGGATTCTAGATCTAGATCTTTCTGATTCCAAATCCAACATTCTTCTACTAAGCAACTTCACAGACATGATATAATAAGGGAAAATTGTGTGACTTTAAAATGTAAATAACTATGATAAAAAGCCATAATGCAGAGGAGATACAGACAAAATATTGTGATAGATCTAAGTAGGGAATTGGGAAATAGAGGTTGGGGGAGTCAGAAAAGGGTCATGGAACTAGCATCCCGGGAGCTAAAACTCTAAGGAAGAGAAAGATTTCTGGAGGTGTAGATGAGTGGGGATTGGCACAAGGGATAAGAGTGGGGAATATTCCCCAGAAAAAATGCAAAAGAATTACTCAATGCAATAATCAACCATGATTCTAGGTAGTTGAAGATGAAGCACACTATTTACCTGGTGACAGAGAAGCGATGGACTCAAAATCAGAATAATACATAACAATTTCTGATATAAAATGAAGAAATGAGGGAAATCTGCTTCCCTAAATATGGATATTTATTACAAGGGTTTTCTTGTGTGTGTGTGTGTGTGTGTGTGTGTGTGTGTGTGTTGTTCACTTGGGAATGGGCGAGAGGAAGGAAGTAAAGGAATATAGAAGTAATACTAGTTAATTATAAAAAATAATAAAATTAAATTTTAAAAATACAGCTTGCATTGATGCTTGCCAACAGTGCTATGGCATTGGAGATGATGAAGTGTGACATTTGAATGCTCCATTGCCTTGTATGCCAGGACCACAGCAAAGGAATGGAACATACCATTTTGGTGATGACATTACAGGTACAGGACCAACACTGAGGCAAGAATTGGACCACCAGGCAATCATTTTCACAAAATGATCTTATTAGGATTGATGAACAAAAAGTATTTAAATTATTATCTTGGAGATGACATAGAAATCTCATTCCTGAATTTGAAATCTGAAACCACTGTCATCATCATTGAATTAATAAAGTTTTATCATTAACTTTAGTCAGTTCCTTTCTTTTTCAAAAAATTGAACAGTAAAAACTTTTTTCTAAAATAAATTTGAAGTATAACAGTAACCAGAAAAAGTTTACTGAAACACATTTGAAAAGAATATAAATTAAATGTAATGAAAACAATATTAAAAAGATAAATTAACTATATCTATTTTGGTAAAAATGCTATTCTAAAACTAAATCAAAAATGGATAAAAATGACTAAATGAATGAATAAATAAGCAATTATTATTTATTAATTATTAATTGTGCTAAACATTGGAAATACAAATAAAAAATATGATGGTGCCTGCAATCAAAAAACTCATAACATATATATATGGAAGGCTTCAATTAATAAGCCCTTCTGGGCCCAAATCTATAGGTGGCACATAATAAGTATTAGCTATTATTAAATATGAACTATTGTTACTTTAATTATTCTCATTTTTATCTCTTTCAATGAAATTAAGCTTGACATGTTCCTGAGACAAATTGCTATTCTGCTATTTATAAAACTAATATTCTGTGTACTTCTGTACAGATAATTGCTTTTTTTTTAACAGAAGAAAAGTACTGAGATATAAACTCTTTTTTGTAAAATTCATTGAAAGTGTCTTTGAGACAATTCCATTAGTAGAAAAGATGACAAAGATGATATATATCTTATTCTATTCCCACTTGATTTTAATTTCTTCCACAAATTCCCTATATTTCAAAAGTTTTTCATTCCATGTAGATTAGAAATTAAAAGTATTAGAGAAGTATCTAATAAAAAGGTTGTTCTTAAATTTTTCTGGATTAATGTGGTATTAGTCCAGGAGCACCAATTCCAGTACAATTTAAAACTGCTATTGTTCAGTCTTTTCAGTCATTTGATTTTCCTTAACCCATTTGGGGTTTTCCTAGCCAAAGATACTGGAGGGGTTTGTCATTTTCCTCTACAGATCATTTTCTAGATGAGGAAACTGAGGCTTTCCCAGGATTATACAGCTATTAGGTGTCTGAGGCCAGACTTGAACTCAGGAAGATGAGTCTTTCTGACTCCAGGACTAGTGCTCTATCCCTTGGGTCACCTAGTTGGTCATTAATTTAACCACAGGATTCTTTGTAGCATAAAGATTTGTTGTCTGTTAATATATGGAATAAAGCAAGCTCTTACTGTATAATTCTAATACCTTGATCACATCTTTCAAGGTAATAGCAGATGCTAATTTTTTCAATATCTACTGGCTCATCAATCGTCATTCCTTTTTAAGATGTATTTAATTCCTTTCTCTTTCTTTACCTTATCACAGAATTCTGGAATTGAAAGACTTTCTAGAAGAGTTCCTAGATGTCAGATTAGGGCTGAGGACAGAAACTTGGAGAACACCCACACAGAAGGAGACAAAGATTGATTAGGTGACTAGTTTCAATAGAATTGGGACAGAAGTCAGTAAGAAAGTGAACCACTTTTTTAGGAAACATGGCGGAGATAAGTCAGTAACTAGATGAGGTAAAAGGGTTAACAAAAGGGTTTTTTTTTTTTTTTAAATGAATAAAGAGATGTGAGTATGTTAAAAAGCAGTCAGGAAAAAGCCAGTACAATAGAAAAGCCTGAATATTTATGAGGGAATAAACTGATTTAGTAAGAGCCTGGAAAAGATGGTAATGCATGGAATCAAAGGCACCAGGAAAGGAACTAGCCTTATTTTGAAACAGGAAGAGAGAAGCAAATGGCATTCCTAAGAAGGATTTAGGAGTGAAAAAAGGACAGTTGAAGGGGTCTCCAGAAATAAAATGTTCCCAATCTTTTTAGTCTCAAAAAAGTTTAAGTCTTCTGATATAATTGTTTTTAGTGAAGAAGGGTAGCAGAGTGCTTCTTAAAAGCCTGCTGAGAAAGTAAAGCTGTAGAATAACTCACTTAGAAAATAAAATAGGAAGAAAATAAAAGAATAGGAAAAATACTGCCAAGTGGAAATGAGAACCATAAATTTAAAGTGATAAAACCAGACCAATTATATGATTTTTTTTTCCTGGTGAGTCTCATCAGTCTAATTTCAGGAGTGGAAAAATTTGGTGGTAGGAATTGTGCAGGGTTAAAATTTATCTGATCAGGAAAAGGGAAAGGTGTGAAAGGAAAGGGATTTTCATGTGGCAACTAATCAAATGTGAAAGTGGCAGGCTATAGTTTCAATGTTAGATATGAAAGCAAGTGGAGCCAAAGTGGGTAAGATGAGAACAAAGGAGAAAAAGGAAGGGGTCAAGGTACTAGAGGTTATGAAGAGGGTAAACAACTAGGTGCTGGAATCACTGAAGAAGATATGAATGACCTGGACATCAAAAAATGATGTAAACAAGAACATTTATAGGATATTACACTGTATTAAGTACTATACAAAATCTTGAAATGGAAAACATTATTCCTCACCTCAAAGAATCTAAGAGGTACAAGATAATAAGAAAATATTTAACATCTTACAAAGTGAATAAGTTTTGGAGAAATTTCCAATAAGGAGGGAAGAAAATTAGATAAGATTTATCACAGAAAGTTTCAGCCCTCACAACATTCCCTTCAAAACAACTTTAAAAAACCATCTCAAATCAAATTCTAGAGTGGCAAAAATCAATAAAAATTCAAAGTGAGACATTTTTTGAGGTCCAAAAAACTAAGGAAGTTAGAAAGAGGAATCTATGGCATTGGAGTGGAAGCTGAATTAAAGCCCACATGGATGAAATATCATTGGTGGGACATAAGCAGCATCAATTTGGGGAGCTCTTAAGTCAGAGATGGAAAGGGGACTGACAACTGGTCAGAAAGAAATTACAGGGAACTCATGTGCTAAAATTGGATACAAGAACAGAGCCAGATGCCTGGCAATTACAATACTTATCCCCATTTCTCAGTCATAGTTCAAGAACAGAAAAGAGCACTTTCTGCCAAAAGGGCACAGGAGACCTGAGAGATAATACTGATTTGTTCACAAGGATTCATGGACCCTGAGGAATAGTATCACTTCTGGTACCAAAGTAAACAGAGATCCTGAGGAGTAGTATTTATTACTTCTTACATACAGACCAGAGTTCAGACCAGAAGAGCAGTGACCACTTCTCTTCCCAGATCACACTACTTTGGGAGAACTGAAAAGTAACAAATATACAAAACTATCTCTAAAAACAGAAAAAGATTGAAGCTTGAGATAATGCACTCCATCTGAATTCCAGGAACAGAGTGCAACTTTAACATAAAGTTCAAAGGAAGAAATAGTGCAGAAAAATGAGTAAGCAACAAAAAAGCATCTGATGTCAAAAAGATACTATGGTGATAGGGGAGATAAAGATGCAAACTCAAAAGACAGTAAGTTAAGATAAGAGGGAAGGGGTGATTTTTAAAAGGGTAAATTGTGGTGAGCTTTTTCTTCTCAAAACACAGCCAGGTGATAAAAGTTCAGATCTTTTATTATCTCCAATATAGCCCGATTAGCTTAGAGGCCTATCTCTCTGCTTGGTTCCAAGAGCTCCCTCTGAATGTCACCAAATCCAAAGGTTTTGTCCTTCAGCCTCTGCCTCTGCTTTCTTCAGCCTCCAGCCAGCTCCACTCTTCATGTCATTCCGGAGAAATCTCGACTTGTAGCTTCTTCACTCTGAAGAACTTTTTTGACTGGCCCATTGAAGCTCTATTTATGCTCCTTCAAGAGAGGGATTGTGGGTTTTCTCCCATAGTGCTCTCTGGCCCAAAGAGCTTCAAGGGAGGTATGAACTCATTGAACTCCAATGAGTAAAGGTGTGAACACAAGCCTTGTATTAATTAGTTTTACTTAGTACCTTGTTTCAGGTTCTGCCCAAAACATCTTCTTGTAAGATTAGATCAACTCTAATTAGTTAGCAGTTAGTAAGGATTCCAACAGTAAATAAAAGAAGGCAGTGGTCAGAAGCAAAATAGACTTTAGAGAAGAAGCGAGATTTTTAAAAGGAGACAGAGAAAAGAAAAAGAAGAAAACAGGATGGAGGCAAATGTATAGTTAGTAATCATAACTGTGAATGCAAATGGTGTAAACTTAACCTATAAATAGAAGAGAATAGCAGAATGGATTAGAAAACAGAATCCAATAATATGTTCTTTACAAAAAGTACATGTAAAGCAAAGACACAGACTTAAAATAAAGGACTGGAACAAAATCTATTATGCTCTAGCTGAAGTAAAAAAAAAAAAAAAAAAAAGGTAGACCTAGCATCATGATCTCAGAAAAAGCAAAAGCAAAATGGAGCTAATTAAAAGAGATGAGAAGATAAACTATATATTGCTAAAAAAATACCATAGAAAATGAAGTAATATCAATACTAAACATTCATGCATTACGCAGCATAGCATTCAAATTCTTAAAGGAAACGTTAAATGATTTACAGGAGGAAGTGGACAATAAAACTGCTAAATCTAAGCAATTGTCAGGTTATGTTGTAGTGGGAATTCTTTTTCAGGTATAGGTCGATAAGGGAGCTACTGAAGTCTCTTCCAACTCTATAATTTTGTGATTCTTCCCTTAAAGGCATTATAAAAAATTCTTATAAGCAGTCCAGACCCTAATGAATGTTTTAGTTACAGAGCTACATAACATGATAGCAAGACTGGGTTGGTCATGATCTGTGGTGTCACTGGCATAAAAAGGCACAGAAATTCCTTTCAGTCACCCCAAGCAGCAACTCATATGTAACTCAATCTCTAGTGCTGGTTCACTAAGCACAAAAATATGGAGCTAGTAGGTTTCAGAGAAGGGACTTCAACCAGATTTTTTTTTACTCTAAGACTGATCTCTCTCCTCCTGCCAGACTCTACACCATACTATAGCCTCCTGATGTCAAGGATATTTTATTTAATCCTATGCAAGCATCTTTCTAGACTGCTAAGTGGCACGGTAGATAGAACACGAACTATAAGTGGGGAAAACCTGAATTCAAATCTGGCCTTGGGCATTTAAGAGCAATATGATATTTAACCCTGTCTGCCTCAGTATCCTCATTTGTAAAATGAGCTGGAAAAGGAAATGACAAACCACTCCAGGATCTTTGCCAAAAAAACTCCTAATGGAGTCACAAAGAGTCACTCATAACTGAACAATAACAACAATAAAGCATGTTTTTCATGACTGAACATCATAAAAACTATATAGTGAACTTTCAGAAACTACTTTTCTTGATAATTAGTACAGTTTTAAAACTTGCTTTGTATAAGGGCTGTGATAAAAACATGACATGTTAAGAACATTTCTGAATCTTGAAGCTGCTGTTCAAAGCACATCACTGCTTCTTCAGAATTTTCTCCCTTAAGAATAAGCATAAAACTTAGAGTACATACATATATACATACCAAGAAGACATACCTCTCTCACATTGTAATGCAATGTATCTTGTTGCAATCAGTCAGTGATCCAGATTATCTTTCCAACAACAAAAAAACACACCCAAACAATGATTCTCCAAGTGGAGGAAATGGTGTGGCCCAGGAATGTCAGCCAACATTCATACTTTAGAGTTTCCTGAAACTAAAAAAAAAAAAAAAACGTTTTAAGCCATCTTTTTTTCCCAAAAAAAATTATTCATTCAGCAGAAATAAAGACCAAATTTAGCTAATTTCCTTAATTAAAGAGGCACCCACTACTAGATACAAAGACTAAATCCCTCTACTCATTTTCACAAACCACCTGAGAGTTGCTTGATTGAGATAAAACACCCTTTGCCATCCTTTGAGGGTAGCCAAAACCCTTCTAGAGAGACTAGGTTACCATGGAATAACTAGATCAGATGAATGCTCAAACAGTATAATACCCCAGGAGATGCTTTTTGTTATCCTAATCCAGGTATTATATAACAACAAAATACTTTGTTCTTACTTAATTGGAGGGCAAAAGCTATGCACCCAAGAATTTCTGGCAGCACTCTTCTGCAAAATAGAATCCCTACTTTTATCTCACTTTACTGATTCACTTTATAAATGAAGAAATTAAGGCTTAAAGAATTAAACTTTCTCATTGTTACAAAGCTAGTAAGTGTCAGAGCAAAGGTTTAAATCCAGACCTCTTGGTTCTAAGGTTAGAGTTCTTTTCACCATGCTGTGAATAAAGGCATCCATGTGCCTTGAACTATACTCTCCACACAATAGTTACTTAATACATGCTTATTTATTATTAATTGATTAACATATTTCTTGGATTATTTTTTAAATCTTATTAAATTCTATTATGCCACAGCTATTTCCCAATAATACATGCACACAGCCCAAAACACACACATACTAAACTCTCCCTTTTCATAAGGAAAAAGCAGGTTAAGCAAAAACCAGCTGACCTGACACATCTGGCAGCATATGCAATATTTAAAACTCATAATTTCCCACCTATGCTAATATAATTAGGATAAATAGAATGATCAAAAAACAATATATTTTGTAAAACAGAACTCCAGAATTTCAGAGATAGAAAGTATCTTTGAGATCTCTTAGTCCAACCCTTTCATTTTATAAAGAACCACAGAGATGATGTGCTAGGATCACAAAGCTAGAGGCTGACCTGGGTCTAGAACAATCTCTCCTGATTCATAGTTTGTTGTGCTTATCCTAAAATCATACTTGTAACTTTTAGCTATGGCCTCTAGCAAGACTTACTTGAAAAGAATAATATACTGGCTCTTGGGAAATCTATGATTTATAAAATTATGGAGGCAAACATTCAATTCAGGTTTTAATTTTTTAACTTATGAAATTGCAATAAGGCTATGATTAAAAATTTATTATTTCTTTAATAATAACAAAAAAGACAAAAAGGAAAAGCTCAATAAAATTGCATGTTTACCAAGAGAGAAAGTTTATTTAATTTTCTAAATACAATGATTTTCTCAACATCAAAATAAAATGTAGTTTTTATCTGAACAGCATCATTACTCAAAAGATTCTGATTTTCATCTTTAATTTTCATTGTATAATACTGTATATGTCAACAGTATAGGAAATTGTGCTGAATTTTTATTGACTTCAAACCTTAGCCTAGAAATTATCTTTTTGAATCAATAGTTAATATCAACCCTTGTCTCATAATTTGCTTCTAATAAAAACAGAGCACAGAAAATATGCCAGTATTGAAGTAAGATATAGCTTTTATAAGGTCCCAACTCCCAGACACACTAATGAGTCATGGCCTTTCAAGTTGCTGAAGATATCCTTGAGCGGTAAGAAGTGTCTTTCTCTAAATCTATCAGTCTGAGACCTCATCCGGTATGTTTTCCCAAATATCAACTTTCACTGATTAATGCCCAGGTACATTTAACCAATTAACTAACATCAATTAACTTTTACAAAGAAATAGTTATTGATTGTGAGAACAGAAATATAATTTTACCCACCCCTCCCACAAACATTTGGGGTCCTGTTCTTCCTTACACCATGGACAAAAGGCATTTTAAATCTAAAGCAATTTCTACATAGCATCAGACTCTTCAAGTTCACATTCAAAGTCAGGGAAACCACTGGAATGGCCAGTGCTTCAGCTACTGTGGTCTTGAATCAAACAAGTCATGCTCCTCAAAGCCCTTTTTACTTCTTCATCAGTGCTCAATTGCTGGCAAATCGTGACATGAATCCCAGATCCCCCATCTGTGGAACACATTATTCTGACCTTTCTAAACTCACAAGACCATACCCATCTCCAACAGACCTTCACTTAAAATCAGGAACAAATGCATGCAATAGAAACAGAAGTAACACGAGGGCTATGTGTTCATGCAGGCCGAAGGCTCTTTCCCTTTGAAGGATTTCAAGCAATCCTTGCCTTCTTATTCAAGAAAAGAAAAAGGAAACTACAAATACATTCTCAATTACACTTTTACACTTTTGCAGCCAATCAGATGGCCCCTTTCTGCTTCTAGGACAGGAATCAGAAACAGGATACCTGTTTTCAAATGCCTTGGAATCAGGGAGCAGAGCCCTTCCATTACACCTCATCATGCCTTTCTGGAAACAAGTTCCCTAAACTACTTCTTTGTGAGCTCCCACCATGAGAATATTCTGAGAATAGGCTCCACTGGTCAGGCTTTTATTGCAAAAGTTTCAAATTTTATTATATTATGTGAATTTAAGTACCAGAATGTTTTGTTCCTTCTACTCAGCTAAGTATTCATTAATATTGTGGTTGTTCAGTCGTCCAGTTGTGTCTGACTCTATGTGACCCCACAGACCAAAGTCATGGGGTTTTCTTGACAAAGTTATTAGAATGATTTGTCAATTCTTTTCCCAATATGTCCCCATTTTACAAATGAAAATCAGAAGCAAATAGGGGACGACACAACTAGTGTCTGAGACGACATTCAAACTCAGATCTTCCCAATTCCAAGTCAAGTATTTTCTGTCCATTGCACCACCTAGCTGACCTACTCTTAGTTTCCTTCTAATTCTCTTCCCCAAATACTCTTGACTTCCTGTTTCATTATCAATGCTACTCAAATGTTAATTGGAACATATAAAAAAAGCATTGTATATAACAGTTACCTCAAATAATTTGCATGGCATATAGTTATGTCTAAAAGGTGAAATGTCATTAACCATATAAAACATAAAGAAAATCTTAATGCTCAAGAATGTCTTCAAGATGGGGAAGTTAAGAAATAATTTACAATAGAACAAATGAAAAACAACAATAACTGGTAGAATTATTCCTGTGTAAGACTGTTCTTTTGCTATTTCCTTAAACACATACTTAGGCATGCACAAGTATGTATACATATACACACACACACAATCTTCCATGAAACAAGCCAAAAAATAAATGTATTTTATGGGTTGGTGATTAGAAGTATAGTTATGAAAGATATGTTTTTTAAAAGAATAGTAAAGTTTCAATTCAAGAAGTCCTGGAAAGCTTTTAAGGATTCACATCTTACCAGTTTTCTCAACTTTTCCCCCATTCATCACTCTAAAGAGAAGCATCACTTCTAAAACTTTGGTGTAAAAAGAACTATAGTTTCTGTCCGTGTCAGCTCTGTGCTTTACACCAACCTGGAGGCGATAATAATTGCATGTTTTAAGGTGTTAAACAAACATTTTTTTGTTTGTTTAAGAGCAGTGTTTCATGATGAAAAGCCAATCTTAGAGAAAGAAAGATCCATCAAAATCCTATCTGTCTGCATACTGACTATGTAACCCTAAGCAATCAATTCTCTCAGACTCTTAAGTTGCAGACATCTGTTGATCTATATTGGTAGAGTAGTTTCCCCACATCAATGAAATCACAGGTCCAGACAAAATAAAAATTCAAACCTCAAACCTCATTAAAGGTTGTGGCTAAAATACTCAGACTTAGATGTTGATAATATCTCAACAAAAGTTGAGGCAGCAGATTTATCAGCCACACAGAATTCAAATGACAGTTTCCTTTTAAAATGCAACTCTTCAAAAAAACCCAAAACATCATCTAGGTATTGCTCTTCTAATCCTTCAAAAGATTCCTGATTTAATCAGTAGGAACACTGATTCCACTGATTCAGAGACATCTTTGTAAGTTACCTGGTAGCCCCATTTCTTGTAATGATCCTCCCTAACATTGAATCTCAGCCAACACATATCCAGTCCATTGCTCTACTTCTATTTAGAGTCCTTTCATTTTATAGTCTGCCAAGTCTCAGGTTCTCTTTACAGCATCTATAACACTCACCTGAGTGATATATTGTGACAGTTACCCAAATTTGTTAACTCCAGAAACATTGTACACAGTAACAGCAGCAGAGTGTGGATGATCAACATTGATCATCTGCCAGGCCTAATAAGGCATCAAGGTAGCATCTTAGAAACATTACCACTAAATCATTTATCTGATTTTTAAATGGCATTGTGAAAGGGGGAAATTAGCTTTAAGATTTAAAAAATAACAATACTTAATTGAGCAACTGTAATGCAAACTCGTATATAATCCAAAGGTCAAAATAGATGCTCACACTTCAAAAAAAAAATCTTCAAATTGGTATGCATTTTCACTTGCAGGTTACAGGAATCAATTCTGTGCAACAATAAGAGACTTCACCATATTGATAACTCAAAGAATAAAAATAATATAGTTAATATTTTCCTTCAGATTGTGTTGTCATTAAGTCATTTAGTCACGTCCAACTCTTCATGAGCCTACAGGAGTTTTCTTGGAAGAGATACTGAAGTAGTTTGCCATTTCCTTCTCTAGCTCATTTTACAGATGAGAAAACTGAGTTTAACAAGGTTAAATGAATTGCTCAAGATCACACAGCTAAGACGTATCTATGGCTGAATTTGGTCCTCTTGGCTCCAAAGTTGGCACTCTATCTACTGTAACACCTGGCTGTTCTTTCTATTAGACTTTATAGCTTACAAATTACTTTCCTTACAAGCCCACTGAGGCCATATACAATTCTTTCATGCTACAGATGAGGATGTTATATAGGAGCTAGCTCAAATTGACTTTCAGGAGACGGTTCTTAAATTTTCAGTGTGACCATACACATATATCAGAAATCAGCAAATATGCAAATCATGACTTGATTTACTATTTTGTTGATTATCTAAGGAAAACGATAAAATAAACACTGATTATGAAGATTGAGCTTATGTGTCTCCTATATTTCACACATGTACACACACAGCTTTTATTATGTGCAAGAACAAAAAAAGACAGGGAAGCAAATATCAAGGG
This sequence comes from Antechinus flavipes, assembly GCF_016432865.1. Taxonomy (NCBI): domain Eukaryota; kingdom Metazoa; phylum Chordata; class Mammalia; order Dasyuromorphia; family Dasyuridae; genus Antechinus; species Antechinus flavipes. The sequence goes on along the minus strand of NC_067401.1, from coordinate 344,586,535 downwards.
ACTTACAATTTAGGAAGAGGAAGAGGCATGGGAAATATGAAAATAACTACAATTTTAGGTAAATCGCTAGTGCTACTTTTAGCATTAGTCATGTCCAATTCTCCAACACCCCATTTGGGGTTTTCTTGGCAAAGATACTGCAGTGATTTGCCTCCCCCAGCTAATTTTACATACAAATATTTAAGGCAAAAAGAATTAGGTGACTTGCCCAGAGTCACATAGCCAGTAAGTATCTAAAGTTATTTTTGAACTCAGGAAATCCTGGTTCCTAGTCCAATGCTCTAGCCACTATGTCACCCAGCCATCCTGAAGTGCTTCTGGAGAAAGGCATAGCAAATCATAGATTTAGATCCAAAAGAAATCTTAAGGAGCCAAAGAATTTAGCATCTCATTTAAGAATCTGAGGCTCAGAGCAATTAAGTGATTTATCCAGGGTCACACAGCTAGCAAGAGTTTGGGGCAAGGGTTTGAACTCCATCTCCCTGATTGAGTCCAAAGTTCAATCCATACTGCCATTTAGATGGTTGAACAAGTTCAAGAGACAAGATTATGTTACCTGTTAGGAGAATTACAAAAGCTTCATGGAAAAGGTGATATTTGAGCAGACTGCAAAATATATTGTACAATAGAGTAGGAAGATTTGAGTTCACATTCTAATCTGTGAAACACCGGGCTAGTAAATGTTTGTGGGACTCAATTTTCTTATTCATAAAATGGGAGGTTTGAGCTGTATTTGGGTTTTAATCATCCTTGATTAGACTCCTTTCATATTTGGGTTAAACCCATGGAGTCCTAACTTAGAATGATGATTTAAAATACATAATACTGTGACACAGTTACCCAAATATTTTTTTTAAATTCACTCTAGAAACATTGTACACAGTAATAGCAGCATAATATGGATGATCAACCCTGATACACTTTGCTTTTCTCAGCAATTCAATGATCTATGACAATTCTAACAGATTCATGATAGAAAATGCTACCAATATCCAGAAAACTATGGAGGCTGAATGCAGATTGAAGCATACTATTTTTACTTTGCTGTTAGTCATTTTCCCTTTCTTGTGGTTTTCCCTTTTATTCTGATTCTTCTTTCATAACATGACTAATGTGGAAATATATTTAATATGAGTAAACATGTATAATCTCTATTAAATTAATGGCCATTTTGGAGAGGGGGAGAGAAAAAATGGAAATCAAAATCTTATAAAAATTAAACATCAAAAACTAATAAATAAATTTTTAAAAATAAAATAAGAATTTACCCCAGGTTAAAAACCTTTGGACTGGACAAATGCTTTCCAGCTTTAAATTCTAGGATCTCTATGAAATTCGCTATTAGTTTCAACCACTGGAGCCCAAAAATCTAGTTGGATAGTATGTTACTTTGCTAATAAGGAACATACTTAAAATATTATGTGTAGTATAGTACATTAGCAACAATACTGAATGTGGAATCAGCAAGAACTGAGTTCAAATCCCCATTAAATTCTAGCAGTATAAACTTGGTCAGATCTTTTAAGTCTCAGTTTTTTCATCTGCAGAATGGGAATAACAAAAACATTTCACAAGGTAGTCTTGACTATCAAAAGCAAGGATATAGAGGAGTCCACAAACCTTAAAGATGTTTATACATATCAGCTATGATAATTATTAATTGATAATATCTGTTAAGGAAAGTCTACAGCTAAAAATATTAAGAACTCTGCGTCTGTAGAAAATAATTATTACACCTACCCATCCTGAGCAACTTTTCCAAATCATAAATTCATGGGGCATATTAAAATTATATTTTCCTTCAGATAACCTTTTCAATTTAAAAAAAATTAATTTTTAATAAAACTTAAAAAATAAAAAATAGCTCTTTTTTTGACCAGCCTTACCTTCAGATTGAAAAAGGGAAAAAAAGGAGGTGGAAGGGAATCAAGTTAAAAGAACCAGCCTGACTTTATTCTTTTCCTTTCCTATAAAAACAAAGCAAAACAAAACAGCAAATCTTGGACAAAGATTCTTTTAAATATTTATAGTTTCCTTTTAAGTAATACATAATTTCATATATCAGAATTATGCTGATGAGGGGAAATAAAAAATGAGCACTGCTGAAGATTCTTTAGAGCAAAATGATATTCCAAACAAAGTCAGACACTACTGAGACTTTGAACATGCCAAGACTTAGCTAAAAGTTGTATCAGACAAACTCCCTGGCAACATACAAATCTGCTGATTGCTGTAGCACTAATGACCTGTTGTAAATGAATAAACTTGGCAAACAAGTAAGAAGGAAAAGTAAAGAGGGAAAAAAGAAAAGAAAAGGGGGGGAGAGGAATGGGAAAAGAAAAAATGAGGAACTTGAGTGAACAGAACTACATTATTTTGTGAAAAACAAGGATTTCAGTAGAGCCCAGGGTGGGGTCTCACTCTACAATCAGTGTATCCCACTCAGCATTAGCATTAGTCATCATCTACTGTTAATTACAGCTACTCTTCTCCATGGGGTAGCAGTAACTTACCATCACTATTTTATAGAAGGAGAAACCAGAGATCAGGGAAATGGAGCTCCTCAGTCCCAACATTACACAATGAATTAGACCTCCCAGGTCTGCATCTAGCTATGGCATCTATGCTCTTTTTATGGGTTAGTTGAAGATTTCATGCTCCTCCTTTTTCAAGCACGCCCTAACAAGTTCTATCTATTTATTGTTCCATCACTCAAGTTACAAAAATATTCTAGAGCATCTTCATCAAAAAGCTCTCACATTTTCTGTTGCCTTCTAATCAGATATCTTCCTGATACCCCTTATTCTTTTCCTCCCCAATTCTATAAATTTATTGTTGTTGAGTCAGTTCAATCATTTCTGACTCTTCATTCTGTCATCTTCTGACTCCCTTTGGAGTTTTCTTAGCAAAGATACTGGAGAACCTGGCCATCTTTTTCCCCAATTCATTTTACAGATGAGGAAACTGAGGCAAACAGGGATAAGTGACTTGTTCAGGGTCACACAGCTAATAAGTATCTGAAGCCAGAAATGAACTCAACAAATCCAGTGCTCTATTCAATATACCACTGCTACACTGCTCTGTAAGTTCTAATTCTAATTCTAATTCTCTTCAGCAAACATTCCTGACTTCCCTTCCCCTTTCTTTGCTATCTCTTTGTTTAATAATAGCTTTATATTTTTCAAAATGCATGCAAAGATAGTTTTCAACATTCACCTTTACAAAACCTTATGTTCCATATTTTTCTCCCTCCCTCCCCCGATTCCTCCCATAGACAGCAAGTAATACAAAATAGGGTTAAACATGTACAATCCTTCTAAACATATTTCCACATTTATCCTGCTACACAAGAAAAATCATATCAAAAAGGGGAAGAATGTGAAAGAAAAAAAAAATAAGCAAGCAAAGAACAACAACAACAAATGTGAAAATACTATGGTATGATGCATATTCAGTCTCCAGTATTCTCTCTGGATATTTTTCTATTTCTTAGAAGCAGTATACCATAGAAAAAGTTCTAAATTTTGAATTTGAGGACCTGTATCTTTGTGTCTCTAGGAAGGTTGACATTCTGACCTCTCAAATTCCTCTGCAAAATTAAGAAATTAGAAGATCTCCAATGTGTTCTCTACAGCTCAGAGACAAGTCATTTAACATTTGAGTTTCTTATTTTGTCATCTCTAAAGTAAAGGGATCTAGCTGGAGCAGATATTGTTAACCTGAAGTCGAAGGAGACTGTGAAGTTAGATACAAAAAAATGTACAACTTTCTTTTCATTAACCTCTAACTGAAATTTATCATTCCCTTTGATTATGAATGCAGACAACAAATTCCAGTAGTTTTAGTAGGACTTCGGACTTTGTTATCAATAGAAATCCAAGATATAGTCACAGCATATTACAGTTCTTACCAAAGAAATGCTCTTTATGTTCATCACTACTCTGAAATGAATGCTGTTATTATATCACCAGTAGACTACGTATGATCTCAGTCTTCCTTTCTATAGATTCTATTTCAAAAGAATGGGTTTCATGCTACATATTTTCTTAAAATATTAAAAACAGAAAGGAATCCTTCCATAGATCCCATTCAACTGCCAGAAGAGTCAATGACAGTTTAAAAGACTATATGATCGTTAATTGATCTTTTAACTCTAAATCCCAATGATTAATGTTTTTGGTTGCTTTTTTGTTTTGGATTGGTTTCATAATGCCTAAATATTTCCTTATTCATTTAATGCTTTATTCTTTTTATAGAACCCCCAAAACATTGTTGTTTGTAAAACTGCATCAGGCAAAATGAACAAACTGAGTTTTTAAAATTAATTAGGCATTTATATATCATGGACTGAAGTAACTCAGTTTGATGATCTCTATCTCTCGTGCAAATTGGAAATGATTTTCTTAAAAAAAAAAAAAAAGGAAGAGCTCTTATTGTACTTTTTATGTTTAGTGCTATTATTCTTCCTTATCTTTATGATGCCACATAAATTAATTATTATCATGAGTATTGCTATTACAGTATCAACTGCTATATTTATTTACATTCTTTATGGTTTTTTATCCAAATATTTTCCATTCTAAAATGGAAAAGAAAAGAGAAATGATGGGAACATGGGTGTTATTGTCTGTTTCTCCCCTTGGCTGATAAAGAAAAAAGCTTTTCAGTTTTTAAGTTAGAGTTATTCATGTATATGTTAACAAACTTACTAAAAGAGACCCTTAAAAAAGGAAGGGGAAGAAAAAGGAATAAAGTGATTTAAGAACTTATTAAAAAGTGGTTGTTTTTAGGAATTCTTTTCCCCTCAACTTTCAGATTTAGAATTTAAAACCAGAAAACTTCTAGAGCTCCAGAACACTGATAAATGATCTTGCAAAACTAGCAGAGGTACTCTGTTTCTCCATAAGAGTTGTTTCTTGGCTAAGCCCTTGGAAGTTTCAACAATCTACTGCTCACCAAATAACAGCCTGGAGGAGTCAAGGCTGGGAGAGATAAGAATAGAGAATAGAAAAAAGCAGCTAGGCTAGAATGAAGAAATGGATAATGACTCCCTTTCCTTAACCTTATTCAGTAGGATGAAACCCATGCTGCTCATTGCTCTCACTGATAACAAAGCACAATCTGCTTTATGTTCAAAGTGTTCCCAAAAGAAAGTTCTTTGCCTCCAACTGTGAAAATAATTGATGTCTTTAATGCCCCTAAGGAAATAAGCTTCTCATAGAAGCAGTTATAGTTTTCAATAAGTGAAAAATTATAGATGGGGACAATTATGAAGATAAATTTTTTCTTCTTAAAATTAGGATCGGGAGGAGATAAAAATAGTATCTCGTGATCAATCTTATTCACAGACCAATTTATATCTAAGGAGCTAGATGTAAGGAGTGATGGAGTTATACAGATCAATACCTTTGGTATGGGTTCCATAATATAAATTATTACATATAATAACAACATCTATTTTTAGGGTTGTTCTGAAGATTAAATGTAATAACATACATGAAGTGCTTTGAAAACTTAAATTTTTCAAATTAATGTTAGTTATAATAACAATAATCATTATCATCAATAATGGATATCTAAACTTTTTTTAAAGGAGATCTGACAGCTTTTGCGGATGTAGTTTATGTTCAAGGAACCCTATATTCAAAGCATTATGGTACCAATGACTTATTATTCTAAAAGAATTTCTTTAATATCTGATATTTTAAGGCTTCCTTTGTACTAAAAATAACAAAGCATCCTTTAAAAAATATTCAATTAGAATGTGGGTAGCAATACAGTATTTGCAATTTTTTGTTGTTCTTTGCCTTTTTTCCCTTTCTCATTTTTTTCCTTTTTGATCTTATTTTCATGATAAATGTGGAAATATGTACAGAAGAATTGCACATGTTTAACATATATCAGATTGATTGCTGTCTAGGGGAGGGATAAAAACTTGGAACATAAGGTTTTGTAAAGGTGAATATTGGAAACTATCTTTGCAAAGATTTTGAAAATTAAAAGTTATTAAAAATAAAAAATTCAGTTATATATGCTACAAGTAGAGGAAAGATAATGCCCAAGTTCACATTTTTAAAGTCTTGAGTCTCCATAATATGAGATAAGAAACAAATAACATTCCATGAAAAGTGCTTAGTCCACAGAACTATTTGTATAATCAAATCCATGTTATCATTTGCAAGGAAGTTTGTACTTCTCATGCTACCATACAGATGTGCCTAATGCTTTGGAAATTCTTTGAATCAAAACTACTTTCAAGCTATTATAGGATTTGATTCATACTGAGCACTGGTTATATCTTATTCAAGCTTACTAATCAATAACTAAAAAACAAAAAATTTAGGTTCAAATGGTCTCACTAAGCAGAAAAGACAGATTTGCTACCAAGCATTACAACATATCATAAGTATCCTCATATGTTTAATGGGATTAAGAACACTAACCTCACATGGCGGTTACAAAGACCAAATGAGATAACATGTAAAGTGCCTTGCAAATCTTAAATGCCATATTATTATTATTGTTAATAGTTTCTGTCAATATGACCCAGACACTGAACCAAAAGTAATAGAAAGAATATATGTGTGTATGCATATGTGAACACATATATACCATAGCACATATCCATATGTGTTTTTCTGATGCTAAAATAATGAGATACATACACATATATTAAATATGTATAGTGTGCATGTGTGTGTATATATTCTGACATGTATACATGCCAAACAGTAGAAATACTAGTATAGTTCAAAGAGGAATTTACTTGGTTCCAGGATGAATTTTCAGAAACAGAGAACATCTATGTAGAATTTGGTCTGCTAAGCTTCTATGATTCAATTACAAATGGAAAATGCAGCATCAAAAAATGGAGAATTTTACCCACTTGAAGAATAGAAAGAACTCAGATGTCAAGGCAGAGAAAGATATTTTCAAAATTAATAATGTGCAAGTGAAAAGGCAGGAAAATCAAATTTGTCATAAATTTTGAACTTATTATATCCAAAGGAAAATAATTCAATGATAAAATTTGAGCAAAAATAATTTTGGGATTTCCATCTGGTACTTGATTAAAGTATAATCTGATTTATAAAAATTATGATTAACGTGACATGTTGATTATGTCTAATCAGTTCAAATATTCCCAATAGAATGTTATGTGAAAAATCCACTGACATTTTTCTATGCTAAATTTCCCTACACACATGAACAGAATAAACCTAGATACCTCTCAATTGAAAATGAAATAGGATGGAAATATTTGAAGGTCTTTGTTTTAACCATCACTTCCCAACTAAATCTAAAGATTTAACAAGCTACTTAGCAAGTTATAAAAACAAAAAAAGGGGGGGAAGGGATTAGAATTGGAAGTATCTTCAGAAATTCTCCAGTTCATTATCTTCATTTTTCAAATCATACACTTATCATAGAAGAGAATGCAGAGGCTATTTAATATAATCTCATTTTAAAGATAAGAAAACTATTGCTAAGAGAGAAGAGACATACAGAGGATGTGAGTGGTAAAGTCAGTATTCAAAGCCTTGATTGAGCTTGAGTTGGTTGAGCAACTCAATACCCAGTGATGTAATAACTGATCTAATAACTCTATAAGAGTTTAATACAGTGATGGATCTGTAATCTGATAGACAGCTGTTACTGTAAGCTCTGAAATTCACTAGCTATAGAAAAAATCATTTTATCACTCAGATTCTCAGTTTATAGATCAATAAAATAAGGTTGGATCAGATGATATGAAAGGTCCTTTCCAGCATTAATAGTAAATATAATTCTATAACTTTCCTTTTCATAAGTTTTCTGTCCCAAGGACTTTTTTTAAAGGAAAAAATGAAGAAAAGGGAAAGAATTTATAATAGTAAGAAGAAGAGGAGGAAGAAAAGGAGATCGTGGTGGTGATGGTGGTGGTGGTGGTGGTGGTAGTAGTAGTAATAGTAGTAATAGATATTTTACAAATATCTCATTCTGTCCTTATAACAACCCTATAAGGTAGGAGCTATCATTATCCCTATTTTATAATTGAGGAAACTGAGGCAGACAGAGACTAAGTGATTTGTCTGGGGTAAGTATCACAGGCTAGATTTGAACTATGGTTCTTCTTGACTCTAAGAACAATACTATAGCTTCTTTATTACCTTGCTGCCTTAAGAAAGCACTGTGATAGAGTGGAAATAACACTGGTTTGGGGATCAATAGTTCTAGTCCAAATTTTGCTTGTGTCAGTTTCTTGATCTATTAAATGAGAGAGCTGGCCTAATTATCTACCTGGATACCTAGATACAATCCTGTCCAGATTTACTATAATTCTATGAGTATGACTTTCCAAGGCAGTTGTAGCTCTGTATTGGTAAAGGAAATTTACTTGGAATTTACAAGTTTCAATATGTCAATGAAATCACAGGTACGGAACAAATACACACACACACACACACACACACACACACACACACACACATTAGATAAAATCTCAAAAGGAATTTTTGTTTAGTGAAAAAGTTCCCATCTTGGGTAATCATCCTCTTATTGTAAGTGATGCTCACTGCTACAACAAAATGACAAAAAACTCTACAATGTGTCTTGGAGTCCATTGTAAGCCCTTTTCTCTCAATAGCAAAAAGGACTCCCTTTGTAATGTTTCATGACAACTGAGTACAGAATCGGGAGACACAGAATTTAAGTTTCTATGGGACTGCTTCCCACCCAGCTATTTCATTGCTTAATTGACAGGAAGATTTTGTTCAGAGTAATTACCATTCCTGCTGGGTTTGACAATAACACCCTCCATGAGGTCTTAGGGAACATATGGAAAGGTTATAAGACTAAAGAGTGTCAGACATTTTCATTCTGATTAAGGCCGTTTAGAAAAGCTTTTTTTTTTTTTCTTTTAAACAATAAACACAAGTTTTCACAGTTCTAGCTGAAGTTGCTAAAAAAAAACAAAACAAAAAAAAAAAACACTTTGTTTTATATCTCCAGAATATTTTAAAATGTTCAATCTTAAATTTCTGTTTATTTGAATTCTTGGTCACTTCCTATTCTATCACAAAAGATTTATCAGAGTCTCTATAACTCCATAGAAAATAATAAATCACTCTCCATTTGATAATAGTGTAAAGGTCACTGGACATGACTAGGAACTCCAGATTCTAGTTTAGACCCCTTTGGAAAAAAAATGACTTCACTTCTTGGTCCTCAGTTTCCTTACCAGTAAAATTTCATAGCTGAATAAAATAATTTCTGCAATCCTTTAGGCTCAGAACTTCTACCATTTTGTTTCCTTTATGCCATATATTGTGTGAATCAATAATATTATTCAAATTTCTCAGTTGATGAAAAAGAGAAGAAAAATTAATCCCAAAGTGCCAATACAATCACCTGCTGGGTCTGCCAGAGAGGCTGACCCTGCTGGGAGAAAAAAACACCACCTTCCTCAGCATGGTATCCATGCCTGAGGACAGCAAATAATAAAGATAATTATGTGATGCAACTTAATTAGAAATCTGCCCCTAGCTATATTCATTAGTTGTGATTAACCAGTGCTAGCACACAAAAAATTACATATTCATATTCATATTATTATTCTAGACATGCAAAGGAGCAGAAAGATGCACTAAAGTACATCTCCTGAATGAGAAAAAAAAAAAAGATAGTTTTTTTTTTCTTTTTTAATTTGTAGCTTTCATTTCACTCAAGTACTAGATTCAAATTAGGGAATAATTGAGTATAAGTGGATATAAGCTTATTCAAACTCAGTCTTCACCAGTCTAAAAGACCAAAACAGGAAGATATATTTTAAAGGTAATCTGTTTATTAAGAATTTTGGAAAACACAATTTACCTAACTCTACATTTTCTCTCTCTTCCTTTCCTCCTCCCACAAACAGGATTAGGGTCGTATCCCCTAGTGACGAGTAGCAGAGACTCTGCCAATACCCAGACTCCAGTGCAAGAGAGTAACATGGCAAATGGCTCTTGAAAGACCAGATTTGGGGAGAGAAAAGGGGGTATGGAATTTACATATTCAGTGTTAGAATCTCCCCACTCACAGCAGCTGCTGCTGTTCTATGTCTCAGTCACAGCAGGACTTTTTTCTTATAATCTCAGCAACCCCTAAGCTTGTTCTCAGCTGCTGGCAAACACTGAAGTCCAACTTCCTTTACCATATACACTATATCTGCTTTTTTAAAGAACATTTCCTTGCACAACATTGTGGTTTTTAGGGTACAAACACTTAGGTTCTAGAAACAGAGACTCATAGGAAATGGAGCTCTGAGAACTTCTTTCAAGCCCATCCTCAAGGCCTTATGGAAAATGTAAGCTTTCCCTTAGACATGCCCCTTTTGAAAATGTAAGTGTGACCCCTGGTACTAGTCATGGGCAGAATTACTGCATAAGTCTGTGTATAGCATGGGAAATTATGGAATACCCAAAGTATGGGGAGAAGATATTTCTGAATATAATATGACTAGTGAGAGTTTCTTTAAAATTATACTTAACTCAAAATTTAAACTTATGCCTTTGTAGAATTTTTCATATAACTAAGATTAATAATTCACATTTGTTTAAAGTCTACAAAGTACATTTCTCCTGAAAACCCTGTTAGGTAAATAATACAAGTATTATTACCTCCATTTTGTAGGTGAAGAAACTGGCACTGTGAAGTTAAGAGACTTTCCTAGGCATGAAATGACTGTATCAGCACCAATTATCAGAGCAAGGATTTAAACAGAGGCATCCCCTTAACAGTAAGTCTAGTATTCTTTACACACACTAGGCTGCCTTTTATCAGACAAATCCTTATTAAAAGCATAAGTATATACAAAAGTATGATAATCTTAGTAAGTCAAAGATTCTAAACATTTGGGGAATAAAAATTGTCTGAAATCTAGTTTTAGTCGTCTTACTTCTCCATTGCCTAAATATTAAAATATCATCTCCCTTATTCCTTGGGACAGCTAAAAAACCTAAAGTAAGTTTGCACTTTTAGAAAATGAGAACAAAACATGTTGGTCTTGTAAATTTAATAGCCAACATGTTATTCCTGGCTTATTCTTCTTAATATTTTATCATATAAAAATTAAGACAATAAATACTTATCTAACTCATCTGCCATAAATTTATATACATACTGTCTAGTAAAAACAGTTGTTTCCAAAATACTTTCTTGACATTTCCAAATTTTCATTCCTAAATTGAAACAAGCTTAGAATTATAGAATTTTTGTTTGTTTGTTTGGTGAGGCAACTGGAATTAAGTGACTTGCTACTATGTGTTAGGTGTCTGAGATCAAATCTGAAATCAGGTCTTCCTGACTTCGGGACTGATACTCTATTTAGCTGCCCCAGAATTGTAATGTTAATGGTAAGAAGGGATCTTGGAAATCATCAAGATACCTCCTTTTGATTTTACAAAATAGGAAAGTAAAGACCAGGTTGGGCACATGACTTAAGTATGTTCTTCTAGCTCATTTGTAGAAGATCTAGAGCAACTCAAATCTCTTGGATCCCAGGAAAGTGGTTGTTTTATGTAAATTTAAAGAAGTATTTCCCAAACTCTAGTCCATAACCCATAAAGCAATTCAGAGAATTTCTTAAAGAAAAAAATGTCATGGCTGAAAACATCTAACTTCCCTGTCAATGTGGTTTGTATACAGGCTTATTCATCTGATGAAAAGAACCATTAATTTTATCTCAAACATCTGTACTGGCACCAAATGATTAAAAATGATCAAATAACATCTTTAAGGCTGAAGAAAACAGCTAATCTGTTCTATAGATCATGAAATTGTAACAGGTTTCTTTCTTATGACTCTAGTATGTTATATTACCAAATTTTATTTTCTGGTTTTAGCAATATAGCAAAAATATTCAAAAGCAAAGTAAGTAACCAAGTAAACCAGGTACCCAAGTAAAAAAGAATGCCTTCAAATATCAAATAAGTAACAAGGAAAATGAAAATTGTACCAAGTCCTTTTAATGATATTTGGAAGTATGTTTTCAGGCCAGAAATTAAGATTATGAATTAGTCTTTTTACAGGAAGAATCATATTGTAAGAAAATTTTATTTTTCAGTTTTGCTTTCAAGAATATAGTCTATTCCAGTTAAGAAGCAAGATTTAAAACAAAGTCAACAGGAATAGGAAAGATATGGGTGTATGTATGTAGGGGGTGGGGGTGGCGTGTGTATGTTTATATTTACATAAATATATCTTTTTTCTTAACTATAGCTTACTTAAGGGTGGGGGGTGAAAGGGGAGAAAAGAATAAAAGAATTAACAGCAAAGAACAAAAAAAATTTACAGGAAGTAAAGAAAAATGGAGTTCATGAATACAATTTCTTCTACTAACATATATAATTTCTTAATCTGGTAATTTGTGGTTATATATTTTGAAACCTCCTTGATATTCTGCTAATCATATGACAATGGTCTTTTTTGTTTTGTTTTGTTTCTTTATTCCTTTTCTGTTTTTCTCTCTTTTTTCCTATTCTGTTTGTTTTTAAAATAAAAGAAAAAGTAAGCATAGAGCCTATTTTGAATATATAATAATATTTGGGTTATTTTATCCATTCTAGCATAGAAAGTATTTAATGTAGGTCTCCAGATTTTATCATCACAGATATATTCCGAATTATAGCTTATAATAAAATAGAAAAATGAAGGCATTAAATCTATGAATTATATTCTTGAAAAATATTCCTATAAGCATAACATCATGGAAGCCAATGAGTGGTGAAAACAAAAAAGAGTAAAATTCACACCAACAAGACTTCCATTATTACCTAATGACATCTCTTAAAGCCTTACCAGGAGAGTCTTATCCAAAAAAAAATCCTGTATATAGCTAAATTCACCCAAGAGACAACTGCTCTGGGGATATACATAAGCATGAACACATGCACACACACATACATATGTAAATCACCAAGAGATCCCAAATATCGATTATATCTAAGGTAATATGATGCATCAGTCAATTAAAGAAACATTTATTAAACCTTATTAAGTACCAAAATTTGTTCTAAGTGCTAAAGATACAAAGAAAGGCAAAAAATAAAAACAAACAAAAAAAGGAGCTCACATTCAAATCCAAAGTACAGACAACTATGTACACAAAAGATATATTCCTTAAAAATGTGAGGTAACCAAACAGGGAAGGTGTTAACAGTGGGAAGTAGGAGAGCAGTAAAGATCACTTTTGGTGGAGAAGTTGAGATTTGAGCTGAATCATGAAAGAAGCGAGGTGAGCCAAGAAAAATAAAGATGAATGAGGAGAGTTCAGGCATGGAAACAGTAAAAAATGGTGAGGGGCTAAGAACGACCCCAAAGTTACAAAACTAGGTGATTGGAAGGATGGTGATATCCCTACCAATATTAGGAAAGTTTAAAAAAGAATGGTCAATAAGTTGGAGGAACAAGGAGGAGGTCATTATTGTGAGATCCCTGAGGACAGAAGGGAATAAGACTTGTAAGGTGGAAAGGGACCAGGTTAGTAAAGGCTTTAGAAGCCAGACAAGAAATCTGCTATTTGATCCTGGAAGTAATAGGGAGCCAGGGAGTGTTCTGCTAAGAGAGGAATAACATAGTCAGACCTATGGTTTACATCTATGATTTTGGCAGTTGAAGGGAGGCTGGAATGGAGTAGGTTGGGAATTAAAGCAGGTAAATCAACCAGCAGGCTATCCCAATTTTCCAGGACCAAGGGGGTAAGGATCTGCACCAGAGTGGGACTGTGAAAGGAAAGAAGAGGAGAGAAGGGAAAATATAGAAGAGATGTTGCAAAGGTAGAAGCAAAGATAGAAGACTTGGCAATAAATTGGATATGGAGAGTTATGGGTGAGGGGCTAAGAATGACCCCAAAGTTACAAAACTAGGTGATTGGAAGGATGGTGATATCCTTGCCAATATTAGGAAAGTTTAGAAATGAAAAGGATTTAGAGGGAAATCTAATGAATTCAGTTTTGAGTCTGAAATGCCTACAAGACATCTAGTAATATAATAGCTTAAAGCACTAATCTTAAAGTCTCTCTGGGCCTTAGTATCCTAATCTGTAAAATTAGTGAATTGAATTAAATAACCATTTCAACTATAAATCTAAAATCCTGTATTCTGCCAAATTGCATATGGGCCAAAGAACCAACAGGAACAGGAGACTTTATGACTGCTTTACAAGAAGTGAATTTATTTCAAAGAATGGCATAATTATGTGTATACATATACAGGAATTCAAGCTGCCTTGACATAAATGAAAGAGGCATTTCAGTGAGGGGAAAAATAGGGAAAGAAAATAGTTTTCTTGACGTTCACCCAATATATAGATTTTAAAAGACAAAAACAAAAAACTCAGCTATTACATTTTAGTTTTCAGCTAACCTGAAGGGGAAAGATAAAAGAAGGGGAGAATGAGTATGGAGAAGCTTAGCATGTGATACTTTCAGTTGCGGACATTGGCTAATTTACTAGAAAGCACCTTGCTGTCAGCAATACCACTTTTTTCCTCTCTTTTGAAAAAAAAATACAGTTTTCCAATTTGTACTTTGAGTCTAGTATCACACAGTATCACAACTCCTTTAGATTGAAAGGAGAGGGAAGTCAAGATATTAAAATTTGAGATTTTTTTAGTTAAAAAAATAGCTTAAAGATTTTTAGATGAAATGCATTGTTTACATGTAGTATTTGTTTATAATAAAGCTTTTCATTTCAAAAAAATTAATTTTAAAATAGTCATGTATTACTAGGGAACTAAACTTGTAAACAAATTGAGGAGAGGAAGTTAACTCTTCTGCTTTATTCTATTACAGAATTCTCCCCTTCTTCTAGTGATTATGGACAAGGCTTCTGTATAATACTAACATTTTTACTCAGTCCAACTATGTTTTTTCCACCACACCCTCTTTGGAATGAGGCTAGTCCCAGCCAAGCATAACCCAGTCAAATTCATTCCATAGTAAATGGCCACTACAATGAATTTAACTGGTACTAAGAAACATCAATCTCATTTCATCACTCCAAAGATGAAACCAGAGTAAGCAAGAGTTCTATTCAACACAATCAAAAACAAGTTTGGAAAACCTTTCTTCACTCCCACCCTTTCTTCCCCTCAAAAGCCTAAAAAGAATCATTTGTCTTCTTTTTTTTCCCTTTTGTGACATAAAACATCCTGCTTAAGAGACAGTTAAAGTTTGACAGGTTTGGAGAAGCTCTTATTTCATCCTTGCAGACATGAATGCAAATTCTAGTTTTGTCCAAGGAGTAAAAATGAGGTTGACAATTGTCTTCCAGTACCCTGTTGGCACTCAGAACAGTTGGCAATCTGGACCCTAAAAATCTACATCTAAAAATAAGAGATTTACTCATGTTGAAAAGCTAGATTGGCATCTGTCCATACTATACTTTGCTATCCCAAATAATTTTCTCCTTCCTAAGGCAATACATTTTCTAACAAAAGGTGAATGGAAAGCTAGCTCTATGCTAATGTCCCCATTTTCTTTATCATGAATAAATATGCATTATGTTGCTTATCTCAAATTAAAAATTGTACTCTCTTAAGGTTTAAAAAAAAAAAAACCATAATAAGACCTTGTTCTTTCTTACACTAAATAGCTGTGCCTCATTAAATTTCTTCTTCCAAAACACTCAGCAAATTGTTTCCAATGATTCCATCTGGTCACTAGGCAGAGCTCCTTACAATGACAAAGGCTGGGTAACAACTCCATTGAAGCTATGAGTGGCACTGAACAATTCCCTGAAAGGATGTGATTATTCTGATCTTAGATTGATGAAGTATTTATCTAAGTAAGGAAACAAATCTAAAGGCTCATCAGAGAGGGGGGAGGGGAAGCTGAGAAAGTAATTATAAGTCCACATGAAGAAAAGATTATACATCTTCTCTGAAAGGAAACTGGCCCAAGGTCAGAGTTATTATGGAAATTTGATACAACCTCTCAGAGAAGCCCTCTAAAAAAATTCTTAATTTAAGAGGACATGAGAATAAATTCAAAGTACACTGATTTTGGTCAAAGGTGTCTTCATAACAGAAAATTACAATACAAACTATTGCCAATATGAGGTAGGTGGAGGGGGAGAACTATAAAAACAAGATGAATATAGATTAGATTAACTAGCACTCTTAACCCTGAAGGCTAACATACAGCAGCTTCTTTTGAATACAACTTGTCCTTGGCTATATTATTGTTCCTTGGATATGTCCCATTAATTACCTGAATGATGTTATTCTGCTACAAGGTCCTATTTCCCTATTCACATTTTGTTGCCCTGCTTATTTAAAGATGTCCAAGACTGACCTGCACAGAGCTATTAGTGCTCCAGTCTCACCAGTCTCACTGGACCAATGTCCAGATAAAGGTAAGAACACACATTCAATTACATTCTTACCTTTGGGCTATCTGCTCCAAGAGGCTGGTCGGTAGGACTTCACATACCTAAAAGCAGAAAATTATTCTAATTACCAAAGAGTCAAACACAATTTTGAAAAGAAAAAGAAATTCTTGTAATGTTATTAAAAATTAATCAAGTCAATAATTATTTCAAATTTTAATGCTTTGCTAATCTGACTTCAAGTTATAAAACAACATAATGGAATTTGAAATTTCCATTCAATATTTTGATCTTCTGCTAACTAAATTCCTATTCAACTATACTTGAGAGTTATACGCATATGTGTTTATGTGTGTGTGTCTGTGTTTATATGTGTACAACACATACTTTCAAAGAATCTGGGAGTAAAATATAGGAGGTTTTATTTAATTTCTTTAAGGTATAATGGCTTTTTGATCCCTAGGAAGTATCACTTGCTATTATAATCTTAACCATTCATGGGCCAACCATCACAGAAATATGAAGATGTTCTAAAAGAGAAGTTGGGCTGCTGACAGATTGTGAAAGCACTCAAATATCAGGCTAAAAAACATGGACTTTAGTCCATTTTTAGAATTTTAGCAAATTATTTTTATTTAAATCTATTTTCTCTTGATCTTAGATGGTATAATGGATAGAGGTCCAGGCCT
The DNA here is from genome assembly GCF_016432865.1 of Antechinus flavipes. NCBI lineage: Eukaryota > Metazoa > Chordata > Mammalia > Dasyuromorphia > Dasyuridae > Antechinus > Antechinus flavipes. The sequence goes on along the minus strand of NC_067401.1, from coordinate 344,569,496 downwards.
GGAATCAGAAAGACTTGAGTTCAAATTAACCTTGGAAACAGACTAAAACTGTATATCTTTGGGCAAGTTCTTTTACCTGTTTGCCTCAATTTCCTCATCTGTAACAGATGGAGGTAACAGCACCTATATCCCAGTATTGTTAAGAAGATCAAATGAGATAATAATTAAAAAGCACTTAGCACAGTGCTGGCACATAGTAAGTGATATAAATGTTAGTTACAATTATTAACTCAACAAATAATATAGCATCAGAAAATTCAGAGCAGAAATTACTTTAAATAACTTGAATTCAAACTCTCATTTCAGAGATGAAAGGATTTGAGGCCCAGAGGAATAAAAAAAAATACTTTGCCTAAGGTTCCACAAGTTGTAAGTAACAGAAAGGAAATTCAAATTCAGTTATAAAATTCATTTAAAATTCCACTACATAACATATGGAAAATGTTTACTTTCCAGTACTCAAGATACTTAAAAATAAATAGCATGAGTCTTCCTATTCGAGATGAACTCTAAACCATTTCCCATGCTAAGCTGGAAAGGAGTTTCAATCTAGGATCTAGCAAGGTTCAACATTTTTCTCTGTTAAACAGTTAAGTTGAAAATAGCAGAAAGGATGCCTGGATGCAGGAAAAAAATAATTAAATTTTGTTCTTTAGTCTAAAGCCCACCCATCCTCCAAATGTTGCCAAAAAAGATACACAGTCAAAGCTACATAAAGGGAGAAAAAGAAGGATGGCATTCTGCCTCTCTTCTTCCCAGGCCCTTTAAACTATCAGTATTCTAAAGCAAAGAATATTCAGAACAAATGAAACTGTCTCTTCCTTAAGAGAATTACAATCTGAAGACAAGAAAAAAAAAAAAGCAGAATGAAACAGTGGCCATAGAGGGCAGCTGGCAGATGGTAGGGCAAAGGGTAACAGGAGCTGAAATGCTCAAATTCTTCTCCCACTAACAGGTGGGTTGTGTGGAAGAAGAGTGAGAAGGAGAAAAGGATAGGGTAAGGGTCTTTACAAAGTTCAAAATCCCCTTCCCAAATAAGAAATGACTCTCACCATCACAGAAAAGAAAAGCAGAATCTGGCTTTCCTTTCATGGGTTAGACAAGATCCTAACAAAAGAAAAAGAAGAGGAGATGAATAAGGGCTTGCTAAGTGCAAAAAAGCAGGAAGAGAAGGAGGAAAGGAAGAAGAAAGAAAGAAAAAGAAGAAAGAAAATGGGAGAAAAGAGAATAGGAGGAAGAACAGGAAAGTAAAAGAAGAAAAGCAGTAAAAAAGAGTAGAAGACCGTGGCAGCTAAATGTTATTATTGTTCTTTATAGGAGAAAGTTTGGACCTGTGTTCTACTCTGACACTGAGTGATTGTGGGGACTCTGGGCAAGTTATTTAACTCATCAGTGATCTAGACACCTAAGTATATAAATTGAAATAAAGGTCCTGAAGGGAACTGGCAGTTATTTTCTTAGTCATGAGTTTCCTATACTAATGAAAACACAGGTCCAGATCATTTTATATTAATAACTCATTATGTTATAAACACAATCCATAGTTTTATTGAAGAGAATAATAATTAGACAGCACACCAAAATGTATGGGATGCAACTAAAGCAGTTCTAAAGGAAGTTTTATATCTCCAGATGCTTACTTGCATAAGATAGAGAAAAAGAAGATTAATTAATTGGACATGCAACTAAAAAAGCTTAAAAAAAATTAAACCCCCCCAAGCAAATACCAAATTTGAAATTCTGAAAATAAAAGGGGAAATTAATAAAATTGAAAGTAGGAAAACTATTGAACTAATAAACAAAATTAAAAGTTGGTTTTATGAAAAAACCAACAAAATAGATAAACCTTTAGTTAATTTGATTAGAAAATAGAAGAAAATCAAACTGTTAGTATCAAAAAGGAAAAAGGTGAACTTTCCACCAATAAAGAGGAAATTAGAACAATAATTTTATCCAACTGAATGCCAATAAATCTAATATCTAAGTGAAATGGATGAATAGTTACAAAAATGTAGATTGCCCAGATTAACAAGGAAGGAAATAAATTACTTAAATTGTCCCATTTTAGAGAAAGAAATTGAACAAACTATTAATTAACTCCTAAGAAAAAATCTCTAAGGCTAGATGGATTTACATGTGAATTTTATCAAACATTTAAAGAGTAATTAATTTCAATACTATGCAAACTATTTAGAAAAATACGGGAAAAAGAATTCTACCAAATTCCTTTTATGACACAGAGCTACTACCAAAACCAGGTAGGGTCACAATAGAGAAAGAAAATTCTAGACTAATTTCCCTAATGAATATTTGTGGTGGCAAAGAATTGGAAGATGAGTGGATGCTCTCAATTGGGAAAAGGCTGATTAAATTATGGTATATGAATGTAATGGAATACTAATATTCTATAAGAAATGATGAGCAGACTGATTTCAGAAAAGTCTAGAAAAACTTACATGAATTGATGTTGACTGAAGTGAGCAGAACAAAGAAAACACTGTATATATCAACAGCAAGATTATGTGTTGATCAGCTATGACAGATTTAGTTCTTCTCAGCAATTCAATGATCCAAGACAATTCCAATAAACTTTAGGTGGAAAATACCATCTGCATTCAGAAAGAGAACTAGGGAGACTTAATGTGTATTGAAGCATACTATTTTCACCTTTTTTCCCTTTTCTTTTGTTTTATTCTGTTTTATGGTTTTTTTCCTTTTGCTTTGATTTTTCTTCCTAACATGACTCCTATGAAACAATGTTAAAATGAATGTTCACATATAATCTATATCATATTGCTGGCTAGTGTGTGTGTGGGGGGGAAAATGAGAGAGAACTCAAAATCTTATAAAAATGAAAGTTGAAAATCATCTTACATATAATTGGAAAATATACTATTAAAATAATTTTTAAAATACTGAATGAGTGCACCTCTCATCTCTAGCTTTGCTAGCAACCTCTCATCATCTTTATCAATTTGCCAAGTATAAATTAAAACCTCAAAATAACTTCATTTGCATTGCTCCAAATCACTATTAGTCTTTCGTGTGTTTTTTGATAACATATAATTCTTTTTTTTAAAATACTGTTTATTCATACTGTCCAAAAAAATTCTAAAAATTTTTGATAGTTGTAATTGGGATAAACTTTCTCTTTCTCTGATCTTAAGAATTAAATTGCCCATTTTACCTATGAGTGAATATCATGGTTGGTGATAGTCACATGGTGAACCTATGATTTCTCTGATTTGGGGAACTTCAGAAAGTTATTCAAAAAGTACTTAGAATGCAAAATTTCATGATAATTTATTCTGAACTGTCGTGTAGATTTGTAAAAAATAGACTTCTTTTTTCTGAAAAGCTCCCTCTTCTCTCTCAAATAAATCCCAGTCTCATAGGCTTATGACAAACATCAGCGTTCCCAACTCTATAATTCATTAACAGTAACAGGGTAAAAAAGACGTGGACAAATATCTTAATAATGTATTTGCTATGAGAATGGTCACAACTAGACCCATCCCTACTGGCCAATACAACCAATGCAGATTCCTCCAAAACCTCAGTCCGGTGATGGTGGATGATGCTCAAAGCCTCTCAGAAAATTTCCAAAGAAAACACCTTAAACTCAGCTCTCTCACAAATGTATCTTCAGCTTCTCTCAGACAGGACAATGAACTTTCCATCCCTCATAGAGCTGCTTTCTCATTTTTCACACTCTTCATTTTCTAGAATAGCCAAGTCTCTAAACTTCTTCAAAAAAGGATTTCTCTGTCTTTTGTCAGGACCTCCCACAAGCTCCAAAGATGATGATTAACTTACCTTTAATCACTAAAGTTTATTCCCCCTCTCTTAAGTGTATAGTAATGATATTTAGAGTCTCTTTAAGAAGGGTTATTTAAGGGGGAGTTACATATAAAATGACATGTCTATGAAAGTTTTAAAGTGTATTTACATATGTATGTGAGAAAGGCAGGCGTTAGTTTCCCTTGGGAAAATGTTAGCAATCAAATTTTAGCACCATACCCCCTCTTCCTTCTAAGAGTTATTATCAAAGCTACCTTAATAATTTTCAAATGAACAAATAACCAAAGAAATTGAGTTTGTTTGAGATGGACCACAGCCAAACCCAGAAAGAGTGCTCTTATGGCTCACCTTGACGTTAGCACAATCTGGGCCCCAATGAGAATAAAAATACCCTAACAATGAAGACAGTCATGGAAAGGCTAGAGGACTGATGATCAGGTTTGCCTGATAATAATGAAGGATTCTTCTTCTGGTATGTATTGGACTTATGGGGCCTCTTCTAACTATGAGATTTTGTGATTCAAAATCAAATGAACCCAGAAGTGGCCTTTCCAATATTGAGGAAGAGCACAAGAAAACCAGGAAACAAGGAAAAATCCAAAACCGGTTTGACCTGATTGGTACTTAATGTCTATTGAAGATAATATGCCAAAAGCTCCAATGTATGTGTAACTTGCAAAAGCCATCTGAATGACTGGTTGATCCAATCATTTAAAATTTTTACAGTTTACTTGACCCTAGGGACAAAAAAAAAAAAAAAAAAAAAAAACAAACAAACAAAAACCATGATATATTACAGCAAATTAATTTATTTATAAAAATTATTATTTTATATTTTCATAGTTCCATATCCTATGAGCTGTTGCTCAGTTACCTATACTGGCTGCAGAATCAAAATGAACCATAAAAATCACTGAGTTTATCAAGGACTCAAATTACTCTCAACAACAGTTTTTCACCTAAATGATCCTGGCAATTCCGTCACGTCTCCAATTCATTTGTGTGGACAAGGCTTTAATTATTAGCAGTTAATACCATTCATGAAAAAGACCACCATAAGTAATCTTGTTCTACAATTGAATTAGCAAATGAAGTGATCTCTTCTATATCTCATACACACACTGAGTGGGAGGCACAAACAAGGTTATGATTAAACTGCTCCAAACTTTCGTTGCTATGCTCAGAGGTAGAGACAGGTTTATACATGTATAATGATAGACCTGCGAAAGAAAAATATCCATCAGAAAACTTGGTAATTAAATATTTAAGCAAAATCTATTAGATTATTCCATCTAAAAATTACCTTCATTAGATAGAAAGAAATCAATACTATTTTTGTCACAAAAATACATTTTTACTCAAACAGCTCTTTAAAATAGTTTTCACTTTGAACAAACCTTTGGTTTCATTGATATAGAGAACTACATATTTCTACTATATCTTTCTATATTCCCACATGCAAAAAATAAGCATTTATAACTGAATAAAAGTATTGTTATTTGATAATCAACATTATTAAAAATGCAATATCCCATACTCAGATTCAAAACAGTATTATGAAGATTCAAAACATTCTTATGAAGAATGTATATGGCAAAAAAAAAAAAAATGAGGGATTAGCTTCTCATATGTCCTCTTCGGATCGTTTTAATTATTTTGTTGTTAATTTCCATTCCATTTATATTGCTGTAGTCTTTGTCCATACTGTTTTTTTCTGGTTCAACTTATTTTACTTTCCAACAGTTCTATAATTCTTATCATACTTCTCTGCATTCAACACATGCATCATTTCTTACAACAAAGTAATATTCCCTTTACATTCCTGTATTACTTTTTGTTAAGCCATTCCTCAATCAGTGGGCATTTCCCCCTAGTTCTCTGCTACTACAAGGAGTCCTGGTATAATTATTTTTTGCTGTAAAATGGGGTCTTTATTTTTGTCATTGCCCAAGCTTTCCCCTTTGGGACTTTGTGCTTAGACACTGTAGTTATTTCATTTGTATACTTCTAAATAATTTTCCAGAGTTATTGGACAAATTCATAGCTCTGACAACAATTCATGAATGAATACACTCTTCCATGATTCCTCCAAAACTGACTATTCCCATTTTTTTCATCTTTCACCAATTTTCTATAAGATGAAATCTCAAATTTGTTTCAATTTGTCTTTCTATTATTTTATGTGATCTGGAACATTCTTCATTTGAGAATTGTTCATATCCTTTGACAACTTCTGTGGAGGGAAAAGCCTTTTGGTTTCATATATTTCTATTTTTGTTGTTCAGGTAATTTTCAGCTGTGTTTGACTATTTGTGATCCTTTTTGAGACTTTCTTAGCAGAAATTCGGGAATGGTTTGACATTTCCTTCTCCAGCCCATCTTACAGATGAGAAATAGAGGCAAAAACAGGGTTAAGTGATTTGCCCAGGGCCACATAGTAAGTATCTGAGACCAGATTGAACTCAGAAAGATGAGTCCTGACTCTAGGCCTAGGTTACATATGATATCAGACTCATATCTCATACAAAAATTTCTCCCAGTCAATAGGTCCCTTCTGATATTACCTGCATACATTTTGTTCATACAAACAATTTTTCTGTTTCATGTAACTGGAAACATATAATCTTTTGTCATCACCTATATTCCTTTACTGCCTAAGAAATTAGTGACCCTCATATTTAACATGTATTGGTCAACCTGCCATCTGGAGGAGAGGGTCGGGGAAAGGAGGGGAAAAATTGGAACAAAAGGTTTGGTAATTATCAATGCTGTAAAATTACCCATACATATAACTTGTAAATAAAACACTATAATAATAAAAAAAAAGAAATTAGTGGCCTAAAAGTTACCTCTATGTATATAGAGCTTATTATGTGCCAGGCACTGTGATAAATATTTAACAAATATCTCATTTGATCCTCCCAACAACCCAAACTGCCATTTTACAGATGAGGAAACTGAGACTAATACAACTTAAGTGACTTCTCCAAGATCAGTGTCTAAGCCCAGATTTGAATTCAAATCTTCCTGACAACATCCTAGCCAAGCAATAATAGAATTTTTTGTATTATCTTTAGCATTCGGATGCCAAGTCCATTTTAAGTATACTGTGGCATATGATGTAAACTTATGGTCTAAACTTAACATTTCCAGACTGCTTTCCAATTTTTCCAACAATTCTTATCATATAGATAATTATGTTTTCCACTGTGCTCTCTGGAATGTGTGCTCTCTAGGTAACAAACTAGCTTTCATATTAAAGAATTTCCTTTTTCACTCCTTCTGTCTTCTGATTTACATTGAGACCTCATTCCCTTCCAACACACAGCCTTCCTTTGTATTCCAACTACACTTTCACTCATTCCCCTGACTCACTGGTCAAAATATTTGAGATAAATACTGCTTCTCTTGGTTATCACTTCCAGACTCTCCTTCAACCATCATTAATTACTCAGTACTCTCTACTCCTTTGAAGGTCATAAAACTTCTATCTACCACTCAATCAAAATTCTAATAGTTGTTGTATACAGACCTCCCAGACACTCCCCACCCCCTTTTTAATGAGTTTAGTGGGTAGTTCACGAGCTTTTTCTTCATATTGATATTTCCTCAAATATCTTAAACTTCTGATCCTCAACTGAATTATTTCCCACCTCCTTCACTGTAATGCAGTTACACAAAGAGCGACTCACATCTTTAATCTTGCTATCACCCACAAATGCATCACTTTCACATTCATGAACTCTGATATTTCTTTATCTAGTAACAATCTGCTTCATTCCAGCTGTCCTTCTGCCCTGCATCCCCAAAACCTGATCTTCATTCTCAGCATGATCTCCTTTCCCTTGAGACCTCAGTTCTTTCTACTGCACTGGCTACATCCTCCTTTTCTCAACTTGACAACTCTGCTGAACTAATTCAATAACCCTCTTCTCTTTATGTTTTTGGTCTCTATACCCTCTCCTTTTTCTACTTGCCTCAACTTGCCTCAGTCTTCTTTGCTGGATATTTATCCAAATCAAACTCTCCATACTTTTTCATATACTGTCCACTTCTTTGAATCTCTAGTCCCCATATCTTAGCAGCAATCTCAATTTACCAAGCTTTAGTCTTAGATTTATGCCTTCACTCCTCCCAAATACTGTTGAACTAAAATGGAGAAAAATCACAAAATTGTACCCAAAGGATTGACTACAAATTTGTATTCCATAACCTCAACTGGACTCTCACTCTACTAAAACAATCCTTTTTACATTTCCCTGACTGACTCACTATCTAGTCAATATAAATGCTTCTTCCAAATCTTGTCATGTCTCCTTACAATTCCCAAAGCTCCCTCTCTGGCCATTGTCCAGCTGAGAACTTTACCTCACTTTTCATTGAGAAAATTGAAACCATTTGCTGAAAAACAAATCACTCAGATGCCTTCTGCCACTTTTCTCCCTCATCCCTGTCACATGAAGAGATGGTTCTTCTCCTGGTTTAGGCAAACCCCTCTAAATGCACAAAAAACTCTATTCCATCTCATCTTCTGCAGATTATTTCTATCATCTTCACTGCCTCATTAATCTTATATTTCTCTCTGCTATTCTTGTATCTCTGCTGACTGGCTGCTTCCCTACTACCTACAAACATGCCCATGTCTCATCCATTCTCAAAAAAATTTTTACTTGACCCCTACAGTCATGCAAGCTATACCCCTATATAGCTCTTCTCCTTTTTGTGGTTAAGTTTCTAGAGAAAGTCATCTACAATGGGAAACTTTACTTCCTTTTCCCTCTCTCACCTAAATTCTGGCTTTACACTTTCCATCTGGTTTCTAATCTCATCATTCAATAGAAACTTCTCTCTCCAGAATTACACAATGATATTTTATTTGTCAAATCTAATAACATTTTCTCAGTCTTTATTCTTCATGACCTGAACTGGCCTTTCAATAACTGTCTTCTATGTTTTTGGGCTCTACTTTCTCCTAATTCTTCTACTTGCCTGAACTTGCCTCAGTCTCCTTTGCTGGATATTTATCCAGATCAAACCCTTCATACTTTTTCATTTGGTGATTAATTATAATCTCTATGATTCTCAGATCTATTTGTCCAGGCCTAACCTATCTCCTAACCTGTATATTATCTCCAATTTACCCAAAGTATATTCAGTTTGTACCTAGCTCTTTGCCAATTGTCCCTCCACCTTGGACTGTGAGATGCCTGAGACCAGGAACTACTTTCTGCCTTTCTTTGCTTCCCTGGCATTAAAAGTACCTTGACATAAGTAGGCACTTAATAAAAGCTTGTTGACTTACTTGCGACTGAACACTTCACAAAGTTTAATTATTTCTTATTCTTTTGTGTCAGTCTCTGCCAGTGATCTACTTCTCTATTTTTTTTATCCAATATCAAATAGGTTTGAGTTTTAGAATTGCTATTCCTCCTTTATCCCTTCAAATTGTAGGATCCTTTAATTCTAAACAAGTAAGTGATCTTTTATTGCTTTCTTCAAAATTTGTTGAGTTGTTATATAAAAGATTACATAAATTCTCTTTGACTTGAGATAACAAAAGTGGAGATAATGTTTAAATAAATGAATAAGGAATAGCTAACACTGAGAACTGTTCAAAATAGAGGAAGAAGAATTGAATCAAATGAGTTTCAAAGGTTGTTTCCACTTTAGGGTATGATTCTGTATTCTCTTTTCTTGTCCTTAGCCATGCAACACTGACACTTTCTCCTGGTATAACCCATTCTCTATTACATGGAAGTTTTTCTTTCATATGGTAAGGCTGTAGAGTCAAGTAGAAAGATTTCCCCAACAGAATAATACCACCATCTTCCAAAAACTTAATGAAGTACTGAGGTCATTGAAAAGAACTTAAGATGAATTACTAATGAACAGAAAAATATGTTGCTATGTTGGCTGGATTTTTCAAACTGCCAATTTAAATTTGTAGAAAATGAGTGATTTATAACTTATGTAACTGCATCCAATAGTCCATATGTTTTTGGATTTTAAGACCAGAAGGTTGACAAAACCAGTAACATCTTTTACTTTGTTAACTTAACTTGCAACCAGTTTTTATGTCTGTATCATTCCAAGATCAAGTCTTCACATTTGAGACTTAGAAAATATAAATGCTCTAGAATATCAAAAATCTTAAAAATTGTATTGTGATAATTGATTATGTAAAATTCTATTATAAATCCTATATGTAGCTAATAGGTAAAAGTTAAAACAATACAGCAAGTAACTGCTTGCTTAAAGAACCAAGATAATTGAACTGCTAAAATTCTATTCTTACTTTGTAAGATTTTAACACTGGTAAGAACTTGAGTCATTATGTTCAATTTCCTCATTTTACTAATGAGACAATAAAATCTAAAGCTTAATGATTTTCTTGAAGCCACACATCTTATATCCTAGTTGAAGGAATAATTGAAAAGTACAAAATAAATGATCTGATGAAACTTGAATCTGCACAGTAAAAAAACTTTATAAGGAGAAATTTTTATGGGAAGGGAGGAGCCAGGGTGTTTTGTCTAGATGAACAACATAGATTTTATGCAACAACAACAAAAAAGATACAGCATGGTACATTAGAAATTGCAATGATTTGGACTTGAAAAATCTGGATTCAGCTCTCACTTTTGATGCTTACTACCTGTATAACATTGAAGAGATTATTTACCTAAGCTTCCTCATCTATAAAATGAAGGATGAAATTATCATTAAGAAAAATTAAGAGCTCTTTGCTCTCTTTTTAACAAAGAGAGTATTCAATATACTCCAGAAAGGTAATTGATGGCTCCTACCACTATCACATCATACTTCTATCCCAGGTCCTGATCTTTTTAACAAACTTATCTATTTCCTTTTTTCTGCACAAATAGTCTATTGTATATTCTCACGATACTATTGCTTCCATATATCTTTCCATTCATACATTACAGTTTGCTTCTTCCTCTCTGATTCCTGGATTTCCTCAAGAATATTTCTTATTAATATAATATTCATTTATAAAGAAGAAATGATTATATTTCCTTATGAGTATTCGTCTTTGTATATGTAAATATAAAGAAGAACACTCAAGAGGAAATAATTATTAAAAATTAATCATGTGGTACCATTATATATTATTATATATTACATGTAAATATTATATATGTGTGTTTATATGTATATGTGTGGAAAAAGAAATACTTATGAGAAAACCCAGGAATCAAAAAAGAGAAAGCAAGCTGGAGTACATGAATGCATACATGCATACACATTTTTGGCACCTAGATGGCACAGTGGATAGAATACCCAGTCTGGAGTCCAGAAGATCAGAGTTCAAATTTGACCTCAGATACTTACTAGCTGTGTGACCCTAGGCAAGTCATTTAACCTTATTTGCCTCAGTTTCTTCATCTGTAAAATGAACTGAAAAAGGAAATGGCAAAACACTCCAGTATCTTTGCCATGAAAACTACAAGTGGGTCATGAAGAGTCAGACATGATTGAATAACAATCAACTAATGAATAAGCATACATATGTATGTATGTATATATAGAGATATACTCACATACGTTTATACACATACATATTTATTTTTAATGCTACACTATTATTTATTTTGCACCTTTCCCAAAAGATATACACCCTTAGGGCCATCTTCCAGTCACAAAACCTGCATTTCATCAAATCTCAGAAATTCCTCATTCAAATTTGTCCCTTTACATCAAGATCTCTTGTCCACCTTGCTGATTACTTCATTCTCTAAGCACCTGTACATAAATACATGGGATTATAAATCTGATTAGTACATTCTTTTTTGAATTTTGTATCTTCCAGGCCTTACCAGCGGTCCCATCTTACAGATTCCTGGCACTGTTATCTGACTTACTGAAATAACCTAAGGACCCCTAGGTTTTGCCTTCGGCCCCACCTTTGCACCTGTGGGACTTACAGATCTTTCCTTCTGCCCCTCAGACAAACTATCTTTAATGTGTTGTCTCTTCCAGCTAGGAAAGGCTGTTTGAAATCAGATATCGTCTCACTTTTTCTATTTGTATCCATGGCATTTAGCATAGATGAGGGAACTGAGATGGAAAAAATAGTTAAGTGACCTGTCCAAGATCATACAGTGAGTAAGCACTTTGAATATTGATCCAATTCCAGTACCATTCACTATGTTATCCAACTGCACTGGAACATGGAAATAAGAATAGAATCACAAAATGATGTCACAATTATTTCTGTGGAATAAAAAGTAAAGAACACCATGTCTTTTGAAATGATGTATACTTTAAAAATGTATCAGAGATATACAGTGTGAAAAAAGTTTATTCTAGAAGCAGGTTTCTCTTTTGCAGGGTTACTAGAACAAAGCAGGTAGCATATATACCCAAAGAGGGTAATTTTCAGATATTTAATGTTGTGTGTTCCAATCCAGAAACTCAGTCTATAATTATGAGAGCTCCAGCAGAGACTGCAGGACCACTGTAAGCATAAAAGTTAAAGGAAGCCTATTACGTTCTGTGAAGGGATTACAAAGGAATGTATATACTGCTCCCTGATGTTCCAAGTCCTCAGAACTGCAGGATATAATTCACATCCAACCAGGCAGACCCATCTGGTAGCTCATTAGCAAAACATTCTGGCTCCTTTAAGAAACCACTGATTTTTTTTTTTTTAAGAGAGCCCAAAGTAGGGGGGATGGGAGGGAAAATAGTGGAACAGTTTATTTTCCAAATAAGTATTCTAGTTAAACACAGACACGCAAACATAGTTGTCAAATTAATAAGAAATAAACTAACTTCAACAATCAAAGTTCTGATAAATGAAAACTACTATAATATAATGGGGGGGGAGGGGGAAATCCTAGTAGCTCTCTGGCATAACTAAGATGAACACAAGCAATTTACTAGTCATGTGACCATCAGCAAATCATTTATTCTCCCCCTGGGCTCAGGTCACTATCTACAAAATGAGTAAACTGGCCGAGAGAATATCAAAAATCTCTACTGTTCTAAGTGAAAACAGTTGAATTCCCAGGATTTGGGAGGAAGAAGTGGTGGACATTTGCTCAGGAAATTGAAATTCTGACTTGGCTTTCTTGAATCATTTACTTTATATAGCTAGATTTTCAAAACATAGTAATTGCTTTCTTTTTATATATAGACATAGATTTAAACCACAACTAATTTGAGAGGGTTGCTATATATAGGCTTAACTCTACTTATAATAGCAAATCCACAAGATCCCAACCCTGAAAACCTAAATATAACAGCAGTGTAGAATTCAGTTTATCTCACATGAACCATAAATTATTCAAGATTGTAAAAAGACAGCAACTTCACTACTTTCGAACAAAAGAAAAAAATGATTAATAAAAAACAACCTTTTCACAACCAACACACACATACACACACACACACACGTACAAATACACAGACACTATATTGCCAAGAAACCACTTCCTTGTAAACTCCTCAATGCATTTAAATATCTATACATGTTATTTTATTTCTACTGGTTATCACAGAGTTCTGGATTTCTTACAAAAAATACTAAAATATATTTTCAAACTCATAGAACAGATATGGCATTTACTTCTATTCTTTTATTTATTTTTTTATAGCAGATAGAAATCAGTGAATACAGTACAGACCAAAAGAATATGAGATTCATTAAGTGGATCGTGGAACAGGGCAATTTTAGAACTCACTAAGTACTTTTAAATCTACTAATGGAATGCTAGACTTAAAAATCAAACTGATACTTTTTGCCTTGAACAATAACTGAATCTCTTGTGTCTGTGAAGACTCTCACCCTGAAATAAAAGCTGTATTTCAGAGTTCAAGCTTTCCCTGGTTCAGCTTCACATGATTCTTCATCTTTGGTCTAGCCACTTAGATAATTCAGCCATAAAGGAACAAAAATCTGGCCACAGGCCAAAATGCCACCCAACATATCAGGCTACAAAAAGCTCTACATAGTATACACATTCAGTCTGCCACAGCTGTAACCCAGATGCACTGGTCCCCGCACATGAAGGTTTAAGAGGATAGTAAGAAACATATATACTAGATAAGCAAAGCAGTGCTTAGGCATGGAAACACAATATTTCAATTTTTAAAATACCATCCCAACAGTTTTCATTGCTGCTGCTTTATTATCTTTTTATTGTTGTTTTTTGTCTTTACCATGTTCATTTTTGCATACTTCTCCTATTATTTACCCAATAAGCTATGCCTCACAATAAGATTTTAAAAGAAGGAAAAACACACTTCAGCAAAATTAACCACTGCATTGATCAAGTATAATAGTCTACGAATTAGCCCACCCTCACAGCTCCCCACCTATGTAATGAAGGACACAAGATACATGTTCTTAACTCCTCTCATGGCCCAGTTTCTCAGTCATTATGATTATATGATGTTCAATTTTTCTTTCTGTTTTAATTTGTTTCCATTTACACTGTAATAAGCAATATACATTGTTTTTCTGGTTCTATATTCCTTACTCTGCATCAGTTCATTTAAGTCATCCCACACTATTCAAATTCTTCACATTTGTCGTTTCTTACAATGCAGTAACATCCCATCCCATTAATGTACTACAATTTGTTTAATTATTCCCCAATGGATATCTACTTTATGTCCCGTTCTTTTCATACACCCCCCAAAAAAAGGCTTCTAAGAATATTTTGGTGCAGAAAAAAACCTATCTTTGTAACTGTAAATGACAATGAACTTCCTCTTCTTTTTTTTTTTTTGAGGCAATTGGGGTTAAGTAACTTAACCAGGGTCACACAGCTAGGAAGTATTAAGTGTCTGAGGCCAAATTTGAACTCAGGTCCTCCTGATTTCAGGGCTGGGGCTACATCTACTGCACCATCTAGCTGCCCGACAATGAACTTTCACATAAAATCCTTCCACAGTCTACCTTGCCACACTTCTTAGTTTCTGTGTAAGGCTGAGATTTGTCTTCCAGAAACACATGCACCATGTCTAGTTAGCATCTGTGTATCAGATTACTTCCTTGCCCATTTTATCTCCTATTCAACTCGCCAAAATCAGATATTATTTCACTAAGATCCAAAAGAAATATACAAATTTAGATTTATCTTGAATAAAGATAAAAGTAATGATAAAATTTAAAAGTAATTCCTTTTGTCAGGAAAAATAGATCTCTCCTCTCAAAGATCCAATTAGAAAACAAACAAATCAAAAAACACTTCTTTAAAACAAAAGATAGAGAAAGAAAGAATGGATATGCAAAAAATTGTACATTCATACATATCAACAGCTGAGTGACCAAGTCAACTAGTAATATAAGTACTTTTTTTTTTCTGGAATAAAAAGAAAAACCATTGCTCTGCCTAACGATTACTTACTTGAACCCTATATTTAAATAGCAAACACATTCTTATTTTTTTGTACCTAACCAGTAAATTTTTACTTTTCTTAGCTTTAAGGAATCTGACAGCAACAGGCATAGCATTGCCCTTGAGATATTTGCAGGCAATTTTCTATATAGGGTGAAAAATGTCTTAGTATAGTCTATATTTCTGCTACAGAGGCACATAAGTATCTGTAATATCATTGATCAATGCATTCACTGACCAATGTGTCACGTTCTACACAACAGCAAGAACACAGTTTTAATCAGTTATTTAATATAAACTTTGTGTCAATGTCAATAATGATCTCAGTAAATTAGACATTTACTTTTTCATTTCTAATGCTTCACACATTTTGTAGATATGTTGTTAGTTCTTTCTATCTTTATTATAACAAACATACTTACTGCTTCAAACTCTTAGAACTAAAATAGCACATTATTTCATAAATGTGTGAGGCAAATCCTAATACAGCAAATATTGAAATGAATCAAAGTTCTCCAATTCAATCACAAAAGTGATTGCTCAACAGGAAGTAAAACATAGCTAACTGATACCCAGGGCTGGTGATAGTGACAAAAAAGCATGAGTCCATCAAAAAACAAATCATTTTAAGCCACCTTCATTTTCTTTTTTAAAAACAAGGTTAGTGGGGCAGCTAGATAGCAACAGTGGCTAGAATACCTGGATTTAAGAAGCCATGAGTTCAAATATGGCCTCAGATATTTAACTCATTAACTTTGTGACTCCTATTGCCTTGCAAAAAATAAAAATGGGGTTAGTTTGCAGCCCAGTCTGATAGGTCTCTGACAGTTAGATAGGGAAAATGTGATGGAAAAGATATACATAGATTTTAGTAAAGTGTCTGGCAGTCTTTAGGATCTGAGTTCAAAGCCAGCCTCAGAATTTACTAACTATATGACCCTAGGCAAGTCACTTTACCCTGTTTGCCTCAGTTTTTCATTTGTAAAATGAGCTGGAGAAGAAAATGGTAAACACTCCAATTTCTTTGCCCAGAGCACCTCAAATGGAATCATGAATAATCATACATGACTAAAAAGACTCAATAATAATAACAAAATCTGGCAGTTTCTAACAGTAGTCTTGGGAACAAGATGGCAAACAAAAGGTTAACAACAGAAGACTTAGAAAGACTGAGAATTGTTTGAATAAGCAGACAAAAGTGGCTACAAAAAATCTACAGCAACCAGTAGGAATGTCTCTAATAGATGAGCAAAGGACTCTATTCTTTATCATGTTTGGTACAATTTATTATCTGTAACAGATTCAGAAATGAGTGTAAAGCTTGTCAAATCTTTTAGTCAGTTAATAAACATTTGTTAAGTGCTTAACGTGGGCTGGGCACTGGGCTAAGCAATGAGCATACAAAGAAAGGTCAAAGACAGTATCTGTTCTCCAGAAATTCACAATCTAATTGGAGAGGCAACATACAATTGTATACAAACTATATACAAGATAAATTGGAAATAATCAACAGAGGGAAGCCACTAGAATTAAAAGCCTTCCTTTTATATAAAATTAGGAGCCAATATGTTGACAGATCAAATTGGGATCCACAAAGATTTCAAGAGACTAGCACAATTTAAATATAAAAAAATCTAACAAATTTAATAATAGAACAGAGTATCTGGAATAAAGGGGGTTATATATAATCTCACTCTAAACTGTGTTAAGTTCTGGGCACCACATTTTAGAAAGTCATTAATGAGCTCAGGTTTATCCAGGGGGAAGCAATCAGGATGGGAAAGAAACTATAGATCCCATCATATAATGATCACTTAAGGGGTAATTAGCCTGGAAAAGAGATGAATGGAGATATTTAATAGCTATTTTCAAATATGTGCAGAGGTTTCATGTCTGGGGACATCTGAGGGGAAAGTCTAGGTTAGTACTGTGACTACTTTTTTGGTCATCAAGCCTTGTTTTATTCTAAGATCAGACTTACAATCTTAAAGTGCTCCCCAAATGATCTGATCCAAGGAAAACTTTGATAACCACTTTTTAGATCTTTACAAGTTCCTGATCTGAGTATAGGTCTGAGCAACATACCTAATGGCTTTCCCATTTGAAATTACACTAGACCCAGCACTGTCAGTTAGCTGGAAATCTCTGCTGGTTCAAAGTGATAGAAGAGTAGCCTTCCATTTGTTCTAGGACTCCTGCCCTAGTGATTCTGCTACAGACTTGAGATTGATCTAAAAGCTGGAACTGAGACTCTTCTCTACTCATGGAAGTGAGCCTCACAGCTGCTGCTTGTTTGTGAACTTGTTCTTACTTCAGGATACAACCTAGAGCCTATTCCTTTTCCTTATTCCTAGGCTCAGGTGCCCTTCTTATCTGCCCAGAACTTATTAGCTGGATCTGAGTCATATATGACAAAACTGTCTTTTGGCTCCTGTTGCTTCATCTTATACAAGTTTAGGTCATTATATGTTGAATTTGGGGCTTCTTCTTAATCTAGTAGATAGCCTCTCCATATACCAAAATCTCTGCCAAAGTCAAGATTTCATCTTCAATGTCTACAGACCCTATCTCCTATATCAAAATAATATGTTTTTTTTCTTTTTTTACTAAAGCTTTTTATTTTTCAAAACATATGCATGGGTAATTTTTCAACATTAGCTCTTGCAAAACCTTGTGTTCCAATTTCCCCCCTTCCCCCAACCCTTACCCTAGATGGCAAATAATCCAATATATGTTAAACATGGTAGAAATATATGCTAAATCCAATATTTATACAATTGTCTTGCTGCACAAGGCAAATCAAATTAATCCAGAAATAAATGAGAAAGAAAATAAAATGCAAGCAAACAACATCAAAAAGAGTGGAAATGCTATGTTGTGAAACACACTCAGTTCCACATTCTTCTCTGAGTTGTAGATGGCTCTCTTTATCACAAGTATGATTTTTTTTTCCTTGGATTTCTGGATCAGGATTCAGTCTGGTTCATTCTCTGGATGTATTTGGAGGAGTTTATGTTTTGTTTTATTATTAGGAGGGGAGGGGAGAAGGAGGACAAAACTATATTTCTTGCTATTCTACCACCACATAGAAAAAGGATCAAATATATTCTATTTGGCCCTAGAAAGAAGATTAGGTCAAAATGGATAGAAGCTTTAGAGAGTTACATTTTAGGCTTCTTCTTCGGTCATTTTTTCAGTTGTGTCCAACTCTTTGTAAACTCATTTGGATTTGTTTTTTTTAAAGCATGAAGATATTGGAATGGTTTAGCATTTTCCCTTCTCCAGCTCTTTTTACAGATGAGAAAATTGAGACAAACAGGATTAGGTGACTTGCCCAAGATCACAGAGCTACAAAGCTGAGTCTTCCTGATTTCAAGTCTAGTGCTCTGTCCACAGCACCATCTAGCTGCCCGCATTATCAAGAAAAAAACTTCTTAACAATTGGAGCTTTCCAAAAGTAGAGAGAGCTATGTCAAAAGGCAGTGAATTTATAATAATGCAATAAAAATTGGAGAACTTTAAGCAGAATTTAAAAGATCTCTTTTTTGGAATGTTGCAGAAAGTATTTATGTTCAGGTACAGGTTGGACTTAATATTTTCTGAGGTCTTTTTCAATTCTGAAAATCCCTAATTCTAAAACAGCATGGTAGTAAAAGAGGCAATAAGGTTCAGTAGAAAAAATAATGGGCTGAGAAGCAAAAGATCAAGAATGTTTACCAAAATCTGCCAAAAATTACTCGTACAAATCTGGCCCCACATACTAGCTGTGTGACCTTGGGCAAGTCACATAACCCCTATAGCCTTGACAACAAAAAAATTTTAGTGAACAATACATTTTAACTCAGTAAATGGTTTTCTATAAATTTAGTCCAGGCAATTCAGAAATCACAAGAGTTGATGAAACACTGTGATAAGTGAACAAATCTCAGAGTCGGGAAGACTAGCATTCATATCCTTGCTCTGGCACAAATTGGATCTGTGACTTGGCAAATCATATAAACTCTTAGGGTCCCAAACAATACTCTGAGTCTCTAAATTGCTAAACAAATACCAATTCATATTGGTAGAGGGATTTCTTCAATGAGAATTATCTATGCCAGTGAAATTACACGTTTCATAAAAAAAAATCTAAGTATGTAGAATGTTCAACAAATGAAGTGAAAGTGAACATCAGATATTTTTGTTGCAACAATCTGTTGCACAAATCAATTTATTAAATGTTATACAAAAATAGAAAAGGAAAAAATTATCAAAACACAGAAAGTCTTGTCAATCTACAGAACTAATTTATTTGAATGGCTTTTAAAATGCTTTAAGACAAATTAGTTTTTCAAAACACATTTACCCATGAGCATTAATGATTGCAGTTCTTTAAATTTATGCCTGTATTTATGCGGAATATGCAAGCAGAAACAATTTGATCATATTAAAAGTTAGCTAAAGGGCCTCTCATTTCTCTCTCTGGAGGGAGGGAGGGAAGAAGGATTAGTCTTGGTAAACAGGAACATTTCTTCCTCTAGAAGAATAAAGGAGGAATGAATGGACAAAGGCACAGAGAAATTCTGATATGAAAAGGTAATGAAACACAGGAATGATAACCTCAGTCTTCTCACTCAGATAAAAAACAAGCGATTTATCTGCAGAGAATTTCTGAAAAAGAAAATGTTGCTGGTGAAATCGAAATCTTAAAAGTGGAAAAAAAATTAAGGAGATGTTGTGGGAAAAGGTTTAGGGAGTAAACCAGAGGGAATTATAACAATTGCTAAAATCATCATCATAGTCATCCTAACAGGTAACATTTATATGCTGCTTCAAGATTATCAAAGCACTGTATACATGGTATACTTGGATCCTTGAACAACCCTGAGAAGTATATACTGTTATTATGCTGATTTGGTAGATGAGAAAACTGAGGCTGAGAGTCTAAATGACTCATCTATGAAATAGATCAAAACCCTGTGGATCATAAATGAAAGTGAAGAACAAGTAGGATGCAGAGACTAAATCAGAATTCCTCATTCAGATCCAGACAGAAAAAGAAATTACTATGACTATGAATAATTAACCCTGCTTTTTGGTTAAGAGGTGAATGATCCTTTAGAGGAGAACAGAACATGAGCACTAATTTGAATGTGACTACTATGAATTAGATGACTTCTCAGGTCCATGCAACTCTTAAGAATTTATGAATTTTGTTTTGACTTAATAAAATGACTCCTTTCTCATGCATTCAACAAACTCTATTTGGCTTCCAACCAACATGGATCATGACTTCTAACATCACATTACATCTTATTCGTGAGTTATGATTATCATTTAGTCCTCTTTGGACAATCCTCTTTGAATTTAGTTAAACTGTTCCTCAATCAAAAAGCAAACATTATCACTGAGTGTATGCTTGAAGTCTTGGACAAGTCTTATCATAATATGAAATCTCTTGGCACAGTCTTTGACAAATTAGAGTTATCACTGTGCCCTAATATAGCTTTGGGGCAGGATTTTAAAGAAAGGACTAAAAACATATAAGCCTGAAATCCATCCATTGAGCTCAAATAGAATTATTATAAATATCCAACAGGAGAATCATTTTAAAATTAATAAAATAGACCAGGATACATTCTATGTATTAGTTATTCATATTTAAATCTTTGAGGAAGATAAAACAAAGAGTTCCTACCCACTCTTCTCTGATGGGAGGAGAGAAGGAGAAAAGATGAAGGAAGAATAGATGGGCTTCACAGAACTCATCTATACCTTCTATTACCTGCTGTTCCCTCAGCTCTTGTGATGACCTCATAGGAGATTTCAGGCAAGTATGCAGGCAGTGAATAGGAATGTGCAAATGGGAAGGACCTATCTCCCTTACTTCAAAGCATCAGGAAGTCCCCTGGTGTCCCAAAGTCATAAAAAGGCTAGCCCACTGTAGAGTTGGAGCCTTTCTGGTTTGGCAGATAGCCTGAGATTGATCAAGATCACATTTTGCCCTGCTAACCAGATTAAAGATGGAGACAAGGAATCCAATTCTGCCTATATCCTTTCTCAACTATAACTGAAGAAATCTCCTTTTGTCAATTATTGAAATGAGAGAGCTGTCTCAGAGGGCCTAAACTACTAGTGGAACAGCCTGTTTTTAAATCCAATCCATAACCACATACATATATTAAATTTTATTTGACCCTCCCAACAGTTATATGAGGTTGGCGTAACTAATATCCTAATTTTGCCAAAAAACGAAAACTGACAGAGCTCAAATGGTTTGCCTGAAATCAACAAACATGTAATAAGTGTCTACTAGTACTAAATACTGGAGATACAGAAAAAAGCTCTGTGCAACCCAGCTGGTCTCTAAACAGCACAAAACAAAAAGAATATTAAAATCCTAAAAGTCATTTTGAACATCATATAATGATAATGACCAATTTTACACCCAGTGAGGAGGAAATATACCTCTGTCCTTGGAGATAGAGGAGACTACAGGTAACAAGTATTACCTACTGTCAAACAAAGATACTGTGTATTAACTTGACTTTAATTTTTTCTTTAGGAGGATCTTAGAGGAATGGTATATACAAAAATGACTATGATATGAAAAAAGTCATCAATAAAACTTAAAATATGAAAATAAAAAGAGCAACTCTTATGGAACAGTGAGCCTCTCATTCTTAACATTTTCTAAAGATAGAGTAGCCATGCACCATTTGGAACCCTCAATCCAAAATGCTGCCCAATTCTTTATGACAATGCAAGACCAATATTCAAAATATTTGTTTACATAAGAATTCCATTTTTATTTGCATGTGCACAAAGGATTATTGTCTTCCCACTGAGAGTTTACTGTTTTTACTGACTTGGTCCATGTATCAAAATAACTAGTAAATTAAATGAGCTTCTGAAAAGTGGATAACAAATTAAAACTAGGGTGTTCCTAAGGAGTCTAAAATTGTGCTCAGCACATGTCTAAACACATAGTAATTAGAATGTAAATTATTGTCAAAGCTTGCCTTTCAATAAAATAGATCAATATAACTGGAGGAAAAGTTCATTTTACACAATCCATGTTAAAATGTAGCTCAAATTGGAAATGGCTAAAGTCACTGCCCCAGAGAAAAAATCTCAGCCTCCATCCTCAAATATTTCATGAAAAGTACAAGACTCTGAAGGAACAACCACAACTGCTTGAAATTTGAAATCTTTTGATCATCCTTGATTTCTATTTTATCCTTTATACTCTCTTCTCTCTGGGATTTTCTGACATTGCTTTCTCTTTGTCCTTTTCCTACTTCTCTGACTAACCCTTACCATTCTCCTTTAATGGATTTTTTTTTCCTAACTTATGCTGTGCTTGCTAACTACGGGTGTCCCAATGGCCTGTTATCTAGCTGGTTTTTTTTTTCCTTTCCCTCTAGAGCCTAGACCATCATCAGCTCATTTGGATTCATTTGTCATCTCTCCCTGCAGATGAATCTCAGACATAATTATCTATCCCTAACCTCTTTCCTGAGTTCATCTCAAATTACCAATTACTTTTTGGACATCTCAAACTCAAAATGTCCAAAACAAAACTCATATCTTTCACCCCCAAATCCTCCTCTTTTCTTAACTTTCCTATTACTCTCTGGTCTCCTAAACTTGCAACCTCACTATCATAATCAATTTCTCCTTTGCATTTACGCCATATTTCTAATACACTGCAAAGTTTTTTTTAAATCATTACTACCTTCATTTCTTCTCTCTGATATGTCTCCTTTTTTTTTTCACTACATGATGTCATCTTGGTATTGACCCTTATCCTCTCAAATCTATAATAATGAAATAGCTTTCTGGTTGATTCCTCAGTATATCTATTGCCAAAGTGATCTTTCTAAAGTGAAAATCTATGTCTCACACACATATTTTCCTTAATCAATAAACTTCAATGGCTCCCTTTAACCTCCAGGATTAAATACAAATTCTGTTTAATTTTTAAAATTCTTCATACTCTAAACCCTTCCTAACTTTCAGATTTTCTTATATTCTTCCCTTTTCATATACTATTTTCCTCCCACCTAATATTCAGAACTTATATGTACATAGTTATTTGCATTTGTTCTATTCCATTAGAACGGGAGCTCTTTGAGGCCAATTTTTGCCTTTCTTTGTATCCCCTAGTTTAGCATGTGACACATATTCATTCTTCTTCATTGGTCAACCCAAGGTTACTAAATTGAACATCTCAAAGAGCTACATTGACCTTGAAAAAAGTGTGTTTCTAATATAACTTATAAAAGGAGAAAAACCATCTACTTGCACCATCCATTGCAGGGGCTATTGAGATGGAAGTACTTTACAAACCCTACAAAATAAAAAAAAAATGAGCTTGTAGTATTATTATCTATATATCTTAATTTTTAAAAAATTTACATACTTAATACATAAAGGGAACTGCACAAGGGTAAATTAAAACACTTTTGTATGAATATAAGCTGATCATAGAAAAATGTTATTCAATAAGAACCTTAACAATTTTCAAAAAGAATCGAGTCTTGTATTTTACAGGATAAAAAAAAAATGAGGCCATTTGCCATGAATTTACTCTACTCCCCTCTTCCTTCTATCACCTAGGTCCCTTCTATCACTCCTCCTTCAACTATATCTCATGATGAAGTGGGTTTATTTCTTACCAAGACTAAACCCTCTACCTGCTCAAGTAATGCCTTTCTACTGTGTGACACTAGGCAAGTCACTTAGCCCCAATTGCCTCAGCATTAAAAAAAACTGAAAAGTAATCCCTTTCTATCCCATCTCTTTCAATAGATTGTCCCCTCTAACATCCCTATTCTTTCACTTATTTTCAATCTCTCCCTTTTTGTTTATTTCTTACTGTTTAAAATCATGCCCATGCCTCCCTTGTTCTGAAAAATAAATCCTTGCTGGATCCTTCCATTCCTACTTTCATCCTGTATCTCTTCTGCCTTTTGTAGCTAAACTCCTTAAAAAAGATTCCACTTTCTCTCCTTTCACTCTCTTCTTTTTGTTATTCAGTCATTTCAATTCTGTGCAACTTTTTTGATCTCTTTTGGGGCTTTCTTGGCAAAGATACTTCTCCCATTCTTTTTTTCAAATGAAGAAATTTAGATAAAGATGAGTGACTTTCCCAGAATCACACAGCTAGTAGGTGTTTGGGGCCAGATTTGAACTCAGGAAGATGAATCTTCATGACTCCAGGATGGACACTCTATTTACTGCACAACCTCGCTGCCTCAGGAGTTATCCTGGATTCCTCATTAACTCTCATGCCCATAGCCAAAGCCTTTAGATTTCATCTTTGCAACATCTATCAAATACACTGCCTTCTCTCCTCTGGCTCTGTTACCACTTTAGTGTGGGCCCTCATCATCTTACATTTGAAACATTGCAATAATCTGCTGGTGGGTCTACTTGCCCTGTCAAGTCTCTCTCCACTTTAAAATCCATTCTCCATTCATCCACCAAAGTGATTTTCCTAAAACTCGGGTCCAATCATGTCACTTCAGTGATTTCTTATTGCCTACAAGATCATGTACAAAATGTTCTGTCATTGAAAGTCTTTAATAATCCAACTCCCTTCTGTCTTTCCATCTTTTTGCATCTTACTCTCTGACATGTGCTCTTCAATCCACTAAGACAGGTTTTTCCACAAACAAGACATTCCACCTTTTGACTCTGAACATATTCTCTGACAATGCCCCATGTCTGAAACACTCTCCTTTGCACCAATCTACCAACCTTCCTAGCTTCCTTCAAGTCCCAACTAAAATCCCACATTCTACAGAAAGATTTCTCTAACTCCTCAAAAGTCCAATGCCTTCCCTTGGTTGATTATTTCTTATTTATCCTGTATATAGCCGTGATTTGCCTCCTTTTTATCTTAAGCACTTTGCACAGTCCTGGAACTTAATAAATGTTTATTGATTGACTGATTGCTTCTCACCTTCCAAAGCACATAAACGATCTGTAAAGATTCAATTACAAAACACTCTTTGAAGAAACAAAGAACAATCTAAAAAGCTAGAGAAATATTCAGTGCTCATGGCTAGGCCATGCCAATATATAAAAGTGACAAAACTACCAAAATTAATTTATGCTTTTGATATTATATACATAAATTATCAAAGGGATACTTTGCAGAGCTTGATAAATTAATAACAAAATTCATTTGAAAAAGCAAAAGATCTAGACTATCAAGGGAAATGATAAAAAGAAGGACAAAAAAGGAATAAGCACTTGTAGACCTCAAAGTAAATGATAAAGCAGCAGTCAATAAAAACATCTGGAATTGATTGAAGAACAGAAAGATAGATTAATAAGGGATATTCAGAAATAATATAATTTAATTACCCCAATAAAGTGGAAAAAACAGGCCTCCCAGGGAAAAACTCACTATTTGATAAATTCTAAAGGTACTACAGGACAAATCATATTATGTACTAAATAAATATTATGTACTAAATGTATGTATTGTGTACAAATTTATGTCAGAAAAGTTCAGCACCACACACTTAGCTGTTAATTTGCATATTTATTCTATCATTTTAGGTAATTAGCACTGTAATAAAATTATATTGAATAAGTGGCTATATATCAAAAAATATTTATAAAGCATTTATACTGTTGAAGGCACTACCATTTTTTTCAATTTTCCATATCCATAACCTTACCATTAGTCTCAATTCCTCAACATACCCAGTCAATTGACAGATCTTATTATTTTTTCCTCTACAATATTTCACCAATTTAACACTTTTCTCTACTCTCTCAACTACCCTGTTGAACTCTTATAATATTTTCCTAATTGGTCTTCCTCCCTAAAATCTCTTTCTATTTGGTGAATTCTCCACACAGTTACCAAAGTGATTTTCCTTAAACATGAAGCTGACAATATCACTCCCTCACTCAATAAACTACAATAATTCCCTATTGCCTCAAGATTCTAATGTAAACTCCTCCATTTAGCTTTTAAAACCCTTCAAAGCCTAGGCCCAAATTATCTTTCTGGTCTCATTATACTTTACTGTCTCATATATTGGCCACCATCTCCCAGCTCCAAGTATTTGCACTAGCTTTCCCTCATGCCTGAAATGCATTCCCTTTCATTCCCATTTTATAGAAGTTTACTAACTTCAAGATGTAGCTTAAACATCACTTTCCACATAATTTCCTGATTCACTCCCCCACAATTGCTGTCATATTTATTCCATATATAGGTATAAGGGCTTGATTTCTCCTTCATTCGAATATAAGTTTCTTTAGTATAGGGATTATTTCATTCTATTTATGTCCACAGAGTCTAGCATAACATCTGAAACAAGGTATGTTTTTAATACATGCTTGTTGCATACCCTTTGATCCAGCAATGTTACTACTGGGTCTGTAGCCCAAGGAAATCATAAAGGAGGAGAAAAGACCCACATGTGCAAAAATGTTTGTAGCAGTTCTTTTTGTGGTAACAAACAATTGGAAAATGAATGGATGGTCATCAATTGGTGAATGGCTGAACAAGCTGTGTTATATGAAGGTAATGGAATATTATTGTTCAATAAAAATGATGAACAAGCTGATTTAAGAAAGGCCTGAAAAGATTTAAGGAACTGATGCTGAGTGGAACAAGTAGAACAGGGAATATATAGTAGAGAGTAACAGCAAGAAAGACTTGATTCTCAGTGATTCAATGATCCAAGGCAATTCCAACTTTGTATAAAAAATGCTATTTGCATCCGGAGAGAATTATAGAGAATGAATATAAATCAAATCATTACATGCTATGTTCACATTTTTATCTTCTTTTTTTTTTTCTCTCATGATTTTTTCTTTTTGTTTTGATTTTGTCTCCCAAAATGATTCATAAAGAAATGTGTTTTTCACACCTCTCAGATTGACTAAGATTACAGAAAAGATAATGATAAATGTTGGAGGGGATGTGGAAAAACTGAGACACTAAAACATTGTTGGTGGAGCTGGGAATTTATCCAACCATTCTGGAGAGCAATTTGGAATTATGCCCTAAGGGTGTACTGTGCATACCCTTTGATCTAGCACTGTCACTACTGGGACTGAATCCCAAAGAGATAATAAAAAAAGGGAAAAGGATGCACATATACAAATATGTTTGTAGCAGCTCTTTTTGTAGTGGAAAGAAACTAGAAACTAAGTTGATGTCCATCAGTTGAAGAATGGCTGAATAAATTATGGTATATAAATGTTATGGAATATTATTATTCAATAATAAATAATCAGCAGGGTGATTTCAGAAAGGCCTGGAGAGACTTACATAAACTGATGCTGAGTGAAATGAGCAGAACCAGAAGATCATTGTACACAGCAACAAGATGATTATATTAAGAACAATTTTGATAAATATGGCTCTTTTCAACAATGAAATGAATGAAGCCAGTTCCAATGATTTTGTCATGAAGAGAGCCACCTGCACTCAGAGAGAGGACTTTGGGGATTGAGTGTGGATCATAATATAGTATTTTGTTGTTGTTGTTGTTTGCTTGCATTTTGTTTTCTTTCTCATTTTTTTTCCTTTTGATTTTTCATGATAATTGTGGAAATATGTATAGAAGAATTGCACCTGTTTAACATATATTAGAGTACTTTCTATTTAGGGGAAGGGATGGGGGGAAAGAAGGGAAAAATTGGAACAAAGATTTTGAAAGAGTGAATGTTGAAAAATACCTATGTATATGTTTTGAAAATAAAAAGTTTTAATTTTAAAAAAAGAAATGCATAGTTTTTAAAAAGATCAATGCACATTTATAACCAGAAAAAAATATATGCTTGCTAATTGACTGTATAGGCAGTATATAGAACCAGATATTTTATACCTAGAATGAACCATGAAGGTCATCTAACTGGTCACCCATCATTTTAGAATTGTGGATAACAAAACATAGAAATATTAATGACTTGCCCAAAGCCACAACTAATTTGTTGCAAACCAAAGACTAAAAATCAAGTTTTCTGACTTCTAGTCTAGGGCTTTCCCCATCACATCATGCTCTGCTACATCACTAAGCACATTGTGGTACATGGGAGAAAAGACTGAATTGGGAGTCTGAGGCTTTGTTTTGAATCCTAGCTCTGTAACTGCTAGTTGGGAAAATAATTTACCTTCTCTTGGCCCATGAGTCACTTAATCTCTCTAAATCTCGGGAGGCATTGAACTAGAGATGGCCTGAGGTTTCTTCCAGAGCTGAATCAGGAAAAGCTCTTCTGGAGCTATGCTCTTATGAGCCCAGTAGAAATTTTATCACATACAACCTGTTTCCTTTAACATTTTTTAATCATAAATAATTTATTATAATCCTTTAAAATGTTTTAAAGTAGTTGCTTCATGATTTTTAATCATGTGGCACTAAATGATTCTTAAATACCTTTTAGCAGGTGAGCCATCCCAGCTGCTCTACTTTGATTTCTCTGGTGAGAATAACTAGGACCATAAGACTACCACCTAGAGACCAGAGAAGTCACCTACTAGTAGCACCTCCTCACTTCTTCTCCACATCCAGAGATCTTGGGCTTTCAGGTTAATTTGAGAAATGGGAGCATCAAGCAAGTCTGCTTGATGCGGTAGCACATTCTCCATACATGATTTTCTTTCTCAAGCAACTGAAAGATTCTTCTACAAAGATTAAAGTCTTTTTCATAGCAGTAGGAAATCATCTTACCTTTCTAAGATTTCACAATTCAAATGTCCACAATAATTTAAGCCCCCTATTATAACTAATTTTTTTCCTTTCCTTTTCCCCTTTTCCTTTCCTTTTTTTTCCTTTTTCCTTTCCTTTCTTTTCCCCTTTCACTTTTCCTTTCCCCTTTCCTTTCCTTTCCTTATCTGAGGACACCCTTTACTTCTCAACTCCTTCAAACTTCCTCAACAGTTATACAGCTGCTAATACCTATCCTTGTGCCCTTCCTTTGCCCCTCTGAGTTCAAAAGAAAGAAGAGAATGAGCTAGATTATTTTAAGGAAATTGCAAAGCACTTTTACTGACCAAATTTCCCAAAATATCAAAGACCCATTTTTCAGTGCCATCATTTGTCAAATATAGCAGTGAAACCTATCTCCAAAGAAATGAAAATAAGCATAAACAATGTTTGAATCCTTGCTATTACTTTCTCTGTGTCATTCTTGAAGCTATAAGGAGTTTGGTCAGGTAACCCATTTATTCATAAAGGATATGAGGAAGTTTGAAACACAAGGTTTTGAAAAGATGAATGTTGAAAACTATCTTTGCATGAATTTTGAAAATAAAAAGTTATTGTTTAAAAAAAAAGAAAAGAAAAGGATATAAGGAAGAAAACTGCTCCCACAAGAAGAAATAGGACTATAGCCCTGTATCAACTAAATAGATTTAATACTATTTCAATGCTTTAATATTGCAAAAAATTCATTATTTTATTGATATGAAAACTCCTTCTAATAATGCAAGTGGCAACCCACTACTATTTTTATAAAGTACAAATATTCTCTGCTTAACCAATATAGAATTGAGTGTATTTTGAATTTTTGGACCTCGATTTTATAATCTGTTTGGCTACAATAAATACAAACTATTATACATTAAGATTTCAAAAAGTTGCATCTTAAAGATATCAATAATGAAATAAAACTATGAAATACAGAATGGGCATCCATTTTACAGTTGAGAAAATGAAGCCATTGAATTAGTTTATTTTTAAACTCTTGGGTCCATTGGGGTTATATGACCTTAGATTTGATAACTTTCTGATAACTTAATGACTTTTCAAGAAACATATTTATTTATTTTAGTCTAAATTATATAATTCTATAAAACTTTAAAAGCTCAATGAGGCTTGATCATGGTAATATGAACTAGATTAAAAAGCTACATGGTGGAATCTTTTCCAAATTTTATATTCCCTCTAGAATATATAGCTTTTCACATAGTAGGCATTTAAACATTTAATGAATCCAGTTCAATTAAAACAAGCTTCAATTGTTAGCTGCTCTTTAACAGCTGTAATTTCCTTTGGGAATAAGCAAAATTGTTTACAATTGTTATTTTTTTAAAATAGCCTTGTTTCCCACTCCTACAGAAGAGCCAAATACATGACAAGCAATTTCTTCACAAGTACTACTATTTATTTATGGAATATGGTAAAAAAAAGAAATGGTTACAGAGCAACTAAAAGTAATTACATCGCCTTCAGACAATTAAAATAATGCTTATGAAGTTGGAAGACATCACACCTAGGGAAAAGAATGCTGGGTCAGGGAATCAGGAGATTTAAGTGGTAATATCAACTGTCAATGTAGCTTCTCAACCTTGAGGAAGTTGCAAAACTTATATGAGCCTCAGATTCCCCATTTTTTCAAAATGAGGAGAATTAACTTGATCTCTAAGATCCTTTTCAATTATCAAATTCCATAATTTATGAAAAATAGCATCATGTAGTAGATAGAAAACTAATCTGGGAGTTCATTAGGCTTATGCTAAAGTTCTGTTTCTGCCATAGACTGGCTGTGTGAATGTGGGCAAGTCATAGTGCTTAGACCAGGGCTTCTTAATCTTTTTCCTCTGACGATCCCTTTTTGCCCAAGAAATTTTTATGTGACTCAGGTATATAGATGCAAAAAAATAGATATAAAAATTAAACATTTACTAAATAAATCATAATCTTACAATCCCTCCATATTCAGTTACAAAACCCTGTATGGGACAGCAAACCATAGTTTAAGAAGTTGGGTCTTAGACAACTCTGAAACAAGTTGTAGAAGTGATGCAAAGCTGCACTGGGAATTCCCTACATTAATGAAATCTCAGATCCAGTCTCTCCCAATTCTTATGACTACCAATAAATTATTAGATTCTTTGTGACTTGGTTCAAAAACATTTAAACATTGAGAACTTCTAATAATATAACAGGGCCAGTGCCTTGCCCTCTTCCTAGGACTGCTAGTGAATATTAGATTCTTTGCTTCAAATCTATTTGAACATAAATGAAAAAGTTCATAAGTCTAAATTATTTGCACTTTTTATAATCAAACCATTATGTTTTCTTACTATATATGGAAATTTTTTTCTATTAAAGCTTTCCATAAAAAACATATGCATGGACAATCTTCAACATTTAGCCCTTGCAAAACCTTGTGTTCCAATTTTCCTTCCCTTCCCCATGCCCTCCCCTAGATGGCAAGTAGTCCAATATATGATATTTTTTGTATATGCTAAATCTAATGTATGCATACATATTTATGCAATTATTGTGCTGAACAAGAAGAATCAAATCAAACCAGTAAAAAAAAAAAAAAAAAAGCAAAATAAAATGGAAGCAAGCAACAAAAAAAAAAGAGTAAAAATGTTATGTTGTGAAACACATTCAGTTCCCAAAGTCCTCTCTCTGGATGTAGATGGCATTAACTGGAACTGGTTTGAATCATCTCATTGTAAAGAGAGCCATGTCCATCAGAATTGATCATCATATAATCCTGTTGCTGCTGTGTATAATGATGTCCTGGTTCTGATCATTTCACTTAGCATCAGTTCATGTAGGTCTCTGAAATCATCCTGCTGATCATTCCTTACAGAACAATAATATTCTATAACATTCATATGCCATAATTTATTCAGCCATCTTCTAATTGATGGGCATTCATTCAGTTTTATATGGAACATGTTTAATGTACTTTTGCATCTTTAATTAGTTTGCATACACAGTGGAAAGGTTTAAAGGTTTTCCTTAAGACAAATATGGATATTCAAATCTTTCCATAAGTATGAATCCATGGCAACAATATCATTTATTTCCCATGCTAAGATCTATGCAAACATAGAAGATTTTATTAAATAAAGTTTTAAAAAATTTTCTAGTTAACCAAATTTCCATAATTTTATCTAGAAGATATCAAAATGGAAATTTGGTGATAACGATTCACAAAATGGTATACTTGGAAACTTATTCTTTTTTACAAGAACTTTTAGGGAAATCCCTGGGCATGTTATTCATTCACCTGGATTCAATTACAGAAAAACTTCACTAGTTCAGTACAATGCCTTAAGTACAGCACAAGACGAGAAAATGGTGGACTATATTGGGAAACATAATAAGCTGGGAATCAGAATCAGGAAGGACTGAAACTAAGCTCACAGTCAGAAAAGGAATTGGATTCAAAGACCAACTCAAATACTTGCTGTATGACCTTTGGACAATTCAAGTTACTTCACTTCCCTGAAACTATTTGATTATTTCTATAACAGGGATTAATAATACTTGCCCAGCATAAAATTGTTTCAAGGAAAATTTTGATAAAATATAAAAGTATGTAGAAATATGTTATACTAATTGTTCAAATAATTAATAAAGCTAGCAGGGCAGTGAGATTGTTTTAAATGTTGAATTATAGATTATATTGTAATCAGTTAATTTTATTACTTTCAGGAATGTATGTTAAATAGAACTAAGTTAAAGTACTTCCTTATGAAAATTCAGAGAGTTGCAATAATGAATAAAAAGTAATCGTGAAAGTTAATATCAGCTTATATTCTCATAACATTTTACCATTTGCAAAAACTTTTACATATAGTGTATTTCTTTAAATTCTTGTGACAATCCCAGGAGCTAAATAGCTGCAAGATATCTAAGTGAAATAATGGAAAGAGACCATTTAGATTCAGGATTTAGCTTCAGGAAGACCTGCATTCAAATAAACTTGGTCAAGTGACTAAACATCAGTCCTTTTATCTGTAAAATGAAGAAAATAATAGCACTCACTTTCCATTCTTTTTGTGAGGACCAAATGAGAATGTGTGTGTGTGTGTGTGTGTCTGTGTGTGTGTGTGTGTTTCCAAAAATTTAAAGTGATATACAAATAAATGTGAGTTATGTTTTTTATTATCATTACTGTTATTATTAATAGGGAACGCTTCTGGAGGATATTCTATCAGTTCAGATTGGCAATTTAAGGATAATAGGGAATGACCCACCCCTGAGAGATTAAGTGATCTTCCAGGGCAACAAAGCCTGTGTGTATCAGAGGCTGAACACTGACCCAATTCTTTCTGTCCCCTAGACTTGCTCTCTATCCACAAGACCCTACATATTAATGCTGAATTAATGTTTTCTGAATTTAAGACAGAAACAGTTCCAACTAGAAAGAAAATGAAAAGCTAGCTAAAGGGACCAACATCTCCAATTTTCCAAGAGTACTTTATTTACCTATCTCCTTAACCCTATACTCTCATTCTTTGCATTCCCCTATGCTATAGTATATAAATTCTTTGGTGGAAAAAGAAACTCTTTTGAGATTCAATGGAGATCACTGTTGTGCTTCATTCTTCTGCTGGTAAATGTTCTCATCTTCATTACCTGGTGAGCAGTTTTTCTTCAGTTAACAGATGATTCAAAGGATCTTGTTATATTATATAAAATATGATTCCCGTATTTTCAGTGACTAGCACAGGATCTTCTTGAATGTAGGAGGGACTTAATAAATGTTTATTATAAAGACAAAGTATTCTCATTATTAAATGAGAAGACTAAGGCCTACTGAGGTTTAGTGATTTATTCAAGACCACAGAAGTGAGTAAAGCCTTGCTTATAAGTAATTCACTATTAAATTATATCCTCCCAAAAGGCAAACAGTCTCATTGAAATTTTGTCCCACCAAGCATCAGCACTGTGTGTTCTACAAATAATTGGAGTTTAATAAATTTCCACTGGTATTCTTATTTGTTAAATCTTTTGACTCCAAATTCAGGTTTACTCCTTCCCTCCTTCATCTATGTAAAGATGCCTCCCATAAATAAAAATGAGAAAGAATAAGTTAAGGATCAATGTTTACAAGTGTAATATCAATAACACTTACTTGGGTCTTGCTAGGTAGGTTAAGCTAATTTTCCTCCTACAAAGAAAGGAAGTTGTCTCTTTCAATTGATTTCTTTAACAGAATAAGATTTCAGCCACTGATGCAGGTTGTCAGTTATTAAAGAACAGCATTGCACTGAGCTTGAAGTCAGGAAAATCTGAATTAAAATTGAGCCTCAGACATGTATTATATGTGTTACTCTGGGCACATTACTTAACCACTTTTTGTCTCGTTTCCTCAACTATAAAATGGGGATAATAAAAGCACCAGCCTCCCAGGGTTGTCATGAAGATCAAATGATATAATATTTGTGAAGTTCTTAGCACAATGCCTGGTACACAGTAGATACTTAATAAATGCTTCCACCCTTCTTTCCAGAAAGATCAATCTACAAAGATTCAGAAAATCATAGCCTACTGTCCAGATGAGATTTTTAGATGGAAACAAGGAAAGGAGGAAGGATATGCATGCTGCCTGAATCTCTGCTATGGGTTGACTGACTTTTTTTTTTCTTTTTTGCTATAACTGGATAAACCTCTTGGCCTAC
Source organism: Antechinus flavipes (assembly GCF_016432865.1). Taxonomy (NCBI): domain Eukaryota; kingdom Metazoa; phylum Chordata; class Mammalia; order Dasyuromorphia; family Dasyuridae; genus Antechinus; species Antechinus flavipes. The sequence goes on along the minus strand of NC_067401.1, from coordinate 344,534,936 downwards.
AACAATAAATAAATAGCTGTTCTAAAATATTGGAGAATTTTTAAAAAATGAATAATTTTTAACATTTTCCTACAAATTTGTTCACATTACTAACAAGCTTAACAAATTATTCTATCATTAAAAATGCAAAGAGAAACATCAGTCCCTGCCAACTCATCACAAATTGTGACTTAGTCTGAATTAATAAGGTTTTGCTTTAAATGGAAGTGACACTCAAATTGACTTTTCTATCTTTTGACATATTGGTTAGTTGAGTAGTACAAAATATCACTAGCAAGATCTATCACACTGCATTCTATCAAGTTAAATGTGAGAAAGATTTCATCTTCGCTCCCTTCCTGCCATTCTGCCCTTTGTCTACTGCCTCCAAAACCAACAAGTCATCTTTGCTTCTTCCTATTCTTCACTCTGTGCACTGAAAGAAAACTCAAATATGGACATTTCCTTCCATATAGTTCTGATTTCTATCTTTTCGTTAATCTAAGGGTTTTACTTTTTAATAAAAATTTAATTTCCAATCTCAGTTGCCTTTTCTTCTATTTCCAAAGTACAATTTCATCTTTATCTTGAGTTACTGTTCCTAAATGCCAACAAGAAATGAGTCAGAAAGAGAAGAGTACAAGTGTTGCTAAATATTGTTGAAACATTCATTATATTTATTTTATTATGATCTGAATAAGGAACAATATAAAAATTTAAGAGACTAAATCTTCATTCTCAGCTGCATTACCCTAATATTTACTTTACATACCTCTGAATCTAGATCATTGCCTATGAACTGATATGTTATGAACTTGACTTTACCATCATTACATCATTAGAAATTATTGCCTGATTGGGATTCTATAAATCTTGAGAATATTTGCAAACACACACCTATAGTCCATTGAAGTCCTTCTTTGATGTTTTCTCCTAACAGGGAGGTAAAGACATGTATATATGTATATGTGCCCATGTGTGTATGTATATATACTAATATACAAACATGTACATATATATTAATGATTTTTTAAAAGTTTGTCTTATTTAAAGCTTGTGTTAACACATTCAGAGTTTATGCTTTGCATTATTTAAACTTTGGGTTTTCAAATATAAATTCTTAACATTTTAATCTCATTTTAAAATGCCAAAAAGTAACCTTGAAGTTGCAAATAACAGCTTTAGCATCAAGGTGCAGTGGAAAGAGTAAATATAGAGTAAGAATACCTAAGTCCCAATCCTATCATTGCCATTGACTATCTAAGTCACCATGGATGTATCACTTAATTTTATGGGGTCTCTGCCTACTCTATAAAATGAAGGGGGTGGAAGAAAGGGGGTCTTTTAAAGGCTCCTAAAGTTCTAATTTATGATTCTCCAATGCTTTCAGAAATTTCCTCTTTCCTAAGAAAAGTGCAATGGGATTATTTGGAAAGGGGGAAAATATATATCATTCCCTTCTCCATTCTGATAAAGGGGGATGGAAATATGTTAGTATTAATCACAAATATAGAGAGCTCCTTGAAAAAGTAGAATAGCTTCAGTTTTTGTAATCCTAACAGGAAGTAAAGAAAGAAGGAAAACTCAACTATAAACAGAAGAATTTATTGAATATGAGTAAAGTATTTTAAATCAAGACAAAACAACATTTATTAAGTACCTATTATGTTCTAAGCATTATGCTTAGTGCCAGGAATATTTTTAAAATGTCCCTCTCTCAAGGATTTCACAGTCTAATGGGAGAGACAACATTAAAATAACTATGTACAAAGAAAAGACGTAACAATAATTTGGAGACAGAAAACAGAGAGAAGGCACTAGTATTAACAGTGATGGAAAAGGTTTCTTGCATATACTGGGGATTTAGCTGAGACTTAAAGTCAAGGAAACTAGGAGACTGAGATGAGGGAAAGAGTTCCAGGCATGGGGGTCACCAGTGAAATAGCTGAGAATTAGGAGATGAAGTATTGTACGAGAGGAACAATGAGGAAACTAGTGTTACAAATAGGTAACAAAGGAAGAAGAAAAGGAATGGAGAAGGGAAGGAAGGAAGGAAGGAAGGAAGGAAGGAAGGAAGGAAGGAAGGAAGGAAGGAAGGAAGGAAGGAAGGAAGGAAGGAAGGAAAGAAGGAAGGAAGGAAGGAAGGAAGAAGGAAGGAAGGAAGGAAAAGAGGGAGGAAGGAAGAAGGAAGGAAGGAAGAAGGAAGGAAGGAAAAGAGGGAGGGAGGGGAGGGGGAAGGGAGGAGGGAAGGGGAGAAGAAGGGAAGGGAAGGAAAAGGATGAGAGGGGAGGGGAGGGGAGGTGAGGAAAGGAAAGAGGAGGGGAAGGAAAGAGAGGGAAGGGGAGGGAGGAAATGAGCATATTTATATAGCACCTACTATGTGCTAGGCACTGTGCTAAGTACTTTAAAAATATTATCTCATTAGATCTTCACAACAATCCTAGAAAGTAAATGCTATAATTATCCCCTTTTTACAGTTGAGTTACACCTAAGACAGAGGACAAGTGACCTCCCCAGTGTCACACAACTATTAAGTGTCTGAGGTCAAATCTGAGCTCAGTCTTCCTGCCTCCAGACTGAGTGTTCTTATCACCTCTGCTGTACCAAATGGCTGCTTATACTTGCCAAGTTTAGCACACAGCAGATTGTGCATCCCACCCTCCTTGAAACAATGGCTTTAAGTGAAGCTGATTGCAATGATTTTGTGCATTTCTAACAACTACAAATGTTCCACCATTATTAGCAAGAGGCTCAGATTGTTGTCAATGAAGAGTTACAAAAAATCACTGTGGTTTAACAGAACCATCATGATTTTCCACAGAGAACATACAAGACAGACAAGCCAAAGAAGAACATATTTTGGTTTCTGCATCAGCAGAAGTTAGTTCATCAAAGCTTCATGTCCCCACATTGTTATATAATTCCAATAGTTACAACTTCCACCAGTTAAGGCAATAGCTTAACTCATGGAGAGTATATCAGATGTGTCCTAATGTGGTATCTATTCAATCCAATGTCCAAATTCCTTCATTTACAACCATTTGAAAGCAACCCCTAAGACCACATCATTCATAAGGAAGAACAAGTTAGCTGTATTTCTCAGTGGTCTCATTAACATATTGGAAGGAAAGTAAGCTCAGGTTAATTCTCTTCATGAGAATAGTGAATTAACCTATTTTACACTCCAACTTCTTTCAAAACAGTTTCATTTACAGAATATTCCATCAAAACAACTATTTTGGCAAATTAGCAGAAAGAAAATACTTTATTAATAAACTTTATTAAGTAAACAAAGTATTGACAAATGAGTAAAACTTCATTTAAAAAGTCAAATATTTGGCTAAAAGTCTACTTCTTTTAAAGTTCTCAATACTATGAGTGTGCTATTAACTTTTTTTTTGGAAAGCTTTTAGAAGTGCAATAAATACCAAAATATTCATAGCAGCATTTTTGTGGTAATGTAGGAAGGAACTAGGAACAGCATGGGTATTCAAAAGGAAACTATCTTTCCCCAAAAATTTACTCTCTTTTCCCCTATACTTCCTTTTTCTAACAGGGGTGCCATCATCTTTCATTCCCATTCTCTCAGGTTTGCAATCTAATCATCCTCAACTTTTTATTCTCTTTCACATGCTACCACCTTCTTACTACCCATCCTCCCTCATACACTAACCCATCTCTATCTCTACCATCAACAACCAGTCACCAGGTCCTGTTCATTTTAGCTTCCCAGCATCTCTTCTGCCTATCCTTTTTTTGTGCGTTCATCCCACAACCACCTTAGTTAAGTCTTCCTTATTGGTGTCCCTGACCCCAGTCTCTTACCTCTCTAATCCATTCTCGAGTTTTATTTAAGAGCTGCCAAGATAATATTCTTAAATCAAAAAACTAACCACGTCACTATTCTTTTCATAAAGCCTCAGTGGTTCCCTATTTCCTCTAGGATAAAATCCAAATTCTTCTGTTCCTCATTTAAAATCCTTTAAAATCTGACTGCAGCCTACCCATTCAGGCTGAGGATACATCACTTTTCCTCACACCTTCTCTATTATAGTCCAATTGGTCTGATTGCTGTTTGCCACCTATAGCCTCCAAGTCTTTCCCTCATTCCTGAAACACTCTATCATGAACTCATCCCCTATACCACTAAATCCTCCCCTCCCCTTACAAAAACTAAACCTTCTGTAATTCAGCTAGCTTCAAGGCTCAGCTCAAATATATTAAGTTATTTAAATTCACTTTCCTCCAACTTTCCATTGTATGATCTCCAAAATTACTTTTTGGATTTCACATATATTTTGTATTCACTTATCTCTAAATCTATTGTCATATATTCCATCACTATGACAGTATGTAAGCTTCTTGAGGATAGGGACTGTATACCACTATTCCTTCGAGTTTTTTTTTTTTTTGGACATTTACCTATATTTCTTTTCCCACTCTAAGAAAAAAAACTGTCTATACTCTGTCATCTCAACTTTTTTTCCTTTCACTTCTTGGACTTTTCCCATCTAACTTCTGCCCTTAAAAATCATAAACAATCCTCACTCCATAGTTAGTAATGATCTCCTTTCTCCATCCTCATCTTCTCTAGACATCTCTAATTCATTCAACTTTAACTATTGACTATTCTCTCTTCCTGGACATTCTCTTTTCTGTGGGTTTTCTTTCTCTCTTCTCCTTGGGTGGATCATGATCTATAACATGCCCACTAATTTTGTGGGCACCCCAAGGCTCTAGTCCTGGTTCCCTTTTCTTCTCTTTCTATATGCCCTTGATAATATCATCAGCTCTGGTAGAATGAATGATTCTCACTTCAAAAATGACTACCAGATGTATTTATACAGACCTAGTTTCACAACTTTGATTAATTCTCCCTCACCCCACATATCCAAATCAGTTCTCTTACATGACCTTCTCTCTGGTTACATAGTTGCTCCTACAGTTCTGGCTCTCATTACATTTCACCTGAACTATTACTACAGCCCATTCATTAGTTTCCTTCTCTGAAGTCCTACTGAATGATAAAGTGATTCCCATTAAGCACAGGTCTTATCACGTAATTCTCTTACTCAATCAATTCCAATAACTCCCTATTGCCTCTAAGAGCAAATATAAACTCTGTTCTAGCATTTAAAGCCCTTAGCAATCTGGCCCCAATCTAACCTTCCAATCTCATTGCCCAATAGTCTCCTTCACATACATTACAATGGAATTTGACTATCTTGTTATTCTTCATACATGATACTTCATCTCCCATCCCTGTATTTAACATTAGCTACATATCTATAATGTACTTCCTCTTGATCTTCCCCAATTCCATGGTTTATTTCAATTATCCCCTTCTGTTGATATTGTTCAGTTGTTTCAGTCCTATCTGACTTTTTATGACTTCATTTGGAGTTTTCTTGGCAAAAACACTGAAATGGTTGCAATTTCCTTCTCTAGCTCATTTTACAGATGAGGAAAACAAAGGTAAACAGAGTAAAGTGACTTGTCCAGGGTCACACAGCTAATAAATGTCTGAAGCTGGATTTGAATTCATGAAGGTGAGTATCTCTGATTTCCAAATCCATTGTTCCATTCACTGCACTACTTAGCTGCTTGTCACCTTCTACATGAAGCCTTTTCTGATAACCCACAGTGCTAAGGCCTTTTCCCCAAATCATCTTACCCTTATTGTGTACAGATCTATCTGTTTCCTTAAGGGCAAGGATCTTTTTCACTTTGGCCTTTGTATTCCCAGCACCCAGTACTACAGCTAACATAGAATAGGCCCTTAAAAATGCTGGCTAAATTGCTCAAGTGGTGAATGGCTGCCCAAACTGTTATGTGTGCAATAAAGTAATATTGTTAAAGAAAGAGATTATAAATACAAGGAATTCAGGGAGACATGGGAAGATTGGTAATGAACTGATAAAGAGTAAAATACTACAGAATTAGAACAACAATATGCACAATGACAATCACAATTTCATCACTCAGAGGAAGCTCAACAATGAGTAAATGAAAAGCAATAAAAGTCCTAACAAACTGATAATTAAACATAGCTCCTTTCTCTTGGTAGGAGTCAAGGAACTCTAGAGACAAAATCTAGCATATGTGTGAGACATAGTCACTGTTAAACAGTTGTTTTTGCTTAACTGTTTCTTATAAGAAAGGACCACATTCTGGAGTTGAGGAGGAAAGAAGGGGAGGAGGGAGATGACTGATGTAAAAACAAAAGGCATCAAAAAAAATTTTTAAAGGCTGTTAAAAAATAAAATTTAAAAAGCTGTTAGCTATTTTAGTCCTTCTATAATCTATAATACATAAAATAATAAGTGATCAACTACATCAAAATTGGACAGATTTCCACAAAACTCAATGACTTCTACTAAATTACACTTTTGTGTTTTTAATTTGAAAGCCCTGGAAAAGCTTGACATTGACCAATTTATGAAAGTAAAGGTAATCTGAGTAAGAACCACTCACTATTAGGGTTAGATTTTTCTAAGGTACTGATAAAAATAATTGCAAACAATTCCAATTTCTTTCCTAAAGCCTAAAGCAATAATTTGATTTATTGGAAAGCTGGAAGAAACATAACTGAAAAATCTGATCACTTATTAAAAATTGTCATCTGACCCCATAAAAAACAATCCAAACTGAAGGACAGATCCTATTTCTCAATCTACAGATTTCATAAACTCAAACAAAGCAAATAAATTCAAACTGGATTGGATTCCTGAGGCAGACTTGGCCCCACACCAGACCATACAGAATCCAAGTTAAGAAATATACTACAAATCCCTAGTGAGGAACTGTCCCGAGACAGTGGCCTAGAGGTCTGACAGTCTCACACTATGTGGGCAGACTAAAGAATGAATAAAGAGTTTTTGCAACTTTTAAGTGTCATTATCAGCTCAGGGAGATAAAAACTATTCCAAATGTGTGAAGGGCTACTAGCTCCTTTCCCCCTCCTCCAAATAAGTACTAAAATACCAAAATCTACAAAGATTGTTTTAGCTCCTTTTAGGGGACATGTTGCACAGAGAAATAACAATGTTTCTACCAAGATATGAAATTATTTGTTTAATAATGTGATTCAGTGTAACATCTTTGCCACAGAGAATGGTATAGATCTGATGGCATTTATTGGAGAACATAGGTCAAATTCCATTTTATTGACTTCTGGGAGACAATCTAAATTATTTCAGTTGCACTGCATTTTACTGTATCACATGTTACATGAAATGAGTAGGTCATCAATTGGTATTAAGAAGGCTTTATAAATACAAAAACTTTTGCTAGTTTGACACTCATACGCTAAGTGGCACAATGGATTGTGCTGGACCTGGATTCAGGACCTGAATACAAATTTTACCTCAGATATTTATCTGACCCTAGGCAAATTGTTTAACCTTCTTTATCTCAGTTTCTTCAGCTCTCAAATGAGTTAGTAAATGGAAATTGAAAAAAAAAAAAAACTCCAGTACCTCTATCAAGAAAATCCCAAAGTGGTTACAAAGACTAAGATATGATTGAAAAATGACTAAACAAGGACGATACTCGTAGCAAGATTTGGCTTGTGTACAAAGTTTCCACGTGAAGCCAAAAGGTGTAAGACAAAATAGATTTCTTCCTATGCAACTAACACATTCTTTTGTCACTATCACTGTTCTCATTTCACACCATTTTTATACTGAGAGGCAATAAGATACAGTAGGACAAGTCACGGAATTGAAGCCAAGAATTCTGAATTTAAAGACAGAAATTTACTCATATCAACAATATGATCCTAGTCAAATCAATTCACTGCCCTCTGCCTCAGTTTCTTCACCTGTAAAATTCAGGAAATAATACACTACTTATTTTGTAAGGCAAGAGATAACTAAATAACTAAATAAATCTGATAATTTTTTTAAGAATTTATTGTGGCTTTAAAAATGTCTCCACATACACAAATTATTAGAAAGTATATTAGCTATTCATTTTAAATCAAATGCACAAACTGTAACTTTCTATCCTGCAATTTTGAAAAATAACTAATACTATAACTAGTTAAACTTTTATTGACAACTAACTGAACTTTTCCTTTTGGTAAACTATAAGCTCCTTGAAGGCAGAAACTTCCTATGCTTTGTCTTTATAGCCCAGATGCTAGCATAGTGACCGGCCTCAAGCAGAGCCTTAATAAATGCTCACTGAATGAATTTTTGAAAACATACCTATGCAATGTATCATTTACTCCTTTTGTCACTTCTTATTTTATCCATTAATTCCTGTCTTTGTGTACATACTTTTATATTCTGCAGTTTCTATTATGTTGCGTTACAACCTCAACAACAACTAAGTATTGATTTCTATGGTGAATAACATGAAGGTTTCAGTGAAAATGTATCTAATTCAACACTTATTAACCATCTACATGCAAAATGTAGATTTTGCAGTAGGAGCTAAATATACAAAGTCTAAGGCTAGGTGGTGTAATGCAACTATTTCCATTTTTGACCTCTTTTCACCTGAAAAAATTTTACATGACTCTGGGTATATAGGCATATAAAATAGGTATACAAATCAAACATCTACTGATAAAGTCATAATTTTGTGATACCCACATTCAGTTATGAGACCCCATATGAGGTGGTGATCCACAGTTTAAGAAGCTGAGATATAAATGGACAGAATGATGTGAAGTCCGGAAGATATGTATTCAAATCATACCTCAAACACTTACTAGCTGTTTAATCCTGGGCAAGTCACATCACTTTTCTCATCTGTAAAATGCAGTTATATTGAGAACATACATCTCCTAAGGTTATTTTGAGATAATATTTGTAAAGTGCATGGCATAGTAAGTGCCACATGTTAGTTATTGCAGTGTGGTTTTAATCACTACTGCCATAATCATAATATTTTTACACTAAAACTTTTGGGACACCCTGTAATTCTGCCCTCAAGGCACTTCAGTTTTATTTCGAAGACATAATGTGTAAACAGATAAATAAATGCAAGATGATTTGAAGGAGAGGAAAAGGCTAACAATTAGGGAAATATAGAAAGATTTCCTAAAGAAGGTAGCACTAGAACTGTGGATTGAATGAATATAGGGATTCTAAAAGGTAGAAATAAGGAAAAAGAACATTTCAGGAATGGGAGTGGGACAGGGAGAGGAGGCTGTATAGAAACAGGGAAAGAGATGAGAGAGTGCTGAATTCTAGGAAATTATACATAAACTTATTTGGCTTGAATGTAAAATGTGTATAAAAGAGAATAATCAGAACATCACAACTTTAAAACAAAGATCAAAATTCCTAAATTTCAGAGAAATAATTTTTCAATCCAACCTGTATTTTCCTTAATATAAGAAATTCCTGGTGTGGAAAATTCCTTTCATGAATATAAATGTGCTGTAACTTTTCTGTCATTTCTATTATTAGACAGATATCTAAGGCACTGATAAATGAAGTGATTTGCTTTAGATCGCCAAGTTCTGTATGTCATAGTCAGGAAAATACCCAGGTCTTCTTGACTTAGTCTGTCTTTATCATCTACCCCATCAACAATCCATAGCTCCTAATTATTCACCCAGAATAACTCAACACCCTATCTGCTATTGCACCATTTTGAAGATTAAACTTTTATTTAAGAAAAAAAATTAAATCAATTTGTTTTATCAATAACTTTTACATACCGTTCAACAAATACTCTATCTGTTACTAAGTTTGTTAAATCTCTACATGCTGTGCTAGGAAGCAAACCTCTTGTTTGGAAAACCTATTTGCTAGGAAGCAGTTAATTAAAGAGGCAAATTGCATGCTAGGATATATCACACTGTATTCTTATATATGAAACTCTTTTTGTATAATCCATAACGTGTCATTTTGTTGTATGCCTAATACCTAGAAAAACACAATGGAAATCCCCCTATACTTAGGTGGATGTACACCTTCAAATTCTGGTCTCTTTCAAAATAAGAACTCAAAACATTCTTTCACTAGAAGAATGCAGGAATGCAGGAAAATGAAGGAAAAAATGACCCCCTCCCCCCACTAAGAGTATATTGACTCATAGATGGGATGCCTTAGAGATTAACTTGTTCAGATAAAAGAAACACTTGAAGTTACAGATGAAGAAACTGAGGCCTAGGAGATATTAAATTACTTGCTCAAGTACATATCATCAGTGGTATATCTAAGTTTGATTTTTTTAAACCTTTATTTACATTTACAATCTTTAAATTATTTCTTTCCAAAACCAATCCACAGCATCCAAAAATAAAATTAAGTCATGTCCAGTGTAGTGAAACTGAAAAGAATCAAGTCTCAAAAAGCAAAGGTCTGAAAATTAAACACTAAGAGTCTCTATCTCTTTATGGATTCACTTTCAATAGATCTGGAGTAAGGATTCAGCAGATTGGGTGGAACTCCTGGGAACATAGGACATGGACAAGACTTAATACAAGTATGTGTGGGTTCACAATATGATCTGGACCATAGGAAGAACCACCCACATCACTGAAGTAACAAATACAACCTATCAGTGATTAGGACAAATAGCCTAGGTTTATTTCCAAAATCAGAACTGAAGCTTAATACTTCTGGACAAATACTTCTGGGGCTTAGAGATACCCCAATCCAGAACTTCTTGGGCTAACTGAGCCATTCATTGCTCTTCTAGGTATCCTCACACTTTGGCAAACTTTGATTTCTGTATTACATTGAACATCCAAAGATTTCTTAGGACAAGTCTTATTATCCAAGAGATTCAAAAGATAGAGTTTCGTGGCAGAGAAATAATGGTTTTTAGAAACACTACAAAACATGATGCTAAAAAAAGAAAAGAAAAGAAAAGAAAAACATTACTTTAAAGATAAAATTTGTTTTAATAAAAAGAAACATGCAAGAATAAACTAAATTGTTCCACTTGTTTTTCCCAATATAGGAAAGAGAATCTAAATGTTAAAAAGTAATTCTTCAGATAAATTCAGCAACAGATACTGCTTTTCTAAACCAATCTGAACTAGTCACATCATAAGTGCTTGTTATATTTAATTGAACCATAAGAATGGGACCCATTGGGGAGTGAATGATTTGGTAGGTTTCCTTAAAAAATATAACTTTAGAGTATTGTTTAGAATGTATTTGAAATGAAATTAGAATCAGGATTTCCCCCCCCTTCCCCTTTAAAATAATGCGATTAGTAGCAATTGGGTGAGGATATAAGAATCGAATAGTAAGAGAAAGAAGTGGTCCCTAATAAGAGAATTTGGTGCCAACAATCCTGTTTTAATTGTGAATAACAGCCTTATCACAACATTCAGATGCTTTAATGATTACAAGTGTCACCAGGCTGCTACTGCCTGAGGCTACTGGAACCCAAGCTCAAAGAGAGCTCCAGCTGGGTAGTATTTACTGCAAGGATGCACAACTTCTTTTTCTTTTTTTAAAATTGATGACATTCCCACTTTTAAAAACCATACAAGAAAAAAAGGCATTCGGTTTTCTTAAAGATAAACTACTAAAACTTCGAAATCCTTACAATAGTTTGTCCGGAGTAGTTGGAAGAAGGTATTCTTTACAAATCAATTCTTGTGAATTTAAATCCACTTAGAATTCATCTTATCACAGATTCACACAAACTGACACTTCAAACCCCCAGGAACTTTTCTGATCTTCCACAATTATTTAGAAAAGGAGCCAGCACACTTTACACAGAGCTTCTCTGCATCTGAATGTAATTTCTCCCCTCTCTCTCTCTCCCCTCGTTTCTCTCAGCCCCTCCTTCCCGTCTGTCCTTCCTCCTTCCCTCCCTCCTTTCCTTCCGTCTTTCCTTCCTTCCCTTTCTGTCTCCCTCTTCCTCCCTCCCCTCTCTCTCTTTTCCTCTCTCTCCTTCGCCCTCTCTTTCTCTCCCCACCCCTTTCTCATAGAATAGTGGAAGCTATATACTATTCTGAGCTGTAGAAGAACTTAGAGGAATCACCATCCCAAGTGAAGTCGCTGGAATCCTTTCACTCTCCCGCCCAAGTCAGTTGTAGTGAAGGAGGGATGCAGTCCGCTGCTAGAGTACTTCGATCTGACAATAAACTTCTCTTTTGTGTCAAGACTTAAGTCTCAAACAGAAACACCCCACTCCTACTTCCACGTCTCCTCCATCCACCCACCGTCCGGATCCCCACACATTGGGAAGGATGGAAGTAAAGCACTCTTAGAGAACTTTACAAAGAGGTCCGTAAGTGGTATTCAGTGGACACCCCATTTCAGAGATGTTTTAGGAAGTGTGGACTCTCGCCCGGCTCAGGCTAAGTATAGAAAGACTGACCTTACCGCCTGAGGTGCTCCTATGAGTGGCCGACCCCCCCTGTCCAACGCAGAGAGAGAGAGAGAGATACCACCTCACATTTCGCTCCCCACCACCCGAAGCCCGGAGCAAAGGAGAAAGATGCAAGAAAAGATAAATGAGCGCCACCAAGGAGAAAAAAAAAGGGGGGGGGGGGAGGAGAGGAGAGAAGGGAGGGTGAATGCTGTTTCTTAAAGCTCTAGTTCGAACTGGGACCCTCCTCCTATCCAGCAAACTCAAGCTTCCTCCCCGAAGCTGTGGCAGCAACTGGAGATGTACAAAGAGAGAACTGCCAAGTGTGAGAGGGAACAGGCTGGGGTTGGGCTGGGGCTGGCATGAAGCACTCCAGCGCCGGAGGTCGGTGGGCAGGTGAGCCAAACCGAAGCTAGCCGACGTCTGGCTCCCACGCCTTCGGGCCTCTGCTACGGCTGTCCCTCGAGCTGGGCTCACGGTGGGGGGCGGCGTCCTTTGTCTGAAATCTCACGGGGTGAGTGGGTGGGCTCCTTACCTTGAACAGCCGGTCCTCGCAGCCTCCAACTCAGACTCAGCAATCGAGCACAGGGAGCTCGCCTGTGGGGAGCCTCCTCGCCAGTTCCTTCGGTCCCTGGTCTGGAGAGGCAGCTAGAGGCCGAAGCAGCAACTGGGGAAGTTTGCGTCTTCACTTTGTTCCAAGATCGCGCTCCAAGTAGTGGCTGCGGCGGTGGCGGCGGTGCAGAGACGCCCTCTCCCTGCCGAACCCTCCCCTGCCCCCTCCTTCCGCACACTCCCTCTCCTCCCTCCACCAGCCCAGCCCTGGCGACCAATCCCGCCCCGCCGGGCAGGCCTGCTGCACCCCCCCCCTCCAAACCCCGAACTAACGCACCCCGGGACCCGGCAAAGAGAAACTCGAGGCAGACTGAGTACACGGAGTGGGGCTCCTGCTGGCCAATCCAGTCCGGCTGTCCGCCCCAGGAGCCCCCTCCACCTGGAAGGACGGTTTACTTTCAGACAGTAAAAGCATAGGAAGCTCTTAGGGAAAAACACGTCCAAAGGCACTCTTCACGCCTGGAATCATTTGCTTTCAAAGGAGAAGACGAAAAACGAGCTTAAATACCGGCAATTTTTCTCCAACTTCCAAAAGTTTAATTTACCAAGAGCGTTGCCCAGAGAAAATGACTGTCAGCTTACAGAGCATTTCTCCAAACATTTCAAACCAGGACGAAAAGCGGGTGAGGTGGTAAGAGAGCAGCCCTCCTAATGCTCCCAGCATCTATTTCCATAGTCTAGAAAGAAGGGGCTTCAACAGATAGGGAAAATATTTATAACGGGGAAGCCAGGCTAGGGAAGTTATTTGACCTGCACCTCAAACTCAAGAATGCCCTCAAACTGAGCAGGTAAGAACTTTGGATCTCGGCACAATAGTATTTTGATGCTTCCATTGCAAGAAAAAGAGTTTTTCTCCTTCAACGATTTGCACATTTTCACAATAGAAAGCTGCAAAGACATCTGTTTTTAAAAACCAAATCTATCTCACTTTTGTTCGTACATTAATGTATGTGTGTTAATCAGTAATAATTGTTATTATGGTTAAGTGACTTAAAAGCTAAAATCGACCAAGGACCTCTCAGGATGTCTGAAAAACCTTCCTATCTGTTCTCCTTGACCTTTCTTCTGAGGCCAAATCCCTTATTTTAAAAAAAATTAGTCTCTTAGAAAACTTTTTTATTAATCAAGGCATGCCCCCCAAAAAAGTTCCAGATGATTTTTAAAAAAGGAGCTTTTCAAAATTAGCACATGGTAACTATAATAGCACCATGTGGATTCAATTATCATTATGCAGATGAGTCTTAAATCTACATATCCAGCCCTTAGTTCTCTCTGGGAAGTCATACCCAAATCATTAAGAACTTACAGGACCTTTCCTCCTCAAACTTTGGATATAAAATAAAATAAAATAGGACTTATTTTATCTGTAGCCCTAAACTTCCCTCTACTCCTAACACTATCATCTTTCACTTCTCCAAAATTCACAACCTTAGAGACATCCTTCCTCCTCCCCTTCTCTGCACATGACCTAATCAGTTGTCATCTTACTTATTCAACTTCTACCACCTGACTTCTCTCATCCTTACACTCAGCACTCTAGCTAAGACTCTCATCCCATCTAAGCAGGACTATTACATTCTAATTTTGATCTCCAGCTTCTAATTCTCTTTTTCTCTAGTCCCTCTTTATGTACAGTTGCTAACATAATGTTCTTAAAATATATGTCTGACCATGTCACTCCCCTGCTCAAGAAGCTGAATATCTCCTTATTGCCTCTAAAATAAAAATCTTCACAATTTGACCACTTTATCTTTTCAGACTTATGTCACATTAATCTATCTCATGCACTATACTTTCCAATCAAATCATTCTACTAAATTTTTTTTTGTGCTTTCTCACAAATTGTCTTACATGTAAAAAACCTTACTCCCTCACCTCTCCAACCTGGAATTCTTAAATCCTTTCCGGATTCCCTATAGAGGCCTTGCCCTTCATGAAACCTTTCTAGTAAAACACAAACTCTTTGAGGACAGAGACAAAATGCCAAGCAGAGTGCCTGGAACATTGGAAAGGTTTCAAAAAAAGTTTGTTGGATTGAATTAGATAATTCATATTCATATAACATGTAAGAATTGATATAGTAATTACCTGATAATAGCATATACCTAGAACTCTTAGATAGTTCTATTCCTCAAGCTCATATTTATATTTTGTCATCCACTTATTAGCTATCCCCCTCAATTCTTTGTCATTTGCAAATTTGATACAAATGTCATCTATACTTTCATCCAAATCAGGAATTTAAAAAAAAAGTTAAAACAATACCATAGATCTTTCAAAGTTGATCTTGAGCCATTAAAGACTACTTTTGGCACGTAGAGGCAACTAGATGGCAAAATGAACAGAGTACTATACTTAGATATAGGAAAATGTTATAGGAAAATTTGGGTTTCACTTCTTCCACAGAGGGTGCCCCATAACAGTTGGGGAATAGCTGATCTAATTATGGTATATAAATATGATGCAATACTTTGTTGTTGTTCAGACCTTTCAGTCATGTCTAACTTCGTGATCCTATTTTTGAGGTTTTCTTGGCAAAGATACTTGAAATGATTTGCCATTTTCCTCTTAAGCTTATTTTACAGATGAAGAAACTGAGGCAAAAGGAGTAAAATGACTTGCCCAGGGGCATACAGCTAATAAATCTCTGAAACCAGATTTGAAATCAGAAAGACTCATTTTCCTAACTCCAGACCACTAATCTACTTTGCCACCTAGCTGCTCCAATGCAGTACTATTGTACTATAAGAAATGGCAGAGCAAATGCTTTAAAAAAAAAAAAAAACCTCTTCAGAGACTTATATGAACTGATGAAGAGTGAAGTGAATAAAACCAGAAGAACAATTTTAAAAATGACAATATTGTAAAGGCAAACAGCCTTGAAAGACATGGGAGCTATGATCAGCATAATTACTAAAGGACTAATGATGAAACATGTCATTGTTATTCCCTAATACTATTACTATTACAGGTCATTTATTTAGATCACAGCTCTCCCATTTTAGTCCCTGACTCCATTATCTTTCCTTCCGGGTGGAAAGGGTAAAGATAGATGTTGGACAGCTTCTCCCAGATCCTTCAACATTTAAGGAAGGTGCAAGGACTACTTTCCTGAACTTCATGATCTCTAAAAACTCATCATTTCAAATGATGGACTCAACTCCAACTCATGGCTCTGCAGATTGTTTCCCACCTGGCTTCAGGACTTCATCATGCCATCCCAGCTAAATTCTTGTATCGCCTGACAATCCACCCAGAAACTTTTCAATTTCAGCTGGGTGGCACAATGGATAAAGTGCCAGATCTGGAGTCATAAAGACTCATCTTCCTGAGTTCAGATACTTGCTAGCTGTATGACCCTGAGAAAGTCACTTGACCCTGTTTACCTCAGTTTTCTCACTTGTAAAATGCACTAGAGAAAAAAATGGCAAATCCCAAAAGGGATCACTAAGAGTGGGACATGATTGATAAATGACTAAATAACAAACTTCTTCCATTAGATTGTAAACTCCTTGAGGACATGGACTGTCTTGGGCATTTCTGGGCGACCCAAGCACTTAGCACTACTTGTTCCTGGAACATAGTAGGACTCTTGATTCTGACTGCCTCTGCTTCCTACTCAGGCAAGACTCTGCCACAAACCTTGGTTTCTATGCCAAGCAGCACAGTGACAAAGCCCAATAGTAATATTTATCATCTATTCAGCTTAATTCCTTTTCCCAAGGGTTCAAATCAAGTTTTATAGTCTGCTAGTAGGAAAGAACCAGGATTCTAGAAATTATTCATTACACTAAATCCATTTCTCTCTCTTTTTTAACAGGTTTATTTGCAGTCTCCCATACATTGCCTAAGGGGTTAGTTAATGGGGAGGGGGAAGAATTCATACAGTCAGGCCAAGTTTTTCTCTCTATTCTCAGTTTTGGCAGACTATTCTGCCAAGGGATTAAAATAAAGTGTCAAAGGTTAGTAGAGGTTTCCCAAGAGGGTCTTTCTCCCTGAAGGCTTTCTTGCCAAACTTTTGTGGATTTTCTTTCTGCTTAGTTTACTTCATTTTCTTTTTCAGCGGTCTGAGAAGAGTGAAGGCAAATTTTCTTAGTATTGTTTAGTGTACAAGACAAAGCTAAATCAAAATGTTTTTGACAACCGAGACTCAGCCCTCCTAGGAAGCATAATCTGTGAGAGCTACCCTCCTTGCTGCTGATTCAGCAACAAACACAGGTGTATGTTTGCCTTAATCAAATAAAGAGGAAATGATTAAATCCTTTCTGTCTGTTTCTCTTTGAAATTAAATTTTCTGGTCCCATACATACCCAGATACTCATAGTAGTCCATTCAATGATCGAAGAACTGGAAACAATGTAGATGAGCATCAAGTAGAAAAATGAATAAGTAAATTATGGTATATAAATTTAATGACATGATACTATGCCAGAAGAAATGAAGAATATGAAGTATCAGAAGACGCATGGGAAGGTTAATGCAAACTAATGTCCCATGAAATAAGCAAAAACAAGAAAACAATATGGGCATTTAAGTAGAATATTAGATAGAGGGCTGGATTTGGAATCACAAAGTTGTTATTCAGTCATTTCATTTATGTCCAACTTTTTGTGACCCCATTTAAGATTTTCTTGACAGAGATAGTGGAGTGGCTTACCATTTCCTTCTCCAGCTCATTATCAAATGAGGAAACTGAGGCAAACAGGATTAAGTGAGGATCATACAGGTCAGGGGCATACTATTTGAATTTATTTGGGGCCTGACTTTTAGGCCCCAGTTCTGTCCACTACATCACTAAGTAAACCCTGAGTTCAAATCACACCTCAGGTGCTTACTTCACCTTATAATTCTAGACAAGTTTCTTTTTTTTTTTCTTTATATTTCAGTTGCATTGTTTGTAAATCAGAATAATATCTATGTTACAAGAAGATCATATGAAATAACATGTAAAATGTTTACAAAACTTAAAGTGCTATGGATATCTATCTTCCACAATGAAAATTGGGACACAGATTAAGAAAGGACATTTGTTTTACAAAACATCTCTAAAAGTACACACACACACTCTCCAGAGAATAGTGCAAGGTAATCCATGATATGGCATTGAAAGTAAACAAAAGGTCAAACTCTTTTCAATTTATATGGAGTGTCAAGAAGATCACCTTTTTATTGCTCCTATTCAGAGATAAGTCAGACATTTGTATTCATTTCTAATGAAGATTATTATTGTTAATTAAAGGTTCTGATAAAGGCCTCATTTCCAAAATATATAGAGAACTGACTCAAATTTATAAAAAATCAAGCCATTCTCCAATTGATAAATGGTCAAAGGATATGAACAGACAATTTTCAGATGAAGAAATTGAAACTATTACCACTCACATGAAAGAGTGTTCCAAATCACTATTGATCAGAGAAATGCAAATTAAGACAACTCTGAGATATCACTACACTCCTGTCAGATTGGCTAAGATGACAGGAAAAAACAATGATGAATGTTGGAGGGGATGCGGGAAAACGGGGACATTGATGCATTGTTGGTGGAGTTGTGAACGAATCCAGCCATTCTGGAGAGCGATCTGGAATTATGCCAAAAAGTTATCAAACTGTGCATACCCTTTGATCCAACAGTGTTTCTATTGGGCTTATACCCCAAAGAGATACTAAAAAAGGGAAGGGGACCTGTATGTGCCAAAATGTTTGTAGCAGCCCTGTTTGTAGTGGCTAGAAACTGGAAAATGAATGGATGCCCATCAATTGGAGAATGGCTGGGTAAATTGTGGTATATGAATGTTATGGAATATTATTGCTCTGTAAGGAATGACCAGCAGGATGAATACAGAGAGGCTTGGAGAGACCTACATGGACTGATGCTAAGTGAGATGAGCAGAACCAGGAGATCATTATACACTTCGACAACGATATTGTATGAGGATGTATTCTGATGGAAGTGGATTTCCCTGACAAAGAGACTTAACTGAGTTTCATTGGAGAAATGATGGACAGAAACAGCTACACCCAAAGAAGGAATACTGGGAAATGAATGTGAACTATTTGCATTTTTGATTTTCTTCCCGAGTTATTTTTACCTTCTGAATCCAATTCTCCCTGTGCAACAAGAGAACTGTTTGGTTCTGCAAATATGTATTGTATCTAGGATATACTGCAACATGTTTAGCATATATAGGACTGCTTGCCATCCTGGGGGGGGGGGGAGGAGGGAGGGAGGGGGAAAAAACGAAACATAAGTGATTGCAAGGGATAATGTCGTGTAGAAATTATCCTGGCATGGATTCTGTCAATGCGAAATTATTATTAAATAAAATAAAATTTATTATTAAAAAAAAAAAAAAAAAAAAAAAAAAAAAAAAAGAAGATTATTATTGTTACATCACTTACGGTTTTAATCATTTAACATTTGTTAAATTATCTTAAATTAAGTCTCTGGTAAGTAGAAAGAAGTTTCATTTTATTTTAATATGTTTCCCTGGTAGTGATAATCATGGTAATGATGATAATAATAATAGTCCACAGTTCTATAGTGCTAAACAGTTTATGGGGCAACTAGGTGGTGTAGTTAAAATAAACAGGAACCTGAGTTCAAATATGATCCTAGATGCTGAGAAAATTACTGACCCTATGTGCCTCAATTTTCTTATCTGTCAAATAAACTGGAAAAGGAAATGGCAAACAATTCTAGTATCTTTGCCAAGAAAACTCCAAATAGGATCAAAAAGAATTGGACCTGAACAAAACAACTGAACAAGATAATTTACAAAACACTTTCTTCATATGCAGACATTATGATTTCCATTCTTCAGAGTAAGATAGCCTATTTTTTATAGTAGTATAATTAAATTAGGCTCACGAAAATTAAATGATTTGCCTAAATTCATGGACTAAGTAAATGGCAGAGACAGTACCCGAATTCAGGTCTGTTGACTTTAAATTCAGCAATCTTTCCACTGTATCAGGTAGTAATCCAAATGCCGTATAGAAGACACATATCAAGAGTCCTTCACCTCATATAATATTCAAGGTATGAAGGAATATATCATATCTCTTTTTCCAGGATTAGTAGAGGCATCTTTAAACTATCCAATGTATTATTTCTATTAAACTAATGAGTATAAGAAACGATTAATCAACTTTTCTGATCCAGTGAAATACAAGCTTAAGTTTATGGAAAAATTTAGGAGATCCTTGCAGGCATCTTTGAGGATGCTGCCTCTTTTCATACTAACTGATTTTCATGGATCTCCTGGTTGGTTTCTTTTGACTGTATCCCCACTTCCTCCACTTCTAGTTTTGAAACTATGATATCAATTTCTAAGTCTAAGAACTCCAAAATCCTCAAATTTAAATGTGGCTTTTGTGTCTCTTGCCCTTCCTGGACTAAACTAACCATCTCTTCCTTTTCCTGACAAGCTATCAGAGTCAGGCTTCTTTAAAGAAATACATTTAAAGGAATGATGAATGGTAGAATTTCTAAAGTAAAGCAAAAGGAATTATGTTCAGTTTAGGCTATTGCTTAAAATTCCAGGATTTATCAATTTGTTTAATCCCACAAAGTCTGAGCCTGGGTACCACTGCTTCCTCCCTAAGCCAGAAAACAAATCCAGATATCACCCATAAAGGATTGAATTACTCTCCATGATCATGAAAAAAGTATACTATTCTTATAATATCAAATGGCTTCTGTTCAGAATAAAATTAAATACTGATACACAAATTTAACTACCTAAAAAAATTAGCACAGTGAAAGACTATTAACTCTGTTATTTCTAAAGCTTTTTTAAAACCACATATTAATGTCATCTTTATAATTATATTATATCATTAGCTTTCCACTAAAAGCTACTTCTAAACTTGCCTATTTCTGTTGATGGTGCCATTATGCTTCTAATTGTAACTTGGGTTTCATCCTCAACTATCCCATTGAATTCATCATAATATTTAATTGTTGGCAATTGTCATTTTTACCTGCATGTGTCTCCCATAGTGATCTTCCCACTACCCCTCACATAGTCACCTCCCAATTCAGGCTCTCACCACTTCTTGTCCTAGGCTTTTGCAACAGGATCTTAATTGGTCTACCTCCTCCCCAAACCATTCTGCACATAATTGCAGTCAAGCTGATTTTCCTAAAACTCATTTCTGATCATATCCAAAACTCTCATGTCTCTCTACCAATTCTAGGATCAAACGAATTCTAGCATTTAAAGTCCTTCACTTCTTGGATTTGACCTAACTTTCTTTTCTTATTATGTATTTCTTTCCTTTGTTCACTCTATGATCCTACATATCTGACCTTTTTTCACATCTTCCAATTCTGTCTCTGCACTCTACATGTTCTATCCTGGAATGTACCCCCTCCTCAATTTCTTTTTCTTAGAAATCTCTATTTTTTCTTCAAAATGTAACTAAATCAGCATCTTCTATGTGAAGTTTTCTTGCCTCTCATCTGCTAATGCTTTCTCCTTAAAAATTACTTTGTATTACTTTATATTTATTTCAGGCATGCCTAGGCATGTACATACTGTCTCAAATATATGTACATAATTCCCTCTCATACACACACACACAATAGAATGAAAACTCATTAAGGGCTGGAACTGTTTCATTTTTTGTCATGGGTGCCTAATACCTAGCAAAGTGACTAGACTAGCATGTGGTAGATCTTTAATAAATATCCTGGAATCAGGAAAACCTGAATTCAAATCCATTCTCACACTTCTATCAGTTGTGTGGCCCTGGGCAAGTTATTTAACCCTTTTTCCCTCTGTTTCCTCATCTGTAAAATGAGCTGGAGAAGGAAATGACAAATCTCTCCAGTATCTTTGTCAAAAAAACTCCAAATGGGGTCATGAAGAGTTGAGAATGACTAGAAAAGATTGAACAACTACAATAAATATCTGCTTGTTAATTTGTTGATTTTTCTAATAGAGCTAAAATACGAAACATTTAGGTGGTACAGTGGATAGAGCAGTAGGCATGGAGTTTGAAATACTTAAGAATTGTAACTCTGAGAGGAGAAGAAGCTTTGCCCAATGACACAGAAGCATTTAGTGGCAGAGGCGGGATTCAAATCCACATCTTCTTCCATTTCATTTTCACCCATTTGCTAAACTAGGTTCCCTAGCTGATTCATATAACTTACAAAACACAAATTCATGATTTTTTTTTGCCCTTTTAAACAAGGTAAACTAAATGGATTTTACTCAGACATTCTAAATGGTAGATTAAATAAAAGGGAGAAATTGGGGGAGAGAAGTTTCCTGTGCACACAGATCAAAGATAAATAGGTTATAAATAGTTAAAGATAATTCTAGTTGGCATGGGCCCATCTGTTGTGTGAGATACCTTTAGAACTGAGGTAACCTCTGTAATTAAACTATGTAGAAAATAGACTTCAGTCCATATATCAGAATTACTACTTCTGTCCTTGAAGAAATATCCATGAATTCAAATTTAGGGTATTTGAGATGTATTTGAATTGGCACAAAATAATATTTTGATAATATTTTGGTAGTATATGTGAGTATTTAATCCAGTAGATTTAAATTCAATCTAAGATTCAAAGTCCAATTTATAGTGTATGGATTTACTTAATCTCTTCTTAATTTGAAATACCATGTTTTGGGAACAGAATGTAAGAAAAACATTGAATAAATATAATAAAAATATAGGAAATGTTTTAAAATCTATAACCTTCATTAAGTTTAGAAAACACCATGGAGATTTTTTGCATCAGTTTACAATCTTGGAATTAAAGAATCCCCAAGCTGAAAAAAGAATTTAGAGATTTTTTTTTTTGTCTCATTGTCTCATTTCATTGATAGGTAAAATAGATAAGGAAAGGTAAGGTACAACACTCAAACTCGTCTTCTTTTTGATTTAATTCAATTCAATAAACATTTGTTAAATGCCCACAATGTGCCAAGCACTGTGCTAAACACTGGAGATATTAATAATGATAAGAAAAACAGTCCCTGCCCTCAAGGAGCTTACAGTCTACCTGAATCTGGGTAGATTTTGTTCCATGGAATTCAAATCAAGTACAGCTGCCTATGGAAAGTGGAGAGGGAGGTAGAAGGTCCAAGTCTTCTGATTCTAATCTAGTTTCCTTTGTGGTAAATCAATCACTCAACAACTATTTATTACCTACCTACTATGTGCCAAGCACTATGTAACTATGTGTTAGGCATTAGGGATACAAGTACCACAAAAAAAAAAATTATTAATAATAATTCCCATTGGCAAAGTGCTTACAACAACATATAAAAGATCCACAAAAATTCCAAAAGGAAGTGTTTACCCTAAGGCTTAGAAATGTTTTATGACTCATTATTATGAATGAATGTGATCTTGAATTAATATAGTAAAAATATAAATTAAGAAATTTTTAAATGACCAATAATTCCACCATAGAATGATGCAGTACTGAATAATAAAATGGATAATTCAGCAAATAATATGAACTCAGAAGTCAAGTTATGCAAATACAACCTATCAGTCAATTGCTTTTACTATGAGAACTTTTTCAAAATAATTTGCTTTCCCATGTTAAAGGTTTGTGTAACAGAGCAGTTTGGAGATGTTTGCCTTCCACTTCCTAAAGGAAAATTTTAAAGTCAGATCAAGAGAAAAACTTGAGAGGTAGTAGACTGTATAAGAAACCTGTAATGGTTTTAGTTTTTTCAATGATACTATAAATTTGAGGTTCATGTTTTTTTCTGCCTCCATTCCCTTACACTTTCACAAAGTTAAGCTTTCAAATACATTCTATAAGTTTAATATTAACATTCCAAACTAATTATTCCTTTTAAGCTAAATTTCTATTTTGTTTCGCATGCCTATGTTAAAATATATTAGCAAGAGACATAGACTATGAAGACTATATTTCATTTGGAAATTTTTTTTCAAGTTTAAGGAATTAAGTTTCAATTTTCTAGAAAATTGTAGAATATGTTTTAAAAAAACATTCAGTGGGGCCTGAAAATTACAGGATATATGACATCTTTCTGCCCACAATTTTCCTCTACTATTGTGCCAAAAGTTTTGAAGTTTAGTCATATTTCAATTTTTTAAATAAAAAAGGGAAAATACTAGCAGTGTACAATTCTAAATTTTTAAAGTAATCTGCCTCTTACCTCCAAATGTTTAAAAATAAGATAATGTGTCTAAGTTTTTTTATACCTTTCCAGGGAACCAATATCAACAAAAATAGACATAAAGCCTTAAGGATCTTAAGGAAGGGAGGGTAGGTTAATAGATCTTTTTAACAAACAAATGTTCATGCAAACAAAAGGATGAAGAAAAATACCGTGCTCAAAGCTCTTTATTATTCATTTCTTACCTTCACTCTTACTGCTAAGTGCAGTTGGTATAGGTACACTCTGCTTACTATAATGGAAAGAATGCCAAAGGATCAAGAGTTCAAATTCTACTCTATCACTTATCACCTGTGTGACTCTGATAAGCCACTTAACTCTGGAATTTAGCTTTCTCATTTATAAAATGACTTTAGCATTCAGTCATTCCAATTGGGTCTGACCCGTCATGACCCCATTTAGGGTTTTCTTAGCAAAGATATTGTGGTTTGCCATTTCTTTTTCCAGTTCATTTTTAAAAATGGAAAGTGAAGCAAATGGGGTTGAGTGACTTGTTCAAGGTGAAACAGAGTTAAGTGACTCGCCCAAGATCACATAGCTAGCAAGGGTCTGAGGCCAGATTTGAACTAAAAAGATCAGGCAGATAGTACTACAGTGAGATTTCAGGACAATTTATTTGATCATAATATATTAAATTTGGTTGGAACAACTCTAAACAGGATATATTTGCCTTTATTGGCACAGATGCTATGACATGGTTGATAAAGAATGCTTGGCAAATTTTTTTAAAGTTCACATAATTCTTATTGTTATACATTTTGAACAAAAGACATTAGAGAAACTTCATATTTTATGAAAATTTATGAAGATACCTTTTAAAAATATGTTAAATTTGGAACTATGGGAAAATACTCATTATTACTAAGAAAGTTATAGACTTAAAACAGTTAATTAAATAAGCATCAATTTCTGAGAACATTCTTACTAACATTAACTGTAAGCATGTCCACAATCAAGCAAAAAAAGTCTTGTTGCTATGTACTCCAATAGAAACATCCAAAGCTTCTTAGTTTACCTACTAGAAAAGGAAACACTTAGTAAGAACTCTCTGCATTATCTTCATGTAAAGTAAATAATGAGAAACAAATCACTTTAAGGAGCTCATCTCTTTTCTCCTAGACTTCAGTAATAGTCTCTTAACTGGTCTTTATGCCTCCAATCTATTCCTTTCCATCCATTCTGTACACTATCTAGTACTGCTTTGACAATGGCACTTACTTCCTAACAAATTCTCAGAAACATTTCCTTGCTTACAAAATACAATTAAAATTCTTAAATGCCTCCTAGCCTGACTTTCTCAATAGAAAAAAAAAAAGTGCCCCTTATCTATACAAATTAAAGCTGAATCAGTGAGATAAGAAGACAGAAATACTGAACAAGGTAAAAAAGCTTTATTAGAAAAAAAATCAGAAAACTGAAATGTATAAAACTCAGTCTAACTAATGGCCTATACTGCACTGAGTACTGTATGTGTAAGAAAGTTTAGAGGGTTTCAGGATCTGGCTGACCAGTTTCCTCATAGTGATGACTCAGTTTGAACTTTCTATATACTGTAAGAGGTGGAAAATATGATTATGACTAACCATGTGAAGAAAAGGAATTTCATCTTTTTCTGTTTAGGGGTGGCAGGAGTAGTGAGATAAGGCATTTCAGAGATGACTAGAGAGAAGAGACTTTTGTAACATTGAAATCTAAGAATTTAGATTCTTTCAGGCCTCTTCTGCACAGTTTATTCTAGGCAAAGAACAACTATGGTCTTCTGCTTCAGAAAGCTGGGGATGTGCAAGAGAAAAATTATGATGGAAATGAAATAAAAAATCAGACTTCTTATGACAGAATTAATGAAGGCAAAAAACATAGTAAGACAACTTGGAATACATAATGGTGAATCTTTTCAAAATAGTAGGGATTTTGAAAGAATGAATGACAGATCTGGAACCTAAAACATTCCGTATTAGTGAAAGCAACCAACCTTGGAGATGCTTAAGGATCACAGATCTCCCAGAAAACCCTAATAAATAAACAAAAACTCTGAATACTGAAAGATATGTAAAAATTCCCCAGAAGTCTTAGAATATAGACAACAAAGTATTTAAATCTATAGATTTATACAATAAAAATTCCTTGCAACAAATTTTCCAAATAGGTTGGAGAAAGACCTTCAGCTATAAAGGACTGTTATATGGAATAACCCAGCATCCATGGCAGTTTGATGACACAATAGATAGAATGCCAAGCCTAGAGTGAAGAAGACTTGTCTTCCTGAGTTCAATTACACATAGATATGTGACTCTGGTCATGCAACTTTGTTTGCCTCAGTTTTCTCATGTGTAAAATGAGCTGAAGAAGGGGATAGCAAACTGCTCCAGTATCTTTGCCCATAGAGCTCCTAATGAAGTTACTAAAAATTGGACATGACTGAATTGACAGCCAAAAATTCACTATATGGTATAACATTTAAATTAATAAAGGAAAAACTAACTGCATTGTCAAAAAGACATCAATTAATAAACTACTAACTAACCTGGTTGTAAAAATAAAAAGATATAATCAAACAAAATTCCTAAAATTAGCAAGATAGATTTTCAAGGGAAGAACTATAAAAAACTATTAGTATCTATTATACACAATTACATGTCAGAAAAAGTAGGAATTTTAAGGAAATAGATTAACTACAAATACATAAAATATCCACATTAAAAAACAAGCGATAGATTTTTTTAAAACCTCAAAAAAATAAAATGGAATGATCCATAAAGGAACAACAAAAGAAGAAAAAATCCCGTCTCAGATATATATAAAATTGAATACTATCAGAGAGGAATTGATACTGAGGCTAAGACAATTCTCAAAAATTGAGAATGAAAACAATCTACCAAATGCCTTTGATGAGATAGATAAAAAATTATTACCTAAAAAAGGGAGAGATAACAGAGAAAAAAAATTTAATCACTAGTGATTGTTAATGCAAAAAAAAAAAAAATCCTAAAATATAAGCAAAATAGATTCTAGCAATAAATTCTGAAAAAAATTATTTCTCATGACCAGCTTGGATGAAGGTGGAAAATTCTGATTGACTAACCATGTGAAGAAAAGGAATTTCATTTTTTGCTATTTAGGGGTGGCAATAGTGGTAAGATAAGGCATCTCACAGGTGAACAAAACTACTTAGTGAACAAAAACTACTTCAAGGTCATAAACCTAGTGATTTGGATGATGGTACTTCCAACATAAATTGGATCACTCCAAATAGGGATGGGGTTGGAGGGAATCATAATAAGTTGTGTTTTGGTTATGTCAGGCTTTGAAATGTTAACGAATCATTCCACTACTGGGCATATATTACCTATAAGAGATGACAGAAAGAAACATTCCATATGTATTGTAATACAACTTTTTTTGTGATAGCAAAAGACTGGAAACAAAGTAGGTCACCAATGACTAGGGGATGGCTAAACAAATTATGCTCAGGTCTGGGGATACAGAATAATATATCATATAAAATGACAAATCCAAGAAATTCTGAGAAATATTGAAAGACATAAGAATTGCTACAGAATGAAAAAAAATCACATGCATAAAATATGGTAAGCAAAACAATATGCAAATAACTATAGCAGTCCAAATGAAAAGAAAGTCAAAATGAAATAAAAGAGATAAAATTATAATGACCAATCTTGGTTATGGAAAAGAAATCAGAAAATGCATATTTCTCCTTCAGTCAGTGTAATGGGCTGAAGCTCGAGTTGATGAACTGAGGTCCCAAGCATGTGAGGCTAAATAGTAATTGGACCATACTCTATTAATATATATGTTTGGAAGTAACAAACTGGGAAAACATCTTTACAATTAAAGGTTCTGATAAAGGCCTCATTTCCAAAATATATAGAGAACTGACTCAAATTTATAAAAAATCAAGCCATTCTCCAATTGATAAATGGTCAAAGGATATGAACAGACAATTTTCAGATGAAGAAATTGAAACTATTACCACTCACATGAAAGAGTGTTCCAAATCACTATTGATCAGAGAAATGCAAATTAAGACAACTCTGAGATATCACTACACACCTGTCAGATTGGCTAAGATGACAGGAAAAAATAATGATGAATGTTGGAGGGGATGCGGGAAAACGGGGTCACTGATGCATTGTTGGTGGAGTTGTGAACGAATCCAGCCATTCTGGAGAGCGATCTGGAATTATGCCCAAAAAGTTATCAAACTGTGCATACCCTTTGATCCAGCAGTGTTTCTATTGGGCTTATACCCCAAAGAGATACTAAAAAAGGGAAGGGGACCTGTATGTGCCAAAATGTTTGTAGCAGCCCTGTTTGTAGTGGCTAGAAACTGGAAAATGAATGGATGCCCATCAATTGGAGAATGGCTGGGTAAATTGTGGTATATGAATGTTATGGAATATTATTGCTCTGTAAGGAATGACCAGCAGGATGAATACAGAGAGGCTTGGAGAGACCTACATGGACTGATGCTAAGTGAGATGAGCAGAACCAGGAGATCATTACACACTTCGACAACGATATTGTATGAGGATGTATTCTGATGGAAGTGGATTTCTCTGACAAAGAGACTTAACTGAGTTTCATTGGAGAAATGATGGACAGAAACAGCTACACCCAAAGAAGGAATACTGGGAAATGAATGTGAACTATTTGCATTTTTGATTTTCTTCCCGAGTTATTTTTACCTTCTGAATCCAATTCTCCCTGTGCAACAAGAGAACTGTTCGGTTCTGCAAATATGTATTGTATCTAGGATATACTGCAACATATTTAACATATATAGGACTGCTTGCCATCCTGGGGCGGGGGGAGGAGGGAGGGAGGGGAAAAAACGAAACATAAGTGATTGCAAGGGATAATGTCGTGTAAAAATTATCCTGGCATGGATTCTGTCAATACAAAGTTATTAATAAATAAAATAAAATTTAAAAAAATATATATATATATATGTATATATATATATATATATATATATGTTTGGAGAAAGAATGGCCCCCACCCACTCTTTGTGCAAGTCCTGATGTATTGTATAGAAAATGACAATTTTGGTGGGTGGAGGCAGAGGGGCGGAGAGAGAAGAGGAAAGAGACTGCTGGCTGGCATCTTGTTGCAGCTGCTCACATTGCTAATCCTCCTTCACCTCAAAAAGAATAAAGATTGAAGATTTTCCCTTAACCTGAATTCCTAACTCTGGCTGATTTTAAAATACGCGGTCATCACATTTGGCACCCTAGAGTGGGAACTAAGGACCCTACTTTCATTGAAGAAGTCTCCAGTGACCAGGAACTTAGGTGAGTATAATAGACAAACAGGGAACTTATTTTCTTAAAGACTAAATAGTAACCTTTTTTGGCTGAAATGGGACAGATGCTAGCTAAAGATTCTCCATTTCCCCTCCCCCAACCTCCCCCACCCAGGAGTGGTTCTATAGAAAGCATGCTTAAGCTGATAGAACAGATAATATCCAGATTATTGGATATTAATTGGGCAACAGCTCTCCACATATTACAACGAAAAAGTTCCTCATTCAATTTCCATTGAGGCATTCTATTTATACAATTTAATACAGTTGGCCTTAAAGAACCCTATGATTTATAGAAGAAAGAAAAAAAGCTCTAGGAACAGCCAAATGGGGAAGCCTAGGATAAAGGAGGAAGACAATGAACAGATTAATGACCATATTCCAACAGGGCATGGAGACTTAAGTGAGGCTCAAGGGTGTGGTGACTTTCCACCCAGGAGGCAGCTTCAGCCCCACCTAAGGAGCAGGTAATTGACTCTCCTCCATCAACTCCACCCTCCGGGATGGAGGGAGGAGGGGTAGTGGCAGGGGAAGTGACAGCACCAGCACCTTCCCCCCAGCATCCACCCGCTCCTAAGAGTAGATTGCAAAAGGGACTAATTAAAACCAAGATGGAAGGGAGAGATGTAATGAACTCCACGCTCACATTTTCCCTGTGATTCAACAGTTTAACTCTTCAGGTCAAGAAAGTAGAAAATACGCTCCTTTTGATATAGAAATCCTCAAGGATCTGAAAAAGGCTTGCACTCTTTATGGGGCTACATCAGCTTATGTTAAGATGTTATTATAGAATTTGGCTTTTGAAATCTTGAACCCCTAATGACTGGAAATCTATAGCAAGGGTATGCCTAGAACTTGGACAAAACTACTTGTGGCTTTCTGAATATAGTGAGCTCTGTAGGATACAAGCCCAACAAAATAGTCAAAGTGCAGTTCATGCTGCAATCACCTGTGACCTACTAACAGGTGTAGGTTCCTATGCAGATGTCGCAGTACAGATTAATTAATTAATTATTCCATAGCAACATATGAGCAAATTGCTCCTAATGCTATCAAAGCATGGGCTTCTCTCCATAATAAAGATGACAAAGGTAAAGCCTTCACAAAAATAACACAAGGGCCAAATGAACCTTTTGCTGACTGCTATCACAAGAACTAATGGTGAAAATACAGTAACAGACATTTTGATAAGGCAACTTGCTAAAGAAAATGCTAATGAGGTTTGCAGAAGAATTATATTAGGACTGCACAAGGATGCTCTTTTAGAGGACCTCATAAGATGCTGTGCCATAGTGGGCACAAATACCTTTTATAGCCAGATTATGATGCAGACTTCTTAAGATCTCAACATGGGAAGACAGGGTCCCTTCTGTCAAGGGACTTCCAGAGAGACTCATCAATGCTTTCAGTGTGGTGAAGTAGGGCATCTGAAAGCTCAATGTTGGTATAGAGACAGAATAAGAAAATAGGGTGGGAGAACAAGACCCAATACCCCATGTCCAAAATGCAACAGAGGCTTCCATTGGGCCTCAGAATGTAGACAGATTCAGGGAAACGGGATGAGGGGCCCAGCCCCAGAGCCCAGGCAAAAAACACTTGGGGCATGATGGCAGCCAATGGTGCACCAGAGAGTGCCTAGAAGTCCAGTACCCAGACATGACCAATCAGCCAGGAAACCATATGATGGGAGAAAGGGATTACCCAATCAATCAGCCAGGAAGCAACCTGATGGGAGACAGGAATTACAATTGGGGAGAATAGAGTTGTATGCAGCTGGAATAATAACTGAGATACCCCTGGAGAGGTGAAATCTGTTCCTCTCCAGCCTATGGATCCCTTGCCTCCAGGCACAGTAGCCTTGACCATTTCACCTCCTTTTTGTATGTACAAAACAGTGTCCATCCACACACTGATGTGGGAAACTGGGGAATGTGTAGATAATATCCCAGTCACTAATATAGGTAGACAATGTGTGACTTATCACCCAGGTGAAGTAGTAGCATCAGGTTTACTCATACAGAATCCTAATAAGCAACCTGGTGATAATCACCCAGATTCTGACTCCAGACCACAAAATCCAGGAATATAGTAGACAGCAGCTGTAACAGCTGACTGACCTATACTCACAGTCTATATAAATGGCCTACCATTAGAAGGATTGATAGACACAGGTGCAGATTGTACAGTCATTAGAGGTACCAATTGGCCCAGTCACTGGCCAAAGATTAAAGCAGACACCTACATGTCTGGCATAGGAGGATCAATAGCAGCTGAAGTTAGTGCTGCCCCTATGAGATGGACTTTTGAAGGCAAAACAGGAATTTTTACTCCTTTTATAGTTGAAAAAATCCCCATCAATCTGTGGGGAAGAGACATTTTACAGCAATTAGGGTTAAAAATGAGTACTTCAGTTTTTTAAGCAGGGCTGCTATTGAAGGCCTGCCAACACTTTTATCTGTTCCTATTCAATGGAAAACTGATACACCAGTGTGGATAGAACAGTGGCCCTTAGGTAGCGATAAAATTCAGGCCTTATTGGATATAGTACAGGAGCAGCTTGACCAAGGGCACTTATAACCTTCTCTAAATCCTTGGAATTCCCCAGTGTTTGTTATAAAAAAGAAATCTGGAAAATGGAGGATGCTCACTGATTTAAGAAAGGTGAATGAACAGATGGAAACTATGGGAACTCTTCAGCCTGGACTTCCATCTCCTCAATTGCCTAGAGAATGGCCTCTTTGGGTCATAGATATTAAGGATTGTTTCTATTCTATCCCTCTGGATAAGGAGGATATGAAAAGATTTGCCTTCTCAGTGCCTAGAGTTAACTTAGCTGAGCCTTATAAAAGATATGAATGGACAGTTTTGCCACAGGGAATGAAAAACAGCCCCACTATGTGTCAAAAATATGTTGCTGCTGCTCTTGCTCCAGTAAGAAAAGCATTTCCAAAAGTTATGCTATTACATTATTTGGATGATACATTGGGATGTGCACCTGAGAAACAAATGTTAGAAGCATATCTACAAAACATCATAGAAACACTAAAGAATTACAATTGTATATAGCTGCAGAAAAAAATTCAAAGACATGCTCCTTTTCAATATATAGGATATGAAGTATACCCTATAGTGCTTACAGTACAAAAACTGTACTTACGAACAGAGAAGCTAAACACCTTAAATGATTTTCAGAAATTGATAGGAGATATCCAATGGATGCGATCAGTGTTGGCCTGACTACCTATCAATTGCAATCTTTATATGATATTTTAAGGGGAGACAGTGCTTTAAATTCACCACGCCAGCTTACAAAAGAAGCTCAAAAGGCTTTGAGAGAAGTTGAACTGGCTTTATCCAATGTGGTTGAAAGAGTCACTCAAAAACTCTTGGAAATATCAGTTTTTGCCACACAAGAGGCACCCACAGCAATCCTTCATCAAGGAGACAGTGTGATAGAGTGGGTGAACCTCCTGGCACAACCAGAACAAAGCCTGACTCCTTACCCAGTGCTTGTGGCTAGAATTTTATCAAAGGCCATTAAGCGAACAGTACAATTATCTGGGACAAGACCTGACAAGATACACATCTTTTATACCAATACACAAATTAATGTTTGCTGTGAGACCATCCCAGAGTGGCAAATTTTATTAGCCATGGTTCCAAATTTTACACATGGGTCTCCATTAAAGATAACCAGACTATTACATAATTGGCCATGGATTCTTGAAGAAAATGTTTCTAAAGTTCCTCTTAAAGGACCAACTATCTTTACAGATGCATCCAAACATACTATTTGTGCTGTATACTCTCATGACTTAACTATAAAGAGAGTAGTCAGTCCACTCAGCAGAATGATTGTATGCGATCATGCTAGCTCTCACTTATTATCCAGGAGACATAAATATAATATTTGATTCAGCCTATTCAGTAGATATGGTAGAAAGAATTGCCACAGCCCAAATAAAATTTGCATCCTCTAATATATATCAGCTCTTTAAGGAACTTCAAGAGCAAGTGAGAAAGCATCCAGGTAAGAGTTATATCTTGCATGTCCACTCTCATAGTGGACTTCCAGATTCCTTTTTTGATGGTAATTCAAAAGCAGATAGCCTTCTAACTATGTTGGTCAACACTCCTTTATTCCAAGAAGCCCAGGCATCTCATTATAAATATCATCAGGCTGCTCGAGCTTTGCCTTTACAATATGGGATAACAAAAGAGGAAGCTAGGAGCATAGTAAAAGCCT
Organism: Antechinus flavipes; assembly: GCF_016432865.1. NCBI lineage: Eukaryota > Metazoa > Chordata > Mammalia > Dasyuromorphia > Dasyuridae > Antechinus > Antechinus flavipes. Next base: position 344,501,308 of record NC_067401.1, on the reverse strand, counting down.
GTACAGCTTTCCTTCCTTTCCATGCTACTACACTGCCTCCAGGGAAGAACCCTCGTGGTTTGAGACTCAGTGAAATCTGGCAAATGGATGTGACCCATTATAAATCTTTCGGTCGTCTGCCTTTTATCCATGTTGTGGTAGACACCTTTTCAGGATTCACTTTTGCAATACCAGCAGCAAAAGAGACAGCCCGAGTGGTCACTGAATTCCTCACGCAAGCATTTGCCATTATGGGTGTGCCATAAGCAATAAAAACAGACAATGGTCCTGCATACACCTCCAAACATTTTGCACACTTTTGTGCACAGTATAAGATTTTACACACCACTGGCATACCCTTTAATCCTCAAGGACAGGCAATAGTAGAGAAGAGAAACAGAGACATTAAGACACTGCTCCAAAAACAAAAGAAAGGGAGAGCCACAGGTAACCCTAGAGAACTTCTAAATCTAGCCCTTTATGCTATTAACTTCTTGATTTTTGACAAAGATACACTGGCTCCGGCAGATAGGTTTTATAACCCACCGGAAGGGCAGTGTCCAGTGCGAGCAGCTCCACTATCTTTAGATAATCGCCAAGTGATGTGGAGAGACCCAGAAAACAGTGAATGGAAGGGACCAGATAGGCTAACTGCTTGGGGGAGAGGGTTTGCTTGTATTTCTACAGGTGGAGAAGGAATCAGATTGGGTGCCAACGAGCCGTATTCGCCTTGTCCATCACAGAGAGATGGAGCAGACCCTTGAAACGAAGGAGAAGACCCAAGAAATATCGGGTGGTTCTGTTGCTGATTGTGCTCATCATGGAAAGAGCGTGGCAGTTATGGCGTTTGACTCATGGACATAGAAAATTGTTGGACTTCAAAACCCTCAGGAATTATTGGATTCTCTGAGACATGATAAGATTGTTGTAGGACTTGAAAGCCCTCAGGAATCATTGGATTCTCTGAGACATAAGGTTGTTGTAGATCTTGAAACCCCTCAGGAATCATTGGATTGTTTGAGACATAAGACTTGAAAGCTCTCAGGAATCATTGGATTTTCTGAGAAATGATAAGACTGTTACAGGACTTCAAAATCTGCTGGAATCACTGGATTCCCTAACACATAAAAAGGCTTTTGCAAGACTTCAAAAACTTTGGGGAATCATTGGATTCCCTGACATGTGAAGCAATGGACAATAGATTGGTTTTGGACTATCTCTTGGCTGCTGAATAAGGCGTATGTGTGACTACTGTTTACATACCCTCCTTCTAGGACTTCTGGCAATCTTTTACAACACTATGTTGATTTACATTGTTTGTTATATTGCTACTTGAGTGTACAATTTATGTTTGTCACACCACATCGAGCCTGCACTGACTGAGGGGAGAGTCATCACTAATAGCCTCTGCGTTATTGCTGTGTGCTTATGTAATACCTCCCATGCTGATGGGTTTGTGCATAATAAGACCCTTCAGCCCAGAAACCTACTAGCAACCCCCACTTCCCTTTGATGTTTTTCATCTCCCTTCCTGAGATGTCAGGGAGGGCGTGATCATCTCCTTTTTTAGTGTTTTCACCTCCCTTCCTGAGAAGTCAGGAGTGGGGTGTGATCACCTCCTTTTCGGTGCTTTCACCTCCCTTCCTGAGAAGTCAGGGGGATTGTGATCACCTCTCCTTGGGGGCTCTGACCTCCCTGAGGGGTCAGGGATGGCATGATCACCTGTGTTCTAAAACAAAAGAAAGTAGGAGATGTAATGGGCTGAAGCTTGAGTTGATGCACTAAAGTCCCAAGCATGTGAGGCTAAATAATAATTGGACCATACTCTATTAATATATATGCTTGGAGAAAGAATGGCCCCTACCCACTCTTTGTGCAAGTCCTGATGTGTTGTATAGGAAATGACGATTTTGGTGGGTGGAGGCAAAGGGGCAGAGAGAGAAGCGGAAAGAAACTGCTGGCTGGCGTTGCTCACATTGCTAATCCCCTTTCACCTCAAAAAGAATAAAGATTTTCCCTTAACCTGAATTCCTGACTCCTGCTGATTTTAAAATACATGGTCATCACAAGTCAGAGAAGTGACTATAGATGTGGAATGTAAATGTAGTCAGTGGCTGTCCATTTTTCTTAATTTCTGTGGTTGTTGTTAAGTAAGGAAGACTTAATTTAGGCATGGAAATGATGTATATCTTAAAATGATTTACATGGGAAAATCTAGATGGCATAATGGAGAGAGCACTGGCATGAAGAATACCTGCATTCAGATCCAGCCTCAGACTCTTGTGTAATTCTGGGCAAGTCACTTAACCCTTGTCTCAAAAAAACACAAGACATAAAAAAATCACATAAAAACTTAAATTTTTTTAAATAAAGTTTTTAAGAAAAAACATTTAAAAGGCATAAATAAAGTTTTTAAAACTAAAGTGAATACAGTTGAAAGAAAAAATAAAATCAATTATTTGGCCTTGGTTTGAAGGATAGATATAGAGTGAACTCCCTATAATATTCTTGACTAGCTCCAAGAGTCAAGGTCTGTGGCCTTCTAAACAGGGCAAGGACAAAAATCATTTAGAAAGAAACATTTTCCCAGCATTTTTAATTTTGGGGAAAAAATGACCAAAATGAAACTAAATTAGGGAACTCTATACTTCACCTATATGTACCTTAGGTTTGCTGGAGATTGTTAAATTTTCATTGTACATCTTAGAAATTGGCAAGTACTACATCAGGACTTGATAAATACCATCTTGTTTGACTAGACTTTAGAAAGTGATGAAGAAATGTTAATAATTAAGATTAAGCTTAAAAGTGTATAAAACATTTACTAGCATACTATTGTTTGTATCCCCAATATCTTTCACATTGTATTAAAGTTTGATATGATTTTGAAGGGAGAGAGAAAGAAAACAAAAGAAATACCTGTTATTTGCCTTTGTTGTTGTTGAGTTGTGTTCAACTTATGTGACTCCTTTTTGGGGTTTTCTTCACAAAGATGCTGGAGAGTTTTGCAATTTCCTTTTAAAGCTCATTTTATAGATAAGAAAATTGAGACAAACAGGGTGAAGTGATTTGCCTAGGGTCACACAACTAGGAAATAGCTGAGGCCAGATTTGACTTTGTCCTCCTTAAATCCAATTCATTTGCATGTCATGGCATCACCTCCTAGATGTCATGGTCCTCTTGAAGAATGAAGAATAAACAACAATAAAGTAGCCAAATAAAGAAAAAGACTACATTTTACAAAATATTTTTAAAAGTCTTGAAGCTAACATATACCCTTAACCCTTAGACCAAGACAATGGATTTCCCTTTTAGAACTAACTTCTCCAGGATATGTTTCTATAGATATGTCCCTTTTGAATCAAGACAGTGTTCTGATGGTGGAAAAAAATACTGAATGTGGAACCTGAGTTATAATACTGGCTTTGCTACTGTGCAACTTTTCTGGACCTCAGTTTTCTCATCTGTAAAATGAGGGGTTCACACTAGATGTTCTCATGCTTCAAGAAATATTTATTAAATAAGCTACAAGCTCTGAAAACTCTGCTAAGGTCTGGGGATACAAAGATAAAAAGTGGCTCAGTCTCCACTGTCAAAGTTTACACTCTACTGGGAGAATTATAATCTATAAACAGATAAGTATAACTAGAGATAGAGGAGGGAACAAAGGAGGGACACAGATGAAGTGCTAGAGGAAGATGAGAGGAGTGAGAGAGCATTTTCATCTGGAGGGGAGAGAAATAAGAAAAGGATTGATAAGGTAGCTGATCTTGGGGAAGAAAGAGGATTCTGAAAGATGGAAATGAACAAGGGGTTAAATCCATGTATGTGGGATAACCTGTGCTCCTCAGAGGAAATAGGAGGTAGAATGTTTAGGGACTAGTTTTACGAATGTAAATTGTGCAAAACAAAATAATTTGAAATAAGAATTTTAAAAGTATGCTGTGTATAGACTGTATATGGATTTAAACACTAGGATGAAAATCCTAGTGATTTTTTTTTATCTTGAAAACAATACCATGGGAGGTTTTTGAGCAGAGGAGTAATTAAAATCATATCTATGTATTGAAGAAAAATATTTTGGCAGTAGTGTGAAAGATGGATTAGAGAAATGAGAGACATTATGAGCGAGGAGATCACTAAAAAGAACTGCAAAAATATCAATTTGATAGGACCCCAGAGACCATCTAACCCAACCTATGAGTGAACAAGAATCATTTCTACAGCATCCCAGGTAACTGGATATCCAGTATTTCTCTAATAAGTATAATCCACTTCCTCCCAAGATGGACATCCTACTTTTTAATGGCTTCAATTGTCAGGAAAGTTTTTTTAAAATTATATTGAGTTGAAATTTGTCTCTCTATAATTTCCATCCATTCTCTCTTTTTGAGATGAAATTGAACAAGATTTCCACATTTGGAAGATAAAGAGAGGTTAAAGAGGCAGCAAAAGAGATTCACATGATATAGCCAGGTTGGTAGGATGAAAACCAGAAGAAAGCAGTATCATACAAGCAAAGGGTAGAGAAAATACAGGATGAAGAAGGTAGATGGTGGTATTGAATGATTAAGAAAGGAGAATGATTGAGAATAAAGAGATCATTGGTGACTTTTGAGAGAGAAATATTAGCGGAATGGTGGGATAGGAAGCCAGATTGTAAGGAGTTGAGAAGTGAGTGACTAAACTAGGTGATGGACTGGATAGTACACCAGCTCTGGGGTTAGGGGGGCCCGAATTCACATTTAGTCTCAGACACATACTATGTGACCTTGGATCTGTCACTTAACCTTCATTGACTCTCCATGGCTACCCCTCCTCCCCAAAATGAGAAGTGAGTGGTAAAAAAATATAGGCAGAATGTATAAATAACACTTTCTAGGAGTTGGGTATAATGGGGAATATAATATAGACTAGCAGAGTCAAGGAAAGATCTTTAAAAAAAATTTTTAATGTAGTTATTTTCAACATTTTCTTTTATAAGACTGTGATTTTCATTTTTTCTTCTCTTGCTCCCTCACCTCCTATTTTCTCAAGCCAGCAATAAATCGATATGAATTACTCGTGGACAATCGTATGAAACATATGTTGAGATTAGTCATGTTGTGAAGAAAGAATCAGAACAAATGGGAAAAACCATAAGAAGTGAGGGGAGTAAAAATACTATGCTTTAATTTGCATTCAGTCTCTACAGTTCTTTCTCTGGATGTGGATAGCATTTTCTATCATGAGTCTTTTAGAATTATCTTAGATCATTGTATTTCTGAGAAGAACAAAGCTGGTTATAAAGTTGATTATCCGGACAATGTTGCTGTTACTGTATACGAGATTCTGATTCTGCTCATTTCACTTAGTATCAGTTCATCTAAGTATTTCCAGGTTTTTCTGAAATCCACCTGCTCATCATTTGTTATAGAATAACCACATTCTATTACATTTATATATCACAATTTGTTCAGTTATTCTCCAATTGATGGGTATCCCCTCAATTTCCAATTCTTTGCCACCACAAAGAGAGTTCTATAAACATTTTATACATGTGGGTCCTATTCTCTTCTTTATGATCTCTTTGGGATACGCACTTAGTAGTGACATTGCTGGATCAAAAAGGTATGCACAGTTTTATAGCCCTTTGGGCAATGTTCTAAAGTGCTTTCCAAAATGGCTGATCATTTCACAACTAGTGTTCCAATGGAAAGACTTCTTAAGAATGGGAGAGCCCCTAATATATATCAAAATACAATCAGCATGGGAAGAGCCAGTAAAAAAGGGGGAGATGACAATTCAATGGAGTTAGCAAAGGATGAATGAAGGAATAAATGAAGCATTTATTATGTTTCCTATATGCAAAGTCATGTGTTAACTGCTGGGAATACAAAGAGAAAGCATAATCCCTCCTCTCAAAGGACTCACATTGTAATGGGGAGAGGTTTCAGCTATAAATCTCACAGAAAGGTTCTATGGGAGCAGCAGAAAAGCAGATGGGAATCTTTCTTGTTTCATGTGACTGCTACCGATAAATTTATTATCATGTTAAATCATTTGATGAGACTAATGAAGACTTTGGTGGCCTTCAGTGGCAGGAATTCAGTAGCTGTGGCAACAGAATCTGCAGGAATATTTTCCAGGCTACATGTCTATGGAGTTTCTTCCCAGGATGATGGCTGCAGGCACTAGGCTAAAAGTATTGCTATTCCTAAGACTCTTTTGGGTTCAGGACCCTGAGCTGTCTCCATCGGGGTTTAAGGGATGATGGTGGGGGGGCTGGTTTGGTTTGACTTGCGTGGCTTGTCTGTTTCTGGTTTCTCCCTAACTTACTGCTTCACCTAAGTTGGCTTGCCTGTCCCATGTGTGGCACTCACTGGAAAAGGGTTAGCCCTTTATCTACAGGAGTTACTTTCCTAAATGAGAACTTTGAGGACAAGGCTGGAATTAGGACCAAAAATCTGAGAGGTGCTGCCACTCCCAGAGTCCCTGTTCCTATATGCTCTTGGCAGCAGCTGGTCAACAGTTGTTGATCAAGAAATAGGCTCCCTTTCCTCAATGCAAAACCATCATTTAGCAAAGCTCCTGCAGGAGATGGGAAGGAATTACTAGAAGCCATTATTGCACATAAGTCATTTAACGCTGCTACTCTGAACATCTGGGCTTGCAATTAGTTGTGCAACTACATAACTCCAAGCTCTGTCCTGCATCTGGCCTCATGCTGTAAATGCTTTGCATCCAGGAATTCCTTATCTTTTTAGCCTCTGTTTCTTCCTGGTCACATCTTTAATTTTCATTTATTTAACATTTTAACACAGCTAGGTTTTGAAAATCTGCCTTTTCCTCTTTGCCCTTTAATCTAGTAACTAGCTGCTGATAACTGTTGCTCGCTATCTTGTTCTGTCTGCTTACTGAGAGAGAAAAGATAATCGGAGCCAGCAGCTACAAGCAGATTCTAACATGCACCTAGGTTTCCTTCCACTTCCTCAAATTTTTGTCAGTCTGTAAAATGAACTCTGGCTCGACTCCTATTTAAGAATCCTATCTCTTTCTGGTTTTAGCTATTTCTATTGCTTCACGCAGATTAGTGGACTAAGTGAATGTGAGCTGAGAATAGAATCATGGAACTATAAATTTAGATGTGAAAGGGACTTTGGAGGTCTTGTAGCTCAACCCCTTCATTTTGTAGATGATGAAATGGGCACCCAGTAAAGAAAAATAAGTTGTCAAAGGTCACATAGGTGATAAGTGACAGAGATGGTATAACAGATATATTTAAAATTCTCCTAAATCATAAAATCTCTTTGAAATCTAAAAGTTCATTTACCAAATATTTTTTGAGTATCTATTTTCATACAAAGAGAGCGAGATAATTGCTTGAGTACAAACTGAAAGTACAAAGGAAGGAGAATATTTCCAAAAAGATTTACAAAAAATTTTTTGAGGAAGTATATTCATTTTATTTTAATATTATATTATTTTCCATTACATGTGAAAATGGTTTTCAACTTTCATTTTTGTAAGATTTTGAATTTGAGTTCCAAAATCTTTTTTTAAATTCCTTCCTCCCTTACCTCCCTTCTCCCCATGCTAGTAAGTAATCTTACACAGGTTATATAAGTATGTTTATTTTTAGCATATTTCTATATGAATCATGTTGGGAAAGAAAAATCAAACAAAAGGGAAAACCACAAGAAAGAAAAAAGATGCCCCAAAAGTGAAAGAGTATGCTTCAATCTTCATTGAGACTTTATAGTTCTCTCTCTCTCTGCATGCTGATGGTATTTTCCAATCCAAATCTATTGGAATTGTCTTGGATCACTGAATTGCTGAGAAAAGCAAAGTATATCATAGTTGATCATTGCACAATCTTTGCTATTATTTTGTAAAATGTTCTCCTGTCTCTGCTTAACTTCACTCAGCATCAGTTCATGTAAGTCGTTTCAGATTTTTCTGAAATCAGCCTGTTGATCATTTCTTACACAATAGTATTTCATTACATTCATATACCATAATTTATTTAGCCATCCTCCACTTGAGGGACACACACTCATTTTCCAATTCTTTGCCATCACAAAAAGAGCTGCTATTTTGCACATTTAGGTCCTTTTCACTCTTTTAGGATATCTTTGGAATATAGACACAGTAGTGATACTGCTAGATCAAAGGGTATGCATAGTTTTATATCTCTTTGAGCATAGTTCCGAATTGCTCTCCAAAATGGCTAGATCAGTTCACAACTCCACCAACAATGAATTAGTGTCCCAATTTTCTCATATCCCTTCCAACATTTATCATTATCTTTTCCTGTCATTTTAGCCAATCTGACAAGAGTGAGATAATACCACAGAGTTGGTTTAATTTGCATTCTCTAATCAACAGTGATTAGATGACTATAGATAACTTTAATTTCTTCATTTAAAAATTGCCTGTTTATATCCTTTGGGAAATGACTTGTATTATAAAATTAACTTAGTTCTCTATATGTTTTAGAAGTGAGGTCTTTATCAGAAACACTGGATGTAAAAATTGTTTTCTAGCTTTCTGCTTCCCTTCTAATCTTGGCTCCATTGGTTTTGTTTGTGCAAATCTTTTAAATTTAATGCAATCAAAATTATCCATTTTGTAATTAATAATATTCTCTAATTCTTGTTTGGTCATGAATTTCTTTCTTCTCCAAAGACTCCAAAAGTAGATTAACCACCTTGTTCTCCTAATCTGCTTATAGTATCTCCCTTTATGTCTACATTATGTACCCATTTCAACCTAATCTTGGTATAGAGTGTAAGATGTTGGTCTATGCCTATTTTCTACCATACTATTTTCCAGTGTTCTTAGCAATTTTTGTCAATAGTGAGTTCTTATCCTAGAAGCAAGAGTCTTTGGGTTTATCCAAAAGCAGATTACTATAGTTATTGGCTTTTTAAATAATCTACCCCTCTATTTCTGAGCCAGTACTAAGTAGTTTTGATGACTGCTACTTTTTTATAATAGCTTTTTATTTTTCAAAATGCATGCAATGCAAATTGTTTTCAACATCCACCCTCGCAAAACCTTGTGTTCCAAATTTTTCTCCTTCCCTCCCTTATCCCCTCCCCTAGATAGCAAGTAATCCAATATAGTAAAACATGTGTAATTCTTCTAAACATATTTCCACATTTATCATGCTGCACAAGAAAAATCAGATCAAAAGGGGGAAAATGTGGGGGAAAAAAGCAAGCAAACAAACAAAAATTTTAAAAAATTAAAATACTAGGTTCCATTCAGGCTCCACAATTCTCTCTCTGGATGTGAATGACTCTTTCCAACACAAATCTATTGGAATTGCCTTGAATCACCTCCTTGTTGAAAAGAACCAAGTCCATCACACTTGGATCATCACATAATCTTGTTATTACTATGTACAATATGCTGTTGGTTCTACTTGCTTGAGTACAAACTGAAAGTACAAAGGAAGGAAAGAATATTTTCAAAAAGGTTTACAAAAGTTAATTATTTTTGTAATTATTTTTTCTAACTCTAGAAAAATATTTTTGGCAGTTTGATAAATAGAATTGTCATTTTTATTATATTAGCTTGGCCTTGCACAATTGATATTTTTCCAATTGTTTAGATCTGACCTTATTTGTGTGAAAAGTGTTTGGTAATTATGTTCATAGAGTTCCTGGATTTATCTTGGCAGGTAGACTCCCAAATATTTTATCTTGTCTATAGTTATTTTAAATGGAATTTCTCTTTCTATCTCTTGCTGCTGGGTTTTGTTGGTAACATATAGAAATGTCAATAATTTACGTGGATTTATTTTTTATGCTGCAGTGTTAATTTTTGTTGTTTCAAATAGTTTTTTGGTTGATTCTCTAGGATTCTCTAAGCATAACATCATATTATCTGCAAAGAGTGATCATTTTGTTTTCTCATTGCCTACTCTAATTCCTTTTATTTCTTTTTTTTCTCCTATTGCTAAAGCTAACATTTTTATTATGATAATAAATAATAAATAAAAAATTTATTATGATAATAAATAAATAAATCAAGGGAAAATGATATGAAATAAATAATAAATAAATGAATGATATTAGTTATCTTTGGTTCATCCTTGACCTTATTGGAAATGTTTTAGCTTATCTGCATTACATATAAAGCTTGCTGGTGATTTTCAATAGATGCTATATATCATTTTAAGGAAAACTCCATTTATCCCTATGCTCTCTAGTTTTTAATAGGAATAGGTGCTGTATTTTGTCAAAAACTTTTTCTGCATCATATGATTTCTGTTAGTTTTGTCATTGATATGGTCAATTATGTAGTTTTCCTGATATTGAACCAGCCCTACATTCCTGTATCAATCCCACTTGATCCTAGTGCATTACCCTAGTAATAGATTGATGTAATCTCTTTGCTAACATTTTATTTAATATATTTGCATCAATATTCTTTAGGGAGATTAATCTATAATTTTCTTTCTCTGTTTTGGTTCTTCCTGGTTTATACTATTTGTGTCATAAGAGAAATTTGGCAGGACTTCTTTTTTGTCTACTTTTCCAAATAGTTTATGTAGTATTGGAATTATTTGTTCTTTAAATGTTTGGTAGATTTCACTTGTAAATCCATCTGGCCCTAGAGATTTTTCTTAGGGAATTCATTGATAGCTTGTTCAATTTATTTTTCTAAAATGAGGTTATTTAAGTATTTTACTTCTTCTGTTATTCCAGACAATTTACATTTTTGCAAATATTCATCCATTTCAATTAGTTTGTCAGTTATTGGTATACAGTGGCAAAATAGCTCCTAATTTTGCATTAATTTCTCCTTAATTTGTGGTAAGTTTATCCTTTTCATTTTTGATATTGGTAATTTGGTTTTTTCCTTTTCTATTTTTAATCAAATTAACCAAATATTTATCTATTTTTGTTGATTTTTTCATAAAACCAACTTAGTTTTATTTATAACTTAGTTTTCTTACTTTCAATTTTATTAATCTCTCTTTTGATTTTCAGAATTTCTAAATTGGTGTTGAATTGGGGGGGGGTTAATTTATTCTTTTTCTTGTGTTTTTTAGTTGCAAACCCAATTCTTTGATCTCTTTCTCTGGTTTTTAATCTATTCTACTATCCATTTCTATTTTATGAGAGCATTCATCCCATTCACATTCATAGTTATGATTATCAGTTGTGTATTTTATTCCATCTTACTTTTAAGGAGGTATATTTAAATGGAACTTTGAATTTGCATAACATGTAACCAGATAAAGAATAGTGTCAGTGGAAACAAAACATATGGACAAAAAGGTACATTTAGGGAACAATGGATAGGTCAATTTGATTTAAGAATAGAGGGCAAAAAGGAAAATAATGTGACATAATGTTGAAAACCACTTATTACCTATAAAATCAACTGCAAACTCTTTGGCATTTAAAGTCTTTTACTACCTGACTCCAGCTTCATTAACCTGCCTTATCTTCTCATATTCAAGGGTCAGCCAAGCTGACCTTTCTATTCTTTGAACATGACATTCCATCTCACATCTCCATGCCTATGAACATTTTATCTCCTATGCTTGTAATGACCTTGCATTTCATATCTGCCTCTTAGAATCTTGAGTTATTGCAAAAACTACATTCAAATGCTTCCTTCTCTATAAGATCTTTAACTTATAGTTAGCCTTCAGCTGTTACTATCTCCTGGGGGATTAGAGGAAGATGGAAAGAGATACATGAGTTCCAGGAGCAATGATTAAAAAAAAAAAAAAGATGTAGCTATTTCAACGTAATCATAAGTAGTTCAAGCCTCTTCTCTCTTGCTGATCTATTTAAGAAATCGTCTTGTTTACACAGAATTTGTTTTTCGTCCATCTGACCTTGCCTCTGTATTGCTTGAATCTGGTAAATGTCCACTTCTTTACTTCTTCCTCTTCTAAGTAAAGTCAAGTGATTCAGGGGCATTTTCTTTTCTTTTCTCTCTGTTAAGGCAAAGCTGAAATCCATCTCATCATCATACTTCTTACAGTAAGCATGGTGGTTTGTGAACCCAATTCTCTTTTATAAAAGAATTTGTTTCCTTGGTCTGTGGGCATGTTTTCTTGAGATCAGAATGTGCACTACAAGATTAACTAAGGGTTTTTAATATTTTACAGACTATTTGCCAAGACACTGAAGTTATCAAATGGAAGGGTAAAATAACTTCTTATTTGAGGCAATCACATTCTAGTCTGCATTACAAGAATTAATTTAAAACTCTCCCAAGAAGTAGCCCAAAACTTGAACTTAAGATTTCACTTAGCTCTCCCCTGGAAAATTCAGCCAATTGAAACCATGTTGCTATTGGTTTCATAGGCATTAGCCCTGGAGATTAAATGCTGCCTCTTTTTTGATCTTAAGGAAAAACTAATCCCCTGGTACTGCAAAGCAACATTAATTGTTATACTAGAAATTAGTTGAGTTTTGAAAAAAATTAGGTATTCTGTGGAGGTAATGAAATGATATATTTCAAACATGAGGAACAGACTGTACAAAAAGCATGAAGATAGGATACGATGGTGAACCACAAATAAGTCAGGGTAGCTAGAATGCACAGGGCTTCAACTTTATGCCAATAAATTTGATAACCTAAGCGAAATGGTTGACTACCTCCAAAAATATAGGCTTCCCAGATTATCAGAGGAGGAAGTAAATTGCTTAAATAGTCCCATCTCAGAAAAAGAAATAGAACAAGCTATTAATCAACTCCCTAAAAAAAAATCCCCAGGACCAGATGGATTTACATGTGAATTCTACCAAATATTCAAAGAACAATTAGCCCCAATGCTTTATAAACTATTTGAAAAAATAGGGAATGAAGGAGTCCTATCAAATTCCTTTTATGACACAGACATGGTACTGATACCTAAACCAGGTAGGTTGAAAACAGAGAAAGAAAATTATAGACCAATCTCCCTAATGAATATTGATGCTAAAATCTTAAATAAGATATTAGCAAAAAGACTACAGAAAATCATCCCCAGGATAATACACCACGATCAAGTAGGATTTATACCAGTAATGCAGGGCTGGTTCAATATTAGGAAAACTATCAGTATAATTGGCCATATTAATAATCAAATTAACAAAAACCATATGATCATCTCAATAGATGCAGAAAAAGCATTTGATAAAATCCAACATCCATTCCTATTAAAAACTCTTGAGAATATAGGAATAAATGGACTTTTCCTTAAAATAATCAGTAGCATCTATTTAAAACCAACAGTAAGCATAAGCATCATATGTAATGGGGACAAACTACAACCATTCCCAATAAGATCAGGAGTGAAACAAGGTTGCCCACTATCACCGTTACTATTTAATATTGTATTAGAAATGCTAGCTTTGGCAATAAGAGTTGAGAAAGAGATTAAAGGAATAAGAACAGGCAACGAGGAAACCAAATTATCACTCTCTGCTGATGATATGATGGTATACTTAGAGAACCCCAGAGACTCTACTAAAAAGTTATTAGAAACAATCCACATCTTCAGCAAAGTTGCAGGGTATAAAATAAACCCACATAAGTCATCAGCATTCTTATATATCACTAACAAAACCCAACAGTTAGAGTTACAAAAAGAAATTCCATTTAAAGTAACTACTGATTGTATAAAATATTTAGGAATCTATCTGCCAAGGGAAAATCAGAAACTTTATGAGCAAAACTACATAACACTTTCCACACAAATTAAGTCTGATCTAACCAACTGGAAAAATATTAAATGCTCTTGGATTAGGTGAGCAAATATAATAAAGATGACAATACTACCTAAATTAATCTATTTATTTAGTGCTATACCAATCAGACTCCCAAAAAAAATACTTTGATGAACTAGAAAAAATAACAAAGTTCATATGGAAAAACAAAAGGTCAAGACTTTCAAGGGAATTAATGAAAAAAACATCAAATGAAGGTGGCCTAGCTGTACCAGATCTAAAATTATATTATAAAGCAGCAGTTACTAAAACCATCTGGTATTGGCTAAGAAATAGACTAGTTGATCAATGGAATAGGTTAGGTTCAAAGGACAAAACAGCCAATAACTTTAATAATATAGTGTTTGACAAACCCAAAGACTCCAGTTTCTGGGATAAGAATGCACTATTTGACAAAAATTGCTGGGAAAATTGGAAATTAGTATGGCAGAAACTAGGCATTCACCCACACTTAACACCATATAGCAAGATAAAGTCAAAATGGGTTCATGACCTAAGCATAAAGAATGAGATTATAAATAAATTGGAAGAGCATAGGATAGTTTACCTTTCAGACCTGTGGAAGAGGGAGGAATTTATGACCAAAGAAGAACTAGAGATCACTATTGACCACAAAATAGAAAATTTTGATTATATCAAATTGAAAAGTTTTTGTACAAACAAAACTAATGCAGACAAGATTAGAAGGGAAACAATAAACTGGGAAAACATTTTTACAATCAAAGGTTCTGATAAAGGCCTCATTTCCAAAATATATAGAGAATTGACTCTATAAGAAATCAAACCATCCTCCAATTGATAAATGGTCAAAGGATATGAACAGACAATTCTCAGACAAAGAAATTGAAACTATTTATAGACATATGAAAATATGCTCCAAATCATTATTAATCAGAGAAATGCAAATTAAGACAACTCTGAGATACCACTACACACCTGTCAGATTGGCTAGAGTGACAGGGAAAGATAATGTGGAATGTTGGAAGGGATGTGGGAAAACAGGGACACTGATACATTGTTGGTGGAATTGTGAACACATCAAGCCATTCTGGAAAGCAATTTGGAACTATGCTCAAAAAGTTATCAAACTGTGCATATCCTTTGATCCAGCAGTGTTTCTACTGGGCTTATACCCCAAAGAGATACTAAAGAAGGGAAAGGGACGTGTAGGTGCCAAAATGTTTGTGGCAGCCCTGTTTGTAGTGGCTAGAAGCTGGAAAATGAATGGATGCCCATCAATTGGAGAATGATTGAGTAAATTGTGGTATATGAATGTTATGGAATATTATTGTTCTGTAAGGAATGACCAGCAGGATGAATACAGAGAGGACTGGCGAGACTTGCATGAACTGATGCTAAATGAAATGAGCAGAACGAGAAGATCATTATATACCTCAACAATGATACTGTTTGAGGATGTATTCTGATGGAAGTAGATCTCTTCGATAAAGAGAGCTAATTCAGTTTCAATTGATCAAAGATGGGCAGAAGCAGCTACACCCAAAGAAAGAACACTGGGAGATGAATATAAACTGCTTGCATTTTTGTTTTTCTTCCCGGATAATTTATACCTTCTGAATTCAATTCTCCCTGTGCAACAAGAAAACTGTTTGGTTCTGCACAAATATTGTATCTAGGATATACTGTAACCTATTCAACATGTAAAGGATTGCTTGCCATCTGGGGGAGGGGGTGGAGGGAGGGAGGGGAAAAATCGGAACAGAAGTGAATGCAAGGGATAATGTTGTAAAAAATTACCCTGGCATGAGTTCTATCAATAAAAAGTTATTTAAAAAAAAAAGAATGTAGAGGGCTTATAAGAGAGTAGTGGACACTATCAAGAAAGGTAGAGTGAAGTAAGATTGTGAAGTGCTTTAAAAGGCAAACAGAAGTATCTGGTTTTTGTCCTAGTTGCAATTGTGAGCCAATGGAACTTCTTGAGCAGAAGAGTAATATAGTCAGGATGAAGCTTTAGGAATATCAACTTGGAATCTGCATGATTTGAATTGACATGAATTGAAAATGAAAAATTATAGAAGAGAGGTAGAGAGATCAATTAGAAAACCATTAAAATAGTAGATGTGAGACATAATGAGGGTTAGAACTAGAGTAATGGTCCTATGAGTAGAGAAAATGGTAGTCAAAAGAAGATACATTAGAACTAACCAACCTTGGCTACTGATTGGATGAGAGGAATGAGAATGAAGAACTGAAGATGATTATGAAAGCGTAAATTTGATTGGAAGAATTGTGCCACTTTAAACAGAACTAGGAAACTCTGGGAGAATGAAGAAGTTCTTTTTTGAACATGTTGAATTTCAGATGTCTTTGAAGATGTTCAATAGGCAGTCAGTGATGTGGGACTGGAGTTTAGGAAAATATGTTTAAATGGTAACTCTCAAAGCCTAAAAAAACTTCAGGATCCAAAAAAAAATTTAGCTAATAAATAGCTAAGTTGGAACTTCAAGCACTGTCACAGGTAGGTGAGAGATATGTGGGGAATGAAGGTCCCTTCTGGAGTTCCTCAATCATTTCACAATGATGTCCATCCAATCATCCATTGATCTATCAATAGAAGAAGGTATATATATATATGAAACTAATAAATGTAGCCTTTTCTTTTTGCAATAAGACCTTGTCTGATTTTTTTATGATCCCATTTGAGGTTTGCTGGAACAGTTTGTCATTTTCTTTTCTAGCTCATATGATAGATGAGGAAATTGAGACAAACAGAATTAAGTGACTTGACACATACAATTAGTAAATATCTGAGGCTCGATTTCAACTCAATTCTTCCAGATTTCTGCTAATAAATATTCACAGTTGAATTTGATGGAAGATGTGTCTTCCTGACTTTAGGCCTGGAATTCTATCTACTGGAGCCACCTATGATTCCAAAGTCAACATAAATTTTGACCCCATCAAGGTACAGATAATATAATAAGAAAAAATCTAGAAGTGGCAACTGATTTCTATACCTTTTTCACTGATCTGTCCAAGATAATTATTGTGAATATGATATAGACTTGAGGAATTGATATAAATAGTACCATGAAAACATTCTGAGGACAAGTGATTTCATTCACTTTGTTCTACATCTGACTTGGAAGATGTGAATTAAAGTTTTGAAATGTGGGCTTGTTAACATGAAATATCAGCTTATCCTGCTTCTTTTAATTTCTCCATAAATTCAGCTCAATTCAATTAAACTCCAACTATGTGAAAGGTAGTACATTATAGTGGAAAGCATACAATTTAGATTTAGAAGACTTGGATTTTAAACCAAGTCCTCTAACTTATTACCAGTGTGTCTCTGGGCAAGCAAAATTTTACTTCTCTTTTTAAAGAAAAGAATCCCTAGTTTTGACACCATTGGCAAGTCACTCAACTTTTCTGAGAGTTTCCTTATCTGTAAAATGAGTATAATACTATGTATATAACCTATTTTATAGAGTGGTTATAAACCATAATGCTATATAAATGTGACCTCCCATTAATGGGACAATTGGTATTTTTTTCTTGATTTCACATAAAATTAGTAACTAAAAACACAAATAAGCATAAACTGGAAGTTTCCCTCTTCAATTCTGGAAGGGGCTCTTCATTTTAGGATCTTCTTATGTTGTTTCACATAATCCATTCTTAATTTAAAGACATCATATTAATTTAAAGACATCATATGCTATCTTTTGAAAACTTCTCTTACAAGGTTTTGCAAGGGTGAATGTTGAAAATGATCTTTGCATGTATTTTGAAAAATAATACAAAGCTATTATTACTTCAAAATAAAATAAGATATATAGAATTACAAAAGAAAAAAAGACAAAGAAAACTCTTCTCTTACTCTGAGGCTCCTTTGAGATAAATTTTTGAATTCATTTAATTGTTTTTGATTTTGCTCTGACTTTACTACTTTTATATTTCCAAGACTTTGTGATCTCATCAGCATAGATCCTTCCTTCCCTGGTGCTAATTGTAATCTATTCATGCCTGGTTGGCTCTACAAATCTTGTTCACTTTCTCAGTGGTTATCAAAATAAAACAACTTAAAAAAAACTTTGGGGAGATATTTTCAAGAATTATAAAGTTGCTTTGGGACAGATTTTTTCCTCCTTGGGTCATTACCCCTCATGTTCTCATACCCCAACCTGCCCTTATCTGAAATTTTCCATGCTTGAAAATGTCATAGAAATTACCACGCCCCATGACGTAGTCTTGGGCCACCAATGGCTAGTCCCTCACATCTCTCTACCTGTGAGGTGCACCTAACACCTTGCTCCTCTCGAGAAAACCCACAACCCTTTCCTGTGATTAGAATTGCCAAAGTAGCTAAATTATCTTAGGCTTTCTTAGTGAATTCTAGAATGGAGAGAAGCCTCGGGCATTACCCTTGGGATATTGGCTTGCTGCCTTCATTTTTGTAGTACTGGATTTTCCAGTCCCACCAGTGTTGAGGGAGAGGTTCAATGAACTTCCCTGGTGCAGGAAATGAAATTTCATTTTTCTCCAACATGACACAGGTCATTCAGCAATTCCCTAATTATTGGATATATAAATCGCTTCTATTTTTGCATTATTATACCTGAAGTATCTAAAAATATTTTTGTGTATATATCTCATTTTGAAGATGTGAAACTTGGGCATAGTGACTTACTAGATAGCAGAGTTGCAATTTGAACCACACTTCTAGAATCTTGACTTTCTTTTTTTACTATACAACATCAGGTGGCCATTGTTATCTTTAAATTTTTTACTATTTTTGTCAATTTAATGACTATCAGGTGGTATCGCCAGATTTTCTTGATTTGAATGTCCCTGATTATTAGGGAATTTGAAGAGCTTTTCATGAAATTATTAGCAATTCATATTTTCTCCTTCAAAAATTGCTTATTCATGCCCTTTGATTATTTCTACATTTAGGAATGCATGTTGCTTATTTCTGGTTTCTTTTCAAAATACAAAAAGATTTTTATTCAATTCTGTTACCTGTTCTATTTACTGTATAAAACATA
The DNA here is from genome assembly GCF_016432865.1 of Antechinus flavipes. Lineage (NCBI taxonomy): Eukaryota > Metazoa > Chordata > Mammalia > Dasyuromorphia > Dasyuridae > Antechinus > Antechinus flavipes. The sequence continues at coordinate 344,482,593 of NC_067401.1, read as the reverse complement.
AGATACCCAAACCATAAAATGTTGAAAATCTAATTAATCTTTCATTCAACTAGTTTTACTTGTACATTTGCAGATGGTCAAGATGTACAGGCTTCCAAGCCAGAAATAGTGCTTTTTAATTGAACACTAGGTCTCCAAAATCGAGCAATTACTGCCACATGCTTTCTCACTAATGTCACTGCCATCAACAAATGTGCATGGTGAGCAGACCATAGCTACAGCAGCCATAGCTGACTTTGATGCAGTCCGGCACAGGAAGTGATCACACTGGCTTCTTTTGCATCAACAATCCTTTCACAGGGAGAGTACTAGCTTTGGACACTCTCACTGATGAATCTGTGTCTTTGGTCTGTGCACATCTGCTAAGCAGCTTCCTGTCTTGTCTAATAAGTATTTGCTCACTATGCACACAGATTGCTTGCCTTTTGGGCTTTGTGTTTATGCTCCATTGGCTCTGGAAGACAGTGCATGGTACAGCTCTCACCCCATCACATGGTCCATAGAAATAAGAGCTGCTTGATCTTCTCAAAGATCTTCAATCTCTCTTTTTTGCTTTTTGTCATAGACCCCTTTCATAGTCTGATGGAGGCTATGAACTCCTCAGAATAGTATTTTAAATGTGTAAAATAATGCATGAAATAAATGCTTAAGATTACCAAAAACCCAATCACATTGGTAAAGTTATCAAGATTTTTTTAATCCATAGACTCCATAAAAAATTTCCATAAAACCTTTAGGGATCTGTGAACCCCAAGTTAAAAACTCCTGATCTAGGAATTTGTGAAATCAAGGGGAGATGAGATGAAACTTAAGAATATTATAGGGTAAAATGAAGATTTTATAAAGCTAGGAGAACTTTGAAAGCAGTAGAGAAGGAACCAGTTATATTTGCTTCATTTGAAAAAAATCTATATTTTAAACTATGGAAGTTATATGTTTTTTCAGTGTTCAGTGTCAGTGTGAATCTGATTATCCTGGTAGTTTTCCTCCTTTCCTTTTGCACGTCCTTTAATGGTCTGTCTGATTTCTTAGAAAATAGAGAATTTGAGGGACACTTAGAAACCCTAAGCAGAAATGTTCCTACAACTTATCTGTCAAGTGGTTATCAAATATTCCCCTGAAGTTATATTGGATTTCTTTATGTTTGGTTTTCCTTATTATGAAAGATAAAAAATTTCACCTTAAAATTACTTGGCTGTCCTTCTTTCTTCCTTTTACTTGCCCTCTTTTTTCTTTGTTATCAAAAAACACCCTTCTGAAACATTTAATAGTATTGTAAATACAAATTCTATAGATCCTCACATTTAATGATCAACAGGCTTTATTTTCATTTGAGAAATGAGAATTGTTTGAAATACTTATTTTTTTAGGCTTATTGACTTGGTTATTGTTCAAAGATCTCTTTGAAATGTATATGCCAATTTAAAAAATTTTCAAATTCTGAATGCTTTTCTAATGTTCATCTCTTGTCTTCAAATAGCAAATTATATTTTACTGAATAATTTTATGATCTATGTCTGCATTTTGTATATATCATATTCTAATTTTTTCAACCATCTTTTCTCTTCCTTGGAAAAAATGCAGTAATATTGATTCTTGTCTTTTGGTTTATTAGTCTTTCTTGTACTTTTCAAGATTTTTCCTTTTCATTTTAACACTGAAGTTTAACTATATTTGTCTAGAGAGGTGAATTTTGAGAGGGTTTTTGATAATTGTTGCTAAAATCCTATGTATTTTATTTATATAGTTTTATTTCTGTTACTTCCAGAATGTTTTCTTGAATGATTCCCTGTATTATATAATCAGTAGTATGCTCTTAAATCAATCTGCTTCCAGGAAAAAAATGTATGCCTAACAAATTTTAAAGTTTAATTTGCTTTAATAACATTTTTGCCACCACTTTTTTAAATGTAAGCAATCAACAAAATAATAAATCAAATCTGAGGTACAAATGTTCACACAGAAATTTTAACAAACAAGCCGATTCAAACTGGCCCAAGAAGGCCTGCATATAATGTTTAGATTCTTTTATTTTTCTTAACTTTTGTGATTTCAGTTATCCTGAGATTTTTGCATCTTAAATTATATTTCAGGCCTGTCAAATCTGCATGGTTTTGAATTTTTTTTCAGTAATTGAATTCCTGAACATGTTTCTCCACTTGATTTATATTATTTGCCATTCTATTTTGCTGATTTTTTTCTTATTTTTTGTGGTTTTTAATAATCTCTATACTGTTTATTCTTTAATAATTTCCTCCTAATATTTTTCATTTCTACAAGCTATTATTTGCTTTCAACATGCTTAATTTTTGCTTACTTCCTTATATCTGTCATTTATCCATTTGGAATCTTAGATTCCAAATAAATTTTGGAATATCTTGAAATTTTTCTTTTTTAAAAAATGTGGCATTTTATTTTTATTATCCTACATGGCCTTTTATCTATTTTTGTTTCTTTTGGATTTCTGTTTGTAGATTTTGGTGAGATGTGTAAAAATCCTGGATCCCTTTGAGTTCCTCAGTCCATCATTTTACGTAGAAAGTCTTACCTGATATTTTCTGAGAAGATTGAGATCAGCTTTTGTGAGCTCTATCATCTCTTTATTTCCCTTCTTCCACGCCTAGTCTTTATATATTTAATCATCCTTTATTTCTCTGTTTCAGGTTCTGAGGATGAGGCAGGTCTTGTCTTTACCAAGGGCAGTTGTGAACTTCTTTTTCTGATCACACTTGATTCCTTCAGTCTCCTTTGGAAGCATGTCTCCATTAACCACTTTCTATCCTTGCCCTTGAGGACCTTAGATGAGAGACCTTTATACAGACATAAATCAAAAGTAGTTGGAGAAGAGAGAAAATGCTAGCAAATTGGAGACTTAGGAAAGACTCTGAGTAGGTGACATCGGAGATGAGTCATGAAGATATCTAAGGAGAATAAGCATCCCAGGCTTATAGAACCACCTTGATGAAGGCACAGAGAGGAGAAGCTAAATGCTAATTTAGAAAATATCTATTATGACCCTTTGGCTAGAAAGTAGAGTACTCAAAGGGAATCACTATAAATGTGGAAAAGGAAAATGGAAGTCTAATTATAGGGAGTTTTAAATTATATTTTAAGGGAATTTCAATACCAGCCTTATTTGCATCATTTCTCTTCAGTATTACTAGTATATTGCACTATACTATTAGTATTTTTGTTATATATATATGCATTATACTATTAGTATAGTGTTGTTTAATTGTGCTTCTTACATGACACTCCAGTTCTCATCATTATACCATTGCATTATCCTATGTGCAAATAGGAATGAAATGAAGATTTTTGAGAAAGACAATGATGATATCAGACCTGTGTTTTAGCAGCCATGAGTAGAATGTAGGCAGCTATTTTCGCATTCCAGGTGAAAGCTGATGAGGGACTAATCTAGCATAGTGGTTCCAGGGTAGTGAAAAAAGGATAAAGAGGAGAAATCTTAAGGAGGTAGAATCCTCAGGCTTTGACAACTTGATTATGGGGAAGAGGGGAAGTATAGAGTCAAATATGACTTGGAGGATAAATGGAGAGATGGTGATACTCTCAACAGAAGTAAGGAACTTTGTGGGGAAAAGTGAATTTATTGGTTTGGGGAGATAATGAACATTGAGACATATTAAATTTGAAATGTTGACAATTTGTCCAGGTGGAAGTTTCTACCGGGCAGGTACCAATGTGGGGATGGAAAATCTAGGAAAGATATTAGGGCTGGATAGAGATTTATGAGTGCAATTGGGGATACAGTGGATAGAGTAGCAGACCTGGAGTCAGGAAGATCATCTTCATGAATTCAAATCCAGCCTCAGACACTTACTGGCTGTGTGACCTCGGGCAAATCCCTTAACCCTGCTTGCCTCAGTTTCCTCATCTGTAAAATGAGCTGGAGAAGGAAATAACAAGCCACTGTAGTATCTTTGCCAAGAAAATCCCAAATGGAGTCATAAAGAGTTGGACACAATTGAAAAATGACTGAACAAAACAGATTTGGAGTCACCTACATATAGATAAGTTAACACATGGAAGCTGCCAAGATCATTGACTGAGAGAATATAAAGAAAGCAGATTGGAACTGTCCCACTCAGAGCCATTTATAGTGGTTAAATATGAGAGACAATTTAATGAAAAAGATGGAGCAGCATTTTAAAATGTAAGTCCAGTGAATTGTGCTTCATTTCATCCCCAAATCAAACCTGAACTGAGACTGTGCTAGCCTTATCACTGCCTCTAATACACTTCCTTTCAATATCTTCCAGACATCAGAGAAGGTTTCCAACATTTTGACAGAACCCCCAGAAATAAACGGTTCAGATGATATGAATGGGGTAGGCAAATAAGGAGGGGTTGCAAGCTACATTATTGGAAGAAACTCTGATTGGTGGGTCACAGATTCACTTGACCTCTCATTTGAGAATTCCCCCGATTTACCCAATTTCTCAATTTATGTTTAAGCTTTTGGAATGCAGAGATCATTATTAATCCTTCCACGTGGAAGGAAATGTATTAGGAACTGGGAATATGATGACCCTGGTCTCAAGAAATTTATATTCTCCTTGGGAAGGCAAGGATATGTTAGCAGATATATGACCTATATACGCAGAAGGCAATCCAAGGGTAAGTATGCAAAGCAATAAAAAAGGATTAGATGTGGACAGACTGACCCTGAAATCTTTCTCTGCTTACTGTACTGCTTCCTCACAGAATCCTGCCTTGTTATGTTTTTTTTTTCCTGCCATTTTCAGTGTGCTTTTTCAGAAGAGGAAACAAAACCATAGGGAATGACTAATAACTACTCCCTCCTTCTTTCCAGAAGCAAGTCTGTGGAAGTGAGTCAGAATACATACAAGAGGTAAAAAGTATGGGGGGAGGGGAGTGTAATTTGTAATGTTCCTAAAAATTTCCTTATTCCTTTGGGATCACCTAGCTTTCAAAGGATCTGATATCATCACTGGCTCTCATAAACTATAGCACTAACTGAGATAATTTGGCAGGAGCTGGGAAAGACCAGGATTCTTACACTTGTTTTTTCATTGAAGAAAAAATGACAGGGTGAAGAAATATTTTAATAATACCAATGGGATGGGAGGTCCCCTTTCAAAAATGGGGCTTTGGGACTGTGCATCCCTTTTTTAGTTTCATCAGCTGCTTAGTAAGCAATGCAATCTCAACATCACAGACTCTCAGAATTGGAAAGGGCCTCTGAGGCTTTCTATCCAACTCAGATTTGGGCAAAAATCCACACTTCAATATTATGCTCTGAACTCTCAGTAAAGAGCGTTGTAAAAATGGTCTTGCCTGTTCCCTGAATGACCCCTCTGAAAGTAGGGGAATGTTTTCTGCCTGTGGTAACGAACCAATTAATCAGTAAAAAAGCATTTATTAAGTTCCAACTATATACCTAGCATTTTGCTAAATACTGCAGAGGCAAAGACAGAAGTAAAAGTGTTCTGCCCTTCAAAAACATTTCTAATTGGAGGAAGATAACATGTACATAGGTGGGTACTTACAGATTAAATGCAAAATGACTACAAAATGGTTCTGGGAAAGAGGACACTAGTAGTTAGAGATCCAAGATAGGCTTTAAAAAGAGACCTGAAAGAAAACGGTATACTCACAGGCACAGGTTAGAAGGAAGTGCATACCAAGAATGGAGTACAGTCAGTGCAAAGACATGAAGGTGGGAGCTGAAGCTACTATGGCTGTATCACAGAATGCATGGAAGATAATAAAAGCATCACAGAGGCTTTTCCCTTTACTTGGAAGAAGCAAAGCTCAAGTCTCTACAATGACCCAGCCTGGAGGGCTCTCCTCCCCATTTATTCAACCACCAACAATTTATTGAGTACTACTAATAACACAATTCTGTGCTAAGCTAATGGGGGATGGGAAAAAATGAGTAAATTACCAGTTAGTAATATCTCTTTTTTTGAGGCAATTAGTATTAAATGACTTGCTCAAGGTTAAGTGTTAAGTGGCTGAAGCTGGATTTGAACTCAGGTTCTCCTGACTCCAGGACGGTCACCTGTGCCATTTAGTTGCCCTGTCAATTAGTAATCTTAAGGAACTTAGACTCCAGGAGTGAGTTATACAGTAACTATTCAATGGATTTGAACTCCCAAATCAGCAGTCTTTCTATTGTACCACACTAAGACCAAATCCTTCATTTTGAAGAGGAGGGGTCCAGAATGATGAAAGGATTTGTCCAAGATCATGTAGGTGGCAGTGAAGACTTAAATCCTGGTCTTCCTTGTGTAGCTTGGTGACACAGTGGCCTGGAGTCAGGGAGACTCATCTTCCTAAGTTCAAATTCAGACTCAAACACTCACTAGCTATATGATTTGAGGCAAGTCACTTAATTCTGTTTACCTGTTTTCTTATCTGTAAAATGAGTTGGAGACGGAAATGACAAAGCACTCCAATATCTTCTTAACAAGAAAACTCTCAAAAAGGAACATGAAAAATTAAATTAAAAAAAAGATTAACCAAAAATTAAATCGTTGACTCCTTATCTAGAACTTTTTCCTTGGCATCATCATTAATAATATGGATAATTTAATAAAATCATGTCTGTGAATTTTAACTCAGTTCTCTGGAGAAAATAGATAGTATTAGATGGAATAAATAATTTGAAGATCATTTCCATTATCTCTAGTTAAATTTGATACATTATGCCAGTCAGATTTAATTTAATTTTTGTTCACTGCCTGATTATAATCAATTAATTAATAACATTTATTAAGTGCCTGAGATGTGCTAGACACTGTGCTAAGGGGCCCATCTTTTATTGGAAATTCCTCTGACTCCCTCTAAATTCCATTGGCTATCTTCAGTTATTTTCTATTTATTTTGTATGTAGCTTGCTTTCTATATATTTGTTCAGGTAGTGTCTTTTCCATTAGATTCTAAGTTCCTTGAGGGCAGAGATTGTCTTTTGACAGCACTTAATAAATGTTTATTGGTTGGCTGATTAAAACTAATAAAATTTTAAGTTCATCATTGAAAAAAGGATGTCTCTTCTTCCAATTCACAGCATCCAGTGGATTGATTAAAAAAAGAGAGATGAAGATTTCCATTATATTTATAGCAACCATATGTATAAGATTATTCAGGGCAGTTCTATTTAAAGAAAAAAATCATTATTTTTTGCTTCACAAAATATGGTGACCATAATAATAGCAATATTTTATTTTTTATTATGTTATAGCTTTTTATTTACAAGATATATGGGTAATTTTTCAGCATTGACAATTGCAAAACCTTTTGTTCCAACTTTTCCCTTCTTCTCCTCACCCCTTCCCCTAGATGGCAGATTGATCAATACATGTTAAATATGTTGAAGTATAAGTTAAATACAATATATGTATACATGTCCAAACAGTTATTTTGTTGTACAAAAAGAATTGGACTTTTAAATAGTGTACAATTAGCCTGTGAAGGAAATAAAAAATGTAGGTGGACAAAAATAGAGGGAATAGTCATCTCCCAGAGTTCTTTTGCTGGGTGTAGCTGGTTCAGTTCATTACTGCTCTACTGGAACTGATTTGGTTCATCTCATTGTTGAAGAGGCCATGTCCATCAGAATTGATTATCATATAGTTTTGTTGTTGAAGTATATAATGATCTCCTGGTCCTGCTCATTTCACTCAGCATCAGTTCATTTAAGTCTCTCCAGGCCTTTCTGAAATCATCCTTCTGGTCATTTCTTATAGAACAATAATATTCCATAACATTCATATACCACAATTTATTCAGCCATTCTCCAATTGATGGGCATCCACTCAGTTTCCAGTTTCTGGCCACTACAAACAGGGCTGCCACAAACATTCGTGCACATATAGGTCCCTTTCCCTTCTTTAGTATCTCTTTGGGGTATAAGCCCAGTAGAAACACTGCTGGATCAAAGGGTATGCACAGTTTGATAACATTTTGAGCATAGTTCCAAACTGCTCTCCAGAATGGCTGGATGTGTTCACAATTCCACCAACAATGTATCAGTGTCCCTGTTTTCCCACATCCCCTCCAACATTCCGCATTATCTTTCCCTGTCATTCTAGCCAATCTGACAGGGGTGTAGTGGTATCTCAGAGTTGTCTTAATTTGCATTTCTGATTAATAATGATTTGGAGCATCTTTTCATATAGCTAGAAATAGTTTCAATTTCTTCATCTGAGAATTGTCTGTTCATATCCTTTGACCATTTATCAATTGGAGAATGGCTTGATTTCTTATTAGAGTCAATTCTCTATATATTTTGGAAACGAGGCCTTTATCAGAATCTTTGACTGTAAAAATGTTTTCCCAGTTTATTGTTTCCCTTCTAATCTTGTATGCATTAGTTTTGTTTGTACAAAAACTTTTCAATTTTATATAATCAAAATTTTCTATTTTGTGATCAATAATGATCTCTAGTTCTTCTTTGGTCACAAATTCCTTCCTCTTCCACAGGTTTGAGAGAATAATAGCAATATTTTAAAGAAACAATTTCAAAGAGCAAGAGTAATTATTTAGGGGTCAGCAAAACTGTATTTTTAATATTTTGCTAATTATAATTTTTAATCCTATATATTTAAAAATATTATCCTGAGAAAGGGTCCAGAGGCTTCACTAGAGTACCAAAGAAGTTCAGAACACTTTATCTAAGTCAACCCTCCCCAACTTCATTTTGCTGATAATAGGTCCAGAGAGCCATAATAATTTGTCCAAAATTTCATGGGATTGTAACCCAATGCCCTGGGGTCCTTTCTGTTAGAATGTACTCTTTGTGATTTGAGGAGGCTGCAAAGCCTCTACCAGCCTTTCTAAATCTATCCCCACAGGAAGGTCATTCCCACTTACTATTAGATTCAATGGATTTATCTGGAACTGGAAGAACCATATCCTCACTTTACAGATGAGGAAACTGAAGTCTTGAAATTTTATCTCCCAAGAGGTAGTTAGTAGAAACATTCTGGTAGAGTAACTGAAGAGCTTGACTTGAGTTTGAAACTTGCCTCTAACTTTTACTAGCTCTATTATCATGGTTCCCTTTTCCCTACAAAAAGGTAAATTATTGTTAGGACCCAGGTTTCTTTACTGCCAGTTACAGGCTCTTTTATTTAACATACTACCCCTAAGCAACGCTCCTTTGGGAAATTTTTCTCCAGTTCCTGAGAGTCTGACAAAATGTTCGTGGGTTGTGTTGTTACTTTTCTTCCCACCAATGAAATAAGTATTTATGTTTTTCTTTTTAAATAAAGTCTCAGATTCCAAATGTCATATGTGTACAGTTATACCCCATCTGTTTTAGTTGCTGCAAATTGCCTCAATAAACTTAGATGTTCTAATACTGAGCATATGAAACTTTCACAGATTCATTCTTCTGGGTGGCAGAGTACAGCAACGTGCTTAGGTGGTATGGTTGCATTTGGCTTGGAAAAATTCTCAATGGGGCCTCAAACTTTCCTCCCTTCCCCCTTCCCTATTTCAGAGAAAAAGATTCTGACATGTAAGACCCAGCACCAGAAAGCTAGTGTTTGGGGGCATGTGATCTAGCTGAGGATTGCAAGCTATGCATACAAAGAATTCAGCAGATCTCTTTGTTGAGGCTTTGTTTGAAAGCCTGGAGTAAGAAAGCCCAAACAGTGAGCTAAAATACTTTTGTGCTGGCTGTCCACATTCACATCCAAACATTGCCTTAAAATCCATCAGCAGACTATGTCTTGGTTTGACTGCTAAGAGTGAAGCAAATTTATATGTAGGCCTGGAAAGGATCTCAGAGGCTATCTATTCTAATCTTACTTTACACATGAGGAAATTGAGGTCCTCATTTTGTGGATACAAAGTTAGTAAGCTTTAGAAATGGAATTGGAATTCAGATCCAGGTCTCTCCAGAACTAGTGATTCCCTTGCTAGGTTTGATCTTGAGCTAGTCAGTTTAGTGGAGAAACCTCAAAAAAGGAACCTGTAGTCAAAGTTGTTTTTTTTTTTTTTTAATATCATGTATTTTCCTTCCCCGGAGCCCCCAGTTTTCAAATTGTTTTAAAAATTTAGACATGGCATTAGCATAAATGGCCAGACCAATGACCTCTTGCACTATAAGAAAGGAGTCACATCTCTGTCTAGAGATATCTTGGGGGAGGGGGAGGGAAAGTAAAGTAGGGGATTTTTTGGACAAATACCAAAAGGTTTATCTTTAAAATTCTGCTTGAGAAACCAAATTATAAACTTGAGAAACAATTTATATACTAGAAGTTTATATTATATATTACCTTGAATACACCAAAGTTATAAGCTTAATTATAAAGAGGATATTTATATCATCATTATACCATTTATATAGTAGCATTTTAAAGTTTACATTTTATCTCCTTTGATTTTGTTTTGAATTATTAACCCCATTTTGCAGAAATATCTGAGGCTTAGAGAAGTAAAGGGACTTAGCAAGTCTTCCTGATTCCAGGTCCATTTCTCTGTTCATTGCCCCACACCTACCTACCTCATACTCCTTTGAATCATGATATGTGTCTAATAAATGCTTGTTGACTGACAGCATGGAACCATGGGATATTTTGGCAAAAGGGATCTTGCTAAAGGCTTTGGACAAACTGCTCTAGATGTATCCACTCCTGCCCTGGTGCTTTCTTCCCTTTCTGGAATCTTCAGTGATGGAAACTTTAGTACCCTGTGTTGTATATCTTTCTAATCAATCCTCAGTGTCTCCCTGGAAATAACATGAGTGACGGGAAAACAAATATGCTTGAACAACAACGTGTCATCCCTTTCTATAAAATATATAACAAAGTGAAGTTACATTGGTGTGAGTCAATTAACTCTCATAATTTTGGATCTGTTGGAAGTATTGGCTCCTAGTCCTACAGTGTGTGGGGGGTGGTAGGGTGTGGGGTGGGAAGGATCAATGAGGGCCTTGCTGGAGACAGGACCCCAATTAAAGGCAGCAATTGGAAAACATGATGCTGGATGTAGCACTGCTGAGTAGTATCCTCTTCCCAAGACTGTGGTAAACCCCCCTTTCTCTTTTTGCTTTGGTCTTGGGGACTTAGGCATCTGAGGTCTGGCCACTGCCCTGGCTGATGATTGATTGTTCCAATCCTTGGATATCTCAAGTTAGGACTAGTGTCCTCTCTGGACACATTTTTTACATCCCTGACAAAAAGGCATGCTGCTTTTGGATTCACTGTCCAATTTGCTCCTTTTAATGAAAGGCTCTACATTTTCTGAATGTCTGAAATGAAACTCAACACTTCCCAATTCTAATATTCTCTATTTTTATGTGAATTCTACAGAGAGGATTTTTGCCCAAATTGGAATTGTAATATCCCTTCAAATTTTGAGATGTAAGGATTCCATGAAGGGATTATAAAGGATTCCTTTTTAAAAGTGAGTTGTACAAAATAATCACAGATATTCCAATTATGTGATGATAGGAGTTTTAAAATTTAGCAACTGCCAATATTATTTAAATATATACTTTGCACTTTCTCTAACAATTTAATTTTGAACCTCTTAATTGAATGAAATTAACCATTGAAAATGAACATGTGATATAGGACTGCTTGCTATCTTGGGGGGGAAGGGGGATGGAGGAAGGGAGGGGAAAAAAACGAAACATAAGCGAGTGCAAGGGATAATGTTGTAAAAAATTACCCTGGCATGGATTCTGTCAATACAAAGTTATTATTAAATAAAATAAAATTAAAAAAAAAATAAGTAAGTAAGTAAGGAAAGAAAGAAAGAAAGAAAGAAAGAAAGAAAGAAAGAAAGAAAGAAAGAAAGAAAGAAAATGAACATGTGCCCTAAAGAATCGGCCAGGATTTTCATTTCACAGAACTTTTTCTCTTTTTGAATTATTTTGTTTTTTCCTATTACAATTTTCAACATTCATTTTAAAAATTGAGATCCAAATTTTCTCTCCACACCAAGCAATTTGAAATGTTACGCATGTGTAATCATATAAAACATATTGCCATAGCAATCATATTGTTAAAAAAAAAAAAAGACCAAAATAAAAATCCAAGAAAAATTGAAAAAAAATTGAAAAAGTATGCTTCAATCTGTATTCAGATTCCATCAGTTCTTTCTCTGGGGAGGGACAGCATTTTCCATAAATCCTTCAGAGTTGTCTTGGGTCACTGTATTGCTTAGAATAGCTGAGTCATTCACAATACCTTTTACAATATTGCTATTACTTTGTACAATGTTCTCCTGGTTTGACTCATTTCATGTTGCATCAGTTTATGGAAATCTTTTCAGGTTTTTTTTTTTTTTTGAGAGCATCTAGCTCATCATAATCATGATTAATAACACAAAATGTTCAACCATTCCCCAACTGATGGGCATCCTCTCACTTTCCAATTCTTTGCCACCAGAAAAGAGGTGCTATAATATTTAGACATAGTTCCAAATTGCTCTATGTAGGAATTGGATCAGTTCACAACTCCACCAGTAGTGCATTGGTGTCCCAATTTTCCCGCATCTTCTCCAACATTTATCATTCTCTTTTTCTGTTCTATTAGCCAATCTAATATATGTGAAGTAGTATCTCAGAATTGTTTTAATTTTCATTTTCCCAATCAATAATGATTTAGAGCATTTTTAAATACAGCTATAGATAACTTTGATTACTGACTGTATTTTTCAAACATTTCTGAATTGGGCAATGGATCTTATTTTATTTTACAAAATTGACTCCTTTCTTCTCTATATATTTGAGAGATGAGGCCTTTGAAAAACTTGCTTCAAAAACTTTTTCAAAGTTATAATTGCTAACTGTATTTCTTTCCATCCTATTTCTCCTGTTTACTATAATCTCTCTCCTTTCACCCTGTCCTTCCTCAAAAGTTTTTCTTCTGTTGCCTCCCCTAATCCACAATCCATCTTCCTTTCAATGAACATCTTCTCTATTCTCTATCTCTTTCTCCTTTTATTTTCTTAGAGACTATAATAGATTTGTATGCCCAATTAAGTGTATATATTATTCCCTCTAATTGAGTTCAGATGAAAGTAAAAATTCAAGAGTTCACTACCTTTCCCATCTTGCCTCTTTTACGTGAGAAAATTTATCCCATTCTATCTCTTTCTTTCCCTTTCTCCCAAGGAGTTTTTCTAATTTCATTTTTTTACATATTATCCTTTCATATTTAATTCATACCTATTCCCTCTGTCTATATATGCTACTTTTAACTGTTCTAATAATGAAAAAGTATTGTCTTCCTGTGTAGGAATGTAAACAATTTAACCTTATTAAGTCCCTTATGATTTTCCTTTCCTGTTTACCTTTTTATGCTTCTCTTGAGACTTGTAGTTGGAAGTCAATTTTTCTATTCAGTTTTGTTTTTTTCATCACAAATGATTGAAAGTCCTTTATCGCACTGAATACCTATTTCCCCCCTAAAGTATTACACTCCATTTTTCTGGTGAGGCAATTTTGATTGTAAACCTAACTTGTTCAGAATATTATATTCTAAGCTCTCCAATCCACCAAAATCTTGGGTTATCCTGACTGTGGTTCCACAATATTTGAATTTTTTCTTTCTGTTTGAAAAATTTTCTCCTTAATCTGGTAGATCTGGAATTTGACTATAATATTTTGAGAAGGGACAAGATGAAAGGAGAAACAGAATGAAATAAATGGGGAGAGAGGGGCATACAGTTAGCAACGGAAATTGTGAAAAGAATTTTGAAGCAAGTTTCTCCAATGAAAGCCTCATTTCTCAAATGTAGAGGGAACGAAGCCAGATTTATTAAAAAAAAAATAAATAATAAGAACCATTCTTCAGTTGATGAATGATCAAAAGATGTGAACAATTTTCAGATGAATTAATCAAGCTATTTATATCCATATAAAAATACTATTGAAAGAAATTAAAATTGGGACAATTTTGAGATACTACCTCATACCTATTAGATTGGCAAATGAGTCAGAAAAGGAGGATAACAAATGTTAGAGAAAAAGTGGGGAAATAAGACATTAATACATTGATGGTAGAATTGTGAATTGATTCAATCATTCTGTAGAGCAATTTGGAACTATACTTGAAGGGTTATAAAAATATGAACACCCTTTGACCCAATAATAACATGGCTAGCATGTATCCCAAAAGAGATCATAAAAAAAGGAAAAGGAACTATATGTGCAAAAATATTTATAGTAGTTCTTTCCTCAGGTTTTTTTTTTTTTTCAAGTTAGAAATTGGAGCAATGTGCATTAATTGGGAAATGGCTTAATTGTGGTATGTGATTATGATGGAATGCTTTTATCCCATGGGAAATAAACAGAATGCTCTCAAAATACTCAGAAAAATCTTCCCTGAGTTCATGAAAAGTGAAATGTACTATGTACAGAGTAATAACAATGTTTTGAGATGATCAGTTACAAATGATTTTGCTATTCTCAGCAATACAATGATCCAAGACTATTCTGAAGTTTTATTTTTTTTTAATTATTATTTCTTGATGTTCTTTTCCATTTGACAAATTCTGTTTTTAGTGAATTTTTGTGCTTTTTTCCATTTGGTCAATTCTGCTTTTTAATAAATTCTTCTCTTCATTGGATTTTTGTAACTCTTTCACCATTTGGCCTATTCTATTTTTAAGGTGTTAGTTTCTTTAGCACTTTTTATGTTTTTTTTTTTTTAATTAAGCTGTTAAATCTTCTGCAATAATTTTTCTGTATCACCTTTATTTCTCTTTCCATTTTTTCCTCTACTTCTCTTACTTGATTTTTAAAATACTTTTTGAGCTCTTCTGTGACCTGAGGCCAATTTATATTTTTCTCAAAGGCTTTGGATGTAAAAATTGTGACTTTTCTATCGTCTTTTAAGTGTGTTTTGATCTTCTTTGTTACTATAGTAACTTTCGATGGTCAGAATTTTTTCCTGTTGTTTGCTCATTTTCCCGCTGACCTTGTATGTTGTCTTACTCTGGAAAATTATTTCACTCTGCATTTTAAATTTTAGTACATTATTTAAAGGTCTTTAGAGGTGTTTGGGGGAGAGCTCAGGCAAGTTCCTGCCTTTTCTCTGTCATCTTGGTTCTGTCCCTTCATAGGAAATTTCCTAAAAAATAAATAAATAAATAAATGAAAGAAATATGTTTAATAAGGAAAGTTAAGGAATATTATAAGTAAGGTTTTGTATTATCCTCAAATTGTTTCCATGTTCAGTTTCTACTAGAATATCAGGAAAGTTTAAAGTGGTACTTGAACTAGTAATAAAGTTTCTACTCTGCAGACATAACAGTCTGTTTTATGAAATGATAATTAGTTCACATTTTCAGCTGGACTTTTTGGAAAATTTTCTCTAGCTGTCACTCTGGGCAGGAGACTTCTCTTTCCCCTTCATTCCTTCAGTCACATGTGTGTTTTAGCTTGCCATTAACCTCAAACTTCAAATTCTTTGGGCATTACTTTATGCAAACAATGAAATAAAAACAATTTTTTGTGTTGTTTTTAACCTAACAATCATGCCAACTGAACTTCTCTTGGCCAGAAAAATACTAAAGCTTGTGTGAAACCTTTAAAGATGGTTAAATAGAAAATTCATAGATATGTATATATATAAAATGTATTTGTATATATGTAAAACATATATGTATACACATACATAGACATATATGTGTGTATAGAGCAAACATATAGTTATTTGCATATGAAACACATGACTATATGAAATAGATATAGTCCTATATTTGATATGTGTGTAAAAAAAGTCTTTCAGTAACATATTTGTCCCTTCTTCAAAGCATATTAATTATTTTAAGGGATGGATAAAGTATTCCCTCTAACAGATCACAGCTCATCAAATTTATTTAAAAGGGCACAAACAATATTTAAACATTAGAACAGGTAGGTGATATAGTGGATAGAACATTGGCCCTGGAGTCAGGAGGACCTGAGTCCAAATCCAAACTCAATCACTAACTGTATGATGCTGGGCAAGTCTTTTACCCACAGAAATTCTAAATTGATTTTCAATTAATGGCATTACAAATTTTGAGATATACTTTTAGAAAAGAAAAAAATATTTTATTTCTTGCATGAAAAACGAAAGATAACTTAATAGTCTATGAATATAAATTAAGAATGTATTTTTACTCAATATACACATTCCTTTAAGCTTTATCCTTGTTTTGAGAAATTTTAGAAGTTATGATAAATCATAGAATTTATTTCCATGAGACAGCAGAAAGAGTGAAAATAGTGTTGGGTTTGGAGTCAGGAAGACTTATAGTCAAACCCTGCTTTAGATTCTAGTTGTGTGATCCTGGGCAAGTCATAACTTCTCTCTGAATCAAGTTTCTCATTTATAAAATAAGAGGATTAGATTAGATTCACTGTGCCTTTTTACTGCACCATTATAGTTTTAAAATAAAAACAAAAACAATTATTTTCCATATCCTTTTAAAATAAAATTTTCATATTTCTTGTAGGTAACATCTAAGGGTCTTTTCAATTCTAAATCTATTATTCTCTGATCTATTGAAAAAGGGGCAAGGGAAGGCTGATCAAAAAACCAACAGGGACTAAAAGAGGTTGGGAACCCCAGCTCTAGGGGATGTCTCATGTTAAATCTAATTCACTTGGTTCCTAATTCATCAAAGCCTCTCATATGAAAAGATGTCAGATCTACTAATTCTTTACAACAAAAAGTGGTTTGATGATTTTCTTGATGATATCTGCCAATCCTTATTATTAAAAAAGCTCAGACCTTATAAATGTAACAATGGTTTGGCAAAGCAACCTTTCACTAGAGTTCTTTCCTTCATACAAAATGGTTTATAAAGAAAAATCTAGATGAGCTTAAATTTTGGGAAACTCATTTCTGGAAATGAGAGAAACTGAATTTTCCTTCTTTGCCCCTCAATTTAAATTCATTTAAAAATACTCCAACAAAAGAACAGAAACTAACTTCTAGGGAATTTCTTTTCTGAGAAAAAAATTCTTCAACCATCACCGTATTAAAGACTGCTATCCTCTGAAAACTGTAAAACTATGAGATAACACTTTTTCCTCTCAGTGATATATATATATATATATATATATATATATATATTATATATATATATATATTATATATATATATATATATAAAATTCAAGATAATTTAATTTACATACCAAATTGTGTTATGGTAATTTCTAGATCTAGAGATTTAAAAAATCAAGAAACATTTGTTCTATTATTTACATAATGAACAGCAAAGATGAATTTCCAGTCAGATTTAAACCAGGAACAACAGAAGACAGAGCAGTACATAATGCAAGTTATATGTAAAGTGGTAATGGAGTAAAGTGGTATTGGAGTCCAGAAAAACCCAGGCCTATAGGCATTATGTCTTTCTGAAAACTGGCTTTTTCTAACCAGGCAATGCAATATAACCCAAAGATAAGTTGTTAGCTGTTTTCACAGTTATCAAGTGATATGATTTAGAAATCTTTCCCCTATGCCCCTTTGTCAGTATAAGTGTATGTGTATATTTATGTATTATATATATGTATAAAATCTCAAAAATCCATTTAAATAAATATATACATATACTAATGATAATCATGTCATCTTTATGTTTCTTTAGTAATTGTTACCTTCTAAAAAAGGAGTACGTTCATCAAAGACTAAGCTCAATATAAAAATGATCCACATAATAATATCCCTCTGTTCCTGGGAAGGTGGGTAGAAAGACCTGGTCTTCATATACTAGACAACAGATGTTACATTTTGAACACAAGATTTAGTAACTGAAACCTATCTTAGAGATAACTGTGACTACTAAAAACCAGTTTGACTGGTAAGGACCTATCCCTTTAGCAAGCACGTATAACAAGGCTAATAATAAACCCAGACACTGGACGTTACCCACTTTCCCAAGCCTCTTGCAGGATTAGCAAAGTTAGAATGAGGTATTTACATGCAGCTTCTCTGTATCTATGTCTCTCATTCCTATCCCATTATTAAGCGATTTAGAAAATATTCTCATTTCTTTCATTTTGACTATATTCATCTAAAGGTAACAAAGCAGTCTGTTGGTTGACTCTTTGTCTAAAATTCTGCATAAGACTGAGTCTGAGAAGCTCTTGGCCTTTAAGCAGATTGTGAAAGCTGTTCCACATTTCATGTTCAGAAGCCACTTCACTGTGAGCTGCACTTGCCTAAGGTCAATGAGAATTATATACCAAGACTGTTACTTACCTATTGGCTTCCATTCTCCTCTTCCCCTTGTGAGTGGTAATGACATTTTGTTAACTCCCATCTCCCTATACTTTGCTGATTTGTATCTGAAGTCTCCTGAACTACCACAATCTGGTTTAAAATCCTCCTCTTATAGATAAGAATGACCTTACATGTATCTGTATTCCCACATTGGTAATAAGCACAAATCATTGAACATTTGGTTGAAAACAGTAATCCAAACATTGGAGAACAAGTGCTCTACAAAATTTTTTGGATACGGGAAAGACATTAATTCTATGCTTCAAGGAAAATTGGCATTTTTTCCCAGATTCCACTTACACATCTGATTCTTAAAATTTTCCATTACACTAAACTAAACCACAAGTTTCTGCCGGATTCAGTGTATTTTATTAATTAAACCTCAATGATAAACAGACTTTCATAATTTCATACTGATTCACACCAGTATTCTGAAAATAAAATATAAAGTAGCCAAGAGGTACAGTGATGGAGTAAAGGGAGGATCATATTCACAAACTCACCAAAAATTTGTATTATATTCAAATGAGATGAGATGATTGACAATGGGAGTTTGGTTTATACCCTATTGTGCTTATTAAACATAGGATCATCTTTTCACAGTACTGACATGGATAGACATTAGACTGACATCCATTTCCTTCAAATGACTGATTTGGGCCCACAAACTGAGGCTAAAACTTGATGATTCAGGTTATGAAAATGCTTGGTTTGGCCATCACCATGGATCATCCTCCACATTGGTCCTTGGACTAGACCTGCAGAGACAAGAAAGCCAACATTTGACTGTTTCCCCTGGTAGTATCTATAGTGATCCCAGCAGCCCTTCTCCGCTGCCATAGTGGGAAAAGAAGCCACAAAAAGGAAAGTTGAATTTTCCAAGACTATGGTTCTATGATTGAGTCCAAAACTAGAAAAAGTTCCATTTTTTTTCAGAGAATTTTGTAATTTAATTTGTTGTGGGAGACACATAAAGACCAGCTCTTTTATAACTTAAAAATTTTTTTTCTTCCTTAAATGAATTCAAATTCCCCTTCTTATATATATACTGGCTGTATGACCCTGAGCAAGTCCCTTAAATGTCTCAGTTCTCTCATCTGTAAAATGAGAATTATAATTGTACCCACTTCACAATGTTATGAGGATCAAATGAGCTAACATATAAAGTGTTTTATAAACTTAAAAGTGTTATATGAATAACAGCAATAATTATGATCCAATACATAAATTGCAATAAGATGCCAATCTACTTTGGTAGAGAGATTTTACTTATTCAGGAGTTCCTTGTACCAATAAAACACAGGTTGAGAGCCTCAGAGTTAAAGCAATTAGAAATAGTATCCTCCCCATTCCCTCCCTCCCCCCACCAAGGGAAGAATAAAAACAACTGCAAAAGAATAATAACAACTTACATTTTTGAAGTGTTTATTATTTCATTTGATCATCACAGCAACCCCATGGTGTAGTAGTATAAATATTACATACCTTTTTGAAAATGAGGAAATTGAGGCTCAGAGAGAGTTAACATCTTACTAAGATCACACAAATTGGTGACTAGAAGTCAGGATTTGAAACCTAATTGGCCAACTCCAAGTCAATGCCTTTTCTTTTATAATATACTGCCTTTAGAGGTTTTTAATTTAATTTTATATATTTATACTTATGCTAACCACACTGAGGCTGTAAAATCCCAAATTCAGCGATTCAGAAGTTCTGGTATTCTGGATTCAGAGATAATGGGATTCGGAGTATATAAGTCCAAATCCTGCTTTGGATAGTGCCGGAGTGGTCTTGGGCAAATATCTCTCCTCGCCTGGGACTCAGTGATTCCATCATGCCAATTCCTCCTCGAATATGAGGATAAAGGATTTTCAAGCCTAAAAGTACTACCTATTACTACTATTATTTTATAATAAGGTTGAGCCAAAAAACCTTTGAAATAAAGTCACACTTTAGTATAATACCTGTCAAAATTTTCTGGGGGTATCAGCCTTCAGTTTCTCACTCAATTTATATGTAAAAATATAATAGAAAGTGCTATAAATAATAATATAATAGCACTTACATACTCTTTTAATGTTTGAAAAGTGCTTTTTACATGTTAATTCACTTGATCCTCACAATTCCTTGAGGTAGAAATAGTAATAACTCCCATTTTAGAAATAAAGATACTGAGGCACATATGAATTAGGAAACTTGCACAGAGTCACACAATTAGTAAGTGTCTAAGGCAGGATTTGAATTAGGCATTTCTGACTCTAAGTCTTGCACTCTCTCTATTCTGTCACATAAGTGTCCTTCTCTACCTCTTCCTCTGTTAATTTTTTACATTGTAAAAGACTATTTACCTCCACTTTGGGGGAAAAAAATGAGAAGGACCCTCAAAAGCAAAATCTGGAAATAATATTAAGATAGCAGCAACAACGTTTTGCTTTGAAAATCACCTGAGAGTAGACTGCATGCTTTATGAAAATGATACATGACTAGTATATATGTAACTTCAACTGCATATACCAAGAGAGAGCCTCTTTCTGGAAAACTGTATTTCAAGTCTGTGACCCATACTGTGCTTTAAAAACTTACTATGAAATGGCTTTTGGACTCTGAGCATAATTATAATGTTTACAGTGGCTGCCAGGTTGTGTAAACATGGAAAAATATAGTTTAAATATTAAACATTACAGTTCTTTGACTATGCAGAAGAACGGAGGTGGAGAAACTCCTTTGTAGTTTGTGCCCAGGCTGCCCATGAATTTCATACTTCAGTTGGAGGACTGCAAAAGCAATTCATCCTCATCATGTCCAGTCCTGGCTGAAGGATCTATTAGAGAAAAGTACAGCTCCAGCAGCTGAATGTCTTAAGTTCTTCTTTGTATTCTCTTCATCTTTGTCTTCACCTCTTTCGTAGATATTTGCCTATGAGTTTAGGCTGTATGCAGAAAAGGCTGGTATTCAGGATCCAATTCTGGTTTTTCAGTTTTTCTATTTTTCTTTGTTTTTAAATTATTCTCCTCCAAGGTTTCATCATCTAGGGTCTTCCTCACTTCCTTCCTGTTCTGTCATCTGTGTAGAGAGTATTGATTTACTGTGGATATAATGTCAAACAGGAGAATATAATCTGAAAGCTTAAGTGAGTGTCTTAAACTCTTTGGGGGAGTTAGAGACTGTTACTTTAACCTGACATTAATTTAGGATCATTAGTTAGGATCCAAAACATTCCTTCACTTCAACACCTAAATTTCCTTCCTATTAAGCATTGGAGGGAGTATATAATCAACTTTTAGGAAATATTTTGTGTTTGAAACACAATGGCCTCCTTGGAAGTGGCTTTGGAAGGAGATCTAGTGATAAAATGTTTGCTACCAATAACCTTAAAATTATGTCTTTGTTCATTAAATCAGACTGAAGCATGATTAAAATCTGTGAAGAGCAAGCATTGATTTACTGTAGATAAACGTCAAACAGGAGACTACAATCTGAAGAATTCAAATATGTATCTTGGACCCATGCAGGTTCTCTAACAAGTTTTAGTTACTGATATAGATCACTACAAGCTATTGCTACCATTTTGGTCAATATGGGAATTTGACTCATTCAATCAGAATTTTAATATTGTGCCCAGAAGGCATTACAAAATAAGTGTAAGATGTGTTCCTTACCCTTTAGATGCTTACAATTGATTGGGGGAGTTCTGTGATTTCATTATTTCCTGGCATAGAGAATTCACCAGTGCAGATCTCATCTGTAATTTATAACCTATGAGAGTTTCTTGGGACAATAGGAGGTTAAATAACTTGCCCTTTAGTCAGATGATTGGTATGTGTTAAGGGACAGGACTGGAGCTGAATGTGCTCTTTCTTTCTCTCTCTCTGTCTCTCTCTTTCTGCCTGTCTCTGTCACTGTCTCTGTCTCTCTGTCACTGTCTCTGTCTCTCTCTCTGTCTCTCTCTTTCTCTCTGTCTCTCTGTCTCTCTCTCTCTCACACACACACACAAACACACACACACACACACACACACACACACACAGCCCTTTCCCCTACCCCTATGCCCCCAGTTAAGTGGCAATGTAAGGTAGCATGTGATTGATTGCTAAAAGTCACAAGTTGAGACAATAAGAATTAAAGGAATTTCAAGAAGAAAAACATCACTGTGATCTGGAATGTTTGGGGAAGAAAGCATGGAGTAAATGTGAATTAAGCTACATCAAAGGATAGGCAGAAATGAAAAAAAAAAAAAGACTTGGAAAAGGTTGTTGTTGCTTGAGGTACTAGAAGGTATAGTTGGAGAAGTAAGCTGAAACAAGAACAGCAATCTTGCATATGGTGTGAAGATTTAGACTTCTCTGTATAGGTAATGGGGAAACCACTGAAGGTTTCTGTGCAGTAAGTAACATGATAAAATTGGTACTCTGCTCATTGTATACAGGATGCCTTGGAGGAAAGCAGGGTTAGAAAAGGTTAGTTTCATGAAAAAACTTTTAACAATATTTGAGGCATTAAAGGATGAGGGCCTCAAATCAGATGAGGGCAATGGGAATAGGAAGGGAAGAATAGGTTCCAAAGACTATTACAAGGAAAAATCAACACAGCTTAATAACTATCTATATATTGATGATGAATGAGAGAAGGGATAGGAATTGGACTTATAATTTCACTGGTATATGGAACTTCCAAAGAGGAAACATTCCCTACCAATACAGGTCAGCAATTTCTCAGCAACTTAATTATCTAAGGGAGTTACTAAAAATTGAGAGATTAATTTAGTTAATAAATATTTATTAAGTGCCTACTTTGTGGTAGGTAACCTATTAAGTGATATGGATGTATATATGAAAAAAGAAATATACTTCTTATCATCAAGGAGCTTATAATCTAATCAGGGCAGACAATAAGACAAAAGAGAAAAAGGATCAAAAAAAGGGGGAAATGGAGGGAAAAAATACTAGTTACATACCACTGGTATGAAGGAGTGTAGCCAGGTAAGAAATAAAGAAGTGGATGACTTCGGCATGCTATTTAATTGGAGGTTTTGTGAGGAACTCTCTTCTCCATCCTCCAATCAGAGACACCTCTGAGTATTCCAACGTCAGAGGGTACTGATGAGATGTGAGTTTCTAGGGCAGATGTGATGTTGCAGGATGAAGAGGTTCCAGGTGCAAAGGAAGAAATCCAAAGTGTGTGTATGTATTGGAGGCGGGGAGGAAATGGAATGAAGAGGTTCCTTATCTAGGGGCAAATAATATGTGCCAGAAGCAAGGCTTGACCTAGGTCTTCCTAATCATTCTAACATGCTACATCTCTGGAGTTAAAAAGAGGAATTGAGATCTGAATGACAGAAATAAGTCAAAAATAACTAGAGTTTCAGGAGGATGAAGTTAATGCAATTAAAAAGGAAAGGGAATGAGGAGCAGGGTTTTGATTTTGTGGGGAGAGTGAGTTCAATTTAAATGCCTTAACTTTGAAGTGATGGCAAGATATACAGATTAAAATTTATAATAGTTGAATATGGGAATGAGTGTAGTTATAGATCTGGGAATTATCCACCATGAGGTTATACTCAAAATCATGAGGCATGATAATTTTGCCAAGGGAAAAAATGTACAGAAGGGAAAATGTAGAGGACCAAGGACTGAGTCATAAAGAATAGTTAGTGAGTGGGAAGAAAAGAAGTTGTCCAAAGAAAAGTAAAGGAAGAAGCAGAGAATTAAGAGGTAAATTAGGAAAGGGCAGTATTACTGAAGTCAAAAGGAGAATTTTAAGGAGGAGCAAAGAAAGGATGTCTGACTTAACAAGATAAGGGTCACTGGAGACCTTGTGGAAGTCAATTTTAGTAAAACTAATGATCTAGAATTAATAATTTGGAGGATTAAATAAGGAATGATTGGTGAGGAAAAGGAAGAATCAGGTTAAATGGGTTTAGGCCAAAGTCAAAACTATTGAAATGGTGGGGAAAGCAAGGGAAATCTAGATTTCCTTACAAAGTTTCTCTGAAGATTTATAGCTAAGTGATGTCAAGAGATTACAAGAGTAAGTTAGCATTTGGGACAAAGGAATATAGCTTAGGTTCAAGGGTAATTCCATGTACATGCTTGAAACAGAAAATAACTAAGATGCTTCTTATTTTATCATGTCAGAATAACTAATCTAATTCTTAAATCATTAACTATGTACTATGATCTTATTGAGACAATATAGTATAGAATTAAGAGTCCTGGTTTTGGAGTTAAGGAATCTGGGTTCAAATCTTGCTTCTCACATTTACTGCCTGTGTGACCTTGAACTTAGTCCCTTAAACTCTGTGAACCTAATTTTCTTCAACTCTAAAAAGAGTAGGCTTAAATGGTACCTCAAGTATTTTGGCTCTATGGTTCTCTCCTAAAGAGAGGTTGAAAAGAAAAGCTAACAGATTTTTTTATTTCCAGTGACTGACTTAAACGTATTATGTTTTACAAAAGATTCTGAATACAATTAGATTTTGAAAACCAGCTAGCACTCAGGTGCTTATCAATACCTTGTCAAGGAACATCTGGATGTTTGATGTTATGAGGTCATAACCAGATAGACTGATTGCATTCGCTCCCTACCCTCTCACCCCTAATTTTTCTTCTAGCTCTTCCAGCCTTCAGGAGACAGAGCACCAGTCTTTTGACTTTACCCTGGTGTGAAATTGTTAACTACCAATTTCAGGAGTGTGTGAAAAAGTTTATTGTCACATGTGAAAACTAATTAATGCCTGTAAAGTCCTGTGAGATCCATAGATGAAAGGAATTATTTAACTGAACAGTATTATTATCTGAAGAAGAGGGAACAGACATAATGAGCCAGATTCTCCCAGAGCAGAAAGGACACCCCAGGAGTCAGTGGCACATTTGAAAGTTATATTAACTCCCTCAGGTAAAAATCATTCATTTTCTAGAAGTTACCTAGGTGGCCTAAAAATAGTGAGGGCAGCTTCTTGGACAATCTTAACTTGCTACTTTAGATACCTGAGAATCTTGCTCGACAGAATATTAGGACATTTCCCCTCCTAAAGTCATAATGGTTTACAGACTCAGGTAAATAAATTGATCCTGTGTCAGTGCTCTGGGCTTTGTCTCAAATAGGAAACAAATATATTTAAAAAAAAAAAAAAAAAAATAGGTGAGCTCACCTTAATTCTATACAAGTGTTAACATCCTGCCTGGTATACAGACATAAAAGTAATTGAAGGGTCATAAATTTAGAACAAAATGGAACCTCAGAGGTTATGGCATCCATAAATTCATTTTATAAATGAGGAAACTGAGGCACAGGACAGGAACAGATTTGTTTAGGGAATCATCTAACTACAAAGTACCTGAAATGGGAATTGAAGGAAGGTCTTCTTGATCTCAAATCCAGAGTCCTTTCTATGTTGCTATGTTGGGTATGGATCCTAATAAATGTAAGATCACTGAAGGCAGATACTGAATTTTTGCCTTTACATCCTCCCCCCCAATAACACAGTCCCTGAAACATATTTATTTATTTAGTATTTTGCTGTAGAGCAGTTGTGTCTGATTCTTCATGACCCCCTTTGAGGTTTTCTTTGAAAATATTCTGTAATGGTTTGCCATTTCCTTCTCCACCTTATTTTATACATGAGGATGCTGAGGCAAATAGGGTTAAGTGATCTGCCCAGTGTCACATATCTATTAAGTGTCTGAAGCAGGAGTTGAACTCAGGAAAATGAGTCTGTACTCTAGACCTGGTGCATTATGCACTGTGGTACTTACTCACCTAGCTACTCTACCTGGCATATAGTAAATGTTTATTTTGTTTCCAATTTTATCCTTCCTCTATCTTAGTGTATACATAGTTATTTGCACAGTTCCCCCATTAGATGATGAGCTCTTTCAGAACAGGGACTATTTTTGTGCCTTTCTATCACCAGAGCTTAATAGTACTTGGCCCACAATAGTTACTTCATAAGTGCTTGTTGACTTGGCTCATTGACTTGAATACAGGAAGGAAATTAAAAATACAATCATTCATTTTGCTGATTTAAAGATATTTTAATTTAGTTTTTATGAGAATCTTCTCTTAGGGGAATTTGTGCATCCTTATATTGATGTTTTCATTGGGCACATGACCTTTTATAAGGAGATAGTTTTGAGGATTAAAACATGGAGCAGGCCTTACATCCCCAAATAGCCAATTATTTCTGCTCTTTTCAACAGCCACAGACTTTACCCTTTCCTCAGCTAAGCCTTATGGAATCCTGGCTTTCTTTGCTAAACAACTCAAGGCCCTTTCTGATTTCTTCAGTTGTCATTGCTCTTGGCCTCTTTCAATGATTTTTAAATTTCTTTATATTTACTTCTCAATGTATATATGCCATATCTCTCAGTGTAACAGAAGGTCCTTGAGAGTAGAAGATATTTTATTTTTACTTTGTATATCCAGGGTCTAACACAATTTATAGTATCAAGTGGGTATTTAATAAAATTTTGTTGGGTTATATTGAATCATTCCATCATAGGACTGTAAACCATGGCAAACATGTGCTACTGACCACTCAGAAGATGGAGCAAGAAGACATAAGTGGCAGAATTCATTATCAGTCCTAGAAAAACAACTCAATAGAATAGTATCTTTTTCCCAAAAGAAATTCAATTGAATTCAACAGACATTTATTAAGGGCTTATTATGTGTCAGACATTTTGCCAGGTGCCGAAGACACTAAAATTAAATAAGTAAATAAATGAAATAAAATAACTCCTGTCCTCAAGAAGTTTATATTCTACATGGGGAGGAAACAGCACAGTGTGTAGCTTAACATAGACCTAGGAAAGGAAGCTGTCTCTTTTCCTAAGGAGACTGTCTCCTTGCTCTAAAAGAAAAAGGATGTCTTCACACTTGTAGAAAATGACGACGACAAAAAGAAGTTAACACAGTAAAATAACTTTGAAAACAGTCCTGAACTCTCTTTCCTCACTGAAGGAGCTGTGATTTTACAGACATGTTGTAGTACAGTAAGTGTTGGGGAAGAGGAAAACAGATCTTTATGTAGTGTTCTGTTCAAGAGAAAAGTCAGAGACAGATCTGGAGAATGTGAGTCTCAGATTATCTAGAATAGGGCTTCTTAAACTTTTCCCACTGGTAACCTTATTTTTAGCCTGAGAAATTTTTATGTGATCCCAGGAAAATAGGCATATAAAATAGGTATACAAATCAAACATTTAGTGATAATAAATCATAATTTTGTGACCCTCACATTTAGTTACGTGACCCCATATGAGATTGTGAACAATAGTTTTAAGAATCTTTGATCTAGGCAGGATCTTTGACAACCACACCCTACAGAGACTGTTTGATCCTAGATAAGTAAGTCCATTAACCGCTCACAGTTCTCTAAGCAATTCTCTGACTTTATGAGTGGCAGGGAAGGTGCCTATCTACATTGATTAGAGGGAGTTTCCTTATGAAATCTCTATTTCTCCATGCCTACTACACAAAATATGTGTTGAGGAAAAGTTCATGGCTAAGTCACGCCACATGCTAGAAGTGTGGTTACAATGTGTGCCTCAGCTGGTGAAGAAATTATAAGTGACTTCCTGGCACAAAAGTGAGATCAGTCCTATTCTTCAAGTTTCAAATTCCCTTAATCTCACCTACAATTTATGGTAGTAACAAAAAGAATGTATGTACTCACAATAAGAATCTGTATACATGAAGTATATGCCTCAATTGTTCATATAGTAAATCTTCCTTACAAATTCGGTAGCTAGTTCTAACAATTGGGCAATAAAACATCAAATGCTGGGGTTATATTCTCTCAGCAAGCATGGGAAACATGTTTTATCTTAGAGTCTTGGACAGTCATTTATGACTAGAGGAAGTTACAGAAGAAGGAACAATCCAAGAATACAAGTTTCAAGGCCATAGAGAATTTTTCTTTTCCAAACACAATAAAGCTACACATGTGCCAAGCCACAAGCAGAGGCTGTGAAATTCCACAGAACTAGACTTCATTTTGCCCATGGCCCTCCCCTAGGAATCTGACAGATTTTCACATGCTACATTTGTCTATAGGTAGTACAGAAAATAAGCATCACAAGGAAGGGCTTAAAATGTATTTTCAAAGCAAGAGTGCAGATGGAACTGTGAATCACACCTCTGGAGCCTAATTTTTAAAGCATGAGGCAATAAAGGCAAATGCAAAGCCTGAGAAAAATCATGTTGTGAGATCAGCCAGCCACTTAGCTATTGTTATACAAAAATTTCATTGAATTTTTCATTAACATTAAAAGTGTTCAAGTGAGTGATTCTCCATTGTAAAGATTCAGGTAAATTACCAAAAAAGAAAAATTGATTGAAAAAGTATAGGAAAAAAAACTAAGTTTGTCTTAAGGAATATAACACTTTTCATATGATTTGCTTTAAAATATTTAGAAACAATAAAAAAAACAAAAAACAAAAAATCAAATCTCCTTCAAACCTGTCTTAGTCTTCAATCGATTTTTTGCATTCAATCAGTCAATACAGATGGACTCAGTGTTCTTTCCTCTATAAAATTCATTCTGAGTCAGGATTGGGTTCTAGTCCAATTCTGCCATTAATTCATGTGACCATCAGAAAGTCTCTTTGCCTCCTTCTGCCTCCACACTCTTATCTCTAAAATGATGGAGTTGTATTGAATAAGCTCTAAGAATTCTCTGCTCTGATACTGTTTCTGTGTGTATCTCATTAAAAAAAAGCCCAGCAGGGACTGCCCTTGTCAGATGTGTTCATGGGGAGCTGAATGTTTCTTTTAAGAACTGAGTAGTGGTGAAGGGTGCTGGTGATTGATGTTCCCTGATGATGGAAAAGGCCCAGAGTCTTTATTGGAAGCTTTTTCTCAGACTGTCTAGATGAATGCATTGTATGAAAGCAATTTGATTTGTAGTCCTGATTGGACAAATTTACACAGAAGTCTGAAGTAAAGTGTGTGATTTCTCTACTGTTTTTCTCAATCAGTGTACCTTAAAACTTGGTTCTGTGTGAAGCAGAATCTAATTCTGGATTTTTTTTGCTGGAAATATTCAGGAGTTAGGTAAATCACACCAACTCAAACAAAAATTTTAGGTACTATATCAGTATAAAACATAGGTGAGATTTGGAAATGGGACTTCTTTGAAAGAAAAAAATTGCATAGATTTACTCTGAAAATCAAATATATCTTTCAAAAAGTTTTCAAGTTTTTCTTCTAAGAAAGATATTTTGTCTTTTTTTTTTTTTTTGAGACTAGTTACTTCTATTTTACCTAAGCAGGGAATTTAATGGCTATTCATGGTCCAATTTCACTACTGATCAGCACAGAAATCCGAGTATCTCCATTTCAGATGTAGGCTGTTTCGCCCTTCCTTGGGCAGACTGTTGGTTTCCTAGTCTCTTGAGCTTACTATATTAATGTCATATTTAATGAGATGAGATAATCTATATGCTTTAGCCCTTTTGTATTTCAAAACTCCTGGGTGCAAGCAATCCCTGAGCAAGAACCTCCCCAATCTCAGAATGTATATGGGTGTTTGTCACCATGCCTAGTACTACTTTAATGTTCATCATTCAGTTGCTAATCAAAGAACATTCATTAAGCACTTACTGTGTGTTGGGCACTGTGCTAAGCCCTGGAAACACAAAGACAAAAATGAAATAGTCATCTAAATTTTCATGAAATTTTCATTCTAAAGGGGAAGAAAGCATAGAGAGACAGATGACAGATATATACACAGCATACGTATGTATATGTATAGCTAGACATATATATACACATATATATACACACATATATACATATATATATACATATATATATATCTATATATCTATGTACACACACACACACACACACATATATATATATAAAACAGATACCTGGTAACCCTGGATGAGATTGTTTGACTTTTCCTTTCCCACAAGATATGACAATGCCCCATTACTACCATCCACAATAGAAAAAGCAAGATTGTATCATGTATACAAATTTTATTAAACCCAGATTTGGAAACATAGAAGTGCAGACTATATCCAGATCAATATGATGTTTTGATGGATTGGAATCCTTGATGACAATCACTTCCTTTACCACTGGTGGAAATGGGTGAATTCCCCCCTATAGCAGTTGCTTTTAATTTAACAAAGAACTACTATTTCTATCTCTAAAATGATCCTCTAAGTAAGAAACCTGAAAAATATAGGCATAGGTTTTGGTAAAACAGGTCCTGAAAGGTGTTGGGAAGTCAGAGTCAAAATGACTTGGAAGACAAATTCAAATTCCAAGAGAGATGTCCTACTCCTACATGAAAACTCTGCTAATTTGGCAAAGTGTCATCAGCTTTGTTAACCTTAGCTAGGTTAGCTCAACTTCTGGTTGAGTTCTTTAAATATATCAGTGGTGTCTATTTAATATGGCTAAAATCAACCAAAGAGGAACAGATAGGGACAAGAATTGTCCTTTTTCTTTGCTAAAGCAAATGTTTGATCATGTCAATAAATCCCAGTGGCCCCTTGATAATTCCAGGATCAAATATGAAATCATCTGTTTGGCTTTTTAAACTTGGCCCCATCCTATCTGTCTGGTACTCCCTTCTCACTCTAAGAATCAATTACACAATTAGTTTACTAGCTATTCCTCACATATTCCACTCCATTTCTCAGCTCCGTGATGGGATGTTAAGAGATTCAGATGAGAGAATGTATGTAATGGTCTTTGGGACCCTAAAGCTCTACATAAATGCCTTTCAGCAACAGCAGCAGCAGCAGCAGCCTATAGCCAGTAGACTTCCAGTCTGGTGATGACTTAATTTTCTGAGCTGTAGTAGAACTCTAGAAATGTTTATAGAGTAAACAGGAGTTGTTGATAAATGTTTTAACAACCACTCTCTCTAATAATTAACAATCATCCCTTCTCTGAGATATGAAGACATTTTAAAATTTGATCTGTACTATCAACACTTTCTTATGTCTAGACAGTCAATAAAACAAAGAATGAAGTCCTAATTTGTAATAATTGTAATTTCTGAGGTGTAAATGCTCATATAGAAGATTTAACAATTGACTCTTGTAAGCTGGTCAGAGCTGGCTTTAGTACAGCCCTGGTTCTGTGTTTTTGCACTGTTTGAATCTCATACCTGGAATAATCTCCCTTCTCATCAATTTTTTAGCTTGCTTTTTTTTTTTTTGACTTCCTTTGACATTCATTTCAAATCTTACATTTCCCACTCCAATAGGGAGATTACCCTTTGAGATTACCTTCCATTTATTCTGTATATGTTTTCTATGTTCATGATTGTTTACATTTCTCCTCCATGAGAATGTGAGCTCCTTCATGGCAAAGCCAGTGTCTTTATATCTCCAAGGCTTATCACAGTGCCTGGCAGGCACAATGTAAGCACTTAATAAATTATTTCAACTGATTTGACTGACTACATAAACAAATAACATAAACAAAGAGTTTCTGCTTTGCAGGAGAGAGAATGAGTCTGAATCTATATTTATTTTTTAATCAACAAGGAATGAGAAGTCCTTTTAGAGGAATTTTTGTTGGGGTGCTCTGATCTAGAACTAAACAAATACTGGCAGAATCTGCTGTCTCTATTGCCATTATTACTGAGGGCTGTGGAGCCTCAGATTACATAAGCTCCTCCTCCCCTCCCACTTCTGATTTTCTGTGACATTAGGCAAATCACTTATCCCCATAAGATTCAGTTTCTTCATTTGTAAAATGAGGGAATTATATTAGATGACTTCTCGGGTCCTAGTTTCTAATTTGGAATTCTATGAATCATATTGCAAACCTAATCCTAGAAGCGAGAGTGAGCCAACACTTCCACGATAGCATTCTACTATAGAATTTCACTGTTATCTTTGGTAGTTTGGGAGCCCAATCTCAGGATGTTTAAGAGGGTACAAAATTAGTGATTAATTCTTGAACGTTGTCCTTTCTGTGAAAAACTAGTCATGAGCTGCTATTGATGAAAAAAGGATACAAAAATCCACTTACTTTACTGAACCATAGTATAATGTATATAAACCCAGATTAGACTCAGCAATCAATAAACCAGCCAACTAATCAGCAAGCATTTATGGATCAATTACTTTGCATCAAGCACCAATCTAAGTGATATAAGAAATATAGAGCAAAAATGGTTCCTACACTCAAGGAGTGTATAGTTTAATGAGAAAGATAACATATATAAATCAGAACATAGAAGGGTTTTTTTTAATGTAGATTGAAGACCTGGGTTCAAAGTCTTACCTCTGATACACTGTAGTTCTATGCCCATGGGCAGGAAAATCACTTTCCCTCAAGGTGTTCCATGTAATTCACTAAGTCTAAAAATTAGAGCTGAGTTGCTGATCTGATCTGGGGGAAGAGGAAGAAGAAGGGCAGCATATACACACTTAGGGTTTCCCACTCACTAATGAAATTACAAGTGCTACCAATAAACATTTTAAAAACACACTTTAGTTCATCACTGACCTTTCTCCATTTAAACTGGTTAGCTGAAGATGAAAGGCTCCATATTCAGCTAGACTGCTCCATTATCTCCTGACTCATAAAGACCTAGAAGAGAACAAGTCAAAGGCTTATTAGATTACTCACACATGGAATACTACTTTATAGAACATTAAATGGTGAGCTCATATCAACATGGATAAAGTGAAAAAAGGGGTTACATAATTACATGAGGAATTCAAAGCTGCAGGGCCAAACCACCCAGATTATTCAAGTCAAAATAAACCTTTGCTGTACAATTTATTCATTTATTTGCCCTTTATTAAGCCCTTAGCCTATACATATTGCTATGTGGCTTTTAAAGATCTTCTCTACTCTTTCATGGTATCAGCCAATTAACATGGCATTATATTCCCAACTCAAAACTAGAGAAAATATATATCTTGTAATATCCACAAAGAGAGAAATCCATTGCCATTGCCATTTCTAACATAAAGTCTACACTATTTATTGAGGGAAAAACAGCACAATGATGACTGAAATCTTTATACAATTTTCATGACTCATTTGCTGTATGGTCATCTTGTGAATGGGATATCACAAGGTGATGTAAAAATTTAATTGTTGCTTTTCACTTTAAGATCCAATTTTTTTCCATCTAGATATATGATGATGATGAATGTGTTGAAAGCACACCAAATGTATATTTAACTTTGGAAACCACAAGGAAAAAGTACTGTCATCTAAATTAACGTATTGCTATATGAAACAAAGTATTAATGTACTATCCCTTAATTTGGTTAAGTCTCTAGTCAGAGTTCTAAGAGAAATGGAAATTCTGAGAGAGTTTCTGGGTGTTAAGTTTGAGAGTTATGAAACAATCAGTTGGTAAGTTTCAAAAATGACAAGGTATTATAGATACTAGACAAATATGAACAATAATACTTGAGTAATTATGGTACAAATAAAATCTTATAGGTAAAAGATAAGAATTTTATTATTTATTATAAACTAAGGTGGGTTATATCAGAGATAATCCAGAATCAGAACTCAGAAAAAAAAAAAAGAGAGAGAGAGAAGAGCAGAAGTGAGAAAGATAACAGAGGGAGAAAAAGAGATAAGACAGACAGACAGACAAACAGAAGTGCATCATTTAAGTTTCAAGATGAAAGTGATATTATGGTTGCTATTGATGGGTAAGTCTAGTTGAACAGAGGAACAGCAGAGAATCAGAATATCAACTAAGTCTGGCTAAGATGCTGTACCAATAAGGTATTAATAAAACACACTGATAAACTTAGTCACAGAAGCATGTTAAATATAGAAGTTACATTCATTAAGGAAATTTTATGAACAATTCCTGAAGCAGAAAGAAGACAGCAAAGTTTATAGTTTCAGAGTCATGAGGGATCTTGACTGTATGGGATTTCCTGACCAACTGTACCAACATGAAGTATGTGTCCAATCTGCTATGATACTATATATATTGATAAGACAGTCTGACCCAGATTTATGTGTTAATTGTGATGAAATTGTTATTACAAATAAATATGAGGACCCAAGATATTATTTTTTCTTGTCTGATTATTAAGTAAATATTTATGTTTAAGATCTAAAAGTGTCATTATCGTTAATGGCTGCTTGTATAACTAGAAGTACATTAACTGGGTGCTCAAGAACTAGTGTGTTGAATAAGGGGTTACCCCAGGTTCCTGAAAAAATTTGAGTATAATAACATGGTGCTGGTGATACCTTTCTGGAAACCTAGACTTGGCAGCATGAGATAAGCAAAGTAATACAGAGAGTAATTAGATTTCATGTCACCAAGTGAGAGGTGTTAGGAACCAAAGTGGGAAAAGCACATCTTATAGACCTCCATCTACTTCACTCCTTACAGCTTATTTTATAGAATTATATATAATAACAATAAATATTTGAATGAATATTTAGTTCCTCCAAGTAGAGGAAAATTCTACAGTTTTGGGGACTGATTTTTAAAAAGGTAGTAATGAAGGATGAGTAGCATTGTCAGATCTGAAATTATATTATTGTCTTAACTGTCAGGTGTCTAAAAAAGTAGAAAAGGAACTCAGTGGAACAAACTAGGCAAGCAAGTAATAAAAAGCAATAAAAGCAATAAAACACAGCAGCCCAATTTGAGAAAAACCAGGAATAATGTCAATAGGGGAAAGGACACTATTTGACAAGAACTTCTGGGAAGATGGGAAAATAACTTTCCCACAATGAGATTTAAACAATCATTTTATTTTATGTACCACAGTAAGCTCTAGTGAGATGAAAATAGAAGTCATATTCAAAAAAAGAGAAAATGGAATTAGGTATCTTTCACAATTGAGGTGAGATGAAAAATTCTTAATGAAGAGAGATCATAAAAGATAAATGAGACACTCTTAATTACACTAAGTTTTAAGGTATTTCACATAAGCAAAATAATAAAAAACTCCACTAATTAGAGAACATATGCTATTGAACAAATCTTTGTATCAATTATATGTGAAAAAATTTACATCCAAGATATATAGGGAGTTAACACAAATATGTAAGATTAGTAGTTGTGCCTCAATAGCTAAGTGTTCAAAAGATATGAACAAATAGTTTTCCAAAAAAAGAGTTAAAAACTATGGGAAATTACGTAAAAAAACAACATGATTATTAACAAGAGAAATACAAATTAAAACTACTCCAAGTTTTCACCTCACATCTATCAAATTAGCAAAGGTGTTAAAACATGGAAGCATTCAGTGTTGGAGAGACTGGGAAATCAGCCACACTAATACATTGCTGGTGGAGCTGTGAATTGGTACAAACATTCTGTAAAACAAGGTAGAATTATACAAGTAAAATCACTGAATTTTTCATGCTCTTGGCTTCAGTGATACTCTAAGGAGATCAAAAATGACAAATACAAGTCTGATGTATATCAAAATATCCAGTTCAGCACTTTTGGGGGTAGTAAAAAGCCTGGAAACAAAGTAGGCATCTATTAATGAAGGAAGAGCTAAACAAATTGTGGTGTGTGAATATGATGGAATATTATTGTATCTAGATGATAAAGACAAGAGATCCAGAAAATCTATATAAATCAATGCTCAATAACATAAACAGAATTAGTAGACCAATATACACAATGATGATAACTGTAGAAATTTAAACAAATCTGAAAGCCAGCCAGATTTTAATTATTTGTAGTGACCATTTTTATCCCCGAACATCAGATTCTGGAACCCATTTTCCTCCTACTGGTACAGAATTAGAGTACTTTGGATGCAGAATGTTGTCTGTATACTGTTTGGTATGGTATGTGTTGGCTGATTTCACTTATTTTTTTTTTTCTGTTATAAGGAGTATTCAATGGGACAGGAGGGCATATTGGGAAATGATTGTGACAGAAAAAAAAGTATAAATAAAACCATTTTAAAATGTTTAAATGGAAAAATCAGATGCAGGCTGATCAGATTTGTTTTTGTTGTTGTTCAATTGTTTCAGCTGTATCAAACTTTTCATGATTCCATTTAAAGTTTTCTTGGCAAAGATATTGGAGTGGTTTGCCATTCCCTTCTCTAGCTCATTTTATAGATAAGGAAACTGAGGCAAACAGGATTAAGACATTTGCACAGGATTACACAGATAGTCAATGTCTGTGGTTAGATTTTAACTCAGATCTTCCTGACTCCAGGCCCATCACTCTATCCACTGGGCCACTTAACTTCCCCAGACTGCATTTTTATATCTAGAAAACAACAGACTTTTGCAGAAACAGTAATATACCATAGTGGACAAAGCCCTGGACTTTAAGACAGGAAAATATGAGTTTGGATTCTGCTTCAGATTCTAGCTATGTGACCCCAGGAAAGCCACTTCCTCTCAGCCTCAGTTTCTTCATCAGTAAAATTAGAATATTTTACAAGGATCTTGGAGGATCAAATGATATAATGTAGGTATAGAACTCTGCAAACCTTAAAGCATTATGTAAATATCAGCTATTAGGATGATGATGATCTCTGAGATCTCTTCCAAGGCAGACTTTGAAAGATCCTCTGGCCAAAAATACTGATGATTTTGTACTTGTTCATCATTGTGTATGTAAATATAATATGTAAATTATATATATCAATGTTTTGCATATGTAGGACTCAACTTTAACTTTAAGTGAAGGATGGCTTTTTTTGAAGTAAAGATGGATTGGTTCTCAGGCAGCAGACACACAGCCAGCCAATCCATTGCCAAGCCATATGCCTTTCCATGTTGTAAGAACCCACCAGAGCTCATTGGTATGATCTTGAAGAATCTCTATGCCATAATAAAGAATTAAAACAGAACTTTGGTAATGACTGAACACAGAAATAAGTTATCTACTAAGATCAATTATACACAAATGCCAAAGGATGAAGATGAGATAATGTACTAAGTACTTAGGATCCTGTTCATACTTCTAGTTTCCAGAGAATAATACATTGGTTTTAGTGAGAGAGAAGTTGTTGGTTCAAATTTTGCAGGTATTCAAAATTTTGAGATTTATTTTTAATTACACCTATATCCCACTTCACAGAGGTGACACAGGCTCAGCAAACACTTTCTATGTCCAACACCATTAACTGAAGCTAATGATACTTGGGCTAAAAGGTCTAACAATCTCCACCTAAGTCTTACTCTGTTGTGGAAACATGGCAAAGAGGTGACCCTGGGTTCTGGAAAGCTATACCAATGGAGTACAAACTGTGTCAAGTTCTACCATGCTGGGAAGCTTTAAATACAACTCTGGTGGATTCTTACAACATGAAAAGGCATATGGCTTGGCAATGGATTGGCTGGCTGTGTGTCTGCTGCCTGAGAACCAATCCATCTTTACTTCAGAAAAAGCCATCCTTCACTTAAAGTTAAAGTTGAGTCCTACATATGCAAAACATTGATATATATAATTTACATATTATATTTACATACACAATGATGAACAAGTACAAAATCATCAGTATCAGTATCTGTCTGCTTATGAAAGAACCAGCACAACTAAGTTTGGAAAGGGAAAGTCAGTCCAGTCTGTCTCAAAAAATAAATAGTTCAAATGAACAAGAAAATGGGGAGCTGTCTAAAGTAACTAATGTAAGTGCACAAAGCAATCCATCAAGCAAATTTGATTTATTTTAAAGATGGGCACTAAAGATGAAAGCAAGATTAAATAATGAAAGAAATGGAAACAAAGGTGTGATACAGTTCTCTAAGTCAAGAGAGCAAAGTTCCAGAATGAACTGGCAAGAAAAGCTAATAATTACAAAAAGTTGTAGTTTTTTTGAGCTACATTGATAAGAGAAAGATCAAAAGAAGGAGAATGCTTTTTATTATTCTCTAGAATAAAATATTAATTTTGTTTTAGGTTTTTAATAACTTTTGTGATTTGGCTCAAGCCTTTCTTTCTAGTATCATTACAGTCTAGTTAAACTGGTCTTGCCTCTGTTCTTCATTCATAGGACTGCATCTTTGGTATCTGGATCTTTGTACTAGTCATTCCCCTAGCCTGTAATGTTACTCTCTTTTCACCTCCACTTCACAGAATCCTTCACTTCCTTTAAGACACAATTCAAGCACTCCTACATGAAGCCTTTCCTGATATCTACAGATGCAAGCACCTTTCTTCCCTAAATACTATATATTTAACTGCCTTGTATTTTTCCTATATTTTTATTTGTGAATGTATTATTTCCCCCAATTGTAAGCAAGCAGGAATCAGAGATTCTGATCAGAGATCAGGAATTGTTTCATTTTAGAGAAGGATATCCCTAATATCTAACATAGTGTCTGCATATAGAAAATAAACATTTGTTGACATTTTGGTTTACACTATGCCCAGTTTTTGTCTTCATCATAACCTCTAGTCCATGACCTGTCAATATTCTCAAAGTCTATGTCCTCAATTTTGGCTTCCCATTCTTCTATAATCAGCCCTAACCCCATGGTCTGTCACTTTTCTATTTCAAAAGCCACTTTACTATAATCCCAACTTGTCCCATTTTCTCAACTTTCTGTCATTCCTGTTGGATGGGATGTGGGAAAACAAGGACAATGATACATTGTTGGTGGAATTGTGAACACATCCAGCCATTCTGGAGAGCAATTTGGAACTATGCTCAAAAAGTTATCAAACTGTGCATACCCTTTGATCCAGCAGTGTTTCTACTGGGCTTATACCCCAAAGAGATACTAAAGAAGGGAAAGGGACCTGTATGTGCCAAAATGTTTGTGGCAGCCCTGTTTGTAGTGGCCAGAAACTGGAAAATGAATGGATGCCCATCAAATGGAGAATGGTTGGGTAAATTGTGGTATATGAATTTATGGAATATTATTGTTCTGTAAGGAATGACCAGCAGGATGAATACAGAGAGGACTGGCGAGACTTGCATGAACTGATGCTGAGTGAAATGAGCAGAACCAGGAGATCATTATATATCTCAACAACAATACTATATGAGGACGCATTCTGATGGAAGAGGATCTCTTCGATAAAGAGAGCTAATTCAGTTTCAATTGATCAAGGATGGACAGAAGCAGTTACACCCAAAGAAAGAACACTGGGAAATGAATATAAACTGCTTGCATTTTTGTTTTTCTTCCCGGGTTATTTTTACCTTCTGAATCCAATTCTCCCTGTGCAACAAGAAAACTGTTCGGTTCTGCAAACATATATTGTATCTAGGATATACTGTAACCTATTCAACATGTATAGGACTGCTTGCCATCTGGGGGAGGGGGGGAGGGAGGGAGGGGAAAAATCAGAACAGAAGTGAGTGCAAGGGATAATGCTGTAAAAAATTACTCTGGCATGGGTTCTGTCAATAAAAAGTTATTAAAAAAAAAAAAAAGCTTTCTGTCATTCCCAACTGATGAATCTTCTTCCCTATGTAACCTTTGTCATCTGGTTCTCACATTTTTTGCTCCTCACAAAATTGAACTGCTTTCATCTATTTTAAATTTATGATCCATAACCTCAGCTGGGGCCTTGATGCTGTCTAACAATCCCTCTATTGATCCCTTTTTCTCAATCCTTATTGCTATCTCCACAGTAACTTTTCTAAACTCTACTCTCTTTTCCAATCACACCCCAATCCTTGGCATTCATAATAGATAAACTGATCTTCTCCTTCTTTGAGAAGAAGAAAATATAATAGCTCTTTTCCTCCATTTCTTAAAACTTCTCTGCACCATCATTTACTCTCTCCTTTTCTTCTCTAGTCAGTCCCTACTTTCTCTTTAAAGCTGATTCCTCTGTTTGAATTTATGATTCCATCCTCATTTAACTCCTCTAGGACCTTTCTCTGATGGTCACTCTCTCAGAAGCATATCTTCTCTCTCTCTCTCCCTCCTCCCTCTCCCCCCACCCTTTCTTTCTGCTTCTGTCTCTGTCTCTCTGTGTCATTACTGGATTTTTCAATCTATTTATAAAAAAGGCACAGATCACTCTAATCCTAATATTGTTTTCCCAAGCCCTATCCACCCATCTGACTGCTACTTTATATCCATTGTTCCTTTTACAGTTAAACATTTTCAAAGTTTTCTAAACTAGTTGTTATGGCTCCCTTATCATGATGCATCTTCTTAACTCCTCTGTTCCTCTCCCATCTCAGGTCTACTAGAAATGCTTTTCTCAGCTCCTTACATGGTTGTAGGTTGTAGTATTATAGTCTCAAAGGAATAAAAATTATGGGTAACCCGAAGGGCATGATGGGTATAAGCAGGATGCATGATACTATCAACAATTAGAGTCAAAGAGATCACCAAGAATCCACAAAACTGGAAAAAGTCACATGGTGAGAATAAAGAATAATGCATGAAGGGATGGATGGCCCAAGTGGTACACTGTTGATCTCAAAATAATAAAAAGAACAGAAAAAATATTCTAATAAATTGGGCCTTTATGGAAAGTCATATATAAGAATTATCCAGAGTGAGGTGTAGAAGAGTTTTGATTTACACTGGTGGAAGGTGTCCACAAATCTATCAACAAGGTGTCAAAGTGGCATAAGACAACGGGATGAACTGACACACACGCGCGCGCGCACACACGCACACACACACACTTTCATACATATGTGTTTAGATTTTTTTGATAAAATTTTTTCTCAATCTTAGGCTTTAAAAATACATTAATTTCCTGTTTAGTAATGTGGTTTAAAATTTCTTATTTACTCTCATCAGCTTCCTATAATTTCCCAGACGCCTCAGCTTTATGTGTGAATAGTAGAATAGCAATTCCACCTTTTTGCCCCTGAGACACTACCTAGATTCTTCTTAGGTACTGCCTGGCAACCTTGAAATCATAATTAGAAAAGAATAATTAGAAGTCTTTCAATAACTAAAACTCATTGATATTCTTCTGTCTATATCTACTAGTTAAACAAACACCTATATACAAAAATGTACAGTCTTACTATTTTTTCACTCTGAAAGATTAATTTTCTTTTGAGACAATCCAAGGTAGAGTTTCAGTGCCATTCCTGCCTGTATGCTGTTTTTTATATACTTCAGCAGGAAAATATGTGTTGGATACACAAAAATAGAAATCTTGTTTCTTACTTTAAAGATATAAAGTTACCCAATGTGAGTATTTCTTTTTTTAAACAATACAAAGATAGCTAGCTACCTTGGTTAGCAATGATATGATTATAACAATACAATGATAGGCATCCATTTGGATCTGTATTCAGAATCAACACTTTTGCAGATATGTATATCTATATACCAAAAATCAGATGGGTCCTTTCTTTTTTTAATGATAGCTTTTTATTTACAAAACATTTGCATGGGTAATTTTTCAACACTGCAAAACCTTCTGTTCCAACTTTTCCCCTCTTTCCCTCCACCCCCTCCCCTAGATGGCAGGTAGTCCCATACATGTTAAATATGTTAAAGTATATGTTAAATCCAATATATGTATACATATCTATCCAGTTATCTTGCTGCACAAGAAAAAATGGATCTAGAAAGAAGGTAAAAAAAAACCTGAAGGAAAACAAAAATGTAAGCAAACAATAACAGAAAGAGTGGAAATGCTATGTTGTAGTCCACATTCATTTCCCAGTGTTCTCTCTCTGGGTGGAGCTGATTCTCTTCATTATTGAACAATTCAAACTAGTTTGAATCATCTCATTGTTGAAGAGAGCCACGCCCATCAGAATTGATCATATAATATTGTTATTGAAGAGTATAATGATCTCCTGGTTCTGCTTATTTGTTCATGGAAGTCTCTCCAGGCCTCTCTGTATTCATTCTGCTGGTCATTTCTTACAGAACAATAATATTCCATAACATTCATATACCACAATTTATTCAGCCATTCTCCAATTAATGGGCATCCATTCAGTTTCCGGTTTCCAACTACTTCAAAAAGGGCTGCCACAAACATTTGTGCACATGTGGGTCCCTTTCCCTTCTTCAATATCTCTTTGAGATATAATCCCAGTAGAAACACTGCTGGATCAAAAGGTGTGCAAATTTGATAGCCCTTTGAGCATAGTTCCATAGTGTTTTCCAGAATGGTTGGATACGTTCACAGTTCCACCAACAATGTATCAATGTCCCAGTTTTCCCACATCCCCTCCAACATTCTGCATTACCTTTTTCTGTCATCTTAGCCAATGTGACAGGTGTGTAGTGGTATCTCAGAGTTGTCTTAATTTATATTTCTCTGATCAATAATGATTTGGAACACCTCTTCATATGACTAGAAATATTTTCAATTTCTTCATCTGAAAATTGTCTGTTTATATCCTTTGATAGATGGGTCCTTTCTAAGTCTAAAGTATAATCTGAGGCCAATTGCTTTGACTTGAATTAAACAGAAAAACAAGTTTCATTTAAAAAATCTGAATCACAAAAATTTGGAGCTAGAAAGGACCTTAAAAAGGACCTAATTCCTCCTTTTTATATATGAGGGAATTGAGGCTCAGAAAAGTTAAGGACCTTATCACATAAGTAGGAACAAACAAAACTGTAATCACTCTAAGGTTAAAACAGAGCTTGGAATGTGGTAAGCACCAGGTAAATGTTTATAGACTAGCTAACCTAACACAAGCACACATCTGACATTATTAAAATAAAATAAAATAAAACAAAGAAATAAAACCATGTCTTGTGCTGGCATGATTTGGTTATAATATAAACTGGAACCTAGAAGGCATGGATGGGAACATCAGAAAAGAATGTTCCAAAATGGATGATCTGATGGTTCCTGTAATGAAAAATCATCATGTAACTCTAAGGATATCTGAATTTACTTAACTTTCCTATCATAAAACCAATGTTCTTACAAGGTTTTGGTTCTAGTAAGAGAATAATGAGAAGCTAGTTCATTTTTTCATGCTAGCTTCCAAGACAATTATCCAGTAAGATTATCAATGATTACTCTTATTTGCTAGCTCCAGTGACCATTCTTCAGTTTTCATTTTCTTAAACCTTTCTATAACATATCTCCTTGTTGACCACTCTCTTCTCCAAAATATTCATTCCATT
Organism: Antechinus flavipes; assembly: GCF_016432865.1. Classification (NCBI taxonomy): domain Eukaryota; kingdom Metazoa; phylum Chordata; class Mammalia; order Dasyuromorphia; family Dasyuridae; genus Antechinus; species Antechinus flavipes. The sequence continues at coordinate 344,439,385 of NC_067401.1, read as the reverse complement.
GTAGATTTTTGTGACACAGATTTCCTCTTCCTTTTACATTAATCTTTTTTTGCTGCATCAATATTTATGTCCCACCACCTAAACATAAGGGTTCTATCCTAAGCCTTCTTCATTCACCTCTCTATATTTTCTTTTGATTATTTCATTATCTCTAAAAAGTTTATTATCATTTCTATTCAAATTGTCTGCTGGACATTTCCATCTCAATTTTCCAAACACATCATTATATCAAAACACAATTCACTACCTTAAGTTCACTCCTCCTCTTATCTTCATTTTTTTTTCTAACAATCTGATCATCTAGTTTCACAACTTCATAGTTATCTTTGACTATTCCATCTCTTACATCCTCTTGTATCAAGTCAATTGCTCAGTTATGTTGATTTGACTTCTATTTATTCCCTTTTCTTTATTCACAGCTACTACTCTGATTCAGACTTTTATCTGTTGCTTGGACTACCGCAACACTTTCCTAATTGATTTCTCAGACTCCAACCTCACCACCTCTCCAATCCATCCTCTCCACAGCTTCCAAACTGATATTACCAAAACATAGATTTTTCTATGTCACTCCTTTGCTCAAGAAGTTTTGGGGGCTTGCTTTTTGCTCCAGGATAAAATATAAACTCCTTGGATTAGCATCTTAAACCCTTCACAAGCTGCTTGCATTTTTCTAGACTGATTTCACACACTGAGTTCTATGATCTTAATGTTTTAGTCAAGTTGGCCTATATCTAGTACCCAAAATTCTATCTCTTGCCCCATTGCTGGATTGCTTTCTCTTTTCACTTCTGCCTCTTAGAATTACTAGTTTCTTCAAGGCTTAATTAAAGTTGAGCTCAACTCATGCTACCTCTTATAGGTGGTCCTTCCTGTTAAACCCATTTATTGGTGCTTTCTCTTCCATAAATTTATTTGTATTTAATTTGAATTTATTTCTCTACACAAGTTGTTTCCCCCAAGAAGAATATAAGGTTTTTTTAGGATTCTTTCTTTTTGTCTTTGTGTTTCTATCACGTAGCACGATGCCTGGTACTTAGTAGGCACTTACTAAAAACTTTTTGAATCGAACTAGATTGCAAACAGACAAGTTTTAAAACACTGGAACTCACTTTGAAACTGTACAAAACCCCAAATGCACAAAGTTCTTCTGGTTTATTTCATGCTTTTAGGTTTTAATCAAATCCAGAACAATTTGAATATTTTCCCCCAACCTGGATGCCCAAGATAAACCTTAGGCAGATTCAGCTAAATAGAAACCAAGGCCAAAAGTACCATTTGCTGTAGAATACCAAGTCTGGGCTTCCTTCCAGAATTGGCAAAGAACTCTACTGTACCTCCTGGATAGAATTCTGGCAGTCAAAACAAAGTGGCCCAGAAAAAGGGAAAAAAAGCTCTGTCAGAGAAGGTCCAGTTCTCTAATGTCTAACTTTGCTCTCAAACTGCTGCTGAATAAAAACTGTTGCCTATTTTTGTTCATTTACTTAGAGGATTGTTTAACGGAAAAGCCCAAAGTTTGGGGCATAGGGAGAGATGTGAGAGCAACCCTGTGGGCTAGAATGACTTCCAATAACAATAAACATTCCCAAGGAGGGAGGAAGATTATAAGCGACCTGTTTCCTTTCTAACATTCTTTAAAGTAAATGTAGAGGCTTGGAGGAGGTGGCCTGAGATGTTTCCATTAGATGAATGGAGAGAAAACAGACCCATATAGACTACCTGTAGTATGCTCAGGCCTGATTCCAGGACATAATTCAGCAACAGGATCCCATGGGACCATTCATCTTCAAAATCCCTGCAATACCAGACTGTTCATCACACTTCTTCCCTGCCCACTGGCTCTGGCATCTGGGCAAATGCAGGAAGGTACCCCTCCCCAGTAGGTCAGCAGACCCCCTCCCAACCAGCCTTCTCCTCATGGACAAGGCTCCTACTCCATTTGGTAAGGCAGTTCTCCTTCAGAAACCTCAGCTACAGAAGATCAGGATAAGCTTTCTGCTACTGACATCAGGCCAAACCAAAATTCTGGTCAGTCGCATCCTGGAGCATTTTCCCCTGAAGTATGTGAACAAAAGCCACAAAAATTATGAAACACCATAGACTCACTGAAAAAGAACACAAGGTATCATATTTTCTCCATCCTTCTTAATGGTCAAATAGATATGTCATGCTGAATTACTCATTTGGGCCATGCAAAAGAAATGCAAAAACAGTGGGCACCATTCTACTGGGTAACATACTGCATTAGGGCATTTTAAAAGTCTTTTATTTTACTTAAACACAGTAAGCTCAATTCCCCCTTTTTAACGAGGGGTAGTATAATGTTCTCTGAGGCCGCAGAGGTGAGAAAAGCTTTCTTCTGTCCCACTACCCCAGCAGTCTGGGGTGAGAAGCCCCACCTATATCATATTACTGACACTTATAGATATCCAGATCTCCCCCCTCTCTCTACCCAACAAACTGAATGGCAGCTTCTTTCACTTGGCTGCTGCTATCCAGATCTTTGCTTTATTTTGATGTTGTCTGGACAATCTGGACCATTTCCCTTCATTCATCATAGCTGAATGCTCATCTTATTGGCATCAGATGCATGTCCATGAAGCCCTGACCCAGCTGCCCAGCATAGTAGGAAGATATATCCACTATGTTGGAGTTCTCTAACCCTTACCCCTGCCCAGTGAAGGGCCACAGGAGCCTTGGATTTAGAGTTTGGAAGGGATTTTAGAGACTATGTAGTGAAACCTTCTTCATTGTTACATGAATCCCAGAGAACACAGATGTAACTTATCTGAGATTCCATTCTTAACAAAGAGGAAATAAATATTTGATTTCCTGATTGCTAGAAGTGATTTAAGTAGAAAATATAACTAGCTTAGATGACTTTATAGATGTTATATCCATAATTATAATCTGAAAGGAAATTAAAACTGTGCTAGGTTGCATTAACTTTGTGAGGTTAGTACCCTATAGGGCAATTCTATACAAAATCTAATTTGCTTTCTTAGTTTTTCAGCTGATCAGAATTATCCCAGAAGTAATAAGGAAGAGTCTTGAATTCAGGGCTTTGGAATCCAAATAGAATGCTACCATCGTACAACTAAATACACCATACTGCTTCTCCATGCTGAAATAGCCCTCTGGATAATTCAAATTTTTGAAAAACTAGAATGTGGAAAATCCCTATCAATCTATTATCAATGGATTAAGCCAGAGACTTTGAGCTCATTATAGTAAATCAAGTTGTGAGGTATGGGGTAGTGTTACTGAGTGGCTGAAAACCCAGTTTCACTCTTTCCACTCTGTGGTTCATAAATCTAAACTGAACTAGGTAGCCTGAGGAACATGAGAGTGAAGTATTCATGTGCTAAATATATCTGCAGATAGGGATGGAGGAGGAAGAAGAGGAGAAAGAGGACAACGTAACTGGAGGAAGAAGATGGGAAGAAGTATATAAGGGAGAGGAGAGCAAGCAGTAGGAGAGGAGTAGGTGGAAGGAGGAAGTAGAGAAAGGAAGAAGAAACATAGATCGAGGAAGGAAGGAGGAGGAAAGAGGAAGAGGAGAAAAAAGAACTTTATTCCTCTCTTACAAAGTATCTGAGACTACAACTTCATTACCTTTAGCTGAATAGGGATGGGGATAGGGAGAGGTAGAAAATAGGCTACTATAAAATTTTACTGCCAGAAGCTGCTTCTTTACAGAAACAAATGATTATTCATTGCTATTTTTATTTCCCCTTCATGGCTTTTCTTTTACCTTTGACCTTGCTCTTTTAGACCCTCCCTCATTTTTGATTTATTCCCAGATTCAGAGCCCCAGCCCACGGATCCATGTGGATTCCTGGCATTGACTTTGTGCCTGTTTAGCCTGCCTTTCAGGGTTCTATATTTCTTTTCCCCACAGTTTGCTGCTTCTTGCCCCACTTCATTACCTGCTAACCCTTCCTCCTCTCATTTGTCCTTTAGAGACACATAGAGCCCCACATACCCACATAGAACATGTCCCTTTATAGATTCATAATGATCTACTCAACTTCCTATCAAGAGAGCAAACTAAGTACAATATATTGGAAAATAATCCATCATATCCAACTATAAATTAATGTTGGTAAAATAAAAAAGTCTAAAGTTTACAACAAAATATCTCATCTATTTCTCCTGTGATTTAATATCAAGTGAAAAGTTCCCAGAGAAAGTCAAGGCAAGGTGAGTCAACACACATTTTATTAAATGCTATGTGCCAAGCTCTGTGCTAAGCAATAGAGGAATAAAGAATATAAACAGAAAAAAAAGACACATTCTGCTCTCAAGGATTTTACATTCTAATGAATGAAGATTATACATAAAAGGAAGCTAAAATCCTCTATGTGTGTGTGTGTGATAGAGACGGGAAGGAGGGGAGAGAAAGAGAGAGAGAAAGGGAAGAAGGGGAGAGAGAAAGAGAGAAAAAGAGAGAGAGAGAGAGAGAAGAGAGAGAGAGAAAGAGAGAGAGAGAGAGAGAAAGAGAGAGAGAGAGAGAGAGAGAGAGAGAGAGAGAGAGAGAGAGAGAGCGAGAGCGAGCACTGGAGAGGATTACTGACCTCCTTCAACTGGAGATTTGGAGAGGAATCAATCAGAAAAAGACACTACAGAAATGGATGGTCCTTCTAATATGAGAAGCCCAGGAAGTAGGGCATTACATGCTCCAAAGTGAGCAAATTAAAGAAATAGTGTCTTTCTATTTGACTTTGAGAAATACAGAATTATCCAAATCATAGCTAGCCAAGAAGTACCTTTAAAACATATGCAAAAAATGGAAAACTGGCCTTTGCTTAAAGCTCTTCCTATAAAGAGAAAGTCATTGTGTTCTTAATTATTCATTTTTGTACCATGAAGATTGTTAAGAAGTTTTTCTTTATTTCATGACTCTCTCTGCCTCTATAATTTCTATTCATCATTCTTAATTCTACTCTCTGGGGCTAAGTAGAGCAAATTGAATCCTTTTACTTCAAGTCAGCTATCATGTCCTTTCTAAATGCCTTCTCCACATTAAGCATCTTCTAACAAATTCTCATATGATATATATGTTCTCACACTCCTTTAGCATTCTGGTGACCCTCCTCAGGAGGCTATGTAAATAGAATTAGCAAAATATTTCAAATCCTACTATGCAGATGAGAACCCTAATGTGAAAATATCACTGGGATTATAGCATTTAGGGCTCGTTTTTTTTCACCTTTAGTGTAGCAATGCTAAGCAGCAATGATGCAGAAGTCATTCACTACCCTGTACAAATGCATCTCCACTCTGACCTTGAAAAATACTTTCAGGACTAAAAGCTAATTTAGTCTTTAGTTCAAGTTTCAGCTCATTCACGAAAGAGTACAATCAGTAGAGATATAGTACATTTGTGTATGTTGATAGGGAGACTGGCTCTTAGGAGAATTGCTTCTTAGAAGATCCAATTCATTTCAGATAAGGCCCCAAGCAGCTGCCAGATGATAATAATTTCTGTAAATACCCAAAAGGGACAGACAAACCCAGACTAATGGCCCAGGGGTGAAAGAGGCCACATCAAATTACTAATTCTTAGAGATATCCAGTACTACCAAATTACCATTGGATTTTCTGTTATGTTTAGGCTAATAGTTCTGTGTAGTTTGGACCAAGAAAAAATGAAAAAGAAATGGGAGTTAGGAGATGAGTGAAAACTATCCAATTTATATCATTAGTACAGTATATTTATGTTTACCTCTAGAGAGCATGCAATTTATCCAGCACTGATTTACTATAGTAATAAAACATATATTAAGTTAGTGACTATTAGTATCAGTTAGCTTTCATATACCAGACCAAACCAAATTTAAATTCAAGTAGTTTCTGCTCAAGTGCATCCAGATAACAACAGAACCATAGAATTTTTGAGTTAGAAGGAACTTGAGAAGCTATCTATTCAGGGCTTCTTAAACTTTTTCCACTCAAGACTCATTTGCATTCCAGAAATTTTTATGCAACCTCAGGAATATAAAATAGGCATAGAAACCAAACATTTACTGATAATAAATCATAATTTCATGACCTCCACATTGTTACATGATCCCATATGAGGTGATGACCTACATTTTAAGAAGCTTTAATCTGGTCCAACCTATAACTGAAAAAGTTCTCATTACACTATACTACATGAGTAATTATCCACTCAAATTCAGTGATTATGTTGACTACTACCCTTATTACTAGTATTATCACCATTGCTGCTGCTGCTGCTGCTGCTACTACTACTATTACTATTACTACTACTACTACTACTACTAACTATTACTACTACTACTACTATTACTACTACTACTACTATTACTATTACTACTACTACTACTACTACTATTACTACTACTACTACTATTACTACTACTACTACTATTACTATTACTACTACTACTATTACTACTATTACTACTCCTCCTCCTCCTACTACTACTCCACCATCATCAATAGCTTTCATTTATATAGTACTTTCAGGTTTGCAAAATTCTTTACAAGTATTATCTCATTTAATCTTCATAACAACCCTAAGATGGTGATATTATTATTTCTACTTTATAAATAAGAAAACTAAGACAGATAGGAGTTAAATTATTTGCCCAGGATCATATACCTATACTGAATTTGAACTTAAATCTTCCTGACTCCAAGTCCATATGCCATTCAACTGCCACCTATGTCTTTTCTTGTATCAGTACAGATATTTCATAATCTGTCACCATGAAAAAACTCACAAGAAAGGAAAAAAAAACCATACATAAGAATTCAAATTAAAATGTCCAACACTTTTCCTTCAGCATAATTCTTGTGTGTACGTACATATATTTATGTTATGTTTGAGACAGCGATATAGAGCATTGGACTAGAAATCAGGAAGGCATGATCATATTTGGTCTCAGGGACTCAGGTAAATCATTTAACTTCTTTTTACCTCAATGTTTTTAAGTGTAAAATGGGGATAATAATAGCATCTATCTCCCCAGGAACTATTGTGGGGATCAAATGAGATAATATTTGTAAAGTGCTTAGCGCAGTGCCTGGCACTTAGTGGCTGCTATAGAAATGCTCAGTCCATTCCCCTTTCCTTCCCATACTGCAGAAGTGGGAGGGAGAGGGTACTGTATTGGTATGGAGTAGGAGAACTAATGTCCATAAACGAGAATTTGCTACTAAGTACCTTTGCATCCTAAATTAACCTCTTTGAATCTTAGTTTATTTTTTTTATTTGCAAAATGAAGAGGTTGAACTAGATCATGGGTTTTTAGCCTCTGTTTTATTTTTTGTTGGGCTTTTTTTTTTTTAATTTGATCACCATATTTCAATACAATTGGTTTTCTTTGTAATATTATGGGCTTAATTTTATTGTGTTTAAAAACATTTCTCTAAGAAGGGATCACAGGCTTCACCAGATTGTCAAAAAGATCCATGAGACACAAAAGGGCTCTGGATTAGAGTAATTCTGAGATTTCTTCTAGCTATAAGTACACTGTCTTCTGGACATTTCTCCTCTCCTGAATGCACGAGCAATATAGTCCTCTACACATAGCACTCAGTCTCAAAATGAGGCAGTCAGGCCCACTCTTGACTAGAAAGGAAAATTCTGACACAGAAATTGTGGAGAGAAAGTCAATCCTACTAGAAACTCCTAAGGACCCTCATCAATTGTAGCATACCTTACTCTGAGGTTGTGTAAAGTCCAATTTAAAAAGAAATGGAAGTATCTATTTCTCCTACACATTCATGTAAATTCCTTATCTAAAAAAGAGGAAGAAATTTTTGAAGGTGATTCTTTGGATAAATTATACACAGTGCATGACTTTTTGTGACCTAATTTTGAATCTCTCACATTTCTTTTGTATTAGATAAGTAATAGTTGATTTTCCTTCTAAATGGAAGCTGTTTACAGAAAATGTGGTTAATGTGTCTGAGCCAATGTGCCAAAAGCCATAGAAGTGATGAGGAATCTAGAGCCACATCAAAAGCAGAAATAGAACCTATTTGTTGTCTTAGAATAGGGATTATGTCACTGGTAGATTATTTTCATAATTACATGCATTAACCTGCACATTTAAACCAAATGAAGAGAGGTGGGGATAGAGAAAGTTCTCCTTGCCATTTTGAATTTTTTTTCCCATTTTTGAAATTTAATGTCTAGGTAAATTCTATGGAAAGCTGATAGGGTTAAAATACATATATACCAAACCTTTAAAATATGAAGTGTGTTTTTTAGAAAAAATCCAAACCACCCACAAATTGGTAAGTTTCCCAAGTAAATTCAAGGAGCCAAAAACAAAACATCCCATCGTATAGAAAAATAAATTACAGCATATTTATTATATGAGGGCATGTGTCTGTACATAAATATACATGAATATAGTTGTCTGGTTGTCTGTGCTTGGATTATCTGCAATACAGATTATTGGAAGGCAGTCTGGGAGTTATTAGCCACTGTTGTGGCCCTAATCCAAATGGATCCAAGGCCTATTGGGTAGGAGAGTCCCTGATTACTCTTTTTCAATGAGAGTGGGATTCCCTGCCTCCTAGATACTTCTTTTGTCCCTTTAAGTTTAGGCTTCCTTCTCTATTGCATTAGTTTCTTCTAGTAGCATAAATGGCCAATCTTTGCTTTTTTCTTTTTTTTCCTTCCTCCCTTTCTCCCTCTTTCTTTCCTTCCTTCCCTCTTTTTCTTTCTCTCTCTCCTTTTCTCTCTCTTTCTTTCTGTTTTTCTCTTTCCTCCCTCCCTCCGTCCCTCCCTTCTTCGCTTCATTCCTTCCTTCTTTATTCTTTTCCTTCCTTGCTTTCTTTTAGACTGGGTCTACCTATCTTGCCTAGGTTTAAAGTGAAATGGCCACTAATGGGGCTTAAACCCACTGTTGAAGAGTAAAAAACATTTCCAAACCGGCCCAGTTCATCCTCCTTAAGAAGTTTAGTGATCTCCAGTTTCAATTGATCAAGGACGGACAGAAGCAGCTACACCCAAAGAAAGAACACTGGGAAACGAATATGAACTATTTGCATTTTTGATTTTCTTCCCGGGTTATTTCTACCTTCTGAATCCAATTCTCCCTGTGCACCAAGAGAACTGTTCGGTTCTGTACACATATAGTGTATCTAGGATATATGGTGACATATTTAACATGTATAGGACTGCTTGCCATCTGGGGGAGGGGGTGGAGAGAGGGAGGGGAAAAATCGGAACAGAAGTGAATGCAAGGGATAATGCTGTAAAAAATTACCCTGGCATGGGTTCTTGCAATAAAAAGTTATTTAAAAAAAAAAAAGAAGTTTAGTGATCTCTGAGACTCATTATATTGGTGTTAGTCTTAGTATGGAACTCATAATATGCAAAGATTGACTTAGCTTGTTACAGCTCAGAATCCCTGAATTCAATGACCCAGCAATCTCAACCTCTTTGGTGGCTGATTATAGGCCTTTACCAACCAGCTTTAGAGATTACTTATACATCTCAAGGCACATCCACACTCATCTTTACACCAATAATATGAAAGTGCACATAGACAGTAGCTCACAGTTATACAGCACTTTACAATTTGCAAAATACAACTTTGTGGGAAAAGTTGTTTATATCCAGTTTAAAGATGCGGAAGCTCTTCAGCTTTTAAGAGTTTAAATAAAGTTTAAATGAAGTCTTCAATCAGAACGATTTAGGGACAAGTTCAGAATCCTATCAACCAGTCAATCTTATTTCTCAGATAAAAATGTAGTATAAAGAGAATTTTAATAATAATACACATATTTATTTATAGAGTGATATAGTATGCTACATAGTATAGATATACTATAACTACTATAATGTATATAATATATCTATATCTGTCTGTTTGTCTGTCTATCTGTCTATCTACTATTCTCTGGCTATGGGCAGCTAAGTTATAAAGTGGATACAACTATGGGTCTAGAGTCAGGAAATCTGGCCTCAGATATTTAGTAGCTGTGTGACCCTAGTGCATTAATCTCTGCTCTTTTCAGTTCTATTGCCTGCAAAATGGGGCTAATAACAATACCTACCTCTCAAGGTTGTTGTGAGAATGAAACCAAGTAACAATTGTAAGGTGCTCAAAACTGTGCTTGGCCCATAGTAAGCACTATATAAATATTAGCTATCATTATAATTGGGAATCCACAGGCCTCTAGGCCATATAGACAATATGTGCTTTCAAGGGTGTTTGCAGGCACTAACAATAATGATAATTATTTCCCAAGAAATCCAAGACAGATTTAAGGGTATGTATGAACTGGGATGGTAAATAATTACCTCATTATTTCAATACAAGTTTCCTTTGCACTCTTGTGTATTTTGTGTTAAACATTTAAAAACACTATTCAGAGAAAGAGTTCACAGGTTTCACCAGATTGTCAAAGAGGTCCCCATGACACATAAAAAGGGTCAGAACCCCTGCTACATAGGCTGCCTCGAGCAACGGGGTATTCTGGCAATTCAGAATTCTTAATTTTCACACCATTAAGTTAGCACTGAATGAATAGCCCTCATTTACAAAGGAAAAAATTTTGAAGTGTCTGAGTGGCTAGCTTTCCCAGAAATCTTCACCAAATAAGCAGTTTTCTGTTAGGTTAGAGGGGAAACCAGAGAATAATACTCTTTCCTCAGATATACTATTAAAGTCTGTGGGAATAAAGCCTTTCAGAGCAATGGAGGTTTTATGCTATCTCAGGAATGGCCAGTCTTTGTTCAAAGACCTGGGCAAAAACCATGGACTCAATTTCTAAGCTTACTATAGCATTCAATCTCATATTTCTTTCAAATGCACCCAATGATGAGAGTTACTTCTCAATTCATCATAGAAGACACAGTGAAATGCAATGAAAAGGGGACGGCTTAAGGTTGGTAATTGGAAGTCAGACTTACTGTTCCTACCTCCAACCTGCAAAATGTGACACATTTGCTATGTGTCATAGCTGACACTTTCAGCCTTTCCAAGAGTGCGGTTTTCACACCTGTGAGAATAATCCAGGGTCTTGGTGGGTGGGATGGGGTTGACTAATGAAAAAAATTACTAGAAGGACAAAGTGCAAGCTTGAGCCCTCAGTTACAGTTGCCAAAAGGGGACCCAGACTTTCTCTGTATTACAGCACTTTTCAAATAAACAGCTTGGTCTCCAAGTCAAAGATGAGTCCTGTGACAACACCAGCTGAGTTACCCAAATGCACACATTCCCAAACTGCTGCCCTGGCTGACAGTGGTTTGCAGTCATTTGCAAACATTCTGACCTAAATCAGAGCCCCTTATAAAAAGAGCTTGTGTTTAACTTTGTAATATTTAATTCCAGCTTGTTCTTTCAGCTATCCAAGCTGTACATGATTAAAATCATATTGCTGCAAACATTGAATGGTATGAAAAGTTTTACCATATGTATACAATTTAATAGCTGTAGGATTTGGCATGTCTACAGTGATTCGATTAAAGACAGGAGGGTTTGGCCTGTTTGGGTGCATAAATTATATGTTCTGCAGCACTTGGGGGCTGGGGTATTGCTTTAAACTGAGCTGTCTATGACATTTAACTCTTTGTCAACTGTCAACAAGAGGGCCTTTTGTCTTCCAACTATGTGAACTTACCACAACTTAGAAACAACATTACATGGAGCATGGAAGAAGGAACCTTTGAAAAAATTTTCTACTCAAAGTATAACATACTATTTCTACTGAATCAAAAATAGTACTATTCAGTCTGGAAAGACAAAGGCTAAGGAAGTTTATGATAAAAGCTCATAAACTCATGAAAGGAATGTTTGGTGTAGTGGTAAGAATGCTGGATTTAGCATCAGAGGATCTTGATTTGAATCCTTGCTGTCACTTGTGTGATCTTGTGCAAATCACTAATTTTTTTGGGTTTCAGTTTCCTCCTCTGTAAAATAGGGTAGGGGTTAGGATAGGTGCTTTTAAGGCCCATTTTCAACTCTAAAGCTATGATCTTATAACTCCTGCATCCACCTAAAATAGTGGAATTAAAGGATAACCCCTAAGAGTTTGAAAGATAATTTTAAGACAAACAAAAAGAAATATGGTACTTTAGATACCATATAATAAAATCCCCATCGCTTTTCAATGAGCACTTCCTAGTATGCATGGCTAACAAGTAATGCATCCCAACACACTTAAAAGAAAATCAATATCCGCGGGCCTCCAGTTTGTTTTCACCTTGTGTCTAAAGATCAAGCAAGAAATGAGGAGAAATGCCCACCCAACTCAAGTCACATTCCTATGACCATGACTTTGCTAGAAAATGTCTAATATTTCTGCTGATAACAAGATCTCTCATCAGTAAGTAATGAGGAAAAAAATCAATAATCAGTTTTAGGTATACCATTATGTGCTATATGCTTCCTACATCTAAAAGGGATAGTTTTAGCTTCACCTTTTATTTAGCATCATATAATTAATCACTGAGCCACACAAAAAATCCAAACAAAACAAACAAAAAACATTCCTTTCCCCTTTCAGTTTCCTCAGCTTGAAAATTTAAAATGAATAATTTCAAGATTTTCAAAATGCATTTTTGACAATTCCATTTTCTTCATGACAAGTTTTTGAGAGGGAAAGGGAAAATATTGGATAAAAATATATAGTTAATCTCCCAAAAGAGGAGATTCAAGAATAGTTCAGAAAAATTTGTGCAGAAAAAAGCCCCAATCATATCTGGGTTATTAAGGGAAACTAGGAATGATGTTTAAAAGGATGCCCTAAAGCTTTTGAATATGACATCAGAGATGACAACCTCACCCTCCCTCATGTTTTTTGGTGACACTCATTGCTCAAAGAAGAAGACTAGGCTTTATGGAACATGAATCTGACTCTGTACTGGCCTTACAATCCTGCATTAATATCATCTCTCATTGACATTTCCATAAATATTGTTCTTTAAGGCAAACTACAATAAAAAGTTCAGGATGATTTGAAATCTTTCTCTATACTTAACCATGCTCATAATGTTAAATTTTTATAGGCATTGAGTAGAGAAACATATGTTTATCATTTGTGGATTTTAAATTGTTTTCAAATGACATCAATGAGATAAATCCTCAAAAGAAAAAAAAATCAAGCTACCAAGTCTCAAAGTGAGAGCACAAGCAAAGACTATTGTGCAATAATAAAACATTATAATTTATAGTGACATAACATTGTTAATAATGTTAATAATGAAAGTCATCTGGAACTGAAAAAATAACCAGGAATTGTTGAGAAGATAAAGAGGAGATTCATTTTTTATTGGTGATAGAGGTCCTGATAACCTGATGAGAGTTCAAAGAGAAGGTTAATCACAAAGGTTAATCAACTGACCCCTTCAAAAAAGGGCTAAAGGAAATAAAATCTTTTTGGTTTTAGAGCTCCAGATAGTTCCCATCTAAAGCCTGGATATTGTGTCTTCAGGAAACACATGAGATCTAGACTGAGCCTTAACAAGATGTCAGCGTTAGGGAACTGCCAAATGAATAGTATGTGAGCTTGAAAAATTCAACCATTAAAAAAAGAGAAAGAGACCATGAGTTTGATTCATTAATTTTTAAGGCAAGAATCTGATATAAGGATATATAGAAAATAATGGGGAAATTTTAATTGAGATTGTAAATATATAATAGGGAGGAGAGACCAAGAATCTTAATAAAACAGCCATAATTAAAATGCTAGCAATTATATAACACTTTTAAGTTTGCAAAACACTTTATAAATACCATCTCATAGGATCTTCACAAAAACCCTGGTATATAGGCGCTATTAATATTTCCCTTTGACAGATGAAGAAAATGAGGCAGACAGAAGGGCAGTGATTTGTCCAGGTCATGCAGGTATTTTGTATTTGAATCAAGTCTTCCTGACTTCAAGTCCTGACTTCTCTCCACTGTAATTGCCATAAGGAATGAATTATGGATTATTTTTGGGGAAAGGAAAAATAAATGCAGTAAATCAGAACAACTTTCTAAGATAATAGTCTATTACATGGTAAGAAAGACCAGCAAGAAAGGAATAAGGCAAAAATAAATAAAGAAAAGAAATTTTAAAAAAGAAAGAAAGGAATAAGGCAAGCTTTTCTCAAAGCTGTGAAAGCCAGAAGAAAACTAGGAAAAAAATAAGTTTAGTGGCAAGAAGTCGTCCCCCCTTTCATCCCCGTTCTTCCCTTTAATATTACATTTAAAATAATGTGGAGCTTCAAATATATTCTTTCTCTTTGAAGGTTTAATTAAATAATCTGAAGTGAAACATCTGAATTTAGATTGTTTCTGAGATATTTCAAAGCTGATCCCCACATTTTCTCAACATTCATTATCTAAGAGGAGCTGAGCAGGTTTCCAGGAGAGAAATCCAATAAGATGAAGGTAGTAGGATAAATTGCAGAGAGAGAAAAATTTACTTGTGGGCACTTTATTTTCTTTTAGTGGGATAAGAGTGGAAAACACCATGTTCTGCCCATTGGTTTGCATCCTAGAGCAGAGTGAGAGTAACATACAAAGACTCTCTTTGGCAGCAGATTGAGTTACAGATCTCGCCAAGGAAACAAGAGAAAAAGAACAATGGTAGCAAAATACCCCAAGTCAGAGAAATAAACATTGTATTGATTGCAATTGTGATGCTGAAAATAAGAGCTGACCTTCAAAAGAAGAATATAAAAAGGTCAGATGGGAAAAGGGATTTTGTGGAAAAGAATCCTGAGTCTTTCCTCATCACTTTTCACTGATTGTCCTCTAACTCTCTTCTCTTTGGCTTTTTTTCTAGTTCTGATGGAGTGTATTATTTCAATTCATTTTCCTTGTCTAAATGTATAAAGCACATCAGATAATATTAGAAAAAACTACCTATTCATTCATTAAATTGGGGAACCCTTACTCATGCCTAACAAAGAGAAAAATTTATATTCTTCCAGATTCTTCCAGGAGTGGATTCCATCTGAATTACAAAATACTCTATTTCTCATTCACTTGGGTGCTCTCATTGGCTATTCTCTGTCTCCATTTGGGCTAGAAGAGAAAGAACTGTGCTTCCAGTGTATTAGAAAGATTTTTGTAAAAATAGGAAGGACTTCTTGCCTATCCTTAAAAGCCAATTCTACCCAGCTGTAGTTGTTTTGATAAAGGAGGCAAAATAAGATAACCTCTGGATTTTGCCTTAATTATTGAAATGATATAAGAGCAAAAGGGTTCCCTCCCTTAGGGCATTCACTTCCCATATCCAATACAATGGCAAAAGCCTGCATGTAACTCCCCCCTCCTCTCTCTACCCGCCTTCCCCCTTGTGCTCCCCCCCACCCTCCCCAGCAATGATCAAGTTAGTCCTTTTCAAACATCTAAATCCATTATTTTCTTAGGCTGGGGAAGTCTGGGTACATAGTTAAATTCTGGAATTTATTACTGCAGGAAATTGTGAAATTCTCTTCCCAGGAGATCTTCAGAGAAAGAATTGATAACTGTCTGTCTGGAATGGTATTCAATGAAGTGTGCCTGGAGCAAGAGGGCTGAAGTAAATGATTTCTGCAGGTCCTTGTGTTTCTGTAATCCTATTAAGCATCATCCTGGCAGGGTACAATTTTAGGTCTTTCAAGGAGAATGCTGATATGTACTAGTATGTCTTTGCTGGTGGTTTTAATTTCTAAGG
Organism: Antechinus flavipes; assembly: GCF_016432865.1. Classification (NCBI taxonomy): domain Eukaryota; kingdom Metazoa; phylum Chordata; class Mammalia; order Dasyuromorphia; family Dasyuridae; genus Antechinus; species Antechinus flavipes. The sequence goes on along the minus strand of NC_067401.1, from coordinate 344,423,740 downwards.
AGCTTCATTGTTAGGAGGCACAATAGGTTAAATTTCAAATTCCAGAACTCAAGTGCCAATCAGCTAGCATTTATTACTTGAGGACCCTCCAAAGAGCTCATTTTTACAATAGATCTGTTCTACTTGTAAGCTGAGGTTTATAAAATACTCCTTGGCAATGGTTATTTAACTTCATCAGGGTTGAGGGCAATTTACTTTGATAATAACTAACTTACTCATCCTAGTTAGACCACAGGTAAGTTCTATATGAGTACACACTATATATTAAATAAACAGAAAGTTTTTTGAGGCCATTCTCAACATCGAAGGCCTTAGGTGCATTTATTCAGTGATCATAATCAATCTCAAGAGACACTTTCAGTAACAAAGGATCTTCAGGCAATTGCTTCCTAATTAGCTTAGAAAACAAATGACACTCATGTGAATAGGCCAGAGAATAGGATATCCCTATTGACAGTGCAGACCTAGTGTAGCCAGGAAGTCCATATGGTGTAATATGATAAATCTATCCCTTGAGGACTCTATAGCAATACAGTGAATTGTTAAATACATCAGTGGATTACTGAAAGAGGGAATGAGATTCCTCTTTTGCATAGGTACTTTAGGATAAAGTAGGCTTATTTTCCTACTTCAAAGTCTTTTCTAATCCTATTTTTCTACACATTAAAAGATGTAGTTAATTTCTAATTATGTTTGATATTCCTTTTGTAGTCATTTCAACTGTTTCCAAAATCTTAGGAATTCTAATTATTATTTTTCTACCACACAGCTTCATAATTCTTATGTGCATCGTTCCTGTATGTTGATGCAGGGTTATTATGTAATCAATTGTACAAAAAGATATGACAAAAAAATGAGTTTCTGGCCTAAGAGCACAGAACAAATCTTGTATTTGCAAGGAGCTCCCTCCAGAGGTAGCTGGAATGAAAATATGAAAAAAATTTCCCCCACATTAAACACTGAATTCTAGTTGTAAAGGCACTACCATTGCTAACTGTAAATAAACAAATACTGAAGAGGTACTAATTGAACTCCAACTGTCAATCTTCACTTGAAAAGGAAAGTTAACATTTGAGAACAAAAAATTTTCTACTTGAAAAATAAGTGTAGTACTCTACTATAAACATGTGTGCATTCATACATATATGTACAAACATATACACATAGATACTCACATATGTGTGTGCACATGCACAACACATATAAGGTTAATAGCCCAAATTCTACCGTATGTGAGAGGGAAGCAGGATTGATAAAACCTACAGGAGAGCTGAGAGGTTTTCTACCTGTTTTATAGACAGACTGCTAGTTAGTTTCATAAAAGTGCCTAGAAGAACACCTAAAAGAGAAGAACAGAATCCATTAATTACACATTCCTATCAAATTCACCTTGATGATTTTTCAGATCTTCCTTTGACAAGTAATAATTACGGCCGGAGGGATGGAAATATATTGACCATAAAGTAAAATTTTCTAGGAATGAATGAATGAAGCCTTTATTCAAGGTATACTATATGCCAAGCTCTGTGCTTAGTGGGCATTATAAATAGAATAAGATAGTCTCTGCTCTCAAGGAGCTCACATTCTATTGAGGGAAATCACAAATATGGAAGGTTTCAGCCAAAAGTTAGATGGAAAGGTCTGGTGCTCTTTAGGTGCAACAGCAAAGCAGATGATAAAGCTTCTTCTTCAATGTTGTTTTTACCAATGACATCACATCAGTTCTGGTGTTAAAACATTTGAAAGTATCAAGGACAAGGGTAGAAAGATCTTTCTTTTCTAAGTCTTCGATAGATGTGGCTGCAGCAGTTAGTTGCCAGACTACATCTCCATAAGCATTACTTCTCAGAATGATGGCAGAAGTCACTGGGCTAGAGCCTTGCTACTACAAAGATTCTTAGGTTCAGGACCCTGAGTAGTCTCCATGGGATCTGAGGAGAGATGTTGGTCAAGTTGGTTGAAGCTGTCTCAGAGTGCCTTGATGCTTCAGGAGTGTGGTACAGTGAAAAGCTCATTGAACTGATCTGAGTTCAAATCCTACCTCTGATTTTTACTATTTGTGTGATTCTTGTGCAAGTTACAACTTCACTAGGATTCAGTTTCTTCATCTATAAATTAAAAAAGTGAAAGAAAAATAGGTTTGGGTGATTGACCTTGAAGGTCTCTTCTAATCCTTAATCTCTGATTTATGATCTTACCAATATGACAATTTTCTCAAGTGGCAAGAACTCAGCTGGAAGCTTCTTTATATTATGCAATTTATTACCATGTTTTTCCAAAAATTCTTCATAAAAGATCCATCTAATGTCCTAGAAGCTCTCCTCTGAGCCTTTCTTAGAAACTAGTGCAATATTTAAGTTATTAGCCCTCATTAGTGATACTTTTATGGTGATGATTTCTGTATACCACTTTTCATGGGCAAGTTTCTCAGCATTAATATTTTGATACAGCCTATCTACACCAGTATTCATTCTCCACTGGCCTTTGGGTCACGTTTTTGCAACGTTTATATTTCTCAAATCAAGGATTCTGGCATTCCAAACTTCATAGTCAAATAGCATTTTTTAAACAGATATATGAATTTATTGATGTAGAAAGTCAGCCTGCTATAACTAATTATCCATCTGTAACATACAGTCTTAGAGAGTCCTGGGGGGATGGGAGGGATGAAAGGTTGAGCAACTTGATCACGGTCACAACATTAGTATATGTCAGAGGTAGACTTGAAGACAAGTCTTTGTGACTGCAAAGCTGGTCATCTACAGAGAACGTACATGTTAAAAAGATGGGTTTTATAATAATTATGATAAATCTGGTATCACTGAAAGTTTTAGGCAATTTTCCTAAAGCAAAGTTGACCTGTCTCTTCCTCCTATTCAGTTTTGGATCTACCAGCTGTAGCACTTATTCCAGACATATGTGGTGATAGCTTAATTTAATAAATGTCTCATTGAACTACATGCCATAATCTGGGCTATACATATTCTTTATCCACTTTGGTTTTGTGAGTAGATAACTAGGCTGCTTTAATTTTGAGGGATGTTGGGTCTACCAGAGGTCCTCAAACTACGGCCGCGGGCCAGATGCAGCAGCTGAGGATGATTATCCCCCTCACTAAGGGCTGTGAAGTTTCTTTATTTAAAGGCCCACAAAACAAAGTTTTTGTTTTTACTATACTCCCGCCCTTCAACAGTCTGAGGGACAGTGAACTGGCCCCCTATTTAAAAAGTTTGAGGACCCCTGGAGCCTAAACCCTTGTAATTAGTATTCTAGGGTTCACTTCAACCAATATAATGTTCTCTTTAAGCAAAATCACCTATGGCACCTCTATATGATCAAGGAGTAACTAATCTGCACAGGACATTAAGGTAGACTACCTTGTGTGAGCATGTATCTCCTTATTTGTTGTCTCATTTGGGGTTGATTCTTAGTGGTCTGTACAGCGAGGTTACTTTCTGTTTGTAATTATTATGGAGTCTTATATGTGCTATATATGTGTGCATGTTCTGTTTATAAAATATACATAGATATATAGATATATGTATATATTTGGCTGTATATATATATATGCATATATACACATATGTATAAATGTGTTTACTAGGAACAATTAAATCCACATATACACAATTGAGTCAAATGCTTTTAAAAATAAGATCCACAAATAAAAGACATGATAGACACAGGTATTCTCTAGATTCCCTAATCAACCATGTGACTTTAGAATACCATCCTCAAAAAGAAAATCTGATTTTTCCTTTGAACATATTTTCATCAGGGATACTTATAATTTGTTCTCTCTCTCTCTCTCTCTCTCTCTCTCTCTCTCTCTCTCTCTCTCTCTCTCTCTCTCTCTCTTTATAGATATGTATGTATGTGTGTGTGTTTCTCTGTCTCTATCTGTCTCACACATACACACACAGAGTTTACAGAAACAATTTACACATACAATTCTAAAAGTATCCCAAGATCTCAAAAAAAATGAAGTCTCCAAAATAATGCAGTTTGCAGAAAGTACTATTAGGGAAAAAAAAAAAAAACAATCAGAAAGATATCAGTTTAATGCCATCCCTATATAAATTTTTATGACTATGGTATTAGTAAAAAATAGTAATTTACCAACATAAATGCCTTCCAAATTATGATATGTGAATTCAATGCATTATTACAGTGCTGCAAAAAGGTATATGATGAATACAAAGAAGCATAGAATGACTTACATGAACTGATAAACAAAGTAAACAGAAAAAAGGAAAATAATAAACACAGATTAAAAGAATGTAAATGAGAAAAAAACTACCACCACTAACAATAAAATCAAAACAATGTTACATGATTGTAATCACCAAGCTTAGTTCTCAAAAAGAAATGAAAAAAAAAAAAACTGCATCTACTGCCAATCTTTACAGAGGCGCTAGGACCAGGGGTCCTCAAACTACGGCCCATGGGCCAGATGCGGCAGCTGAGGACGTTTATGCGGCCTGCGGGGTTATGGCAAAATCAGATGGGAAGTGACATTCAACCTAAACTCTCGTTAGCAACACACACTTCCGGCTCTGGGCTGAGGCAGCGGAGACAGAGTGTGAGGCAATACCGAGGTAAGGGGAGTTCCCAGGCGGGGGTGTGTGGTGTGGGGAAGGGAGAGAGATGCAGAAGATGGAGAACTGATGGCCCGTGGCCTTGTATAGTAATGGCAGCCCCCACAACAGACAGGTGCGGGGGATGTATAGTGCATGCTGCCTATGTCACGGCCCCTGCAAGGGGAATTCACTGTAGCAGTGAAGGTCGGAAGCAGGAGCGCGAAGAGCAGGAGACAGAATACAGAAAACAGAGGCATCAAAGAGCAGAGGCAGCTTGGAGGAAGTTGGGCATTGCCATCTGTATGTCTCTGTGTGGGTAAAGTTATTGCTGGTATATTGTTTTTGTAGCGCTGTATAGATATATTGGTATTTTACAAATAGTAATTTGGAATCCCTAGGAAATAATGATGTCAAGAAAAAGAAAAATTGACTCAGAGTGTAGGATATTCAAAGAACAGTGGACTTATGATTACTTTTTCATGCAGTACAAGGAAAGAGCTGTATGTCTGATATGCCAGACACTATATTCTGTGTTCAAAGAATATAATTTGCGTGGACACTATAAAACTCAACATAAAGATAATAAATATGATTGGTTGGAGAAGTGAGAAAAGATAAAATATTAAAACTGAAAAATACATCGACAACTCAGCAAAATACTTTTGTGAAGCATAAGCAGCTAAATATTTCATCACTGAGAGCAAGTTTTCAAGTTGCCAAGCTAATAGCACGCACTGGCAGACCATTCGTGGAGGGAGAATTGTTAAAGAATGCCTTCTTTCTGTTGCCAAAGAGATGTGTCCAGAGAAGGCCTATTTATTTAGTACAGTGAGTCTTATAGGACCTACAATTACACTGAGGATTGAAGAAATGGGAGACAATCTGCATCAGCATTTGCAAAACTCCATAAAAAAATTTCATGTTTTCCCTTGGCACTCGACGAAAGCAATGATGTTGTGATTCTGCACAGCTTCTAATTTTTATTCGTGGGACAAGTGATTATTTTGAAGTTATAGAAGAGCTTGCTGCACTGCAAAGCATCAAAAGAACAACTACAGGAGAGGATATCTATGAAAAGGTTTGCCAGACTATGAATGGTTTGGAGCTGGACTGGGCTAAACTAGCCAGCGTGACAACTGATGGTGCTCCTAGCATGGTGGGGTCTAAGAAAGGCGTAATTGCTCGCATTAACCAAGAGATGGACAAACATAACCATTCTCATCCAACAGCCATACAGTGCCTCATCCACCAACAAGCGCTGTGTAGTAAATCACTGAAGTGGGACTCTGTTATGAAAATTGTGGTATCTTGTGTTAACTTCATTAGAGCTAATGCACTAAATCACGGACAATTTCAGGAATTTCTGTCTGAGCTAAATGTTGAGTATGAAGATGTTCTATATCACACAGAAGTCCATTGGATGAGTTGAGGGAGAATTTTGAAATGTTTCTATGACTTACTTCCACAGATTAAAACTTTTCTGCTTTCAAAAAACAAAGAAGTATCAGAGCTCAATGATGCAGAATGGAAATGTGTTGGAATCTTTATAAACTGTTAAGTCATTAGAGTTGATAGAGACAATAATTATCTAATTTAGCATGGTTCAGTATCATTGATCTGACCTTCAAGGAGATGTTTTGGGCCAGAACCTGAAACAAGGTACTAAGTAGAACTAATTGATACAATGCTTGTGTTCACACCTTTACTCATTGAAGTTCACAAGTATGGGAGATTCACAAAGTAAACTTTGTAACTTTGTGAATTCACACCTCTCTTAGGTGTGCCTCCAGAAGGAGGAGTCAACCTTTGGGAGATGATATATAAGAAGCGGACTCAGTTGAGGGTTCAGCTGAATTTAGATTGAGAGAGGAGCCTCAAGTGAGTTCAGCCAGAAGCCCTCTGAGTGAGGAGTTTTACTTCGGAACATTGACTGGGGTTGGAGAGGAGCACTCTGGGAGATTGAGAGCCAGAAGCCCTCTCTCAGAGGCAAGACAGATTCACCTTGGTGCTGGCTGGGCTGAAGGACAAACCTTTGGATTTGGAGACATTCGAGGGAGTTCTTGGAACCAAGCAGAGAGATAGGCCTCAAAGCGAACCGGGCTATATTGGAGGTAATAAAAGATCTGAACTTTTATCACCTGGATGCGTTTTGAGGTGATTATTACTTTCAACTGCAACTAAAGTTGCCTTCAGAAAACCTCCCCTGAGAAACCTGCTCTTTCCCAGAGAGAACGATCATATATTTTAAAGAAGAAAAACACCACAGAAATGGCACCTTGCCTTTCTGACAGAGGTAACAGAGCTACTCAACAATTTCAATATGCAACTTCAAGGAAAGGGGAAGCTCATCTGTGATATGCAATTTGAAGTAAAATTAGGTCTCCTCATCAAACAAGTGAGGGAGGAAAACTTCTGCCATCTCCCCACAACTCAAAATCTGTTAGCAGAAAAACCGCTGATTGCATTCCCAAACAAAACGTGTGGATTCACTGGAAAAATTGCAAAAGGAGTTCCAATTTAGATTTAAAGAGCTTCATCTCCATGAACAGGACCTACAGCTTTTCTGTAACCCATTTTCTATTGACATTGAAAATGTGGATACAATTTACCAAATGGAACTGGCTGAACTGCAGAATTGTGACTCTCTGGAAGACGCATTCAAGTCAAGCAGCCTCATTATTTCTATGCATCTCTCCCCTCTGAGACATATCCTCATCTCAGGAACCATGCACTCAAAATGGCAACCATCTTTGGCAGCACTTATGTCTGTGAACAGACTTTTTCTAGAATGAAACATTTGAAATCTCCAACCAGATCAAGACTTAACGGATGCACATTTGCATCACTTGTTACGACTAGCAGTGACAAATATGGAACCAGACATTGACCATTGCATTAGCCAAAAGCAGGCCCATAGTTCCCATTGAAATACTAGTAAGTTTGTTGATTTAACTTTACTTCATTTTAAATATTGTATTTGTTCCCGTTTTGTTTCTTCACTTCAAAATAAGATATATGCAGCATGCCTAGGAATTTGTTCATAGTTTTTGTTTTTACTATAGTCCGGCCCTCCCACAGTCTGAGGGACAATGAATTGGCCCCCTATTTAAAAAGTTTGAGGACCCCTGCACTAGACTATAGGTATAGCTATTGATATGTTAATTAATGTTGATAAACTATTTTTTTTCTTCTTTCTTTTACATTCTTTGTCACAGGAAATGGCATTCTGGGTAGGAAGGGAGGGATCTATTTGGAAAGAAAGTTAATGTAAAAGCAGGAAGCAGCAATGATTTTTTTAAAAAACATAATAGTAGTTTACATTTGCATAGCTCTTTATAATTTGCAAAACACTTATTATTTCAAATGGAATAATATAGGAAGCTGAGGCTCAGAGACTTTAGATTAACAAAATCTCATGATCACATAATTAACATGAGAGTTAGGATTTGAAGCAAACTGCAAACTGAGTACTCTTTCTATTACATAAAGCTGCCTGTCTTAGAGGCTTTTTTTTTTTAAGTACATTTACACCAGAATAAAAATTACTCAAAAACTAGGATCTTTCTACTTCTTTTGCCTCAGTAAGAAGGTTAATAGTGACAATTTTGTAATGACCTCCATGACTCATGTAAATGTATGAAAAAGGACAGGCTGGGCTTGCATTAGCATTTTTAGTTGGAAGCAACAGTGTGACAGTGTGGTTATGGTTTTTGCTTAAGAGAGAGAAAAAGGGTAATCAGTCCATACTGAAAAAGCACCTGAAGGGATCTCCCAAGCTTTTTATTTTTTAAATCAACTTTCAATAATTACATCTTACATACCCCTGGGATAGGCAAATACAATTACCCCCATTTTCTGATAAGAAACAGACATCAGAGATCACTACTATTAGGAGTCCCAGTAATGATCATATGTCTGACTCTATGATTCTTATTCAGATTAAACTCCCACTAACATCAATGGACATTTGGCTTGAGATAAAAGATCTCATAATAATGCCCCTTCAGCTCAGAAGTCTGAAAAGGGAGATTTTGCTCAAGTTTAGAAGTGTGGTATAGTTCTGAAAGAATGAAGATGACAGAAGCAGTTGAGTTCAGGCTTTACTTTCCTAACATGTCATTAGATAATGTTTTCTTCATGTTTTATGCTTAAGAGCTAGCTGAACTCTTAAGATCTTAAAAATACATAACTAAAAATGAACTACCATATAAATAAAATAAAAAGTTACATCACAGAATCTTGATTGCAATATACTGGGAATAAGTCTGATATCTCACTGAATTCCAAAAATAACAAACACTGATTACTATTGAATGGTACTAGGTAGTAACATGAATTTTAACTTGCAAATTAATGTTGATTGGTGAAGGTCCCTGGAAAAAAAAAATTTTGGATCACAGACTATCCCTAGAAGATGGAGCCAAGGCTTATCTAGTTCTGTCCTCAATTATTTCAATCAGAGAATATCTAAACATAGTTCAGTGGAAATAATGCTAGAGTTTAGAGTAAAATGACATAAGTTCATCATCCTAGCAAAACTTGGGTCACATATTAGGTCTGTGACATTGGCAAGCCTTTAGGACTTGGGTTCTAGATCTATAAAATGAAAGAGATAGATCCAAATAGTCTCTGAGGTCTCTTCCAGCTTTAGATCTATGATCCTAATTACACAAGCCATCAAAAGTCTATGGTTGGCTCAGTTTTAGTTTTCCTTTCCTTTTTCCTTTTTCCATTTCCATTTCCTTTCCTTTTTCTATTTCCCTCTCCTCTCCTTTCCTTTCCTCTCTTCTCTCTCTCCCTCTCCTCTTCTCTCTGTGTTTGTCTCTCTGTTTCAGTTTTTGTCTTTGTGTCTCTGTCTCTCTTTCTGAGATTGGATTCACTCAGCCTGGAAATGCAGAAGCTTAGATCTGCTCCATTTTCCATCCAAGTTGCTCCACTCCTCCTCAGATATTCTGCTCCCCATTCTGCTTTCTTTCCCTTATTAATTTAACTTCACTTCAGCTCAGGTGGTCCACCCACCTTAGTTTCCCCAGTAGCAGGGACTATAATTATGCACCATCATGCCTAGTGACTATCAGTGTCTGCTTTTTTTTTTTTTAAAGCCTCTAGGAGTTGAGGCTGTACAGTACAAGTACAATCCAGATAATAAAAACTGCTCTCCCATATCTCCCACTTTGAAACTTAAGCTTATTCTCTTGTATTTGATTCTCCACAGACTAAAAGAAAAAGTGATAAGCATCCTATTCAAAAAGTCATAGAAATGCAGGACTGGAAAGAAGCCCAGGCATAGAGGCAACCTGTACCTATATAGCAATTGTTTAGCAGACTGTCCAAAAGTATAGTCGCTAATCCTTTGAATATCGTTGATATCCTCACCGGGATATTCTTTAGCTCCCAATGCCCTTTGTAAAATGTGATGTCCAGAATTGAATATTCCTGATGTAGTCTGAGCAGGGCAGAAAAAAGTAACATGATCACTATCTTGCTCTAGATACTCAGAATTTTTCAATGCTGTCTAAAATTGCAAGAGCCTTTTTGGTCATCATGGACTTGTAACTTGACTATAAAGTTCAAATGAGATAATGTATATGTAGAGCACTTTGTAAAATATAAACTACCATATGCGGAAATTATCATCATAATTGTTATTATTTTTAAATTATTACTACTATTCTGAAAAGGGCATAATTAATGTATAATATAGGTAAAGAATTAGTTCAGTGGATAGAATGTCAGGTCTGAAGTCATGAAGACTCACCTTCCTGAGTTAAAATCTGGCCTCAGACACTTCCTAGCTGTGTAATCGTAGGCAAACCATTTAACTCTTATTTGCCTCAGTCCCATATGTAAAATGAGCCAGAGGGAAAAAAATTGGCAAACAGCTCTAATACTTTTGCTAAAAAAGAGTGAAATGGGGTCACAAAGAGTCAGACATAACTAAAACAAACAAAAATCCCCCAAATAGCACACCATGTCACATTCATCTTAATATATTCAACTCTCACACTGTTTTTTAAAGTAGGCATCACTATTGCTGATGCATTCAGCTTGGAATCACTAAGGACCTTTTCTTTCATATATATATATATATATATATATATATATATATTCTTGAGTAGTAAATGTTTCCCTATCCTGGATTCTTATTTTTGTTCCTAAGTGAATGACTTTGCATTTGTCCCTATTGGATTTTTGTTATGTTTTTATAGAAATAATTTTCTAATTAGTCAAGGTCATTTTGAATTTTATTACTATCTTCCACAGTATTAGCAACCCCACATAATTTAGCATCATCTGCAAATTTGATGAACATATTCTCAATTCTTTTATACAAGTCATTAATGAAGACATTGAACAGAACAGGATCTAATTTATATTCTGGTGATCTCTTGTGCATTTCAGTTCCATAAAAAAAATTTAAATGAGTGCTTCAGATTTATATCCTTGTCATATGTTCTGCTTGGAAAATGCCCCCATCTTCCCTCAGCCTGGTGCTGTGAAATCACCAAAGACAGACCATTCAGCATGATTAAACTTTGCAAATCATTGTGCCAAAGAAACATGTCTCATAGGTATAGTGTCTACAATGGCGAAAAAAGCTCAACAGGCCTTTATGCTACTCTTGATTGCCCTCAAGGGGCTGATGTAGGCCCCATTCTCCAGCCTGGATTTCTTCATGCTTCCTACTTTGCAGTCATTTCTCTATTCATTAGAAACTACTCAGAGGAAACAGAAGAGCTGAAAGTCAAAGTAGTGAATTTTGCCTTTTTTAAACATCTCCAGTAGGAAGTTCCTTAGGTAGAAGTGGTCGATGTTATTGATAAAAAAATGGATTGACTTGTGAATTTCAAATATTTATCTTTTCCTAATTTTGCTAGTATAACTAGTCCACATAGATATGAATTTATATATATATATATATAGTTAATTATAACATGTAATCTTATCTATTTTCCCAGTATCTGAAATATCATCAATGTATTTCCTATACCCAAAATTCTACCTCCTGGCTTCTTTGCCTAGGCACAGGCTGTGCATAGAATAATGGAATTCTCTCTACTCTAATCTCCAGCTCTTAGTGTTAGCAAAATGACACCTCCTACAAATTTCCATTTTTTTCTAATTTCCACAATTGCTTTTATTTAAAAGCTCCACAAAATCAGGGTTTTCCTTGCTTCTCTCATTGTATCCACCAGTCTTAGTACATAGCTGGCACAGAATAGGCACTTTATAAATACCTATTGATTGATTGGGTGATATCATGACTTATGTGGCTGACAACCTCTGCACTCTCTAGTGGATTCATGAGTTTCTGGGGGTTAAAACATTCATCATCTAGGGGTCAATTTTCTGGTACTGAGCCTCTCCAGACTTTGTTAGGCTGACCCTCATAACAGAAATATGGTCTCTCTCTTGATTATATTCAAATCCTTTGAAGGCTTTGCCAGAATTTATGTCCAATTGACCTAACCTTTAAATCTCTAGGGTGAGCTCCTCACCATGAGTAAGTTTTAAAGAAAGCCTGTAATGGAAGTGCAATGCTAGAGGCATTTAGGCAGTGTACTGGATGTGAAATCAGAAAGATACTTCCTAGCTATGTGAGCCTGGGTAAGTTGTGGAACTTCTATCAATCTCAGTTTCTACATCTGCAAAATAAGTATAATAATAGCATCTACTAGACTGAGATTTTGTGGGGAAAAAAAGTATACACATATATACATATATTTGCATATGAAGTGCTTTGCACTATATAACTGTTAGCTATTAGTATCATGGGTTTAAGTACATAAATGTATTCCTTATACTGAAAAAAAAAATCAGAGATATTAAAAAGTTATGTTTTTTTACAGGGACAATCTATGGATTTACTGCATGTATATCCATGCCATTAATATCCTCATGTTAGCAAGAGAAAACAAATAATTAAGTCCCCACAATATTGGATGGATCCTGGGTAGTGACTCTTTATAAAAAGATATGGATAAAAATACTCATGTTATGCTCAGAATGGCAGGCAAAGATGGTTTATGATCTGCATTACTGAAGGCAGAGGAAGAACGTTCCGATTTTGAGGGTACAGCCAAAAGATGGGAGAGTCTTGTTTATGGAATAGTCAGGAGACCAGTGTCACTGGATTGAAGAGAATGTGTCAAGGAGTAAGGTGAAAGGAGACTGGAAAGGTAGGAGGGGGCTTGGCCATGAAGAGTTTTGACTGCCAAATGGAGAATTTTGTATTTGATCTTGGAACCACTGGAGTTTTATTGAGTAGGGGGCTGTTGCCTGGACCTGCATTTTAGGAAAATCACTTTAATGACTGAATGGAGGACATATTAAAGTGGGGAGAGATTTGAGGGCAGGTAGTCCCATCAGCAGCTATTGTAACATTCAAGGCATGAAGTGATAAAGTTCTGTACTAGAGTGGGGAAAAGTGTCAGAGAGAAGGAGGTTTATTTGAAATAATACAAAGATGAAACTGTCAGGTGTTGGCAACAGACTGGATTTATAGGATGAGAAATCCAGGATGATTCTAATAAAGAACATACATACGTGTGTGTGTGTGTGTGTGTGTGTGTGTGTGGAGACAGACAGAGAGAGAGAGAAAGAGAGAGAGAGAGACTCTATATAGAATATAGATTCTAATATAAAATATTAGAACATATTCCACTATATGCTAAAGGAATTGGTATGTCTGGGGCAGGACTTGAATTCAGATTTCTTTGGCTTTAGGGCCAACTCTCTTTCTACTATGCCCTGATGGCTCTCAGTAGGCAATTTGTATTTTTTTCAAGTTATTTTAAAATATCATTTACACTGAATAATATGACTATGCTTCTCAAAATGGAGGTGTTAGTGAGACTTCCCTTAACTAGGTTTCTGCTGTGTGATGTGGCAACACAGAATTGAGCCTAGGTGAACGAGAGAGAAAGAAAATTTCTCATCAGATTTGGCAGGTCTTGTCTGATTCCACTACACGGTGTTCTGTTTAGCCAAGATCTAGCAAAGGGTCAGAGAGATTCTTTCGTAACAATAATAATACAGTACTTTGAACTCACCTGGAAGCTTTCATCTCTGTATCTCAGAGACAAGTAAGTGCCAATTATGGAAACCACAAGAGGAGGGAGGGTACTGTTGGATAGCATGGGTCAGTGTTCTGTATAATGGCTCCTACTCAGGTGGCAGGTGAGAGTGGGGACCTAAGAGAGCCTTAAGTGCCTTAATCAATCTCCTGTCCCCATCAGAAAGAGTTGTCATTTTTAAACTGCTCTAAGAGTTTAGGTGTAATTTGCTCCTAGCTAAAAGTGCATTTTGACTAAATGCTAGGTACATCCTGATTATGGCTTCCATGGCTATGTAAAAAAGAAAACTGAAATGCTCTGGTACAATGTTACTCCATTCATAAAAAGAAATATATTCCACAGCCAGATTGATAAAAACAGCTTTTCTTTAGTTTTTACAAAGCACCCTCCCCAAAAATGACCCTGTGGAGTAGGTAATACAATTAATATTGAGGAATTTGAGGAAATAAAGGCCGTTTGAGGAAATAAAGATTGAAAGCAGCAATTTTTGAGCCTAGTTTCCTGATTCCAAATCCTGCTGTGTTTCTATTAAGCTGTATTGCCCTGATAAATAATTTTAGGTATACATATTATATAAAATGGAATTCTATGAATCAAAATATATTGGAGGGCTTTAATATTTTGAAAAACATTGTTTTAGAAATAATTCCTTTTCTAAGTATAAATATTAGACACTCAAAGAGCAAATTACTCTAATCACTGGAATAATAGGATACCATCTTCATTCACAGAAGCAGCCATCTGCTTCCAGACAAATTTTGCCACGTAAGGAACTTTTTCAATCAGCTCCCTTCCTCAATCCAATTGTGCTATGTTAGGACTTGAGATATCATTGACCAAATGAGGTTAAGTAAGCCCTGAGGCCGTAAGCCCGGAAATGGTGCCAAGTAGACCGCTCACTGTACTTAATAAATAGAGTTTATTAAACAAGTTCTGTAGTAGTACATGTAAACTCATTCACCTCTTACATCTACAGACTCTACACACTGTCCTTAAACATCTGAATCTTAATTCACTGATCACAATTGCATATATTAAACAATGTTATTCTGGAGAGAAGCAGGGAAAGTCATATCAATATGGGACTACAAAATCAACAGTTTTGAATGGATTGACTACTCAAAACAGTCAAAGAACTGATTTTACTTATTCTTTCCCTTGATTAATTTTTCCAAGAAATAAAAAATAATATTTATTAGGTTTTTATTGAATACAATGCATTGGGGTTAAATACTACAGAGAGCTATGAAAAAGGAATGGTATAGTATGGTATGGTATGATATAGTGTGGATAACACAGCACAGTGTGTGTGATGTGTTATTGTGTAGTGTGGTATGAGATGGGATGGTGTAGTCCAGATGGGATGGGATGGGATCAACAAAGTATGATGTGTGGTGTGTATTGTATGGTCTAGACTAGTCTAGTCTAAGATGCTCCACTGACTCATCTGTAACTTATACCCCTGAGAGTTGTCTAAGGCACCGGAGAGATTCCTTGCCTGTGATTACACAATTGCACAGTCAGTATGTGTCAGTGATAAGATTTGAATCTAGCTATTTTCTCTACCAAGAGGTTGCTGTAGACCAGGCTCAGATTTATGGTGTGATATTGCTTGAGTTAGTTCTTTGACCCTTGGTTTCCTCATCTGCAAAACAGGTATCATGCTATTAAGATGTGATAAAGAGAATGAATGTTTTGTAAAACTTGAAAATCTCATAAAAATGTGAATTGCTTTTGTTATTATTAGTCTCATCTCCTCCCCCTACCCCTTGCCAAGACACTGTATGCTGCTTAACGGACAGATACGCCATTGTTTTTCTTCAAGTCCCCTTGCTTCTCTCATCCCATCTCCGGTCTAGCACTGTCCCTTGCAGGCATTTCAAAAGTTCTGAGATCTGTGACTTTATCACTGAAGATATTTCCTCTACTGGAGTACATTGACACCCTCTTCATGCCTTTTGTCATATCTTTGTGATAATTATCATCAGTTGCTCTCAATAAAAAAAAAATTTCACAACCTAGTAGCCAACTTTGGTGACATAGCTCTCTCTCCCTTAGCTAGGGAGATCTTTGAACACACTGTTATTAGGCTCCTCTCCAAAGCCTTTCCAAATGAGGAGAAGCTAAGAGTTTATGTCTTACATTTTACCTTTGAGAACTTTGAGCCACCATAACAAGGCATCAGAAATGATTTTAAAGGAGCCTTGGTACACAGTAGGTACTTAATAAATATTTGTTTTGCTGAATTTGTTGAATGGGAATTAATGTTATTCTTCTCATACTTCTTACCTTATTGATGCTATCATTTTTCCTGCTTAGATAGTAGCAGAAAAGAATAAAGGATATGGAAAGGATAATGTCACTTTTTAATTTTATCTCAAATCCAAAAGTCTAAGCATTGCCAAGGGTAGCAATGGTCTTTGCCAGTTACTTTGTGGTAATTATATCTATATAGTGACAAAAGGAAAGAATCCATTGTACTTGTTCTTGGCTCTAACTCACAGTGATTTTTCAACAGATAACTAGTAGTTCCTATGTTGACTTTTTCTCAAAATAACCTGGATCTACGGTTACACAGGCAAACTTGCTGTTTATCCAGAATGAAAATGAAAGGCTGCCATTTCAATGGAAAGAATGAAAAAAGAAATAGAATTAAGGAAACTGGAAGGGCACAAATGTAATAAGGCATAAGTAACTATGAGGAAAGTACAGTATCCCATGGGTCCAATTTGTTCTCACAACTGAGTAAATATAGTCCTGTCTTTGCTGGATTTATATCAAGCTCCACAAGCACTTTACCCAAGGGAGCCAAGGGATGAGGGGAAATCAGAGAAAATCCAATTTAGGGGAACTCTAGTATCACAAAGGACTGAGAACACTGGCTAACTAATTTATTAATGAGTCACAAGCTGGCATTGTTACAAATGTACTGTTCCTTTTAAACATGACTAACTTCAGAGATTTTGCTTTGTAGGGAGATTGTACAGTACAGACTGTTTTACACAAAGACAGAGAGTTAACTTATATCAAAATAAAAATTAAAAAAACAAAAAACAAAACCCAAATCTTTATGCAAATTTAGCATAAATAAATATCAGAAATGTTTCTATTAGGAGGACAAAGAGACAACTGTCTAGGGTATGAGGTCAGATACAAGATGAAAAACCTTTCAATATCATTTTTAAAAATAAATGAACACATTCTTAATGCCAGAAAATCTCTCCTCTGAGGTGAATAGCACTTTTTGACAAAGCTAGTTGCACATGCAAGAATAATAATAATAATAATAATCATTTATATAGTATATTAAGGTTTGCAAAGTACTTTACAAATATCTCATTTTATTTTCACAACAGTTATGAGACAGGGGCTCTTATTATCCTCATTTTTACAAATGAGGAAATTAAGGTAGACAGTAGGTAAGGGATTTAGCCAGGAACACATCGCTAGTGTCTAAGGCTGTATCTGAATTCAGAGCATTCAAATTCTTCAGTGCTTCATCACTGAGCACTCCCTCCTAGACAGATCTCAACCCCTCTACTCCTTAGGGTGACTATCTTCATGAACTTCTATGATCAAAAAGAATTATCCTCTGTTCTTTTAACTTTGTCTTATTCTGAGATGATACATAAAATTCGGTTGTCATGTCCATATTCCAAAGCATTGTAACTTTCAACATCTATTTTCTCTGCTCATGAAGTTCTGCCAGACTCATATCTCTGCCAACTTCCTTGTTGTTCTGTTCTGTGACCAATGTTCCTGGAAACAAAATCTCTCTGAAGAATCTTCACTTCCCTAGTAGATTGTGTGTGTGTGTGTGTGTGTGTGCACATGCACAGTCATTTCATAGTTGTGTCCAGTTCTCTGTGACCCCATTTGGGGTTTTCTTGGCAGAGATACTGAAGTGATTTACCATTTCCTTCTCCAGCTTATTTTATAGATGAGAAAACTAAAGCAAAAGTGACTTGCCCAGGATCACACAGCTAGTCAAATGCCTGAGGACTGATTTGAACTTAGGAAGATGAGTCTTCCTGGCTGGCACTCTATTACTGCATTACTTAATGTCCCTTCGATGCATTTAATCAAGAGCCCTTCTCACCAAATTATGTAAGGTGAATCAGAGCAGAGTGCACATTCATGGTACTGGGACCATTTTAAGTTCTGGCTCATTTCAGAATAGAAGGCCTCTCTCTGGAGTAAGACCAAGTTCTAAATTAGTATATAGCTACATGTATTGATTTATTCAGTCCTAAAATTGAAAAGGCAATAAATATTCATTCTCTCCATATAACAGAACCACAGAACTTGAGAGTTGTAAGAGACCTCTTTCCTTCTTTTATGTTTTTAGATTGTTCTATTTTGTGTACATGTTGAATCCTTATCACCTGAGGATTGGCTACCAACCAGTGAATTTTTTTGGACAAAGGAATACATGAAATTGCCTCTTGAGATGTAGCGGGATTACAATCTGTAGCCAAAGAAAGAAAATCTCTACCAATGAAATCAGGTATTTTCCAAAGTACTAAATGTCTTGATCATTCTTACTCCTTTATCACTTCTCCATACTATAATTTTTTTAAGGGCCATTATTATGTCCAATTCATACTTTGTAACACTCTCATTTCCTGGGATAATGCCTGACAAATAAAGAGCTCTTAATATATACTCCTTCCTTACGGAAGTCACAGAGAACATGCTGATTCTTTCTTTCACATGCGGATCCTTTAAATACTTGAAGATAGCTATCTTTCCTCTTTTCATTCTTCTTTACCTTGGTATCTTTCTTTCTCTCCATTAGTCCTCTTACAACAAACCTTCTTATTATTCTTTTCCTACTTCTCCAGATTCATTCTAGCATCCATTTCCAAATTTGAGCTCCAGAATAATGCAAGGTGGTTTATATTAGCTTGTAAGTAGCATTTATAGGATGTCTTGAGGTCTGCCTCCCAACCACCCTAATAGATTCAATTAATATTCCTATTTTACAGATTATAAAAGGCAGAAAGAAGTAAATGACTAGCCCAGGGTTACACAGTCTTTCTGACTCGAGGGGCAGCTCTTTGCATTGTACCACTTGTTACTTCTCCAAAAAAATAAATAAATAAATTAGAGTACATATGCAGCACGCTGACAACAAATTCAGCCAGTCAGTCAATAAGCCCTTAGCATGCTTGAGACACCTGTGCCAAATGCTGGAGATGCAAAGTAAGGTCAATGAACATGTTCTCATTTCTCATAGAAGCCCAAGAGAAGCCCAAAGTGCTATGAGATCATATGAAAGCCAAATTGAGGGTAGTCTTGTGAGGGATTTAAGGAGAGGCTAGAGCAGCCCTCATCAGGGATAACCTTGAAAGAATCCATGCTTTGGAGAAGGGCTGAAATCAGTGCTTTCCATGTCTCTTCCACCCAGGGGAGTCTATAATTTGCTTAAAAGCATCTATGGGGTTGGCTTGATGATAGTTCTAATGGCCCTGGCAGGGTCCATTTCTTTGATCAGGCTGGTTGAAACTGTCTCAGTTCTGAAGAGAGATTTTGCTTTATTATTTCACTCCTAGGAAAGCCAAATGAAATGGAGAAATGCAAAGTAGGCTTTTTAAAAGCTTGATAACTTGAGTTTTGGTTTTTGTTTGTTGGGTTGTTTTTTGGCTACACTTGCTGTGTGGACACTCGGATTATTTTAGGACTAGGAACCATATTTATTCTGAATGCTAATTAAGTGGTTGAGTTTTATATCCATTCAGAAGGCACCTCCAATGGAAGTGATTTTGCAATCCAGCCCCTTACTGTAGCAAATGTTTCATTCCAAAGCTAGTCTACAGAAGGGCAATTGCAACTTTCTCCTTTTCTTCTCAGGTGAATACAATGATATTATGTATCTGACCCAAAGAAACCAAACTCTCACTGGGCATAACTTCAGTATTGCTGGCTGTGATCCACTGTAGGTTCATCATTCAAAAACAAAAACCAAACAAACAAACAAACATACAAAAAACAAAAAACCCTACTTTCTAATTAGGTCCAAGAGCTCCAGAGGAATCTAAGAGTTTTATCACCCTGTGTTTCATCATACACATGCTTATGATCCTTTCCTTCTCAAGTCTCCCTTTGCATAGGCTTAATGTGCCCTTGTCAGATACATGGTAGTCCATCTGCCATCTGTTTGCAATGGTGTTGTTTCTCTATGCCTGAAAGCATTCTCTCTTCACTTCCACTTCATAGAAATCCTTCCTTTAAGAGATAATTGAAGAGCCTTTTTCCACAGGAACCCTTTCATGATTCTTTGCCCTCCCAATTACAAGTTCTTTTTTTCCATAACTACCTGCTCTTTAAGAAGCTTGTATTTATTGGTATTTTTTAATTTTAATTCTGGACATACTTATAGATGCTTGTGTTTATTGTCCTTCCCATTACAATGTAAGCTCACTGTGAGTAGAGATTGTTTGAATCTGTGTTTGTATTCTCTGTGCCTTGAACACTGAACTTAGAACACAGTAGGCACTTAAAGCCATCATTTCAGAGTACTGCCTGTATAGACAATGCCCCAAAGCCAGTAGGGCAGGCAACCTACTCTGAAATGATGGGAGCGCCTCAAATCTTACCTAGCTTATTTGCCAATATGGTCCTATTCCTAAGACATTGAGTTTGCTTATCTTATTTCTGTCCAGAGAAGCTGAGTACCAGAACATGCTCCCTAAACATGAGATCTCTTACCACAAAATGAACAGGAATAGAGACTGGACCTATTATTTTCTTGATAAAAAGAATTCCCATTTGAAAAACTCCCTCCAATGCAAGCCAATAATTTCTCTGAAATTTCTGGTGTGCCTCGACTTTAGCAATAATATTTCTATAATTTAGAATAAGTGACTTATCTAGGATCTTATAGCTAGGATTTGTCAGAAACAGGACTTGAATGCAGCTCTTCTGTCTAGCTCAGTCAACATAATCTCAAAAAATTCAATCTGTATAGGCTTAAATCAGACACCTCTACAACACTTTGTTTTTTCTTTCACTAAACCAAGCCTCACTCAATTGGATGCAATAAATCAATGGGATTTTTGCAAGGATTAAACTCTGATAAAGGTGAAAACCAAAAAGAGTTCACAAAAGAGAAAAAATAAATCATAATTTAAGATGCATAGCTAAAAGTGAACTCAGCTTTAAAAAAAGGAACTAAAAAAAAAAATCATGGGAAGAAAACTAAGAAGAGGCAATGTCAGTATAAACAGAGATGATGCAAATGGCACACTGAAATTTTAGTCCATTTGCTGCAGCTAATCAATATGGATAACTTTAAAACAACATCAAAGAAATAACCTTATAGTACACTAATTAGACTAATTCTTCTAATTAACTAGGTTTCCTTTCAGATTGGCTTTGGCAAGGATGGCAGTAGCTTAAGTAATCATTATTTATAAGTCTAAGAGACTTGGCTGGCATTTTCACCACTGACACTATGCAAAATTGGAGTAAAAGCTATCACCAAAGAAATACAGGATGGCTAGACATTAAAACTAAGATGAAGTGAAGAAAGAGTCTATGTGCTCTGCTGCTATGGACTTCATGTCAAGATAACCCAAGAAACCACCAACATATTGGGTTGACTCCTCATGTCAAACTTATAGGAAGATATTGACAAAAACTGCCCAAAAGGAGCAGAGTAAGGCCATGTTTTTGCATTTTTAGCACATGACAGTTTCCTTCAAAGCTCAGCTCATGCATCAAATGTAAACACATGCTTCTAAATAAACTTTTCCTGATCCATTCAAGTGTTAATGGCTCTTCTCTATCCCACTGAAATTATGTTGTTCCTTTTTTTTTTTTTGCACATGCTTTAGGTATATATTATATGTTTCATATATGAACATGTTGTTTCTTCCAGTAGAATGAAAATTCTCTGAAGGCAAGGGTTATATCATTTTTTTGTTTTGTGACTTCTGTGGCTAGCACAGTTCTTAGAACACAATAGGGATTTCATAAATGCTTGTGGATTAATTAATTGATGAGGGCAGGAACTCCCAGACACAAAATATATATTTTCTGAATAAATGAAGCAATTTAATGAACCAGAATCTTTAAAATGTAATTGTGAAATTAAATGTTATTTAGTTATTATTTTTGTTTGGATTTTAAATAGTCATTTATGAATAAATCTCTTAAGAGGTTTGACTTTGGCAAAAAGTCTGTATTCATGGCTATTGACCAAGGGAAACAAGAATAAACAAATGATTTAACTCACGTTTGTACTCAAATTATCCAGGTTAATCATTTGTTTGTTTTAACCATGGTCTTTTGCCCCGACTTATTCATAGCTGCTCAGCATCACTTGAAAATATGTTTAAATTTTTATAGGCAAACATGAATTTAATAAGTCTTTTTATTTCAATGCAGAGCAAAAATTTATGCAAGAAGCTCCTGAACCGATACCTGCTTAGGATCTGTCTCAAACTACCAAACAAGCGAACAATGAGCTAATATCATGATTCATTACTTTACTAATTCTTATTTCCTGCTCTTTGGACTTTAGCAATAACATTTCTATAAGCACAGTCAAATTGAATTAGACTGTAAAATTTTGCCTGTCTAATTTACTTTGAGTTGTTTATGTATGCTGTGTAAGGAAGGACTTGGAAGAAGTGATGCTGTTGCTTGTGGTCTATTAAGGTGGATTCAAGATAATTGATATAACATGAAAAGGTCCAGCATGGCTACAGTTTTTCATACCTAATTTAAGATCTACATAGATTAAGCATTAGGATAAAATGAATTGGTGACATTGATTTCTCTCATTCAGTTCCAATATTTTGTTCTTAATTAGCCTTTCTGAAATCTGAAATAAGACGAGACAAGACTCTGTTCTCTGGAAATTCAGTAATTCCAGCAGTTTGGTCCTGAAAAAAATAAATATTTCCTCTTAACATAGTTTTCACAGGCCTGAAAATTAAAGTTCTTGTATTTGAGAAAAATATGGACTATTTCCCCCCCTTTCTGTTATAGTCAGAAAATTGGTGTCTCTTGTAAGAAACAAATTGAGAAAAATGTAAAGCTCTTTGCAATTCTTAAAATATCAGCTATTATTATTATCATTAATATTGTTGTTATTTACTTGAGTTCAACATCAATGAGAGGTATTATGGTATAGGGTATAGCAGGACTGGCCTCAAAACTCAGGTGCCATTTCTGAGCCATACTGGGGATATGTGATTTTAACTAAGTTATTAATTGTTCAGTGTTCCAGACTATTCTCTAAAATTAGACACTGCAGAGAAGGGGCCAACATACATTTGTAAATGAGTTTTCTCACCTGAGAGGTCTCTGCATCAAAGAAACTCCTATCCTTATCCATCATCATTCAAGAAATTCACAATACTCCACTCCACTTTCCTATTTTTGTGGTGACAACATCATCCTCCTTGTTGTTCAGTCTCTAAAGCATAAAGTCACCTTTGCCTTCTCTCTCCCCTTTATTTCCCATAACCAAACTGTTAACTGCTAAGACCTGTAGATTTGGTCTCCAAAGTATGCTCACCTATATTTGTCTCCACCATTGCAGTTATATGGCCACCATTCTGTTTAAGCCCTCATTACCTCTTGGTTTGGAATAACCTCATAAACACTCTCCCATCTTTAGTATTTCATTTCTCTAATCCATTTTTCATCCAGTTGCCAAAATAATCTTCTTAATTTACAGATCTGATCTTATCATCTGCTCAACCACTTACAGAATTGTCCAGTGTTCTCTGTTGTATTCTGAATAAATATGAATTCCATAGTTGGATACTGAAGGCCCTTGGCAATTTTTCTAGTCTTATTTCATTCTTCTCCCTGTCATGTACTGTATGCTCCACTCAAAAGAGAAATCTGTTTCTTGATCTTGTTTTGAAATTATCCCACCTCTATGGATTAAGGTAAGTCATCCCCCATGTCTGGAACAGACATCCTTTAAGGCTCTTCCTACTGAAATCTTTCTCTTTCTTCAAGAACCATGTCAGGTGCTACTTCCTCCATGAAATTCTTCCCTAATCACTCTCTTTTTATGTTTCTTATAGGTCCTTCCGCTATCCTGATTACATTTTACCTTATTCTACTATTACCCCTGTTTCTATAAAGATTTTATCCTCCCTATTAGACTGTAAGCTACTCGAGACAGGCAATATTTTGTTTTTCATCTTTCAATCTTGCACAGAGCCGAGCATGGTAAATGCATTCCACATAGCAGATGCTGTGTAAATGTTTTTTGAATCGAATGGTTGTAGAATATTATTCTGCAATGCATGGGACTAGTTTAAAGAGAGCAAAGAATACTTTTGGTAAGAAGTAGCATATCATTAGCCAACCCCTCATCAAGTATTAAGTATCTACCATGTGCTAAACACTGGGAATTCAAAGACAAAAATGAAACTGTCCTTAATGAGTTTATATTCTTTTGTGCATATACATATGCTCAGGATCACATAGCTGAGGAGGATTAGGAAGAGCTTCTTGTACAAGTTGGGGCTTGACATAAACTTAAAAGGAAGCTAGAGATTTTAAGGGATGAAGGCAGAAGATACATTATTTAAAAAGTCATGGAGAGGGGATGCCATAGCAATAAGACCAGTTTAAATGAACCATAGAGTGAGTGAAGGGAAGAAATCTATAATAAGTTTGGAAAGTCAACTTAGGATAAAGTTGTGAAGAACTTTAAAAGTCAATAAGAGAAGAATATGTCTTATTCCTTATCCTAGAAAGTTACTGGAGTTTATTAAGCAGGGGAATATTACTGGTCAGACCTGTGCTAAAAGAAAATCACTTCAGATGATAAATGATGAATTGTAGTGGGGAGAGACTAGAGGAAGGGAGACCATTAAGAGACTGTTATAATAGTTCAACTATAGTTGGTAGAGCACTGACTTAGCAATAAAAAATTGATGGTGATGATAAGAATTTATATAGCATTTTACAGTTTGCAAAGTGAGATATTTTCATTTGATCCTAACAACCCTGTGAAGTAGGTGCTATTATTATCATCTCCATAGAGGCTGACAAAGGATTAAATGTCTTGCCCAGGATCACATAACTAGTATCAGGATTTGAAATCAGGTTTTTAAGTGACTTATCTAGGCTCACACAGCTAAAATGTCAGGATTTCAACCCAGGTTTTCCTTACTCCAAGTCCTGTGTTCCATCTACTGTACCATCTAGCTGCCTGAATTCAAATCTTAATGCTTCCGTACCTGTGCAAATTTGGCCAAATCCCTTGGGTCTAGATCTCTTCAAATGCAAAAATAAACGGATTAGACTAGGTGGCTCTATAGTCCCAGATCTCTACAATCTTATGAATATTCTGGAAACAATTCTTTTGGAAAAATTCTGTTGATAGTTTTAAATTTTGAAGATCACAGCCTTGATGATCATTCCAATTGGTTTTAACATTGAAACTATATTTAGAATGAAGAAAGTGCTTGGAAATATCCTCAATTCATGCAGAAATGATTCACAATGCTCACTCCCCTATATAATAATGCTTCTCAGTTTGCTACAGTATAATTATATGTGAAAAGATAAATCCAAGAAAGTTACAAGTTTTCTTTTTCCAGTATATCAAGTAGTGTTACTCAAAGAGAAAGAGTTTTTAGGGACATATTATCCATTTCTTTAGATGCCATGAGAAGGTTGAATTTTTTTGCATCACATTCTATTTAAAGAAAATATAGAACTGCATTCCAAGAGAGGCAGTGTGGTTTGCTTTTGCAGACAGAATGAGCTAGATTTAAATTCTATCTCTAAAATACCAATTAATCAACCATCGTTTATTGGGTGCTTACTATATGCACTATACTAAAAACTGGAAAGCCAAAGAAATTTAAAAACATGGTTCCTGCCTTTTTGGAAACCAAATTCTAATGGGAGAAGCAATATGCAAACAACTCCATACATGACTAGTTCAGTTACCATAGTAACCCCTCAGTGCCTCAGGTAATGCTCTCTAAGTTACAATGGGGTTGATGCCCTGGCTGTTTTTATGGAGGGATTTTCTAGTTTCCTAAATCAATCAAATCATTAGATCCATTTTACATACTTCTGATATTTCTTACTTACATTTAGGCTATGTCTACACTCAAGCACTTCATTTCTGTCTTATGTTATGGCCAATACAGTTTCTTGAAAAGCAGCTATTCTAGACATGGCTTTTTTACCACTAGTTTTCTAGCATCTGACATCATTAAGTTGTATTAGAGGTCTCCCATTTATCTTCTACCTCCATGTGTATGTGTTTTATTTTTTCTCCTGACATGAGGGTATTATGGAATTAGAATGAGACAGAGAAGATGGGGGGAGAATACTTAAATCCCCATCTTTCTTAATTTGCTAGAAGTGTGGAGAGAGTGAATTCTCATCTTTCATAATATCACAGACAACACTAAACAGGATCTTAGCAATCATTTGGCCTAATCCTTTCATTTTATAGTTGAGTAAATCAAGGCCTTGAAGAGATAAAATAATTTGTTTAAAGAAGTAGCAGAAAGAGGAGTCAAATACCAATCCTCTCTGTGTGCCTTTCTCTCTTCCATATTACCTCTTACATAACTCTGTATGAAAGTTCCTTTAGCACTCTATAAAATAAAAATTTGGCCAAATCTTCAGAACTTGATTTTCATATATCTTCTGAATAGCCATTCCTTTCATTCAACAACATTCCATTCCATCCTAACATTACCAAGAGGGAAGAATAAAAAGCTAATCCAGGATTAGCTTCTTCCCTGATTACTGGAGCAGACAATACTAACCTTGGTGAAAATGAAAGTCATTTTTTCATCATTCTAGGCCCCACATAGATTTTTTTTTCAAGTTTACTCACACCCATTAACCCCCATACACAATAACACTTGAATGTGTAATAATGGATTTAATTTAATTTGAAGTTTAAGTTAATTTGATTTAAGTTAATTTGAAGCAATAGGCAGAGGTGGTTTTTTTCCTTAACATACCATAAAATGTGCTTAAAACAGCAACAAATCAAACCAAATGGCAAAATCCAGTATTCTACATTTATACACAGAATATGCTCACATATTATAATTTGGATTTCTCCTTTACTGCAAAAAGCACTATTAAAACATTTCATTCATTTATTCATTCACAGAATGTGTATCAGATGCAAGGCACTCTGCTAGATTCAAAAAACAAAAAGAATAAGACAACTAACTGATCCACAGGATTAATTTAGCAGCAAGGAGCAGGAGCAAAATTTAGCAAGTTTTTTGTTGTTTTCCTTCTCTGTTATCTATGAGAAGTACTGCTAGAACTTTAATTTGTATATTGGAATTATGCTACAGAATATGTTCTATAAACATTGCTATTTGGGAGCTCCTAAAGGCTTAAAACTAGAAGGAATTTAAAGATTATTTAATCCAATTTTCCTAATTTTTTTTACATATGAAAATCTGAATCCCCAGTAGGCTAAGTGGCTTACCTAAGGTTGTTGTACAGCTAAATTAACCAGTGGCAGTACAGTAAGCAGAGTGGAAAACTGCTTGTTTTTCTCTAATTACAGATATTGGAGAGAGCCATCCCAACTCCAGATTTCTAACTATTTTTACCAAAATTTTAGCTATTTACCTTACTAAAGTATCTAAAACAAATTACCTTAGATATAAACAACCATCAATATGCAATTCCTATACTAAAATAGTGCTGGAACAGATGTTTTTCTTTTTGGAGAGGAATTTATTAACCACAAAGAACTTGCCCAAGACCACCCAACTCATTTGAATGAGGTGTCTGTGCTGGAATTCAAGTGAGAAGCCAGCATTTACTTAGGAAACCAAACATCCCACATCAAGTATTCTTTCTAATTGTGTAAATACTAAATTGATTCAGTTTGTCAAAGTCAACTAATACTGTTTTTAAAGTGAGCTCAAAATGTTTCAGGTCCCAGGAGAAAAATGACTTTGGAAGAAGGCTTTCCTTTGAAAATGATGGAAGACAGGGATAGAGTGTGGACTTTTAAATATTCATGCTTATTCACAAAGAGGGTCTTGTCCAGATGCTGAGGCGGAGGGGAGTGGAAGCTTCTGAAAAGGGGATTCATCCATAGAACAAAAGCATCAACCTCTGCCCTTATTAAAGTGCCATGGGATTTATTTTTTTTTTTTTAACATCATTCTTTTAACAGATGGGATCCCAGTCATACATCTTATCTTCAGGAAAGTAGCTCCATCCAAATGCTATGATTGAATAATAAGCACTTAGGACTGAAGCAATAATAAGAATGAAATGTATTTATTATTCCTCCTTTATCCCTCCAAAAAGGAGTCCCCAGAATCTCTTATTATTTGGTTAGTTCAAACTTTCTCAATGTCAGGTTCAATTTCATGTGCTCCAGGGTTTGTTATCTAGCATCTGAATTGTTTCATGTTTTTCATGAAATTTCTCAAAGCTACTGCTTTCAATTGCAGGTTTAATGCAAGCACCAACTTACACATGAAGCTTTTCTTGATTTTTCCCTCTTTCTATCTACTTTATATTTCTTGCATTTATGTTTATTTTGTATATACTCATACATATACTTGCTATCTCTTACATTAGAATGCTAGTACTCTGCAAGTAAAAATTTTTTCTTCATTTATTGTTCTTATATTTCCAGGGCCTAGCATGGAGGCTGGCACATAGCTATTTGATAAATGCGTGTTGATTGGATTCTCTTCCTTTTTTCACATTAAACTTAGGATAAATGTCAATATTTCAGCATTCTTAATAGGCCTAGGGATTTGCATCTTTATTTTTCTTTTTCTAGATTTTTACAGTGCACTAGACTAGTCAAATTGGACATGGGTGTCATATTCCTATAATCATAGCTACTGGGGAGAATGAGGTAGTCAAATCTCAAGAGATCTGGGCTGAAATTAAATTTGGCATTAATATGGTAAAGCTCTGGAAGTGGGGGTCACTAGTTGCCTAAAGAAAAAAGAACTGATCCAGGCACAAACAGAGGAGGTCAAAGCTTCTATGCTGATCACTAGTTGGGCCCATGGGTAGCTCTTACACTTTTGGTGTGGTTGAAATAGTGTCAACCAGTCTTTGAAAAAAATTTTTTTGGTTAGAGTTGTTGAACAAGAAATAAAAGGAAACAGTACATTGCTCTAGTCACTTAGTTGATAACTTTACCTGCTTTTCTATTTCTTACTGTATAGAAAATGGACTCCAATCAAAGATCTTGATAAAAATGTAATCTTATTTAAAACTCAGGCACATTATTCATCTTTCTGCATGAAAGGAATGAATCCCCTGATCCACTCTTAAGATTAGCCTAGATGCCAAGATGCCTATTTAAAAATAACTTGACATTGAGAAATCAGTCCCTTCCTACCTGTCTCTATTACCATAGAAATCCTAACTATATTTTTTAAGCTACACAGTTATATAGCATTTATTTAGCAGCTTAGAGAAGGAAAAAATATATTTCTAACAGCTCTCAATATGTTCAAAATCTCATCATTTGATAATACAATAGATTTTTTAATGTTCCTTTAATTACAAAATTTTGCTTTAGTGAGAAATAAGAAGTCCGTAGAAACCACTTTAATAGAATTTAGCCTAAAATCTGGTCTTTGCATTACAATAATGTTACTAATTTATGAGTTCCAAGTAGTGTTTCAAGGAATACTGATAGGTTTTCAGTGATCCATCCACATTACCACACTGTTTTTCTTGGGACCAGCAATAATTAATCAACCATTGACTACTACAGGAAGATCATGATGTTGGGAGACATTTAAATAAAGTTTACAGATGATATGGTCCTTGTCCTTGTGGGACTGATAATTTTGTACATACAAGGGGAAAGTATTATGCAACGTCAAGTGTAGAAGGTGTGATTTGAGGATCAGTGATAACTTCATGAGACATTTAATAATCTGTGTTGGGCTTTAAAGTTGGGATAGGTGAAAAGGGAAAAAGATGTTTCAGGCATAGGGAAAGAAGGAAAAGAGCAGTCTATTGTTTGCTGCATGAAATGTATGGAGGTCTTTCCATATTCTATAAGGCTAGAAAATTAGGATGGGTGGTACCAGATCGTTGAAAGCTTTTAATTCCAGGAAAAGGAGTTTGCTCAGTGAAGGAAATATGGAGCCACTGATGGTTTTTTCCAAGCAGAAGAATGACATGACCATCATATCGATAATAGGAAGGACTTTTTTCACAGCAGTATGAAGGATGGACCACTTAGTTAGACTGCATCTGGATTGCTGCGTTAAGTTGTTGACACCAGATTTCAGGTAGAATTTTGAGAAACTAGAGAGAATCCAGAGGAGTATAGACACAATGATGAAGGATCTTCAATTTGTGTCAAATAAAGACCAGTTTAAGAAACTGGGAGTGTTTGTCTGAAGAAGAGAAGATTCAGAAGGGACACACTAGATATCTTCAAGTACATAAAAAGTTGTTGTGTAGAAGAGAGATTATATTAGCTCTGTTTGGGTCTAGAGGGCAGAATTAGAAGCAATGATTGAAGAATGGATGCAAAAGAGGCAAATTTAATTGTGATCTAAAGATCAGTTTCCTAGTAACTAGAATTATCTCAAACTGCAGAGCTTTCCTAGGAGATTTTCCCTCAGTGGAGTTTTTCAAGCAGTCTTTATGATTTCTTATTCGGCTACATTAGAGAGGAAATTATTTTTAGCTATAGGTTGAGATATCCATTATTGTCCCTTTAAAGTCCGAAATCCTGTAATTTCATAATTCTTAAGGAACCCCCTTCTAAAAAAAAAAAAGAACGGCTTATACAGACACATAGCAGAACCAAATGTACAATTATTTAGTGTGAGATTGCTAAATGCCTCCATTTTATATGAAGACACTATAGAATAAATTTTTATGTCTGTGTCCAAGCCCACTTGATATAGTCATCAATCCCAAATGCATAGCTCCTGGGTTAGAGCCAAGGATAAGTCTAGATGGATCAATTTCTTATTTTCAATAACAGAACTATGATAGAAAATAAACGACTAACAGCAAAAAAATGAGAATTTCCATTTTTATTATGAAGGTCCAAAGTGACAGCATACTGTGAAAGTTTTAGGTTCTCATTGATCAGATTTCAAGAGACCACAGACTACAGCATTCCAAGCACTTTAATTTTTGACAGAGCAAAAAACAAAAATGATAAAGATGTTTGTTTTTTTTTGAGTAGAGGGTGTGTGTGTGTGTGTGTGTGTGTGTGTGTGTGTGTGTGTGTGTGTTGTTTTATGTAGATATTCAACAGGCAAAATGAATACTGATGATCTCAGAAACTCCTAATACTCATTTGGATACTCATAGAAAATTGTTATGTCTCTTCCCTGCAAATGAAGTTAATAATGAACATACTTGTAAAGTACGTATACTACATAATGTATTATGTTCATTCATCATCATTGCTTTCTTCTCCCACAATGCCTTTCAGTCTTTACCCATATCTCCTGACTTCAACTAAAAAGAAATGATGATCTGAGGTAAATATCAGAAAGACTATGTTGAATCCTGCCATTGTTTTTCCCAACTGTATATTTCATGAAAGCATAAGACGTTGAAGAGTTGGGGGAAATCTAAGAAAGACACTAATATAAATGGGTTATAGCCACTACTCAGGAACTGCACAGTCTACACATGCTGTGTTCAATTAAAGGATTTGGTTTACTAAAATCATTGTGGTAACAATGTTCTTGTTGCAAACAAAATAGGACCTTTTTTTCCCTGAAGTTTCTCTTGCAACCTGTCCTTTCAATTACACATATGCGGCGATGTTACAAGTAAGAGTTAGTTGCAGTTTATACCCCAATATATTCTGGGCCTGCAGAAGCTCATGTCTCTTACAGATGCAACTTGGTTCATCTGAATGATCCTCAAAAGAACAAATATGAACTAGAAACTCATAGAGTTTGTGCTTAAAATTTATAAAATTAAACCTGCTCCAAACAGGCAATACAGGGAGGCATGCTTGCAATCTCTGGATTCAATCAGAAACAATGCATAAAAAAAGCACAGAGCCTTCTCAACATGTAACGATGGGTTCCTTTTAACGCTTCATTAAACAAGATCCGATGTGATGCACATTAGAACTTTGAAGCACGTCTCACTTAATTCTACAAGGCCTGGGACACAGGACGATGCCAGAACTTCATTCATCATCTTGCCTGTTGACAAAAGGAACAATAACTGGTCATCACTGATCAATGGAATGCCTTTTCCTAGTTATTTTTCCCCCAAGAAAAGAGGTGTCAACACAAAAGCAAATGTTTCAATGCTCGATTTGATCTTGCATGTAAAATTGCTGCTT
This sequence comes from Antechinus flavipes, assembly GCF_016432865.1. Taxonomy (NCBI): domain Eukaryota; kingdom Metazoa; phylum Chordata; class Mammalia; order Dasyuromorphia; family Dasyuridae; genus Antechinus; species Antechinus flavipes. The sequence goes on along the minus strand of NC_067401.1, from coordinate 344,391,785 downwards.
TTTCATGTTCATTTGTACATTTAACTAATAGTTACTAAGTGCCTACTACGTGCAATGCACTAGGGGAGACACAAAGAAAAATAAGATCATATCTGTCCACAGAGGGCTTACAATCTATCAGGACAACTTGTCTCCTCCTAGTTCAATAGAAGTATTATGATATACTTTTTGCTTACCTATGATCACTCTATTTTACCTATAGCAATTTTCTTCTCCATAGTCATCAATGTGCACTATTGGTCTATCTAACTCTAGACTCTGATAATATGGAAAAATCAGGCATAATATAATAGTGTGGGAAGCTGATCTACTCAGACAGTATCCCAGGTATTACCTGTAGAAATGACAGAATAACGTTTGTCCCCCCACTCCTAAACCCCACCATATACATTCATTCTAGGGCATCTTTCTCTATATGGTATATTTTCATATACTGATGATGCTGGAGAACTAACATTTCAAAGAAGTTCAAAAATAGCCATAAAATTTTGCATCTTTAATATTGTTTTGTTGTTTAGTTGGCTCTTCAAAACCTTGAGGACCATAACAAGCTGATGTTGTGGGGGTTTTCCAGCAAAGATACTAGAATGGCTTGCCATATCTTTCTCCAATGGATTAAGGAATACAGAGGTTAAGTGATTTATCTAACATAACACAGATATTAAGTGCCTCAGACCAGTTTCAAACTCCTATCCTCCTGACTCCAAGCATGACACTTTATCCACTGGGCCACCTAGCTACCTCTTAGTTAAATAACTTGCCTAAGGTAACACATCTAGTAAATGTCTGAGGTCACATTTGAACTCAGGTTCAGCATTCTTATCCAATGATCCCTAACCCTCTCAAAGTCTTCAAGTCTTTAATATACATGAATCCAAATAAAGCCTTTCTCTTACGTGAAAATGAAACACATACATTTGGTCATCAAGGTTTAAAAGCCCAATATCCTTTCTGCTCCTTTTCACATCTTAAATATATAACAATCCAACACCTTAATGTAGTTTAATTTATTCCCATCGTCTATATTTTACCTTTGGGAGTGGGGAGAGTAAACATATGTTTTCTCAATTGGAGTAATAGCTACATAATAGTTTATAAATATGTGTGTATGTGTGTGTATAAAACAATATAGACTATACTTTTTGAAAGCATATACAATCTTGTCATGTAATTCAAATGAAAATACAGGCTTTATGGCTAGTTTTTTGATACAAAGCCATCTATTCTGTTAAATCTGAAAACCACCAAAAATCAGGCCATGTCTACATGATATCAAATTTAGAAAGAGAATGAAAATATCCCACAATATAATAAAAATATTCTAAGCACTAGAAAGGACTTAAATAGATCATCTAATGCAATCTTTTCATTTTATAAATGAACAAACTGAGATCTATACTGCCAAAAAAATCTGACTTCTGACTGACTGGTTCATTTTAGAATCATAGAATGCCATTAATGTCATGGTTACTAAAGTTGTTATACTTTACAAAATGGTATTCACAGGACAAACAGTTAGCAAAAGCTTCCACAGATTTTTGAAATACAATCAAGGAGTAACTGAAATATTGACTGCAGAGAATGGACTATGATATATGTCACTGGATGGGATTGCCTACAGAACAATGACAGACTTCCTGAATAGTGAATAACTAGAAAATGAGATGTCACAGCAACTGGAAGCCTTGTCATAGCAATTGGGTTACTTCCTTATTTCTTTCTAACAGTATGTCTAAAAGGATGCCAAACACAACTCACTAATTGTTTCAAAAATTTGGCAGAGCAGTTGTCATTTGCCAAGAACATGACTGAATTTTTGCTGATTGTTTTGGCATTGTATCAACAAAGCCTTTATGAATGGTGTAATAGCCCACCAAACCCTGTAACCAAGTAAAACAAGTACAAAAAAATTTGTCAAAAATCCAGATCACTCAAAAATTACTAACCTTTTACTCTTGAAATGTTGATTATTAAAAGAAACAAACCAGAAAATTCACCAGTTTGATTCTGTAAATTTGTGATACTGTATTTGAAGATCAGTTCTTATATTGGTCAAAGCACGAACTACACTATAACACTGATTGTAGCGAATGCCCTTGGAAAATCAACATTTTGGTATAGAGGCAAAGAGACCAACATGGAAAAACCAATTAAGATAAGAAAAACTTAAGATTTACTCAGAGAGGACCAAATAAAACTAAACACATATATTCAATAATGATTAAATTTGCATTTTTCCAACTTGTCAACTAAGACAAATACTTTGATGCAAGAACTTTCTTTTTTTTTTTTTAAGATGCTTCATCTGGAATAATTATGAGAATAGAAATTAGGAATAGAATTATGTTAATATAACACTTCTGTTCTGGCAGACATTTTTAAAAACCTGATTTCTAGGGTTGCTTACTATTACTAATAACTATTTGCTAATTAGTATTATTTGACAGAAACAGCTGAACATGAATATAAATGTATCATTAAATATGATAAAAATTGTTAAATGATCATCAAATCCTAGAGACCCAGGAGAAAGAAATGTAAATATATATATAATTGTTGAATGGATAGGTTCAATGTTCAAAATATGACATCTACTTAAGCTGTTAAAATGAACTCACTGTTATTTGGGTTATTAAACTGCTAAATTCCTTATTGCTCACAAAACATTTGTATCTCATTTAGAACAACCAATTCTGTGCTGTACACTGTATTAAGATTTGACATGTGCTATAAAACTAGAGTACTCCCTTTTAGTAATTAACAATTAAAGAAGTAAATTCTTATTAAAGAATTAAATACAATTGAATGCTCCAAAGCTTAAGCAGAGGAGAAGTAACAATATCTAGAAAAATACTGCCTTTAAGTCAAAAGGTATGGGTTCAAATTCCACCTCTTCCACTTAATAACTTTATACTGAGTCCAGTTTCCTTAACTCCAAAATGGGCACAGTAACCCTTGAACAACAAGGCTTTTTTGAAGACCAAAGAAAACAACACAAATAGAACACTATGTAAATATATATGCATTGTTGTTATTATAAACACCTAACCTAAATCTAACTAAAGGCAGGGAAGAAACTCCCCTCAGTTCCCAAGATCAAAGAACAATCTAACAAGTTTCTTCATTTGCCATAATGAAGGCGTTCTTTAATTATTTTTTAAAGCCTTCACTCTCAAAATACTTCTTCAAATTTTCTGTAGCCCACTTTTCCTCTTCCCAATCCTAACACAACATTCTAGACCAGTTTATGCTGGGGGAGAAAAATTACCACTAATGTCCATAGGGAGAAGGAAAAACATACACTTATATTTCATGGTCATAACATTCCCTTCCCAGGAAAGTCTTTTAAAGTCACATACATCCCAGCTCTGATCCTTTCAGGGGAAAACACACATACACATATACACAATAAAATAAAATTAAATTAAACAGATGTGCACACAGATATATATATATATATATATATGTATTTGTGTATATATATATATATACACACACACACACACACTGTGCGCACATATACACATACAGACACATGAAATATGTGTGTGTCATAGAAGCTGACATATATAGCACTTTATGATTTGCAAAGAACTTTATAGACATGATCTCACCACAAATTTGTGAGGTAGGTATATATACCTTCTAAGGAGAAGCTGTGGAGGGCTTCATATTAGCCCCATGACTAACCCTTCCAAGGACTTGTGAGATACAGATGGAGATAAAGAGTCTTCACCAGCCCTGAATGGGGGAAAGGGTAAAAAGGAAAAAGTCATTTAAGTTGTCTTTACATGCCCTTAAGGCAGCCCTCTTTCCTGAAGGGGAATCAAGTTCACTTAGAAATGAAATAATGTAGAATTCTATGAATTAATCTCCTTAATGTCTTAAAACATATATTTTTAGGAAAGGTCATTCGTGCAAAATGGCCTTATGACATCCAGACAATAGACAATATAACCTCACCAGTATTGAGGGAATTCCAGTGGAACTCTAGGGCTAAATGCGAATGCATTTTACATGAGTGTATACATTAAGAAATGTTATTTTTAGTGTTCAGGTTAAAAGGACTAGCTTTTAAGTTCCCAGGGAGGCCATGGGCCTTACAAAATTAATGAAGTGGTCTCCTCAACCTATTATATTAATATTTTTAAGGTACCATAATGTAAAATTCACATAAGTTTAAAAAAAAAAAAAGGAGAATGGAGATCTTAAGATCAAAGTAATAGAAAAATAATTTTTAACAGACTGCTTTCCAAAGATTTTAAAGTTTCTTTACTTGGACATAAATTTTACCACAACAGATATGGTCTAGAAAAGCTGTGTATAAAATGTTTAATAGTATTTAGACCTTTTGGAGATTATTTCGCACAACCCTTTCATTTTAGAAATGAGAAAACTGAGGCCAAGGGAGGGAGAGGAGCTGAATCAAAAGAGAGGAAGCACTAGGATTCAAACACAGCTCTTTTACCTCCAAATCCATGTTTTACTTCATCACACTGCTATTTCAAATAAGTAAGAAAAGCATGTTTTAATTCCTTTTAAGAAAGAATTTCAATATCAATTCCCTTGTAAAGGATCCATTTGTAAATAAACAATCATCACATTAATCTGTTGGTGGCAAATTTAGATTATTTGATATTAGATTTGCTATTTTCAGCTCTTTTATGACTGAATTTTTTGATTACATGGTCGGATGATCAATTATGCAGAAGCTGGCCTTTAAAAGTTGCTAAAAAATGGTTTTGAAAACTGACTGTCTGACAGGAAAGGCACACCTCTCCTTACAGAGACTCTGACCAGTTATCTTAGGTTGCTGAGAAAGCAGCTTGAATAACTAGGTAACTGGCTGGCTGGCTGGCCTAAAAGTCATCTTGCCATGGGGGATCCAAAAATAGAGTTGGTGACCCCAAGTGGTGAAGGATCAACAGTGTAGCTTCAATAAGTGTGGTATATGTGTGGTATACGTATGTAGTACATTTATGATATAGCAAGTGCTCATTTTTGGTTTTTACTCAAGATATTCTAGAGTAGAACTTCTATCCTCAATCCTTTCCTAGCTTAGAATCTTCAATTCTTGATGAGCTGGGGCCTAAGCCCTGAAGAGAAGTCAGTCAATTAGTACTTATTTAGCACCCGCCAGGTGAAGATGGAACTCCAGGCCTGGAATCAGGAAGACCTAACTTAACCTCTGGCCTCAGACACATATTAATGGTGTGCCCTCACTCTATCTGTAAAATAAGCTGGAGAAAGAAATAGCAAACCAGGCTGGGATCTGCAGAGAAAAGCTCAAATGTGGCTGTGAAGAGTCTGAAATAATGAAAATGCGTGAACGGCAAAGAAAGGTAGCTTGGACTCTTGGGGAACATATGTGCTCACAGAGGCAGGACTAGACACACAAGAGATATGCAGAATAAATACTCGGAAAAGAAGAGGCATTAGCAGCAGGAGACTTGAGAAGCCCTCCTGGAAAAGATGGGATTTGAGATGAGTCTTCAAGGAAGTCAAAGAACTAAGAGGCAGATGTGAGGGTGGGGCGAGCATTTCATGGGAGCCACCAAGGTGGAGGTATGTAGATTATGAGGGGCATTCCATGAGGACTGCAATTAAGTCAATACTGCTGAAATTTTGCAGGTGTAGAAGACAATACAGTATAAGATAACTGGTGGGCAGAAGGGAGTCATTTGGCCAGACTGTTGTTGAGTCTTTTTTCAATGGTGTTTGCCTCTTTATGACTCTGGTTGGGCCTTTTCGTGGAAAAGATGCTACAATGGTTTGCCATCTTCTTCTCCAGATCCTTTTACAGATGAAGAAACTGAGGCAAATAGGGTTAAGTGACTTGCCCAGGGTCACATAGTTAGTACACTTCTTAGGCTGGATTTGAATCAGCAAGGTCTGATCCCAGGCCTGTGCTCTATTCATTTCACTGCCTGGCTGCCTCTTTGCCAACCTTAACATTTTAGAAAAATCACCTTGGCAACTGAATGGAAGATAGGTTGGAATAAAGAAAGAGTTGAGACAGAGACCAAATTGCATATTATAAAATTAGTTTAGGTGAGAAGTGACAAAGAGCCTGAAATAGGGTGGTGGTTGGGCTAATTAAAAGAAGGAAACATATGTTAAAGGTGGGGTGAAGGTAGAATGATGGGATTTGGCTGGATGTCAGGTGAATGACCCTGAGACACTGAGGATGATACAGAATTTGAGAACTTGGATGGCTGAAGGAATGGTGAGACCCTAGACAATAAGAGGAAACTTGGGAAAGAGAGGGGTGTTTTGTTTTGGTTTTTTTTGGGGGGGGAAGTAATGAGTTGTTTTGTATTTTTTGAGTCTGCAATAATTATGGGACTTCAACACTAGATATCCAAAAGGCAGTTGGTAAAGCTAGGGTTTGAGAGATTAGGAATAGACATTTTTTGATAGATTTAGGAATAATCTGCATAGAGATCATAACTGAATCCAGAGAAGCTAAGGAGATCATCAAATGATATACTATAAGAAAAAAGAGAAGAGGACCCAGGACAGTGAAATGGCCCAGGAAGATAATTTTAATTCTGTAATATGTTGGCTACATTACCAGGTTTAGGGGAATAATTTTATAAACAATCTTTGAAGTTTTAATATTTTAAAATACTCCGATCTTTTTCTTTCCTATATAGAAAGGCACTTATAATATTCATGATACCAGATGGCAGAGTGTAATGGAGGCATGTTGAACTTGAAGACAAGCAAGCCTGGTTAGTCTTGCCTCTGATATGAACTAGCTATGTAGCCATAGGCAGTTCACTTAATCTGTCTAAGGGTCACTTTCTTCATCTTTAAAATGAAGATAATAATATCTGTAGTACAGTACTTACCTCACAAGGTTGATGTGAGGCTCAAATGATGGATAATGAATATAAAGGGCTTGAAAATAGCATAAATATCAACTATCATTAATAATATTTATAGAGGAAGAAAATAAAAGTCATATCTAACGTCAGAGATGGCTAAATGTATAGGCATAATTGTTGCCAAAAAAAATTACTTACTTTTAAGGTCACCATTTAAGGACTCACTCTTCTATTTTATTAAACACACACACACACACACACACACACACACACACACACACACACACACACACACACACACACACACACACACACACACACCCTGATCAAGGATAAGGGAATTCTTTTCTGAAATGCATATTTGTAAAGTTGCTGAGAGTTGTTGCATATTTGTGAATGGGAACAATGTAAGTACCAAGTAAAAGACTGACAGTTGGGAGAGGCTATTGTTAATTGCAGAAGTTTTTAAATGTTTTTCTCTCTAGCTAAACTTACTCATTTTTTAAAAAGTTCAATTCCAGTATCATCTGGGAGATAGCATAATATAATGGAAAGACTATAGAATCTGGAGTCAGAAGACACAGATTTGTTTCTGTTATTAGTTGAGTGACAATGAGCAAGTCACTTGGGTCTCAATGATCCTCAACTTTCTCATCTATGAAATAGAGACCTTAAAACATGAACTGTTTCACATATATGTTATGAAGAAAGTATTTTGTAACTTGTAAAGCACAATAAACGTGAATAATTATCATCTCCTTCCTGAAGCTTTTGGAGAATATTTCAATGCAATATAATTACTTTCTCCTCTGCAGTCAGCACCACGGTCTAGTCCACAAATCTGGCAATTAACTACATGTATTGTGCATAATTGTGACATATCACTTAGTATTGCATTGGCATTTAAAACTTGTGTTATTATGTCATTTTTCAAGTATATATGTTTGATCTCTATAACCAGATCATGAAGTGGATAAAGTAGTTGCTAAGCTCTAAAATCCTATGATCCAATAATCATTCTAAAGTGCATTTACAAGGCATTTTGGTCTTAAAAAGTTTTACTTATTTATTTATTTTGGGGGTATCAAAGATTGGAAAGAAGAGAAAACTAACATATGAGCCCAAACTGTTTCATTCTATACGTACTATACTTAGCAAGGGCTAAGTGGAAGATGGTGGGTATAAATTGTGAATTGAGCTGTGCCCTAACTGGCTAAGTTCTTGCTAAAGTTCAGGAGGACTAATCAGTAACACCACAGATCCAGATATAGCACTTTCATATTAAAAATTTTATTTTTCAAATGGGGGCTACCAAAGTTGCGATACAGGAGGCACCTGCCAGTGGCTGCTGGAGATCTAACTCAAGACCTGTAGAATGGATCTCTTTATGTGAGAGGATGATGATGATACAAGGAGACTGAGAGGCAGTTGTATTGTCTTACTTCTCTACTCTTCCCTCTGCCTCCAATTTATTTCATTCCCAGTTCACAAACAACACCTGTGTCAGCAAAGGCTGCTTTGCAACTCTTTCAGAGGTTATGATCCACAGCTGTAGAGGCTCTTGGAGAATTGACCTGCCCCTTCATTTAAGCATGTTCCTTAACATACCTATTATACAAGTTATGCAATGCTGAACTTTTCCTCAGCTTTTCAAAAGGGATTTGTTATTCATTCTTTAAATGAATCAGTATTAATAAATATAGTTGTTAGTCCCCAAAGTTACTTTATGTTTGCTTTGTAGATATTTCATAGTGTTATCTTTTTATATACTATATACTATTTCCTCCCTTAGAGTACGGGAGACCATAAGTTGCTTAATGACTAATTGTATCTCTCTTTTTTGTATCTTAAGTTGCTAAGTATAGTTCCTATCACATAGTATAAAGCTTAATACATGCTTGCTGAATGATGAATGAATTAGTGATTAACATATCAAAAGAAGATAGAAAGAAACAAATACAGCAGCTAAACCCAATTCTAGTCCCTTGTTCAAGACAGTGCAGGTAGTAAGCAGTATAGACAAGATTGAAGGCCAGGCTCTCTAACTCCAAATTCAATGTTCTTTCTATAATATCAAGTTAGGGGTCAAAGACATTTTCTTCCTCAAACTTCCAGAGCTTTTTAAAAATTGCTCATACATACTACCTCAGTCTTTTTCAAGGGAGTCAAAATTTGGTTGTAAAAATACTATAATATAAAGTAATGCATTTCATTCAAACAGGAGTTCTTAATATAAAATGATTACCTCATTTAATTTTAGCATTTTTAAAAGCTCTTTGTATTTATTTTAATCTCTGTATTTTATTTTATGTTCTTCAAAACATTTTGAAAAGGGGCCTGCTGGCTTTATCAGATCTTTAAGTGGATTTATGACACAAAGCTGCTTAAAAATTCTTATCTAGAGTAAGGCCCAAAAGGTGAGGTGTGTGCATCCTTTGTGAAGATGTCTCAATTTCCAGATATTTCCCCTTCTAAAGTCGTGTGTGTGTGTGTGTTTGTGTGTGTGTGTGTGTGTGTGTGTGTGTGTGGAGCAACTGGGGTTAAATGATTTTAGGGTCATATCACTAATAAGTGTTAAGTGTCTAAAGACAGATTTGAACCCAAGTCCTGCTGACTCCAGGGCTAGTGCTCTTTCCACTGTGCTAACTAGCTGTTCCCTTCTTATAGTTTAATGAAAACATCACACCTAAAAATCCTCACAATTTCCATAGCTCATCTACTATCAGGTCATATAAGACACCAATAAGGTATCTCTTCTGAGAATTTGTCTAATGTACATCTAACACTTACATAATATATAACATGACTTTAAACTGAAACACTGTAAGGCAATACACAGCAGTGAATAAACTTATAATTCTATTCAAAACACATGATAGGGTGGAAAAAATAGCTTACATTTGAAGGTAGAGGATCTGGATTCAAATCCTGACTCTTATTATTTCATGTCTTAATGTGACTGCAGTCAAGTCATTTCATCTCTGTGGGCCTCAGCAATAGAATTTAAAGGGGAGTGGGGCAGGGAGAGCACCTCTGTTTCCAGGAATGCCAACATTTATAAATCAATGCATAATAGCACAAAATATATTTATCCTCTTTGAGAAATCTCAAATGTTGTACCAATTATTCTGCTGGGGTTGGTTGCAGGAAAGAGGAATTTCCTTTTAAAAAGGAAGTGTGTGGTTCAGAAATGGTGAGGGATCACCGTTTAATAAAAAAAAGCTAGAGAGATCTCTAGAAGCAAAGCAAAGTTTATTATACGTTCTCCCGAGAAGGGTGTCCCACCTGTAGAGCAGGCAATCGAAGGGAGGAAGCACCTTTTGGGCCAAGGTTAACACTTTAATCCCTAAAGCAAATATCCCCTCTCTCCCACCACTGACCCTCATCCTCAATGGCTGAGGGTCTCACATTCTAAATGTGGGAACTGCCCAAGAAATTGAACTTGACCAATAAGTACATAGTTGCCCATATCTGACTGAAATAGGGAGAAAATGATGTCATGGGAGGATAGCAGGAAGGGGATTTAGGTATGCCTTTAGATCAATGCTCAAAGTCCTTCAGGCCTACTCAAACTCTGAAGTAGATGAAGCCTTACTGGATTTTCACAACTGTCTTGAAAGATCTCACCTCATCTCATTCAATAGTAATCCTGAAAGAAGCTAGGTACGTACACACACACACACACACACACACACACACACCCCATGAATTTTCAGAGAGCCAGCTGTTATCAACGCACTCTGTAAATAACTCTCAAGTCTTGTTGATTTCCTCTTCTCTTTGCAGTTTCTTACCTCTTTTCTTCCTTTCTATATCTACTAACACTTTAATTCTATTTTCACACTGAAGGTACCAAAACAGCCTAACTTGTTTCCCTGCTTTCAATTACGTTCCATTGCAATCTATCTTAGACAGCTCTGCCATAATAATCTTCCTAAAATACGTTTTTTCGTTGTACCCATTCCTGGGTCAAATCTTAATAACATCAATTCTATGCTGCCTAACGGACAAAACAAACTTCCCTTACACAGATTTGTTGTTGCTCCACTCATATCAGCACTCACATTCACTGCCCTTTCTCAATTGTTTGAGTGCCATATGAGGAAGGTAGTGACTGCTCGATAATGTATAAGACATATATCTACACAGCTAATTTTTTGGTACATAACAGTTGTTAAATAAATGCTCATTGATTTAACTTACTCCCTCTTTTCAGAATAATTTCCTGATGGTCTCACCTGATTCCCAAGCTTACATTTAAATTTCTAATACTGAAGAGTTCTATTCCTTGATAACATTAGTTCTACTCCACGCATAAAGCTTCTTACCATCCAAACAATCTTAAAATCTACATGAAAATCAAAAAATAAAACTAAAAGCATGTATCATTGACATAATTCATACTATATCATTATATACTGAGGATTTAGAACTGATTTTATATCGATAATTTTCATTACTTTGGATGATTTCATTTCTAAATAAGTTTCTAGACTCTTGATTTATACATTGCTCTTTTACCATTATGCTAAGCATCTTTATAAATCACTTTTCCTATGATGTTTTCCCCCTCTTTACCAGTAACTGGCATCCATGTGAATATACTTCATGTGATCATTTATGTCTTATTTCAAGAACAAGAAATCAACTTCCAGTTACAATTATAGTATGATGATGCATTGGGACACAATCTCCATTCTCCCCTTTACATCTAGCTCCAATATAATAAGAATAATTTAAAAATCATCCTCATTCAAAAGTTGTTCTGATCTTTTCTCTTCACCCTATTAACCTTGTTTTTAAATCTCTTTCTGATTTCTAATACATTTCTGATGTTTCCCAAGCTGTCTAGGCAATATTCTCTTTAAAAACATCTTAAAATTTTAATGCTCAATACAAACTGAGCCCAATATGATCATTTGGCACTCATACAGCTCTTTGTGTTTTTCATATACTTGGCATTCATTTAAATTTGTCTTCATGAACTCTTCAGTAAACCAGGCTGTTGTGCTCAGTTATTTAAGACTACTCTGCTGTCAAAAGTATATATTCTTTGAGTCGCTTTTCCAGCAGTGTGATAGGCTTGTCTAGTGCCATCTGCACTGTCTTGAGAGGGCTCTCTTGGTAAAATGAAACAAATTTGCCAGAAAGCTGTTCAGAACTGAAGAGTCCCTATCGCCTACAGAACAGTTTTTCTTTGTGCAAAGCTACATAACACTTATGTGAATCATATCTCTTACTTTGGCTTCATTAACACCATTCTCTAAGCAAGCTAACAGTCTCACAAGTCAAATAAAAAAAAAAAACAACTCAGCATTTGATCTCAAATATTTAGAACATTCCAGCAATCCCTAGATACCTAAGGAACAAATAAGTGCATGGTCAATCAGAATATGCCTGTGAACAACTGAATTTCAGCAGCTGCTTTGCTAAATATATGTCAAATAAAAACACCAATGTTCATTTTATTGTATGTACTCAGTTCGACTTTACTTCTGAAGCAAATTAGAACTTGTATGCCATTTGAGAAGGTGTTTACGTGACCATATCAAGGCCTGACATCTGGGTAAAGTCCAATGCATCCTGACTGGAGACAAGGATGACCCTCTCCCACTATTTTCCAATGATAAGTTTTCTTGGGATTTAAAAGCATCCGCAAAATGCAAATTAAGACAACTCTGAGATAATACTACACATCTGTCAGATTGGCTAAGATGACAGAAAAAGATAACAACAAATGTTGGAGGGGATGTGAGAAAACTGGGACACTGATACATTGCTGGTAGAACTGTGAGAGGATCCAACCATTCTGGAGAGCAGTTCGGAACTATGTTCAAAAAGTTATCAAACTATACATACCCTTTGATCCAGCAGTGTTACTACTGGGCTTATACCTCAAAGAGATCTTAAAGGAGGGAAAGGGACCCACATGTGCAAAAATGTTTATGGCAGCCCTTTTTGTGGTGGCAAGAAATTGGAAACTGAATGGATGTCCATTAGTTGGAGAATGTCTGAATAAATTGTGGTATATGAATGTTATGGAATATTATTGTTGTGTAAGAAACGACCAGCAGGATGATTTCAGAGAGGCTTGGAGAGACTTACATGAACTGATGCTAAGTGAAATGAACAGAACCAGGAGATCATTATATACGTCAACAAGAAGACTATACAACGATCAATTCTGATGTATGTGGCTCTCTTCAACACTGAGATGATTCAAACTAGTTCCACTTGTTCAGTGATGAAGAGAGCCATCTACACCCAGGGAGAGAACCGTGGGAACAGAATATGGAAGACAACATAGCATTCTCACTCTGTTGTTGTTTGCTTGCATTTTGTTTTCTTTCTAAGTTTTTCTTTTCCTTCCTTCTAGATCTGATTTTTCTTGTGCAGCAAGATAACTGTATAAATATGTATACATATATTGGATTTAACATGTATTTCAACATATTTAACATGTATTAGACTACCTGTCAGTTAAGGGAGGAAGTGGGGGAAGGGGGGGAAGAAGGGGAAAATGTGGAACAAAAGGTTTTTCAAGGGTCAATGTTGGAAAAATTACCCATGCATATGCTTTGTAAACAAATGAATGAATAAATAAATAAATGGATGGGTGAATGAACAATTAAATAAATAAGTGAATGAATGAAAAGAAAAAAGAGAGCAATCAAAATTTATTTTAAAAACAAAGTACATATGTGTACTTTAGTTAACCAAAATAAAAGTCTATAAAAAGAAATAAATCTTAAAAATTAAAAAGCCTTCCCTGCAGCCTTCTGCCATCTCTTCAATACTAAATGTCTTTAAAAAGGAAGAGACAGTCAGTTCAATGTAATCCAATAAACACATTTAAGTGCTTAAGATGTCCAAGGTGCTTTATGCATATTCTTCAGCCACTTTCAGTTGTGTCTGTTTGTAACCACATTTAGGGTTTTCTTGGTAAAGATATTGAATTTGTTCTCCAACTCATTTTACAGAGGAGGAAACTGAGGCAAACAAGCTTAAGTGACTGCTTAGGATCACAGAGCTAGGAAGTGTCTGATGCCATTTTTGAATCTGATTCCAGGCCTGGTGGTAGCTGTGGATCCCTTGTGTTAAGTGATTTCTAATGCTAGGTCCAAAGCTCTAATTTCACATTACACTTTCTCCTCAATCTTTCCTCTACCCTTCTACAAAAACTATCTTTAAGATCCCCCGTAAATGAGGCAGCTAGGTGATGCAGTGGATAGAGTACCAGCTCTATAGTCAGGAGGACCCGAGTTCAAATCTGGCCTCAGACACTAAACACTTCCTACCTGTATGACCTTCGGCAAGTCACTTAACCCCAATGGCCTCAGCAAAAGAAAAAAAAAAAAAATTCCCAGTAATTTCTTAGATGCCAAATCCAAAGAGGGCTTTTTCAATCCTCATCTTTATTGAACTCTCTATGGCAACTGACCATGTTTTCCTACCCAAAAATAGGCAGTAATTTTCAAGATTATCTTTGAATCTTTCTACTTCCTTAACTCTTTTATTTTATTAATTATGAGAGAATTCCAGACATGGAGGACAGTTAATGTTAAAAGCACAAAGGTATGAAATGGAGTGCCAGTTCTGAGGAACAAGAAGGTATTACTTTATTCGTGAACTTTACCACAGGAGAGTCCCTTAGATCTCTCTTATGAGCTACTTTTGAAAATTTTGATCTTAAAAACATTTGTTCACCTGTTTTCTAGGATTGATTTAAAGCATAAAAGTATAGAAGAAGTGGAAGGATTACAGCTCAATGCAGGTGCATTGATAGCAGTGATAATTAACATCTTTAAAGCATAGAATCTAGGAGACAGAAAAACCAAAAAGTAGACAAATGCAAAAAGCATAAAATTTGATATAGGGTCAAATAGCTTTACATAACTCACTTAAACTATTTTGTACTAAATTTCCTTTTCTATAAAATAGGGAAGCCTACCTCACAACCTTGTTGCAAAGATTAAATGAGATAATGTATACAAAGCATTGTTTAAACTGCAAAGCACTAGGATCATAGATTTAGAGCTATGAGCTTAGAGGGCATAAAATTAGAATCTTTTATTACACAGATGATTAAACTCAGGCCCAGACAACTCAAATGTCCATCTTAAAAGTTGATAAGAGACAGCACTGAGATTCAAAATCAGAGTAATTTTCTCCAAATTTGGTGTTTTTTTCTACTGAACCACTGCTGGTCCTTCTAGATACGCAGCTATTGTTATAATTATTATTATCATCACAGAGCTCAAAAGTCCCGAGAAGCATCATTGTTATAAGACAGTACAGTGACTAAAGTTCATAACAAGGATGCTAATTCATTATGAAAAGGTTAAATTATGTGTTCAGTACACTCTGGCTGAGAAGGCAAGGTGGTACATTTTTAAAAGAGTTCTTTCAAAAATGCTTTTAAATAAAATTGTTTTTGATGCTAAGGGATAAGCTTTAATTATCTGAACAATTTACCTGTATGGAACATTTTATTCTCAAGCAACACAGAATGAGATTTTATTTAATAGCCCCCCCCCCCAACTTTACTTTTATGCTGTGTCATTAACAGAGAATGTGAATATTATATATATGTATGTATGTATACTCTCCCTCTCTCCACCCCCTCCCCCATAATTACCTAAAGAATTACTGCTTTAAGTGTGAACATGCTAGGAATTATATTCCCATACTTCTTGAATATTTGCCCCTGCTCCACAAGGCAGCCTTGAAATCTACTATCTTAGATTAGAATTTGGGAAAATAAATCTAGGTATGTGAAACCTAAGAAATTAAGGTAGAATCAACCAGGTTAGATAATCAGGACATAAATTAGCTAATTAATTGCTGCTTTTTAGAGGTACCTATAGGCATCTGCAAAGGGTAACCTTTCTACAAAAAGTAAATGAAAAATGGTTAACAAGAAGTGCACCCTGTTTGGGGGAGAGTGGGAACCTGAATTCAGAGAACACACAAACATCATTTGAAAATTCCAAATTGTGCCTTCACCTTTAGCCTACACAGAAATGCAGGGAGCTATGAAGGTTCTGGCTTGCCCTTTAATTGCATCTAGCTTTTTTTTCCAAGTGTAATAGCCTTTAATTTCAATAAATGTTCCCCTGAGATGGATAACAACCTTTTAATGAGGTGAAACACATTGAAATTGATGTAGTTTTTCCTTTAAATATGGACAATCAACACTTTACAGAAACTTAAACTGTCAGAAGAATATTTTACCTCATATATCGATGCTTCATGTAGAAATAATACAAAAACTTCACCCACTGTGTTGGGCAACTACATTTCCATAAAGCTTCAAAAGTTCTTAAGTGTATTGACCATATGTGATCAAGATGGTAATCCACATGAATCCCTCCCCCTATTTATGCTATCAAGTTGCTTTTTTCTCCCTGTACTATATTCTGTCATTTTACATGGTAATCAAAATTTATATTTCTTTATGGGAAAGAAAAAGAACAGCTAGAAAAGTATCAAGTTATTGCATAATTATTTAGCATAAATGATTTAGGTCACAGAACCATAGAGCTGAAGGGGATCTTTTGAGATCATACTCAACTTGTTCATTTTTCAGGTGAGGAAACAGATTCAAAGAGGTAAAATTACTGACCCAAGATTATAAAGCTAGTTTGTGGGAGAGTTTGGCAGAAAAGAAATTCTCCTAACCTAAAGCACAGATTTAGAACAAGAAACTGGGACTTCTGAGTCCCAATCTAGTGATGTGACAGGGCAACAGTACCTTGTTTTATGTGAGCTATAACTGTTACCACATATAATATAATTAGTTTCGAAGAGGCTCATAATGCTTTATCTAAATCATTTGATACTGATGAAGGATTCAGTTTTGAAATCTTCCATTCACAGGATATAAAATCAAATGTAATCTTTCTTTTTCTTTTCTTTCTTAAAAAAAAGAAAAAAGAAAAAATGCTGCATAGATCAATAGTTTAGAAGAGACACTTTCGGCATCTGGCTAACACTCATCCATGTTTCAAAAGTCTGTGGGGTGCATCTGTGAGCAGTAATGAGCTCTACTGCAGATTAACCATTCTTTGACAGCAAGCTGTCCCTCAATTAATGTTCCAAATAAAGTTTTATGCCAAGAGCTTTCATCTTTACAACAGACAGACTGAAATCCAAGGCCTTCTGGGTTCCTGCCACTTAAGACAAAATGCTTTTTTGCCTTTTACCAACCTCATAGATCTATGGCTCACAAATAGGCTATGGAGAAAAGGGGTCCATTCCTATGTCAAGTTTCCAGGACATATGTCCATATTCATTAGCACTGTGATTTTTTGCCTATCCTGGGTCCTGCTTCTGGCCTGTTCTCCCTTCAATCTATTTTATCTATAATAATGAGCAATGCTGGCAAGTACCACTGCAGGTCAATTTTCCAAAAGCCTCCACAGCTGTGAATCATAACATCTGAAGGAGTTGCAAGGCAGCCTTTGCTGATACAGGTGTTACTTGTGGACTGGGAATGAAATAAATTGGAGATAGAAGGAAGAGGAGAGAGGTCAGACAACATAACTGCCTCGTCCTCCTCGTCCTCCTCGTCCTCCTCGTCCTCCTCGTCCTCCTCGTCCTCCTCGTCCTCCTCGTCCTCCCACATGAAGAGATCCATTCCACAGGTCTGAGTTAGACTTCCAGTAGACACTGGCAGGTGGCTCCCATATCACAACACCACTCTGATCAAATAATTTTTTTACTGAAATTTTTTTAATTGCCTTTTGAGCCTGGAGAGACCTACATGAAGTGATGCTAAGTGAAGTGAGTAGAACCAAGACATCATTGAACATGACAACAAGATTATGCAATAATCGATTCTGATGACTGTATTTCTTTTCAGCAATGAGATGATTCAGGCTAATTCCAATAGATTTGTGATGGAGAGAGCCATTTGCACCCAGAGAGAGGCCTATGGGCACTAAATGTGGATCACAACATAGTATTTTAACCTTTTTATTGTTGTTTGATTGCTTTTTGTTTTTTTTTCCTTTTTTTCATTTTTGATATGATTGTTCTTGTGCAGCATGATAATTGTGGAAATATGTATAGAAGATCTGCACATGTTAACACATATTGGATACCTGCTGTCTGGGGGACAGAGTGGGGAAAATATGGAACACAAGATTTTGCAAGGATGAATGATAACTCTTTTTACATGTATTTTGAAAATAAGGCATTATAAAAAAAATTATCCTCATAGCATGTTTTACAAAGCAAAAACCAAACAAATGAAAATAATAATAAAACCTGCCTTTTGCATCAATTTGTACACTGATCAAAGGCTTTAGGAACTCCAGCAACTACCTAGATACATCTAGCTTCATCTCTAATTACACTCTCCTCTTTAGCTAAGCAACATGACTTTGCAAAACAAACTTGATTTTCTTATACATGCTCCATTTTTTTCTACCTCCACATGGTGTATGTCATCTTTATTCCAACCATCTTTTCCATATCTTTCTTTTTAAAAGCACTGCCTTTCTCTTATACAAAAGACTCAAACTGCTTAAAACTTTTTTTTAACACAAGGTAATTTTATAAGTCCTAAGTAGGAGTACTGTAATGTGTATATTACACATTATCTATTCTCCCAATGTCATATCACTTTTAATACTATAAACTTTTACATGTTATTAAATATTTGTCATGGTATTGAAACGACTGAATCTATAATTAGGTGTCTGGGACATTCTTTTTCCTACAGATAAAATCATAACAGGATGGTATACATAACATACGTTACTATAACGTTCTGCTTAAGAATCAAAATATGACTGAAATAAATTCAGTAATTTATTGAGCACCTGAATGCTATGAATAAGACATTGTGCAAAACAATAGTGATAATAAAAGAAAAGGGACAAATAGTCCCTATACCTTAAATTCTATAGGAAATATTAAAAATACAGGCTCAAAAATGGAACAAATAGAGAAAAATAAATTAAGAAAACTGGTCAACACTTAGTAAAAGGTGGAAAAAGGAAAGGAATTAAGGATGTAATAGAAAGAGGATGATTACACAAATGCAAAAGTGATTGCCAATAGAATGAACTAAGCTAGTTACAATGAAACACAGAAGAAATGGAAATGGGAGGAAAATAGTATATTTCTTAACTCCTTAGACAACTGTGGGAGAAAAGATGCTCCAGAGGTTGGGTCAGACAGATTTGAATGAGTACTACCTAATGAACCCTAGGATGGGATGATCTAGAGCAAGCTAAGATTGACCGTTGCTGTTTGGTAGCTCAAGTTTGAGATTAGTCTAAAATGAGACACTCATAATCCAACCAATAAAAAAGCAAAAGGGTATTTATTTAGTCATAGGAAGGGAAGGATATTAAACAAAGATAAGACACTAATTTTGTTGAATGTAATTTTCTTGGAATTGCTCATGTAGCTACTTGTCCAAAGTGCACAGGAGAAGCTCTTTATGTTTCTGAGTTTTTGTTTTTTAATTGAGGCAGCTAGAGGTCTGAGCCTTGGTTCACTTGAGTCGTAGGAACAATTTTACAGTTTTAATGCCTTTCAAGGAAAAGAAATTGGTAGGTGTCTTTGTAAGAACTTCTATTTCTATATAATTTTGTTAGAGTAACTTAAATAGCCTCAGTCTTCTCAGTGAAGGAGAAATTTAGATCATTTGCTATAAATGCAAAGGATGTAGATATAGTAGAGAAAAAAAAAGATTTAAAAAATCTTTGAATGATCATTGTGAGAAATGAGAAGATGCTGATAAGTATAAAGCAAAAGCAATGCTAAGCTATAGTAAGCCCCTGTTTGTGGGAAGTACTATAAATATGCAGTGGATCATTTAGATTTTCTGATTTTCTTTTGAGGGATGTTTGGCAGCTCTGGGGCAAGGATAAGGAAATCAGAGGATGAAGGTTAGCAAAAAGTGAGAATATGTCAAGAATGGCAGATTGAGGTGAAAAAAGATCCTAAAGTAATGAGTGGGTCAGGAAACATTAATGTGAGAGGTATACACTAGGTTGTTATAGCTGGGTTAGAAGCAAGATAAGATGAACTGAAAAGATGGACTAAAAGGATACCTATGGATTCAGGGAACTGAGGTTTTAACAAAAGCAAAGAATATGTTTGATGTGAAAGTGAGGATTGGATATATGAGGACTATAAGAACATATTTATAGAGTATTTTAAGATCTGGAAGTGCTTTCTTCCCACCGTTTCTGAAGGGAGTATTATTCCCACTTGACAGATGAGCAACTAAGGCTCTGAAAGGTTAAAGGACTTGCCAGGTGTGCATAGTTCATCAATCTATGAGGTGGGATATGAACTTATTTCCAAATCCAATATTCTATTCATCTTAGTACAATGTTTTTCAAGAGAGAAGGTTTTGGTTTGGAAGTGGAATTCAGATCCTGAAATATATTATATGTGCCACTAGGCTGGTATTTGTTGAAATAGTGGGGAAAAGGAGGCTTTTGCAGTTGAGAAGGTTGAGGCAAAATGTGGTCATTCTTGGAAGGGTCAAAACAAGATGAATACTGAGATCTCTGAGGAAAATGGCAAGGCAAGAAGTGGAGAGTAAGAGGAAGAACCAGACACTAAAGTCATATAAAAGGACAGATGACAATGTGAATGGAGAAAAGGGTAGGTAGTGAGAAATCTTGTGGAGATAGAAACAAAAAAATTTGGCAGCCTAGATATGCTGGGTGAGTGAAAATAGTTGAAAGTTGATTTTGCTAATGTAGGTGACTGAAAGCATGGTAGTGCCTTTCACAGTTGAAGGGGAAAAAATGAATTCTATTTTGGTCCTTCCCGTACTGTATCAGTAGAAATGCCCAAGAGCAGTTAGTGAGGGAAGCCTGGAATCTGAAATGGGTATGCTACTTGTATCCCATGTGTTGGAACTGAACAGCTAGGACTGAGGAACTAGAATTGACAACTGGATGTAAATTAATGTGACATGCTCTGTTGAAAAGAACTAAACCAAAAGAGGACTTTTAGAAATTACTCCCCATAGTTCTAACTACAACTTTTGAAGTATACCTCTACTCAGCCTTACCTTCCCTCCTTTTCTGCCATCTTTATGGAGAGACTAAACCTTTCAAAATCCAAGGGGATGAACAGATTGCTAATCCAATACACTAACATAACATCAGGCCTCTGGGCACTTTCACCACTCACAAGTTGTGTTTTTTGCTCTTTGATGGAAAGACTGAGGCTTGTCTGGAATGGTTCTATAACGCCATGGGGTAAATCCCCCATTGAGATTCAGATGATGGCATGGGGAAAATCCCCCACTGAGACTCAGGCAATCTTGACTCTGACACTTAATATCTGTATGACTAAAACCAGGTTTCATCATCTGTAATAGGGGCACTACTGAAAAAGACTGTAATGAAGAAAATGCTTTGTAAATAGTTAAATTATTGTGTGTTATTATTATTTGGACAAGCTTCAAAAAGCTAGCATCCTGGCATCCTGGCATCCTTGCAGGAAAAGAAGACACTTAGAATTATGACCACTTTGGGAGGATTGGGCTCAGTTGGGGAACTCTGTGATCCTTCAACTTTACCGACTATTCCATCCTTTTTCCAACAATACCTAGCATATTAATAAGCATACAGTTAGTAGACGTTTTATTAATATTTTTTGGCTTATCTGATTACTACAGAATTTTATCTCAGTAGCCTCAGTATGTCTTCAAAGAATTGCTAGGTGCTTTCTTCATGGTATTTCTTATGGCCATCTACTCTACCTGTGTGATGATTCTAGCAAGGCATTTTTACTCTTAATTCTCCTTGCCAACTTTCTAAAATTCTACTCTCTAAGCTTCAGAACAATTACTGATATGCATTAGTAGATGAAGTTTCCACATCCTTCACCAGGAACTCTCCATACAAATGAAATCTTAAATCTGTATCAAAGTAATAATTATTAATAATAAGACAAGAATGTGATAAGGGGAGCAAAGGAAAACTAGTGTTTTTGAAGATAGCAACACAGGGATATCATCTTGAAAATGTCATATTGCTCCTGAATGTTGTTAAATCATTTTCCTCATTTTCTTCTTTTATAAAGGCAGGATTGCGCACACAGTGGCTAGCAAGTCAGCTTCAAAGCCAAGAAGACTTAGGTAAAAGTCTTGACTCTGACACTGGCTCTATGACCTTGAAAAGTCATTTAACCACTTGGTGCTATGCCAGAGCTTTTGAATTCTTTCCACTAGCAACATCTTTTCTCCCAGGAAATTTTTATGTGCCCTTGGGTATATAGATATTTAAGTAGGTATACAAATCAAACATTTACTAATAATAAATTGTAATTTTGCAACCTCCACATTTAGTGAAATGACCCCACATGACATTCCCCACAAGCAAAGAAACTTTGCTCTATGTAGTTTTCTCTACCAATGAAATCCTATCATTATCTTTTGTGTGTCCTCATCTGTTTTTCTCACATATTGTGTCACATGGGGTTCTTTATCTGCAGATTTCTCTTGATATTATATTGATTCCTTGCTTTTAAACTGACAGTTATGTGCATTCCTAAAGTAAACCTTCCTGAAAGTTTCTTTTTTTACTTATTGTTATATTGCAGTCTTCCCCTTTACAAAATCAATGGGCTTTTACTGTAAAAGGAAACCAATTTTTACTCAGATGAATATCAAAGCCTCTGGTTAAAATAAATATTCAAGAATTGAAATGAACAGGCTGATTGCAGAAAAACCTAGAAAGACTTATGTGAACTGATACTGAATAAAGAGAGCAGAACTAGAAAAATGCAGGACCCTGTAACAGCAAGATTGTGTGATGATCAACTATGATTGCCTTTTAGTTCATCTCAGTGATACAGTGATCCAAAAACAATTCTAGTAGACTTTGAATGGAAAATAACATCCATGTCCAGAAAAAGAACTATGGAGACTCAATGTGGATCAAAGCATAATATTTTCACTTTTTATTGTTGTTCTTTTGTTGTTGTTTTCTTGTGTTTTATCCCTTTTGGTTCTGATTTTTCTTTCCCAACATGACTCATATGGAAATATAGTGACTCATATGGAACCAATTTCCATATTTCATATGGAAATATATTAAATATTAATTGTACATGTACAACCTATATCAGTTTACATGCTGCCTTGGGGAGGGGGGAATTAAAAGAAGGAGAAAAAAAAATTGGAACTCAAAATTTTACAAAAAACGATCTTGACAACCATCTTTAGTTGTAATTAGAAAAATGATATATCATTAAAATAATTTTTAAAAAAGAATAAATATTCAGCTTAATTGTGTGCTTGTGATGATAGTATTTTGTGCCCATTTCTAGCCAATTAAAATTAAGGTTGGTAACTTTAAATAGCATTTCCTTGGAGAATATGAGGAATGTGCAGAGCTTTCCAAAAATGCCTTCTGTAAATGGGTTTTGTTCATATGCCATGACTGCCAAGTATTTTTACTGCATTAAGAATGCTGCTTCAGCTGCATTTGAGTAGAATAATGGTGATCTCTAATGGCCTGTGTTGAGTTAATCATAGTTATTCGTTCCCTGGAAACAAGTCTGAATATAAGCCACTCTCATTTCCCATTTAGATTCTTGTAGTATAGCCATTCCAATATATACAATCTATAACCACTATTTGTTGGAATTAAATTAAATAAAAACTATACACTCAAAAAAAAAAATCTGCAGTCCACAACTATGTAGAAACTCAGAATAAAAAGAATCAGTTTCCAGTTAGGCATCTTAAGTAATATTGATTTAAAGGAAAATTAGATCTTTGAATACTCTCTTCTACCTTTTCCATAAAAACTAGCCATTTGCCCATTTCCCTTTGGGGTCGAGTATGTATGTACTCTTATCATTCATCCACCTATGCTAGAGGCAAACATTTTTTACTTTCACAGTGTGCCTGAACCCTCCTTCTTCAACACAAACCATATGCATTAAAGGCTTCTCTCTTATTCCCATAGTCCCCCAGCTATTGGTGTTACAGCTTACAATGTCTTTTCATTAACCATGTACACATCCCTCTGAGGAGGAAGCATGGAAAAAATCCAGTGGGTGAAAGTGTTCTTAAAGCTCAGAGGTAGGAGGAGAAGGGCTCCTTATAAAAGATATAGAGAAATCATTAAAGTGAACAGAGCTAGTGCTTGATGACTACCTTTTCTGTTAGAAAAATAACGTGTGCACATAAATACTGGCACATATTACACTTTTCATGTAACAAAAATGAAATTAAATATTTCTTTGGAAATTCAAAGTCTTTTTAAAGGAAAAAGACAATTTAGTGTGGAAGGCTTAGGGCGACATTTGGTACTGAGAAGGTTTTTTTGGCACAATTTTTTTTCTTTAAAAAGTGTTAGACCTGGAATCCAATTTTTTATAATTGCAATAGAAAGTCCAGAGCAGTATTCTCTTCCAGAGAAACAGAATGTCAGAATTGGAAGAGATGGATCAAAGATTTAGATCAGAAAAGGACCTGGGAATCCATTTAGCCCCATGCTCTCATTTTACAGACGAGGAAACAAGACCTAAAGAAATTAAAGTGACTTGCCCATGGCCAAAGGTGATGAATTACAAAGCCAGTTCAAATTCTGACTATAAATCCAGGGTCATTCCTCACTGATCCTTCTAGCTTACCTTATCTATCAAGCTCCACCTGCCAACAACATACAAGGCCTATAACTTGAAAGCTACCATTGAGAAGGAACTATCTCTTGAAACAGTCAGCCTATTTCATTTTAATATAACTCAGATAGCAAGCTTTTCTTTATATTGTGCCTCCACTGTCCACTCTGCAACTTCTACTCATTGCTCCTACTTTTGCTCTTGGGGGCCAAGAAGAACAAATTCAACCTCTCTTCCACATGATAATCCTTCAAACACTAGAAGGCAACAAACATCTCCTTCCTAAAGTTCTTGTTCTCCAATACCTTCACCAGATCCCCATATGGAATAGCTCAAAGATTTTTACCACCTTGACTGTCTCTGGATACTCTCCAATTAATCAACGTGCTTCCTAAAACGGGGTATCCCATACTGAATGGATGTTCCAGATAAAATCTGATCTTGGCAGAATACAGTAGCACTAATACCTGCCATATCCTAGATATTATGCTTAAGATTCTGTTGGCAGTCTTGACTGCCATATCACAATGCTGACATATTGAGCTTATGAGTCTCCTAAAAGTCACACATTTTCCCAATGATTTGCTATGTATCCACCCTCCATTCCTCTCATCTTGTATACATGAAGTTGATTTTTTTGAAATCATGTATACTTTACATTGATCCTTATTAAACTTCAGTGATTTAAGAATTAAGGAATAAGACATTTTGTGTGACTTCTTTTTAATATAGCTGAAGTGCTCAATTGTGCTACACTTCTGTACAAAAATCATCAGTGTCTCTCTTGCAGTTCCATGCCTTTTTTCCTACTACCCCTCTTGCCTGAGAAGTTACCTCACTCACCAACTCCTATTTACAAATCCCTCCTTTGTTTCTGGTTTTAACTAAGATACCACCTCTTTCATGAAATATTCTCTTACTATATACTGCTTAAGCTCACCTTGGGTTAAAATAAACTCTTGGTTCTAATTTCTTATTGCATATTTGCAGGTTCTCCTTCACTCATATCAAATTCTACCTTATGTTGTACTTATATGCTCCCTATTAGAATATAAACTCTCTGAGAGTAAGAGGCTGTGCTCTTTTTTCATCTTTGTATCTTCACGGCTGCGTATGATGCTTTGCATGTAAAGGAAACATCAAAAAACTGGTTGAACGGATTTAATTAAATTATATATAATTACAGATTTGGGTTCAAGCTATGAGAGACAAATTATGACTGTCTTTAGGAATAAACTATTCCTATGCTAATTATATGTATATGTAGCTATATCTATAGCTATTTCAATCTATTAATCCAGTTGCATAATTGGAGACTCTACACACTATAGTTACATGATTTTTAGCTTTTTCTGTATATCACAAAATGAAATGGAAAATTTTTCATTATATGGTTAATTCATGACTATATACACAGCCAGTGTTAACCTGTGCTAAAGGCTATTTGGGAGCATGAATCCTGTAGCATTTTCCTTTATTAAATCAATCATGTATTTATTCAACTTTCTTTTCTTTTGAGGTGACTAATTTCATGAATGTACATTCACAACTCTTCTAATTCAATGCCCAAGGAATCAGTGATTTTGTTAAAGCAGGTATACACTGATACAGATATATAACTCATCTTGAGAGTTACTATGGTGAGAAATTTGTTTTTTTATCACCTTAGAGGCAACCTTTTGAGAAGCCCTCTGGCATAATTCTTATAAGATAAGTAAATACTTCCTTATCGAGTGAAAATTACCTACTCTTCTTAAGATTGTAGATTGACTCCCCTTTAGTCTTCAATCTAAATCACATTGAAACTGAATGAACTACTTAAAAATGTGTTTGCTGTGTTCCTCTGGCACATCAAATTTCATTACAGTCAGCAGCATCACAAAAAAAATTTTCTACTGAACAAAACAGCTTTCAACTACATGTCTAAAGCCTATAAAAAAAAAGAGACTGCCAAGGATATAGAGACTTTGAGGCAAGATAAAATAGGACACACAGCATGAGCCTCTACACTCCTTCAGGCTACTAATAATGTTATCATAGGCATCATTGTTATGTCACTGGTAAGTGGTGAAAGGTTATTTTATAAAAAGTTTGAGGAACTTTGGGATCAAAGAGTACACACACACACAAGCCTCTTTTAGGAAGAAAGCAATTTGCATGAATATGTAACATTACATAAAAAAAAGTGGCAGTTGCTTTGGTTCAACAACTTTTTGCTAATCTTCAATGATGTATTAAAAACATGGAAATCCTGGGTCAAATGCTTTTATAAAAACATTTCCATAACACTGGCTTGCTAGGGAAATCAAGTCAACTAGAAGATACAAGGAAGGTCACTTTGGCACCACATTTTTGGTTATTGATAAGACTTAAATAGAAGACATTATACATTAGCTACTCATGTTTTTGGGGCCAAATGGTAATCAATATTTTCAATATAGCAAATATCTTGAAAAACAATGTAGCTACTTTTTTGTAAAAGTTGCTATAAAGTAAAATGTTTGTTTCCTTATTTTGATAATGTAATGTAACAATAGCTCATAATGCCTTAAGGTGTGTGAAATATTTTATGTAAGAGTATACTTTATGTAAGAGTATGTAAGAGTATGACCCTTCTAACACTAAGTGTTTTTGTTAAAAAAGCTATCCTGTACAGAAGCAGATACACCCAAAGAAAGAACACTGGGAATTGAATATAAAGTGCTTACATTTTTGTTTTACTTCCCGGGTTATTTATACCTTCTGAATCCAATTCTCCCTGTGCAACAAGAAAACTGTTCGGTTCTGCACACATATATTGTATCTAGGATATACCGTAACCTATTCAACATGTAAAGGACTGCTTGCCATCTGGGGGAGGGGGGGAGGGAGGCAAGGGGAAAAATCGGAACAGAAGTGAGTGCAAGGAATAATGCTGTAAAAAATTACCCTGGCATGGGTTCTGTCAATAAAAAGTTATTAAAAAAAAAAAAAAAAAAAAGCTATCCCGTTATTTCATTAGGGAAGGGAACTCCCATAGAGGAACAATTACCTCTACAAATATAAATGGTACCTTCTCGATAATTAACAATTATAAACTTGCTGGGAACACCAACAATTGTTAAGGACCATGCCTAGGTAAAGGGGCAGGTCAATTCTCCAAGAGCCTCCACAGTGTGAATTATAACAAAGAGTTGAAAAGCAGCCTTTACTGACATAGGTGTTGCTTGTGGACTGGAATGAAATAAATTGGGAGGCAGAGGGAAGAGGAGGGAGGTCAGATAACACAATGGCCTCTCAGTCTCCTTGTATCATCATCATTCTCTCACATGAAGAGATCCATTCTACAGGTCTGACTTAGACCTCCAGCAGCCACTGGAAAGTAGTTCCCATGTCACAACAGATAACCATCCAAGATCACATGGCCAGTATGTGTCAGAGGCAGAATTCTGAAACCACATCTTCTTAATTCCAAAGCAAGCTTTCTATCTATTGCCCTAGGGATTGCCTGAATTCCTAGACTTTCAATAAACTTTCTTGTACCTTCCATTCAATATGAAAAGAAACATTCCAAAATTCACTCAGTATATGTACATAAGAAATAGCCAAAAGAGGTTAATTTCAACAGAATAATAATATAATTATTTACCAGATATTCCCCAAACCCCTTGACAAGATTCTTAAAAGTGTAGAGTAGGGTTATATCCTAGATCTGAAACTTCTGTACTCTATCTACTATGCTGTTATTAGTGTCTTTACTTTATAGATAAGGAAATTGAGGTGCTCTGAGTTTAAGTGACTTGTTCAGAGTCACACAACTAATAAGTGTGTTAGGCAGATTCTAAATCTACATCTTCTTGACTCTAAAGAAGATATAAAGAATAAAACTTTATTGAATTAATTATGCCAGACTATAGTGAAAAGAGCATTGAACTTCTGGTCCTAAGTCAGATGACCTGTTTCATGTTAGAGCTACTGTTTATTAACTTTATGACTATGGCAAAACACATATATACCTTATTTGACCCTACTTTTTCTCATCTGGAGACAGAGAGGTAGAGCACTAGATAGAATGCTGGATCTGGAATAGGAGAGCTCATTCTCAAATCTGGCCTCTGACACTTTCTAGCTGTACAACCCTGCACAAGTCACTTAACCTTGACTGCCTCAGTTCTTCCTCTGTCAAATGAGCTAGAAAAGAAAATGGCAAATCATTCCAGTATTTTTGCCAAAAAATCCCAAATGGAATCATGAAGAGTTGAACATGACTAAGAACAACAATAATAAAAACAAAAGAACATAACAAAAAAACTTGACAGAAATAAGGACCCTGTATCCCACAGGCTTCTGAGAATTAAATGCTACCAGGTATAACTGCTTTACCAATATAAGCTGCAATTATTATCATTCAGCCACTTTCTGCTAGAGAAACTGAATGGCCCTTACAGAAGCCAATAAATTCTTCAAGATAGGTTTATCCATCATTTAATCAAGGGACAAGGTTCTACAGAGATGTAGGACACAGGATCCAGCAGTTTGTTTAGAAAGAGGGTAGCTACATCCAAACACTTAGACTGAATGCTGCTGGAGCCAGGGAAAATTTCCTAAAGACTTTACTGGAAAAAATGGAAATATTTTCATATTCCTCCTCTATAGAGCATCTGTCAGAACCACCACTACCACAATAGAAAATAATAAAAACCCCAAAACAGATGTGTCTGTTTTCTTTCATGGACCTCCTGGTTTCTAGGAAACTTTATCAGGAAAAGTAATGGACAGAAATTGCAGAGAGCTATATTTCAGATTTATTTAAGTCTAATTAACTCAATAAGCATTTGTTAAGCAACTTCTAGGCGATAGACACTAGTAATAAAAGAAAGGCAAAAAGAAAAACAGTTCTAGTTCTCATGGTTTAAAGGAGAAACATCATGCAAACAATTAGGTATAGATAAATATGTAAATGATAAATTGGAGGTAATCCCAGAGTAAAGACATTAGCATTAGGAAAGACACCTTTTGCTTCTTGCAAAAGGTGAGATTTTAGCTGGGAGATGAAGTTATCAGAGAAGCTGAGAGGAGGGAAGAGAATCTTAAGACAAGGAGAGGCAACCACTAAAAAAGCAAAGTCAGGAGATGGAAGGTCTTGGTCAATGAACAGCAACGAGACTAATGTTATTCAACTTCAGAGTGTGTAAGGAGTGGTTATTAGGGGAGTAAGGTATAAGGAGATTCTAAAGGTAGGAAAGAACCAGGTTATAAAGCACTTTAAAGGCCAAGCAGGATTTTATATATGATACTGGAGGTAAAGGGGAGTTACTAGAATTTCCGAAATAAGTGGATAACATGATAAAATCTGTATCATAAAAAGATCAACTTGCCAGTTGGGTAGGAAACGGATTGAATGGGGAGACACAAAGCTGGGAGACCAAACAACAGGCTACTACAGTAGTCCAAATAAGAAGTGGTAAAGAACTATACTCTAAAGAAAAACTATCTAATAATTAGTATTGGATAAAAGTAGAATGAGTTGCTTCAGAAGGTGGCAAGTTCTCCATAACTGGAAGCTTTTTAAAAAGATTGGAAATATTATTGAGGGCTATGATTATTTGGTCAGTAAAATTAAGGTGGATGACAGACTCAAAGGAATTTTTATTTTATACCTCTAATCAGAGCAACAAAGTCCCTAAATGATTTGAGAAAAACAGGACAATGAAGGAAAAAGGAAAATAAAGAAAGGGATGCATGGAGTGAAAACTCAA
Organism: Antechinus flavipes; assembly: GCF_016432865.1. NCBI lineage: Eukaryota > Metazoa > Chordata > Mammalia > Dasyuromorphia > Dasyuridae > Antechinus > Antechinus flavipes. The sequence continues at coordinate 344,361,601 of NC_067401.1, read as the reverse complement.
AGATCTACAAATGTCAGTCCACAGTATTTTTAACTTTTCCTAACTGATGTCACAGGAATGATAAGTATATAAATTTTATAGTTAATATTTCTGAGTTTCTTCAGTTATTTTATAATCAAAACTTTCCTGGGCATAGTCTGAAAATTTTACTTTGAGGTATCCAAACTAGAGTACTGGATAGAAGTGAGTTGGGATTTTTTTTCCCCATGCCCCTTGTACAGTCCCAGAAGCAGGCACGGTGGGAATGAATTGCTTTGCAAGTTTTCTGGGGGATTGCTCATATAGCTTATGTTTGTTTTGTTTTGAATCCTGACTTGTGATTTCATTGCTATAGGGAACTCTGATTGAAAAAACTCTACCAAAATGGATCTGTAACTACTCTTCAAATGATAAAGTGTTTCTTAAGACAGAGAGATAAAGAGCCTTGCCCAGACTCTCATAGTTAGAGAAAGACCTTAAATCTATGTCTTCTACATTGAGAAACTATCTACTACTACATAATGCCTCTAGCTAATTCTTTTTCTTTAATATACAAAAGTGCTAAAAATTTTCCATTTATTTTATATCTATAAATTGGCTATGAAAAACTGAACACAGAATGTAGAAATCATTTCCCAACTGCCACACTCATATGAAGTTGCTCTTCATAGCTGAATGGCAATGAAAAGACAGAACATTCATTACTGCTGAAGTAATGTACTCCAGGCAGTGTTGATTTTGAAATAATAATAACTCACATAACACTTCAGTTTCCCACCATTTTCATATCCATGATCTCATCTGAACTTAACAATAACCTTTGTGAAGTTAGCCAGGCAATTATTAGCGACCTCACTTCACACAAATATGGGAAATTAGACCCAGATATCCAGCACCATAGTGGAAGGCTGCTGAATTAGGAATTAGAAGAAAATGACCAGGTTGGAATCCTGCTTCTGATTTACAAGTTACACGACTATAACTGAGTCACATCTTACCTTTTGCATATTAAGGGACCAAACTGATCTATGAAGATCCTTCTACCCCTAAATCTATGATCCTGTGCTCTTAATTAATTAATGGATTGGATTAGATGGGAAGCAAAGGCACTAAGATTTGCAAAGTGTACAATGGACAATAAATGATTCAGTCTGGTAAGACCACAACCATAATGTATCAGAATGGGAATAATGTGAATAGATGCTGAGAAAATAGAAAAATTCCAGTTTCTGGAAGGGCTTAAATTTCAGGCTGAGTTTGATTTTTATTTGGTAAGAAGAATGAAAGAAGCAAGCATTTTCTTATTAAATGCCTACTATGTACCAGGCAATTGTATAAAATGCTTTACAAACATTATTTTCTTTGATATTCCCCACAAATCCCTATAACAATCCTGTGAAGAAGATGCTATTATTACTCCCACTTTACAGTTGAGGAAAAGAAATTGATTATGGTATCACAGAAGCTAAGGAAGGAAAAATGATAAGGAATGTGATACTTAATATTTTTAATATTTCCAAATGATGCATGGAGGCCAAAGAGAAAAATGAGGGCTGAGAAGAGACCAATGAGAATGTAAATAAGATTGTCTTTGAGAAAAGTTTCTGTAAAAATAATGATACAAATAGAACCTGGAATTCAAAATGTCAAAATGAATTACTATTCAGCAATGAAAGGAAGAAATAGAAACACAGTATAATGAGGTAGAAGAGTCAAAAAATTTTTTAAAGGATGAAGGGGATCTAAATATGTCTGCAAGCTAATAGGAAAGAGGAAAGGAAAGGTTTAATATGTGTTACAGACATATGGAGTTCAAAGGGAAGGAAGGATGGGGTGTCAATCTAAACTAATGTTTTTGAAAGTCTGGGGAAATTTGGTGTTAATTACAGTGCTAACTAGAATTTTGCTAAAGGATTTTCATGCTAGCAAAAACCTTTCCCTCTAAAATATTAAATGAGAAATTATGTATCATAAATGCCTTTGGGCTATAATTTTTATATGAAATTACATTTAATTTCTTCTATAATTTTTCTGACTCTCTTACATCACAGCAGGGTGTATCATACCTCAGATTCCTCAAATTAGCAAATAAGTTCCCCTAATACTTTTCAAACAACAAAGTGTACTATAGCCAAATTAATTCTGGAAATGCTGAGCTAAAATAGTTTCTGAGAGTCTCTTCTAGAGACAAAATTCTATGACTATAAATTTCAAAGCAGGAAGGGGAACTACAAGAAGGAACAAAGCAGAAGGCCACTTGGGGCACAAGGCCAAAGAAACAGATGTGGGATGGGGTGGCACTCAGGGGTGGGTAGTAAGAGGCAATAGAAAAACAGGACACCAGCAGAAGAAAGGGCAGTAAGGGCAAACATTGCTTTTACTCACTGTTTTGCCTTGGGCTAGCTTTGTTTACTATGACTATAAGGATAAAAAAAATAAAAAAATAATTCATTAACTTGAATGACAATATGCATCTGATTCAGTAGTATGTAACTAGACACCCCTTTATTCTGGCTGACTGGTTGTATTTATACACTGGACTGAAAGCTAAATGAATGTAAAAAGAAATTTCTTAAGCATTTAAGCTTCTTCCTATTCAAGAAACTTAGAAATTATCCATGAAGAAAATATATTACTTTTAGAATGTGATACAGGAAATCAATTTTTGCATGGAAATGCTTCCACTAATAAAAAGAAAAAAAAAACAAAATACTTTTTATATGATTGTGTTTTATATGGTTGATAAGACAAATGAGTAAAACCTGTAATGGAAAATGTCACAAAGACATATTATAATGAAACAATACTAAAAAATGTGTATTTTAGCTTACTTCCCTGAAATTTACAAAAGAGAATTATTGTCATAGAATTCTATACACAGTTGGTGTTTAATAAATGTTTATTAAATATGCTTTTGACTGAAGAGCACAATGATAAAACAAATGAAAGAAATGTTGACTTAGGTGGTTTCAACTCTCTCATCTTTTTTTTTTTTTTTATTAGATTTTTAAAAATGTACCAAGCATAAAAATATTTAGATTATTTTGGAAAAAGAAAAGAGAATAGTCTAGAAATATAAGCGGGGTCATGAGGAATGAGGGAGAAAAGGGTTTTTTAATTATATAGGAATGAACTTATCAAGATAAATGGATCTAATGTGCTATCTTGAAGACTTAACATACAGAATAACCTCTAAATAGCAGAGGAAAATTTTGGAAAGTGGCCTATCTGCTGCCCTCTGATGGCTGACTTAAATTCTAAATAAAATTTACTTGAGTTTGGGCTAAGAAATTAAATTTTTATTATGGAGCACAATGTCAATATTGGGATCATAAGGCTTTTATAGATCCATTGGTACTATTCTCATGTTGAAAATGAGTTTAAATGAGGCTCAGAAATGTTAAGCCTAATATCATATATACCACAATAAAAGGTGGTTAAAATTCAAAAATAGGTTCTTAACTCTTTCCTTAATACTTTGGAGAAGCAGTATATTTGTCTGGATATTTGATAGCTAATAAAATAGACATATGAATCATAACAGTAATTACTATCATGGCATGCACTATGCTGAGTGCTGGGGAATGAATTCAACTAAGGAAGACAAGTACTTGTCCTCAAATTAACGTTCTCAATAGGGAAGACAATACAGTGGAAGCCAGGAAGAAGGGTATTGAACAGGGAAATCAGAAGGATGGTGAATGGAATTATAGGGCAATTGTTTGGCATTTCCATTCAAAGAATGATGGTATAGACATGATTACTGTTCTCTCAGAGCTAACATTGGAAAGTGGCAGTGAAGGAGGGTGACATATTAGAAACATGGCTAGAAAGTAAGATGGTAGCTCAAGGTCTAGACAAGATAAGGTGAATGCTCACCAATCAGAAGTCCTAGTGTGGAAACTTGAATTCCTGAAGATGTTAGGGAAATTAAAGTCTCTTCATATAATTGACCAAATTGGTTTTTTTTTTTTTCCTCCAGATAATTTGGTGCCAATGTATTCCTTCAAATAGAATCTCTATTCTTTCACTGCTTCCACAAATGTTTCTATACTTCCTTCTATCCCTTAATGGACTGTCTCTATGAAGGGCTATGGCCGAAAAAATAAATCATTTAGTGGCAAATGTTCAGGGGATGACTCTTTTTGACCCAAGGCAGGCTCATCTTATATACCAGACATACAATCCATCCCTATGACTGAATTAAAAACCTTTCCATTGCTAAAGCTTGCACCTTGAGGGAAGAACCTGGGATTAACTTCATTTTATGATGAGGTAGGAATCAGAAGAAGATGGTAATGGAACATTTCAATTGACCTTTTCTTCTAATTCTACTCCCTCAATGAGACATTACATTATAGAATTTGACCATGTCACTATCCTCCTCATAAACTCTTATTGTTCCTTCTAGGATCAAATACAAACTCTTTTGGCATTTATTTAAATAATTTACAGCCTGGTTCTAACTTATCTTTCTAAGCTTATAAGCATTACTTTCTTTCTTGCTATTACTTAAATGTGACATTCGATCTTCCACCTTTGTGACTTCACACCTGCCTGAACATCAATATTTCCTCACCTGTTTCTTAGAATCACTAGCTTTCTTCAAAGCAGAGTTCAAATGCCACCCTACTGATAACTATAGTTGCTAATGCCCACTCTATGAAATTATCTTGTATTTACTTTGTATGTGCCTTTTTTTACATGTTGTTTCCCTGACATAATGTAAGCTCCTTGAAGGCAGGGACCATATCATTTTGTTTCTGTATTTCCAGTCCCTAAAATATAGGAAATGATCTTGACACTGGAGGGAAAGCAGAATACTTTATTATTTAGCTTATCTTTCCTCATCCCTTCTTACCCACCTCCCGCCCACTACCTACCTTCTGGCCCACTAAGTTTTTTTTTTTTTTTTTTTTTTGCTGAGGCAATTAGGGTTAAGTGACTTGCCCAGGTCACTTAAGTGTCTGAGGCCAAATTTGAACTCAGGTCCTCCTGACTTCAGAGTTGGTGCTCTATCTACTGTGCCACCTAGCTGCCTCCCTTCCCCACTCAGTGCTTTAAAACCAATCATCATCATCCTCCTCCTCATTATCATCATCATTTTCAGGTTAAGAAGCAGAGACCCTAAGTGGTTCATAGGATCTGAATTTCAAGATAATGAAAATGTTAATGAAAAGTTAATTTAAAAAAAAATCATAGCTGCTTTGAATAAATACAATGAATACAAGCTGGGACTAGTTACACCCTAGGGAACCAAAGGAATTGGCAGCTGTGGTTATTGAGCCAAAAAGTGGTCCTTGAAAACTAGTGGAGAAATTCCTGGGTCAGGTGACCAGCAAAATGGATCCTCAGATCCCCAGGACCCTTCAAACCTCTCCAAAACAGAAATCATGCACCAAAGATAAACGAACTTCAATTGACTCTATGGTCTGAGACATCAGAAAAACAAAAGAAAGTAAAAACTCCAAGAACTAATGCCTAATTCATGCTCCCCCTCCTTTACTATCCAGCACAATACCAGCAGAAAGCTTCATAAGTTGACCTGATCTATGGATTTGTAACAAACATAACACCACATTTCCAGTCCCTCTTCCTTCTTTCCATTTCTGTGGAGATGCAAATTCCAAACTGCAGAAATATCCTCAGGCCTTGAGAGCCTAAGCCACAGCAGTAGTCTCTACTACCAAAGATCTCTTTGAGAGGAGGAACATAGAGAAAGGTACAACAGATATATCTGAGCACACGTCCATAGCCCTCTTCCCCAACACTCCCCACCCTCAACCTTGGATATCCAAACTTTCAAGGGCAGAAATCAAAATACAGATCAATGGTACCAGCATGGAGTTATCTTGTTTAGCCAGGCTGGAAAACTAAGAAATAGAGGGAGCAGGACAAGTACTGGACACTCTATTGAAATTCACTAAGCCTGATGGAAAGACAACACTCTCCAGCTGGAACCAAGCTGGTCTTCCCCAAAGTCAATCCAGGCAGAGACCTAAATTGGTGAACCATGAATTTTCCCATCTGGGAGAAGGCTAAAATGCATTATGATTCGCCCCAAAGGAAACTACCATCAGAAGGAACCAAATTAAAAAATGGGCAATTAAGGAAAATAAGGGGGATGGGGGAAGAGGGAGGAAGACCAAAATTACCACAGATCTCAGAAAAAAGAGAATTCCAAAAACTCAAGGCATAAGCAGATAAACCAACAGGGAAGATATTAATAGCAGAAAGAAATATGGCCTCATTTAGACAAAGAATTCATAGATCACCTATAGAAAAAAATCCAAGGCTTCAAGCCCCAAGATACATAATGGTTAAATTGAGAAAAAAGAAATTCTGTAAGTGGCTAAGATAAAGATCTTTAAATACAAAGGAAAGGAAAATTTAATAACTCAAGACAAGACTATTATACCTACCAGAAAATGCAGAGGGAATGGAATATGTTCCCCAAAACAAATGGGTCTCGAGATGCAATCCAGCATGACCTATCTTGAAAAATCCTAGCTCTACTATAAATGAAACTATATGGACATTTGATAATAAAAGAGGTATTCAAAACATTTTCAGAAAGAAAACCAGAATTGAACTGATTATTTACTTCTCAAACACTACAGACAACAGAGATGCATGAGGAATGAATAAATACAACAAAGACAGCAATATCAGCAGAGTAACATCAGAGAAACCAATAAAAGATTTCTTTCTAAATGTATGTAAAGACATAGGAGTGAAAGCGGAGATTTGAAAAAGTAATATTGGAGAGATGAGCCCCCAGCCTACAGGTGCATAAATGTTTCTTGTGGATTAAATTACAAAATGGTAAAGTGTGTAGAATGGAGGAGGAAGGAGGAAAATAGAAGGGAATATGTGATGTGCTCCAGTTAAACTTAGGGCTAGCAATGAGGGGAAAATGACTTTTATAGTCTTTCAGAAAAAGCTTGCAAGGAAGTGGATAAGGAGGCAAAGGGAGGAATTAAAATATTGGAGGTCTTGCTTTGGCAATGGAAGGGAGTTCCATTGATGAATGCTCTTATATGTAAAGAGAGAAGTTCTGTGAAAGGAAATGGGGACCTTGTGCTGGGTATTGTCTATGGGGATTTGTTGCATGAAAAGGCCATTTGTTCAGGAGCTGGAGCTCCTGGAGACAACTGGTTCCTGATGGAGTGGTAGAGCATTGATTTAGATAAATGAATATGACCAGAAAGAAATAGTGGTGGGCTATATAATTAAGAATATGGGGATGGGAGTGGGAGATTACTGACATGGTATAATGTTGTCCCCTAGAAGAATTAACTTTTTTTTTTCTGATAGTAAGCCACAACAGAAAAAAGAAGTCCAAGATGCAACCTCATCAAATCAGTGACAGAAACAACCTCAAACAGGATAGACTAGAATTGATCATTCAGATGATCTGATTACATGAGAAATTCAGAATAGCATTAGGTTATATAAATATAGGGACCATGAATCAAAAAATGAGATTCTAAAGAAGGTAGAGAGGATGAATATAATGAAGAGAATGAGGGAGAAAAATCCTCTCAGGAAAGGAGAAAATCTTTTCATAAAGAATGAAATAAATAATAATAATAACAAAAACATTAAGGAACAGAATTAGTTGGAGAGGATAAGAAAAAGGAAGAACCTACTTGACAGAGAGAAAAGCAATGAGTGGAAGAATTAATAATCAGATAAATACAGGAAAGAAAAAATAAGCAAAACTCTGAAAAGTAACAAATAAGACACAGACAAGTAGAAGAATGCCAGAGGGAACAGGGTTACCTTAAAAAAAAAATTAAGCTAAAGAAACTGAAGAGATATAGTTCTATGTTTATGGAAAATATAAACTTAACTTTAAGTGTGAATGGATTAAACAAGCCAATGAAATTAATAAGAGTGACAGATTGGATAAAACAAAATTCTACAATCTGCAGCTTACAAAAAACACATTTATAAAACAGACATCCACAAAATAAAACTGATTGGAAGAAAATGTACTATGTACCAAATGAATCCAAAAAAGCAGAGACTGCAATTGTGCTATCTGACAAAGCAAAAATATTCAAAAAGTGAAAAGGGACAAATAAACAAGGAAAACTATACTACAGTGAAAGTAATAAGTAAAACCCAAAATTTAGATGCCTTAGCATCCACATTCACAAAAGAAACATCAGCTTAGCTACAAAAACATACATAAGCAAAAACACAACAGTGACAGGATACTTCAATGTCATCTTTCACAGCTTTTAATAAGTCTAACAGAAAGATAAACAAAGAGAAAAACATGAAACTGAACAAATTACTGAAGAAATTATATACAAAAAGATTTAAAGCATCATCTAAATGAAACTGCAAAAAAAAAAAAAAAAGATATATTTCTCAGCACCACATGGGACTTTTACAAAAACTGACCATTTATTAGGGCATAGAGATATTTCAAACAAATGTTAAAAGGCAGAAATAGTAAATGCATCCTTTAAATTTCATAATGTAATAAAAATAGTCATTGATAACAGGGTCACAAACAAAAGACAGTCAAATGGCGACTTAACAATGAAATCCTAAATAATGATGGGTCAAAGAACAAATCATAGAAACAATAAATTATGTGAAAAAAATGATAATGATGAAACAACATACCAGAATTTCTGGGATGCAGCTAAAGCAGTCCTCAGGGGAAAAATCATATCCCTACAAACATACATTAACAAAATAGAAAAAAAGAGAATATTAATGAACTGAATATACATTTTAACAATTAGAAGCCAACAAATGAACAAGCCTAAAATAAACACAAAAGAAGACATATTAAAAATTAGAGGAAAAATAGATAAAACTACAAATTGAAAAAATAGTATAGAGTTGGTCATGATGGAATACACCTGTAGTCTCTACTCCTAAGGAGGTTGAGACTAGCCAAATTACTTGGGCTTAGAAATTCTGAACTGCAGTTGTAAAACATTTATTATCTGCACTAAATTCTGTTCTAATATGGTGACTCTCTAGGATTTGAACTCAGGGTGCCTAAGGAAAAGATAATCAGCTCAAACTAGAAAAGAAGCAGATCACATCTTTCATGCCAATCAGCAGAGGCATGGAGTACTACTGGATTTAGTTATTGAATTTCTGGATAAGAACAGGGTGGGGAGGGAAGGAAGGAGGGAAGGAAGGAGGGAAAGAAGGAGGGAAGGAAGGAAGGAAGGAAGGAAGGAAGGAAGGAAGGAGGGAAGGAAGGAAGGAAGGAAGGAAGGAAGGAAGGAAGGAAGGAAGGAAGGAAGGAAGGAAGGAAGGAAGGAAGGAAGGAAGGAAGGAGGGAAGGAAGGAAGGAAGGAAGGAAGGAAGGAAGGAAGGAAGGAAGGAAGGAAGGAAGGAAGGAAGGAAGGAAGGAAGGAAGGAAGGAAGGAAGGAAGGAAGGAAGGAAGGAAGAAGGAAGGAAGGAAGAAGGAAGGAGGGAAGGAAGGAGGGAAGGAAGGAAGGAGGGAAGGAAAGAAGGAAAGAAGGAAGGAAGGAAGGAAGGAAGGAAGGAAGGAAGGAAGGAAGGAAGGAAGGAAAGGAAGGAAGGAAGGAAGGAAGGAAGGAAGGAAGGAAGGAAGGAAGGAGGGAAGGAAGGGAAGGAGGGAAGGAAAGAGGGAAGGAAGGAGGAAGGAGGGAAGGAAGGAAGGAAGGAGGGAAGGAAGGAGGGAAAGAAGGCAGGAAGGAAGGCAGGAAGGCAGGAAGGAAGGAAGGAAGGAAGGAAGGAAGGAAGGAAGGAAGGAAGGAAGGAAGGAAGGAAGGAAGGAAGGAAGGAAGAAAGGAGGGAGGGAGGAAGGAAGGAAGGAAGAGGAAAGGAAGGAGGGAAGGAGGGAAGGAAGGAAGGAGGGAGGGAGGGAAGGAAGGAAGGAGGGAGGGAGGGAGGGAAGGAAGGAGGAAGGAAGAAGGAAGGAAGGAAGGAGGGAAGGAAGGAAGGAGGGAAGGAAGGAGGAAGGAAGGAGGGAGGGAGGGAAGGAGGGAAGGAGGGAAGGAAGGAAGGAAGGAAGGAAGGAAGGAAGGAAGGAAGGAAGGAAGGAAGGAAGGAAGGAGGGAAGGAAGGAGGGAGGGAAAGAGGGAGGGAAGGAAGGAAGGAAGAGGGAAGGAAGGAAGGAAGAAGGAAGGAAGGAAGGAAGGAGGGAGGAAAGAGGGAGGGAAGGAAAGAAGGAAGGAAGGAAGGAAGGAGGGAGGGAAAGAGGGAAGGAAGGAGGGAAGGAAGGAAGGAGGGAGGGAGGAAGGAAGGAAGGAAAGAGGAAAGGAAGGAGGGAAGGAAGGAAGGAGGGAGGGAGGGAAGGAAGGAAGGAGGGAGGGAGGGAAGGAAGGAAGGAGGGAAGGAAGGAGTGAGGGAAAGAGAGGAAGGGAGGGAGGGAGGAAAGATGGAAGAGAGGGGAAGGGAGGGAGGGAGGGAGGGAGGAAAGAAGGAAGAGAGGGGAAGGGAGAAAGAAGGAAAGAAGGAAGAGAGGAACGGAGAGAAGGAGAGAGGAAGGGAGGGAAGGAGGAAGGAGGAAGGAAGGAGGGAGGGAAAGGAAGGAAAGAGGGAGGGAGGGAAGGAAGAAAGGAAAGAGGGAGGAAGGGAAGAAGGTAGGGAGGGAAAGGAGGGAAAAGAAGGAAGAGAGAAGAAGGTAGGGAGGGAGGAAATTTACATTACATTAACTTCATCCAGAACAGGCTACTATCATTTCTTTTCTTGGCAAGGAGTTAGGGAGAAAGGTGAGATGACAATAAAAACAGCACACCATTTGACAATATGTTTTAGGATATTCTTGTGGACAAGATGAGAGTTACAAGTTTCACGTTAGCATAGTTTGCATTTGAAACTGATTTAATGGCGGCTTTCAAGAATGATGACTAACTGATCAATGATTAATTAATGTCAAGCTGAAGAGAGATCTCTAGTAAAATGTCAAAATGAAGAGCGATTTGTAGTGAAGTATCTCAAAAATCTATTCTTGGCCCTATGGCATTCAACATTTTTATGTAAGGGTAGTTCACCCACCCTAATTAATGTAATCTCAGAAAGTCTAGCTGGATTGACTCAATCAATCAATCAAAGGTTTAATTAGATACAAAAAAATTCTTAATCAATTTGAAAGAGAGAGACACTTTGGTCATTATATAGAAGCAAATAAACCTCAAAATGATTGTCTTGTAATTAGTTGAGAGAAATAGCTGAGACCTGTAAGTTATGGGTAAAGAAGCAAAATGGGATTTTAACTTTCATGCCACAGGGGCAACTTGAGCATGGGAGAATCCAATGGAAGAGGATTCCTGAGACAAAATGCTTCAGATGGGGAGGAATGAGTTTATCTCTTTCCCAGCCTCCATTACAAGATTACAACCCTATGAACTTCAAGAGTTCTGAAGATCTGGATTTTCCACTGGGAACTAGAAGTATACTTAGAATAGGTGTGGGACTGCCAGCAGTATCTTAATCTGGAGCTGACAGACATGCTAAGTATAAACTCAACAAGGAAAGACAGTATGCAAGATATATACTCTGATCTGCAGAGGTCAGCAAAGAGCAATACTTAGAAGTTCATGAAGATTCCAATTTCCAAGAGCTATCAACACACCTTTAAGTTACATGTGCTCCCTAAGTTTGAGTTTATTCTTCCTAGGGACTTTGAGTCTTTTACAATTCCTTTTAGTGAAGGAGGGATTTAAATATATATATATTTAAGTAATATATAAGTAAGTTAAATGTTATTTTATATATATATACATATATATATAAAATAACATTTAACTTACTATATCTGTTCAATAAAATATTCTTTCTAGCTCCTTAGATTTACCCTGAGAACCCTAAATGGAGAATAATCATCCACCCTTTGGGGATTTGGCTTGCCAATGTAGATGCAGCTTAGAGCAATGAACCTTGGAAAGGTGCTACACAGAGAATTGGCTAGGATAAAGGTATAGATGTGTGTTTATGAAATATACATATAGCAAAAAGTTGAATAAGACAGCTAATACATAAGCTGATATAATCAGGACATTCAAATATCTCAATATTCTGGCATTATGGCCCAAAACTAGTAAATTAAAATTTTAGAGTAATAAATGTAACATTCTATATGTCAATTTTGAAAAAGCAGTTGATATAGAATAAAGAATAGTTATGCAACAATTCATAGGGAGGCAGCTAGGTGGGGCAGTGGAAAGAGCACCAACTCAGGAGGACCTACGTTCAAATTTGACCTCAGACACTGCTTCCTAGCTGCATGACCCTGGGGCAAGTCACTTAACCCCAATTGCCTCAGCAAAAAAAAAAAAAAAAAAAAAAAAGAAAAAAAAAAGAAAGAAAGAAAGAAAGCAAACAAACAAAAAGGTGACAATTCATAGGAAAAAGGCAACCAAGATCATACTGAGATTCAAAATCATGTTATATAAAGATCAGTGGAAAGAAGGTAAAGTCAAGTAAAGGGAAGACACTTAGAGGAAATGATTGCCTATGTTTAAGTAACTGAAAGGTTATCACACAGAGGAAAGATTAGCTTTGGTTTCCTAGGCCTCATAGAGGAAAGATTAGCTTTGGTTTCCTAGATCTCATACAGGCAGAACTATGAATGACATTCTAAACAATTATACAAAAAAAAAAAAAAAAATACAGTGTACCACTTAAGAAGATGAGATCAGCATCACTAGAGAGTTTCAAATTGACCTTAGATGACCACATGCCTGGGATGTTGAATGAGGGATGCTTGCTTAGGTATAGATTATATCTGTTACTGTTGAACAGGCATTTCAGTTCTGTATGACTCTTCATCGCCTTGTTTTGGGCTTTCTTGGCAAACTATTAAGATGGTTTGCCTTTTCCTTCTCCAACTCATTTTATAGTTGAAGAACTGAGACAAACAGTATTAAGTAACTTGCCCAAGATCACACAGCTAGTAAACACCTGAGGCTATATTTGAACTCAGGAGGATAAAGCCTTCCTGACCTCAAGTCCAACCTTATCACCTAAATGATCTTGAAAATTAAGGCTGATTCTAAATGTGATAAAGAGAAAGATAGCTTTAAAAGATGTGTTGTCTATTTTCCTCTGAATTTACATAATGAGTTAGTGTGTAAGAGGAGAAAGAGAATGGGTCAATGGAAAAGGGGCTGGATCTGATATCAAGGTACAAGGAATGAAATCTCATTTCTGCTACTTATTACTTGTGTCACTTAAGGCAAATCATTTGACTTCTCTGGGTCTCAGTTTTCACATCTGTAATAGAAGGTTGAAATGATGATCTCTCTGATCTTAATTTTTTAGTTTTAAATCCATCACCCTGAGTGGTTTTATATACATATATAGATAATATACATACACACACACACACACACACACACACACACACACACACACACACACCCCTTATAATTTTGTATGATCTGAATGAAAGTAGTGGCATGGCCTTATTGCATAACATAGATGGACATTTAAAAATTCTAAACTTCTCTACCTGTGTGGTTGAAAACAAATACGTTATACTTATCAGTCTAGATACAGAAGAAAAAAAGTTGTGATTTATGATATGTAAGTTATAAAATTTGGCAAAAATCTCCAACAAACTTTCAAACCCTAGTCATTTAGCTGAATTCAAGAGAACACAAAAATTCTTTAAAAACTGATTTATAAAGTCAGGTGTGGTGATATATGCCTATAATTTTTGCTGCTTAGAAGGTTGGGGTTAGTGGATCGCCTGAGCTTAGAAATTGTAAGCTGTAATATGACTTAAGCCTATAGGGGTCACAAGGTTACCTAAGCAGGTGAAACAGGTTTAGGTTGGAAATGGAGCAAATACAAGGTCCTATGCTAATCAATAGTGAGATCAGTTTGGTGAGTAGCTGCTGTTCTTCCAGACTGGGCAAAATAGGGAGACCCGGCATCATAATAAATGTGGAAATATGTATAGAAGAACTGCACATGTTTAACATATATTGGATTACCCTCTGTCTAGGGAAGGGAGATGTGAGAAAGGGAGGAAGAAAAATTTGGAATGCAAGGTTTTGCAAAAGTGAATGTTGAAAACTATCTTTGCATGCATTTTGAAAATAAAAAGCTATTTTTAAAAAATGAACTAAAAAATTAGGGAGACCTAAATGAAATAACAATAAAAAGTTCTTTATAAACTACAAAAGAAGCATACATATATAGTTAGGAAAAGACTACAATGATAGATATAAAAATGAATTTGCTTTTTAGTACATTAACTGTCACTGGAGAGATATACAACTATAAGTAGTGGGGAAAAAATTCAACAAGTACAATTCAATAAGCAATTAAATGTTTAACACATTTGTAGTATTGTGCTAAGTGTTAGTGATAAAAGAATAAAAAGTAGCATGATCTCTTCCTTCAAAAAACTTATGTTTTACTGGGATATCAGAAGATTACGACAATAGACATATGACAATGAACTCAATTCCTTCATTTTCTACATAAGGAAACAAAAGTTCAGAGAAGTGCTTTGACCAGGATCTCAGAACTGGTATTATCAGATACAGATACACTTAAGTTAACCCCTGTTTGCAATTTTATTTACTTGTCTGAATTCTTTTTATCATTTTACAGCACTGGTTTAGGAACGACCGGATATAGTGCTCCATGAAGCAGGAAAGCCTGTTTACCTTTTAGAAGCAATATTTACTTATTTCTTTTGTCTGGTATTAAAACCACACATACACGGTTGTTAACAAAATCTGATCTGGTATGAGCAGAAAAATCATGGGACAAGATTCATTTACAAAGTATTTGGCTAAAATACTTAGGGGATGAAATACTATTAAATACTATTTAATCTAATCATACAACAAAATATAATATGATTTTTAAGAAGTTGAACTCCCACTAATATCAAATCATGTTCACCTGAACAATTTTGAAATAATTCCTCTGAAATCACCTCTGTAAGATGTAAGACGTATAAATATTGATATTCTTATAAGTATTTATATTCTTTTTAAAAAAATTACTTTCTAACCAAAATAAACCCCTTAAACGGATATGATCTGAAGCAGTGTTAAGAAACAGATGTGAAAAAAATACTCACAATATTTACAGACCATCAAAAACTGGTTAATACACTTAAGAATCTTAACTGAAGGCTTACTATGAATCTACCCAATTTCAAATTCTTTTAAATATACTACTACCATGAATATAATAGTATTTTGTGGTCTCAAGTAGATTACTCTAGCTTTGGGGGTGGGAAGTGGATGGAGAGAATTGTTCTGAATGCTAAAATTTAGCTCACAGTGAAAGCCATAATATAAATATCAGCCTCATCACTTTCAAACCTGGATTAGCCTAACTTTCTTAGGCACACAGTGACCTCTACTGGTGTACAGGCACAAGACACCAAAATGGAAATTTCCCTGCAACTCTAATTGTTACAAGGTTAAGAAGCTATAAAATGTATTTAAACTTCATTATAAAACTTTTCCTTTTCTGCCATCAGACACCCTTCCATCTGAAGAACACAGAGAATGCCACAAAATGAGAGACAGTATATTAAGTGCTAAATTAATTTAGCAGTTAATCGTGGTGATGGTTTCTGCATGCTGAAAGATGCAACTCTAAAGGCACTGCCAAAAAATAAACAAGTGTAACAAAAATTCATGTCACACAATGATTCTGTTTTGATGACTCTTTACCAATCCGACAAGTTACCCAAGGAACGAAACCAAAAATACATCTCCCAGAACTATGCAACTCCTTAAACCTATCTAAGGCATAAAAAGTTGCTAAAGTATTTAATAACCTGATTTCTAAGTTCTAGGGATTAAGGAACCATGGGATTCTGGTATCACAAGAGCTATTCTGAGAGGGTTCTAGAACATATGCAATTCTTTTGCCTATCCAGAAGCTATCAACTCAGTTCAAAAACATATTCCAGGTACTATTTTATGCCAGATGCAGGAAACATGAAGACAAATGTGACACTGATCCTATTCTCAACAAGTTTATAATTGAGTGAAGGGAAGAACCACTTAGAGATGACCAAGCCTCCAAGAGTTTATTCCAGATCAAATGAACACTTTGATCATACTTCAGTTTAGGTTTGTATTTCTGTGGGTCAACCAGAACCAAGCCCTCTTCTCAGTATGGGGAGGTAAATAATTTCACAGTGACAAAGGGACTTAGTTAATGGACACACTGAAAAGCACAGACGTATCCTACTTAGCTGGTGGAGTATTATGGTCTGTTAATGTTAACTGGATTGGGGAAAACAATTACAAATGAAATTAATATTACAAGGGGACAGATTAATTATTTGGAGAAATGTTCTAAAAAGATGATTGGTCAGACAAGGTTACAGTAGAGTTTTATGATTTTAAAATGGAATCTGGTTACAATGTAACAGCACTATTATAAAATGAAGGGCCAAGAGCCTATATGTTATAAATGATAGTGGGAAGCTTATTAAGAAAAGCACTGCAGAGATTAATGAGAAATTTGGCCTCTGAAAAATTATTAAAATTATTTGAAGGTGGAAAAGTCTGGCAATGGTTTAAATTTATACATCATTTTATGTTTAACAAATGCATTCCTCACAACTTTATGACTTCAGTAGTATTAAGCATTACCATCTCTATTTGAAAGATGAGGAAGTTGACAGAATAAGAATTAGAAACATGCTAATTTCTATGCTGCATTAAATGAAATAATAATTATAGGGAAGTCCTATAATGGTGGTAGTGCTAGGTATAGGTTACCCATTTTCTATCAAGAAATTATTACTATATATAATTATTATGTATAGTATATACAGTATAGATTAGGAGATAAAAGAGCACACATATTCCCTGGTTATTGTTAACTGTTTTGGGAAAAACATAATTCTGGGGTGGCAGTTAACTCTTTGGAAAAATGCTATAAATGGATGATTGTCGAACAAAGTTACAGCATATTTTCTTTTTAAAATATACAACTTTAAAATGGGATCTGTTTACGTTATATTAACGCTGTTAATCTAAATTATAAGAATAAAATTATACGAAGTATTAAATCTCTAATGATAAAAGAGAAGCAGCATCAAACTTTATATAGAGCTGGCAATGGAATTGGGAAGACCTGCTTGCAATCCACCCTTTGGCATATATTCTTTTGTTAACTGATTATTGTACCTATTAAGTGCCAGGCATTATGCTAATAAGCACTGAGAATACAAAATGGGGCAAAAAATAGTCCTTGCCTTCAAGGAGTTTACAATCTAATGATGAAGCATATCTTTTAGGACCCAGGTAATTCTCTGAAACCTAAAGGAGGTGATGACTTGCTCTCCCAGAATTTTCCTAAGCCACTGAAACCACAAGTCCAATTTTTATTTTTATATAACTTTAGAAGGCAGAGGTAACAGTAGTTGACAATTATATAGTGGCTTAAGTTTGCAAAGTGCTTAATGAACATTTTTCATTTGCTTCTCACCTGTGAGGAAGGTATTAATTTTAGATGATTAAACTAAGGAATGCAAGGCTAAATCACTTGTTCATGGTCATATTGCTAGATTCAAATTGGGCTCCCTTTTAATGCCAAGTCCAATACTCCCTTTTACCGCACTACGCCACACTGTTATTCTTCTAGAAATGTCATAATATAAAGGGCAAACAATACTTGAAAATAGGAAATACTGTATAATGCTTAGTCAAGTATATATTACATATTATATTTCTCTGCTTGGAGGATAATACTCCCTAGACACTAAGGTATTATTTGGTGGAATATAGAAGCAATTTATGGAAAGGCAATCTTAGTGTCCTGAAATGAGATTAAGGCTTTTTCAAAATAATTAATATAAATATTTACAAGAGAGAGAGGAGAGGGAGAGGGAAAGGGAGAGGGAGAGAAAGGGGGAAGAGAAGGGGAAGAAGGAGAAGAGGGAGAGGGAGGGGGGGGAGAGTGATAGAGGGGGGGTAGGGATAGAAAGAGAGGGGGAGAGGGAGAGGGGGGGGAAAGGAAGGAGGAGAGGGGGAAGAGGGAGAAGGAGAGAAGAGGGAAAGGGGAAAGAAGTGAGGAGGGGAGAGCATTATGGGCATGGAAGACAGAGTTCTGAGGAACAGCAAAAAGTCCAGCATCACTGAATCACAGAATACATGATAAGAGATTAAATGGAAGAAGACCAGAAAGGTAAGAAGGGGTAGGTTTATGGAGGGTTTTGAAAGCCAAAAAGAAGGTTTTATATTTGATCCTGAAGATAATCGGAGGTCAATGGAGTTTTGTGAATAATAGAATGATATCAAATCAGCTCTTCAATATGTTCCTTGGTTTGTTTTGAAATTCAATGAATTCTTTCTTTGATGCAGTTCAAAGAGAAAAAAGTGCTTCTGCACTTGACACTGCTCAGTACTGGTCACACTTGGTTGTTGTCTCGGTTGAGCAGTAGTAAGACGAGGTTGCCTCCACCCACTAGAAAGGCATATTTGCCCTCACTGCCTCTGATGTTGATCTCAGCTGTGAGCAGCTCCTCTCCAGAGAAGATCAAGCCTGCAGGACATGATATGCCCAAAGTTGTGCCCCTCAGTGGGCAGGTTGTGGGGCAGCTCCTTTAGAAGAGTGCAACTGCAGTGTGTGATCTCCTAGATCCTAAAACAGTAGTACTAGAAGGGGCCCAGAGCTACCAGCCTTCTTAGCAGGAGCAAGACCAGGGATGGTGGCACAAGCACCAACAGAGAGAGCCCAGCAGCCCAGGCAGCAGTGGTGAATGACCTAGGACTCCTGGAAGCCCCAAGCCCTAGGTGATGGCCAAAGCCCTTGGCAGTGGAGAACACAGCACCATAGCACCCCATCTAGGCCTCTCATCTCCTGAGGAAGTTTGGGAAGAGAATAAAGGTCGAGGTTCCTCTCAGAAAGCGAGCTGGGTAAAGAAGGGAGGAGCCTGGCTCGGCTAGGCTAGCTTGTCTCTCTGCAGTTGAAAGTTCCACTTGCCCTTTTGGGAAATTAAATAGAGAGGGATGATTAGGCTGTGGACTTTATAGAAAAAAATTTATTCAATACTCATTATTTTCAGCATTCTTCGTGCCTTCTGTAGTCAATTAATGGCCACTATCTATAAAGGTACCATTATACTTGAAGACAGCTATAATGTTCCACGTAGACTTTTCTTTAGGTTAAACATTCCCAGCTTCATCAATTGACTCTTATATAGGACTAGTCCCTTATATAGGACTAGAACCTAAGAGTCATTTGATATTACTTCATAGATTGTTAGTAAGCAATGAAAGAGAAATAGCAAGATGAGGTTCATTTATCATGCCATCAAATAATTATGCTTCAATCACCTTCACCTTTTACTAGCTTTCAAAAAAAAAATTAAACCCTTATACCATTCACCAAAACAAAATCATAGAGGGAAAAAAAATAGATCTAGATGATTACAGAATAGAAATAATGGTGAGGGGAACTGAAGAAAAGAGAGACAGTGAGGTAGGTTGGTCCTTTTGAAACTCTTAATATGTGCATCAAAATGAATAGAACAAAGAAGCATTTTGCATACTAAACCTATTTTGTATAATAAATCTGAATGCCCACAATCTGATTACAGCATAATCTATTCAATTATTAATCACAATATCCATAGGATATATGCAACATTTTCCCCTCTAAAAAACATGGGGAATTCAAAATATATTCAAAAGACTTTTTACATTTATTTAGGGCATTATTTCCTGCAAATGATCTTTGGTAAAAAATTCAAAATTTCATAATAGCAAAATAATCGATGTCCATGCTATTTGTTTAAAGGGATCACAATTAAGGTTCTTCCTAAAGCTAATCACATTCTTACTTTTGAATGACCCAAAAAACAAACAAAATAATACCCCTCAACAAACCACTTTTTGCCAGAAGTTATCATATGCATTCAATATCAACTTGTTTATCAGCAAACTGATCCCTCCTCCTGAATCAGTACCTTGGTGTAACAGAGGGGCTTATGTAGCTCAGTAAAACTATGAGTTAAGTCATGTAGGATTACCTAAAACAGACAGGTCATTCCAGCAGTTGGCATGTAGGATTACCTAAGACAGATAGGTCATTCCAGCAGTTGGAATTCCAGTGGAGCTACTTTAAATCCTAACAAAAATGACACTGTTAAAGTGCTATACTTAATATACCAGCAAATTTGGAAAACCCAATGGTGGACACTGGATTGGAAAAGATCAAATAACGTGCTACTCTTAAAGAAGGGCCAAAATCAAATAACTATGCTCATTTCACACTAGAAAGGTTATGCTTTAAGATTCTGCAAGCTAGGCTCCAGAAATATGTGAACTGAGAATTACTAGAAATGGTTTTTGAAAAGGCTGAAAAACTAGAGACCAAATTGCCAACATTCACTGGATCAGAGAGAAAGCAACGGAGAAAAACATCTACTTCTGCTTCACTGACCAAATACCAAAGCTTTTGAGTGTGTGGATCACAACATAATGTCCTCAAAGAGATGGGAGGACCAGAACATTTTACCTATCTCCTGAGGGACCTATATGCAGGCCAAGAAGCAAAGATTTAAACATGGACCACTGATTGGTTTGTTTTACTTAATTTATATGTTGAGTCCATCATATTAAACTCAACTAGGCTAGACAAATCAAAATCCAGAATTAATGCTACTGGAAGAAATTATAAGCTGCTGGGAGAAATATAAAAAATCTTAGTTATGCAGACAATACCATTCTGATGACAAAAAGTGAAGAAGTATTAAGAAAAAACCTAGTTTGAAGCATGGCGATTGGTTCCATCACTTCTTGGCAAATAGAAGGAAAAGAAATGGAAGCTCAAAAACCACTGCAGATGGCAATATAGCCATGAAATTTATCTTGGAAGGCAAGCTAAGGCATATCTGGATTGTGTGTAAAAGCATCTTTTTCATAACAGTCCATATAGTCAAAGCTATGATTTTTTCCAGTGGCAATGTGTGGCTTGTGAGAACTGGACAATAGGAAAGTTGAGAGTCACAGAATAAGTACTTTCCAATTGTGGTGCTGGAGAAGATTCCTCCAAGTCCCTTGTACAAGGAGATTAAATCAATCAATACTTAGAGAAGTCAATTCAGACTATTTACTAGAAGTTCAAATACTGAAGCTGAAACTAAAATATTTTGGCCATAATGAAAAGATAAGATTCATTGAAAAAGACCCTTTTAGAGGAAAAGATTGAAGGCAAAAGGAGAAAAGGATGGAAAAGGATGAGATGGACAGATAGTACCACTGAAGCAATAAACATAAACTTGAACAGATTTCAGTGTCTTCTGAAGGATTTGGCATGCTATAGCCCATGGGTCACAAAGAGCTGAACATAGCTGAATATATAAACAACAACAAACTGACCATCACTTCTTTTAGGTATATGCATACCCTGCCTGACATTAACTGATTTATTCCATAAAAACATTCTAAGTGTTATAATGGTCAAACCGCTGAAACATATCTAGATAAGGTATCACTATTTTATAGGGGGGTGGGGGTGGGGGTTGTTATCATGTATCAGTGGTGCTACTATAAAATGACATCAGCTAGAATAACCTTATATGGGGCGTCTCTCTAATTATTCTTGGATAGCTAACAATATCAAAACAAAAACTAAGATTTTCTATTATTGGAAACAATTCCTTTCTAATAACAGTGCTTTTAGGTGAAAGGCTCATGACACACAAGCCATGTTATGGACTATAATATATGGCTTTCTATTAAGTGAGTTATAAATTTTATATTTAACAACTCATCCTTTTTTAAAAGAGTAAACATATCAAATTTTAAAATTTAATCTACATTGTTAACATTTTGGCTCTCTTGAGCTAGTACTAACCAGCTTAAGTTCACTGTTGATTATGAAATACTTAAGGATTACCGTTGGGAGATTATACAAATTCCTAACCTGTGAATTATGAAATTATTTTTAAATACTTTGATAAATGTATTTCAATATAATTGATTTCTTCTTCTATAATGTCAGTATTTTATTCTGTGTACCTAAAAATATTCTGAGAAATAGTCCATTAGGCCTCATCAGACTGCCAAAGAAGTCCATGACACCAAAAAGTTAAGAACCCCTTACTTAAAGAGACAATTAAAAGGCATCAATAAGAAATTGTGACCTAGGTAAAAACAAAAAGCCTCTGTATTATGATGGAACAAATCGAGAGACATGGTAATATCAATTCCAAAATAATATTTTTTAATAAAAGCTTCAATTTTTAACCAGTGAAAATAGTGCATGCATGCATGCATACACAAGTACAAAAATACAAACAAGTTAAAACCTTAATGGCAGGTAATAACGATGACATGATTACCTAAAATAAAATTTGTCCTTTAAAAATATTGCAGATAATAGAAAAAATGAGTGACCTGTGAAGGTATTTCAGTTGCCTGTGACTTCATCCTTGAGTGAATGACCTACTCTTATTCAAACTGTCATTCTCAGTGCTTAAAGGTCAATTAGGATGTGTATAATTAAATTGCTTCTTTTCCTTGTGGTATCATTGCTTTTCACACAGATTACAGTAAAGAGATTCTAATTTAGAATGGTTGTCAGGGTAGATGCAAATTAGAACTGAAGCCCTGTGTCTTGTGATTTGGAAACCTAGGATGGAAGATGACATAATCAGTGTCTAGGCAGAAGAATGGAGAATTTAGGGATCTATTCCTGGATCCATCTATAAACAGAAAAATTACATTTAAGTCATTTAACTATTAAGTACTTGGATTTGTTGGTCAAATAATTTAAAACACAATATTAAGTTTAATCACTCAAAGGGTTATTAACCTGGGGTATTTATTTTGATAACTGTATTCTGAAATAATTTTCTTTGTAATCATCCTACATATTTAATTATTTGCATTTAAAAACAATGCTCAAATTTCACAGGCTTCATCCTCCAAAGATCACCTAAAAATAAAGCAAAATCCCAAAAAGGTATGTTGCAAAATGCCTTTAAAAGAGCCACTACCTCAGTATAAGTGATGTTTTATAGTGAAAAAATAACAGATAAAGATGGAGGAGAGAGGTATTGGTAAGTCATGCAGATTTACTTCATAAATAAATAGATCTCAAAACTTTTTTGGTCTTAGCATTCACCCACTTAAAAATTGAGTACCCTAATGAGCATTCATTTATGAGAGTTGTATCTATTTACTATATTAGAAATCACAACATCTTACTGTTATTATAGAAGTGACTTTGTCCTCATGGACCCCATAAAAATAAGGTCTTAGGGACCATAAAACATTAAGAACCACTGTCCTAGGCCATTCATCCAATCACATTTAATATACAAATTTAATTCCCATGATAAATTGTTTTAAAAAGCTTTTGTGGATCCATAGGATTTGGGAAGGGACCTCAGAAACCAATGAATGCATTAAACACCATTACAAATATATCATTTGAAGAGTTGAAAATTATCCTAATATTTCAAAATTCTCATCTTAATATTTTTATAATTGAATTTCAAATGTATCATTTATAATACACTCATTAGAGACAGGGTGATTAAAAACTGGTGGTCAATAATATATTGACATTATTCACTGAAAATTTTCAAAACAATAAAAATCATAAGATTTAGAACTGGAAAATTTAGAACTAATCAAACTAAAGAAACTGAAAAGATGAAGCAATTTGCTTAAAATCACTCATGTGGTAAGCAGCAAAAGCGAGATCTGACCCCACATTCTCCAATTCCAGAGTCAACATTCTTAGTTTTCATTATTACTTGCCTCCTTACAAATTTCACATATTAGTCCTAATTTTGCTTTTGAAAATGCATATTATCCCTTTCATAGACCTAATCATTTGACTACTTAAAGAAGCTGTAATGTCTCTCCTCTCTCATGGCATGGACACTTCTCATTCCTTCAACTATCTTCATGTACTTTGTATGCAACTGATTTGTAGAAATTATTCAAAACTACCGTTATACCAGCATTTTAAATTAGTAAGGGTAATTAGATACAGGAGAAACAACAGGGGGAAATTAGATGTAATCCAAAATTACTAAACAAAAAGTTTATGGAATATTTTGCTTAAAATTATTCACCCCAAAGAAGAGGTATGACAAAATACTCCCAACCCACTCTTTTACAGAAATGAGAAGTCAACTGGATTGATTTGTGGCATAAATTTTCTGCCTTACAAAATTTATTTATTGATTTTGCTGAATTTTTTTCTTTATTTTTTTCTTTTTAAACCTATCTGTCAAATGGAATGACTCTCTGAGACTGGAAGAGGAAGAAATACTGGGGAAAAAATTTGGTAATGTAAAAAATAAAATACATAAATAAAAAATTTTTAAAAACAAAAAGTGCTTTCTCTATAAGGCCAATAAGAGCTCGTAGCAGCATCGGCCATTCACATAGAACAACTAGCATCCAATCTGCCATTGGAATTTCTAGCTACCTATAAAGTATCTTTAACAATATGACTTATTAGAATTCTATGTCCTAGCCTGGGAAGTGCTGTTCACTAGGTACTAGGGCATTTTAATAGCTCTCTTGTTGGGAGTGATTAGGAGAACTCATTCATTGTGGGTGGTTCTTTCAGACATAAACAAAGAGTAGCTTTGTGAATGTGATCTCTTTCATATAATGATCTAAGAGGGCCACATCATCCAAAATAGCAATCCTCTGCCCCAGAAGCAGCATTCCTTTAGGTGATAAAAGTTTGTTTTCTGCCTTGTCCTTATGAGGTACTTATTTAAAAGGAATTATTCTGAAAAGAGTTCAACCCCCTGTCAGCCAACACTTTGGTAAAGATTACTTAGAATGGGACAAAGGAGAGGCTGTAGTTTATGCGGCTGTAGAAGTATAAAAACATCTTCACCTATTTTTACAAGCTTGGCTAAGCTAGACACTATGTGTAGTAGATCCAAGGATATAGCAAATTTCTCCCATCCAGGCATGATTTATCATTTCTAGAACACCAGCTTCGTGTCATTCTCATGTTCAAATGTTGAATCAGGAATTTCCCATTGTTCAGGGAATAACCAAATCTTAACAGTTGGAAGGCATCTCTGCACTTATCTAAAATTCCTCAGAATTCTTCTCTTCTCTTTTAGAAACCATTCAAGGTCATCTCTTACTACAAGAAGTCTTTCCCCAAATCCTAGTTTCCTCTCTTCCTACTTTGTATTTTTCCTATACATGTTTATATATGTTTACTATCTTCTCTGATAGAAGGTAAGTTCCTTAAGAGTACAGATCATTACTGTGCCCAAAAGCCTATAAAATCATACATAACTTTGACCTAACAATCCACTAGGCATGAATCACAAGATTAAAAAAAAAAAAAAGTAAAGGAAAAAGACCTATATGTACAAAAATATAGCAGCTCTTTTCTCAAGGCAAAGAATTGGAAATTGAGGGGATGCCCATCAACTGGGGAATGGCTGAATAAATTGTGGTATGTAATTATGATGGAATATTACTATTTTAAAATAAAAGATGAGCAGAATGCTCAGAAAAACCTGGAAGTTCTCCATAAGCTCATGCAAAATGAAATGTGCTATGTACAAAGTAAGAGCAATGTGGTAGGATGATTAGCTGTGAATAACTGCTATTCTCAGCAATACAATGATCCAAGATTACTTGAAGGACTTATGAAAAATGTTATGAACATCCAGAGCAGGAACTGATTGTGTCTGAATATAGACTGAAGCATTCCTTTTTTTTAAACTTTATTTTTCTTAAGATTTTTTTTGGGGGGATGGAGATCTACATTTTCTTTCACAATATGACTTTAATGGAAATGTTTCGCATAACTTCACATGTGCCCTCAATTTGGGGGAGGAGAAGGGAGACAATCTGGAATTCAAAGTTTTAAAAACAAATGTAAAAAAAAAACTTTTACATATAACTAGAAAAATTATATATTGTATGTATGTATATATGTATGTATAAAAAGTAGGGATCATCCTATTATTTGCTTTTGTAACCCCAGTTCTTAGCACAATACCTGGCACATAACAGGTTTTTAATATATGTTTTTTGGCTGACTGATCTAGTTTAATTAATACCTGACCAACAATCCCCTCTACAACATTCCTGACAAGTTGTCAATCCCCTCTACAACATTCCTGACAAGTTGTCATCCAGGATCTGCTTGAAGATCTTCACTGAAGTAAAACTCATTTGGCAGTCCACTCCAAGCTTGTGCGAAATGGATGATTAAAAATGGAAGAAAAGTAAGCAAGAGGGTAAAAGATGTTCAACTCCATAGTAGTAGTAATGAAATTTAAGAAAACCTAAAGGAAGATCTTACCACAGGGAGAAATTGACACTTTGTGAGGTGTCTTTGGAAGATGAACAATATTCAAAATGAAGATATGAATGAATGATTGTGATCTTCAGTGTGGAAGAAATAGCCAAGAATTCAATGAAAATATAGTTTTATATATAAATATATATAAAAAGCTAGTTTCTGATTTTTTAAAAGTAACTTTCTTGAACCAAAGTGGATTACTCCCTCTTCCTCATTCCTGTCCTGAACTCTCAAAAATATGCTATATTTTATGGTCTCTTTGTTTCTTTAATTGTTGAATTATTCTCTGTTCTTTAAAACCCAAATCACAGGCAATCTTATAACAAAATCAGTCTTGGAAAGGTTCACAGAAGAGATTTAGCCCAACTCCAACTTGATCATTAATCCCCTCTATAATACTGTTACACTTTTTTCCTAAACACTCAAGTATGGGAGAAAAACTTTTTCAAAGTTCTAGAAGTGAGAAATTTTTTCTTCCTCAAATCAAATCCTAAAACTGTCTCTCTGCAACTTCAACCCATTGTTTCTAAAACTGTCCTCTAAGCCAAGCAGGGCAAATCTAATCTTTCTGTCATATAACAAACACACAAAGATAGTTATATTCCTCCTAAACTCTCTCTTCTCCAGATTGTCCATTCATCAGCTAATCCTCGTTATAATATGGTCTTCAGTCTTCTCACTATCCTGACACCTGTTATACAGGAATGCTGTGACTTATCAATGTCT
This sequence comes from Antechinus flavipes, assembly GCF_016432865.1. NCBI lineage: Eukaryota > Metazoa > Chordata > Mammalia > Dasyuromorphia > Dasyuridae > Antechinus > Antechinus flavipes. The sequence goes on along the minus strand of NC_067401.1, from coordinate 344,334,642 downwards.
TTCCTAAAATGTGGTCCCTGGAAATTAATACAAAGCTCTAGATGTGATTTCTCTCCAAGGTAACATGAAACAATCACTACTTTACTCTTTCAAGATATATTTCAACTTTTAATGGAACTTAGAATCTTAACTGCTGTGTCACATTCTTTTGAGATGCAGTCTGCTAAAACTCCTGTTTTTTTTTTTTTCCCTCAAAGGAAAGCTCCTTAATTATACCTTTCTCATCCTATGTTTGTGAAACTAATTTTTTTTAACCAGAGGTATAAAAATTTGCATTTATTTCTATTAAATTTCACTATTCAACTGATTCTGCCATTCTAAACACTGAGATCTGAGTCCTGACTTTTATCATCCAATCTGCTAATTAGATATAGCCAGCTGGCTATTCTAAGCTTTTGATAAGCATGTCTTCATTCAAGTCATAAATAAAATGATGCTAATTAAACCCTCCCTGATACTATTTATTTGATAATCATTTTCTTCCTCAGATCTAACATCACACTTTTTTTGGTACCTCAAATATATTTGTGATTTATTATCATGTACTTATAATTTATTATTTATAACTATCCATAGTTATCTACCTATTTAATTATTCATCCACTAAACTACTTCAAGCTCTAAGAGGATGCATTGTGTAGTAATTAGACTTTGTATTTTCCCTTCTGTATTCATATAAAACAAATAAATGGTTACTAAATAAATGCAAACATGTAGACTGTTCATTTTATATCTGTAAAAGTATATACATATGTAAGTGAATAAACCCACCAAGTAGATTATAGACAGGCAAGCTATAAACATTTTTGAGAGAAAATGTGTTCCAATATTAGCTAATAATCTATTTGGAATGAAGACAATAAATTAATAAATATCTCTGAGTTGTGATCTTAAGCAAGGTGTACTTTAAATTTGTTTGTTCTTCATTAGTAAAATGGAAGGTAGGCGGTGAGAAGAGAATTATATGATATCTAAGATCCTTTCTTGATTTAAAATTTTGTAATTCTATGTTTTCAAGAGATGAATGAATAGTTAACATTTTTTATTTACAAAGTTTCCCTCTTACTCATAGGAAATTTATATTACTGGAACAGGTGTTAAGCCAATCTAATTTTCTTCACAGAAACAATATTTAAATTTTAGAATGAAGGTTTGTAACTAAGGTGCTTTTGCCTAATTTTAGGAAAAATGACCACAAACACCAAATTTAAACAACTATTTAATCAATTATGAATAATATATCTGTTACTTATACAGTATAAATTTAAGGTATATCTAATTCAAACAGCGCAAAACAGTAAGCCAAATACACTGTTTTAATATGAGCAGTGTTACAGGGTACCTTACAAAATTCTTCAGTTTTATCTTTCAAATTTAATTTAGGCTATAAAAGTTTTTCTGAAATAAGCCAAAAGGTAAAGGGATGTCTTTAATAGGGCGTAGAATTTAAAAAAGGATTTGTTATGCTGCTTTTCTCCATTTATAACAGGTTTTTCTATAGTGAGCACAAAGATCAAGCTGATAGTAAGTTGTTTTTTTTTTTTTTTTTTTTCCTTTTCCCCCTTACAAGTAAGGTTAGGGTCAAGTTCCATTTATATAAAATTGGCCAATGACATATATTTGTTTGGCTTGCCCCATAGTATAAACAGTATAACATGGATGTAATAGAATACATTGTAAATCTCTATGAGGTTGAGATTTTTTACAAAGTTAGAAAAACTAGCATTTTCTGAGGGTTCCCTAGAATATATTAAATAATCTCTGAGATACAGAGAATATAGAATAATCTAAAACCAATTTGATTTTACATCAAAATTTTGTTCTCTTGAACGTACTTAGGGAATTGGTAAGGGTTATTAAAAGGCATTTTTCCTTAAAAAGGAATAGCACAATTTTTTAATCTGGATTTTTACAGTTTTCAAATATCTTAACATTTTAATTAGAAAAAAATTCAAAAAAAATTGAATAAGAAAGAGGAGTAAGTTAACAAATCTAGGTCCCTCCTATAAGGAGGCTGTTATACATTCTGATATTAAGAAGTTAAAACTGCAAAACTACTTCACTTCTTGACCTAAAAAAACTAAAGGCAATAGATTTATTATTTTTTTTCAAATGCATTTGAAGGAGTAAGTAAACGCATGCATATTATCAAGCTGGACAAAAAAACTGCTCAAGTAAAATATTACATTCATTGAGAACCTAGTGAGGTTTTTGGAGTGGAGGGATTGTTTCATTCTTGGTATGTGGATTCCCACCATCTAGTATAATGCCTAGAAAATAGCAGGTATTTAATAAATGCTTCTTTCTTGATTGACTGAGTCCTATTAACAGACACAATTCTGAATAGTGACTATCAACTAATCACTAAGCTCACTAAGTTTTAAAAGAAAAGATGTAAAAAGAAAGGAAGGGCCATTATCATTTATAGGAAAGAATTGATTCTTTTATTTTTTTTTTTTTTTGAGGCAATTGGGGTTAAGTGACTTGCCCAGGGTCACACAGCCAAGAAGTGTTAAGTGTCTGCCGCCGGATTTGAACTCAGCTTCTCCTGACTTCAGAGCTGGTGCTCTATACACTACACTAACTAGTTGCACCAAAAGAATTAATTCTTTAAAAATTAGATTTTAGAAAATATTATGTGAAAAACCAAGTACAGAATCTTTTAAAAGCAAATGTACACCCACAATGCAGAACTCCTCAGGGTAGGAAATATGACAAAGAAATTAAGAATAATGGAGTACAGAAATAAATAAAAGGAAGCAATAATACATGTTACATGATCAGAGTAGGTTAGGAAAAAATATATCCTAACATAAGCATATGAATTTTAATTATTTCAAAATTTTAAAACATGTATTCTAAATATTATGACAAATTCAGAGTGTATGTTTAGATTTCCTCACAAACTAGTTTTGAGATGAATCTTCCTTTTCAGATACAATAATTCATCATCCCTCCCCCCTCCCCCCAATTCATTACCCTTTTCCTCCCTTTTATAATTACCTATACACAGAATTAGTCTCTGAAAATTAAAATTGGATTTTTGGCACACACTAGGAACTTAATAAATATATGTCAATAACATCCCTCTCCCTTTCAAAAAAAAAAAAAAGTTTTGAGAAGAATGCTTTAAAGGGTACTTTTAATAATACAGGCACAAGCTTAATCTCACCTTAAGTGGCCCCTAAATTTCTTATTTCCGTTGAGTCAGCCAGGATTGAAACTTTGGAGCAAAGTCTCTTAACTTTTTGGTTTCAGGAACCTTTTTGTCAGTCTATGGTTAGTATTGGTTTCAGTCTGATTAGTCAGTCAACTGACATTTTTAAAATTAAACATTTACTACGTCCCTGGCATGATGCTAAACAAGGGCATATAAAGAAAGGCAAAAGCTATTCTGGCTCTCATGATGCTCACAGTTTAATTTGATGATATCTATGGACCCTTTCTTGGAATAATATTTTCAAATGCACACAATCAGAACTTAATATTCCAGATGTAACCAAAAAGTTCAGATTGCAGACTAAGAATTCATGTTTTAGTGTGTCTTTAACTCTAGCCTCACATAAGACCATAAAATAGTTCACTACTAAGTTCTTATCAAGTAATATCAATATTCCTTCATCATTTATTGATCCCTAATTTTTTTCCTACATTGTCCATGTTCCTTATCTTCTCTAGAAGATTTCTGTTAAGAGTCTATCAACTGCACCAGCTCTGAAGTCAGAAGGACCCAAGTTCAAATCTGGTCTCAGACACTTAATACTTCCTAGCTGTGTGACTCTGGGCAAGTCACTTACCTTCAATTGCCTGAGCAAAAAAAAAAAGTTCAACAACTGATCTTCTTTTCTCCAAATTCTTTTCTATCCCTTCACATCACTGCATGAATAATTTTTCTTGCATTTGCTCCAATTCTAAAACCTTTCAGTGTCTGCCCAACATTTACTACATAAAACAGGCTTTTTAATATGGCTTTCAAAAAACTATTAAAATAAATCATTAAAACTCACATAAAATGAAGAAAATGTAAAATCTTTCATCTCATTCTGTTTTACTATTAAAATAAATTATTAGAATATCTTTAGCTCTTAAGTCTTTTACAACAAATTAGTTGCAACAGGCCTTAAAGACATAAAACCTAACTTTTTTATCCATTACTTCTTTCTTTCCAAAGCATGTTTATTTATTTATTTCTGGCATATCCACCAGGGAATGCATAATTAAAATGATTATGTTGTAGGGATAAGAGACCAGTAGGGCAGCTGTCATGTCTCAAAGTCTGCTATAGCTTGGCACAGTGGAATAAATGATTTATCTAAAATGATATGGTTATAATTATGTAATCTAAGGGGCTATAATCCCAGTCTCTTCTAACTAATTAGTCACTGCCACTCTCAAACTAATATCAAATCTATGATTTGACCTAGATTGCATCTAATATGAGATGTTTTTGTTTTTATGACTTTAGTAAGGAAGGTCAGTTATTTAGTACAAGTTGGTAGGAAAAAAGTCATTAATATAGCACTGCACTATAGAATTCTCTGAATCCAAAAGGATATTAAAGAAAATTTCCTCCCCTAGATGTTCACTAGAATAAGAAAATCTTAAATCTAATCAATAGCCCTAGTTCTAGCCTAAGGTAGTACTAAAAAATCCATTAAAGTGAATCAAATTAAAATGTCACCTATAAAAAAACAGAAAACAAATGTTAAAATGTTAATGTTAAATGTTAAATTTAATGTTAAAATGTTAAACAATGTTAAATGTTAAAATGTTAAAAAAACAAAAACAAAAACAAAAACAAACACAATTCCCTGGTTTGATGTAATTATTTCACAAAAATAAATTCAAATCTATGTCTCAACACTATATTCCTTTGAAATGCATTTCTATAAAATGAAATTTTTATGATATATACCCATAAAATATAAACTTATGTAATAACTGGAAACCTTTACTTTGTTTAGAGAGAGCCCTTAAACTTTCAAAAATGATAAAATCACAGATAGTATTGTTTGTATAGAGCTAGAAAGCTCTATCAGAAGCCTCCTAATCCAAATTTTCACATGTGGGGAGACTGAGATCCAGGAAGTATAAGTGAGTTGTCCAACATAACAAGAGACAGTAAAGTAGCAGAATTTGAACTAGGTTCCCTGATTCCAGATTTTAGTAATCTTTCCCGCCCTTGTGCCAAGTTTGTAAAAATTTGGCATAATTAATTTAAATATATTTTATTTGGAAAATATTATAAACTTTTAAAAGCTTGTTTTAATATTTTTATGTAAAATGATCTTTTTAGAAGTTCACTCTTATTCCATTCCAATACAAGTCTTGCTTTTAATGAAAGCAGAAGTGCACACACACACACACACACACACACACACACACACATATACAATTGAAGAATTTAATCCCTTAAGAGTTACAAAATAATCATGTGCCTCAAGTCTCTTAATTATCAGCTGCCAAACAGACATTTCAAACTGAATGTATCACAGACCTTTCAAATACACTATGTCCAAAATAGAAATCATCTTTAACCCATCCCCTGATCCCACCTACCCCCTCTTTCAATTTTTCCTGTTACTATTGAGAGCACCACCATTCTCCAAATCATTCAGATCCATATATTAAATTTGTTGTAAAATCTACATTTTTAATAATAATACAGTTCTTTAAGTTTTTTATTATTATGACTATAAATTATCTACCTTCATATTATGAAGGTAGATAAAATACTCTGCATGTACATGTCTCTTTTCCACTCATACAACTGCCCATCTGTGGCAGGCTCTTATCGCTTACTCCTCGAATATTAAAATAATCTATTTAATTGTCTGTCTGCCTCAAGTCTCTTCCCATTCTACTTCCACTTAAAAGCTAAAATGATCTTTCTCAACAGTGAATCTGATCATGTCATCCTTATACTCCATAAACTCATTTTCTCTTTTAGTTCTGGAATCAAACATAAAGTTTAAGTCTTTTAAATCCCTTTATAACCTATGTCCTTACTATCTTTCCAGTCTTTTTGCTTACTTATGTCATTCCAGTCACATAAGGCTTCTTGACATCTCCCAACTTCATACATTTTCACTGACTGTCCTCCATGCCTAGAAACACCCTCCCTTTCTTCAAGAATATGTTCAAATCCCATCTAGTGTGAGATATCCAAAACTGCAAGAGACTTTCCTTTGATATTACTTCCTGTTTTAATCTGTATATACCTTACACATACAAGATAAACTATTTTCTTTCCAAATTATCTCGTACCCAGTAGAATGTAAACTCCTAGAGCTCCAGGACCATGTTTTTGTTTCCCAGTGCTTAATTAATACTGAGCCTGAATACTTATGAAACATTTAATAAATGCCTGCTAACTGACAACTAAGAAAAATTAATCTTTAAAGAATTAGAAAACTCAATGGAAAGCTGTATCTATAAATAATACTATACTAAGTGCCAAGTAATTAAAATATCCATTACTTCACAATGTGATAAAAATATCACGTTTTTACATTTATGAATTTTAAAAAATATATTTAAATATAAATTTCAATTATCATTGAGAAAAATTGCAACAAACTGGAAGAAAATAATAAACAAAGTGTAGAATATTCAACAAAGTACATCTGTTATCTTTCATAAATTGCATAGTTTATAAAGCCACAAAGTACCAGATAATGACTAAATACAACAACAGTTAGAATTCCCACTATCCAATTACACTGCCCATGGTTCTAGCAAAAACACTTTGCTATTTTGAATACAGAAGATTTTGAAAATTTTAAAAGGATAGGTCTTAAATCTATACAAGTAATGGAATTCAAATTCATTAGGGAGGTAGCATTCTTAAAATTCTTTCTAAAATAAATTAAAGGGATAGCTGGGTGGTCCAGTTGATAGAGCACCAGCCCTGAAGTCAGAAGGATCTGAGTTCAAATGTGGTCTCAGACACAACACTTCCTAGCAGTGTGACCCTAGGCAAGTCACTTAGCTCCAAATGCCTCAGCAAAAATATAATAAAATGTATTTAAAAAAAAAAACATTTAATTATATTGAAGAAGCAAAATTACTGAATAAAACAGAACAACTAAGGATCTTTGGCTCGTTGGCAAAAACAAAACAACAACAACAACAACAAAATACCTCACAAATAAAATTTTTAAATGTTACTGGGAAACCTCATAACATATACCCAGAAAAAAGTAAAGGGTAGAAACTAAATGAGTTAATATTTCTATTTTCAAAAAAGAAAACTTATACTCTGGGATCCCAAGAACAATTAAATCGATCAACATCAATGATATTTGTCAAGTCCTCATTATATGTCTAATAATGTGCTAAGGGAAGAGGATATAAAAAAAGCCAAAGAGAGTCCTTTGCTCTTAAGAAGTTCACAATCTAACAAGAGAGACAACATGAAAACAAATATGTACAAAAAAAGGGTATGTACTGGAAAAATAGGAAATAATCAACAAGATGCCCTACAGTTAAGAGTGAATGGGAAAGGCTTCCTGAAGACAGGATTGTAGATAAGACTTAAATGAAACAGGAAAGCTAACTAAATAGAGGTGAAGGAGGAGAGCAGGGGTAAGAGGCAAAAAAAATATTCAGTGCCAGAAGATGAGAGGATCGTGTTTGTGGTACAAGTAGGAGGTTAGTGCCCCTGGATTGAAGCATACATGGCAGAGAATAATATAAAAGAAAACAACCAGCCTTTTAAAGAGAGCTTTCCAAATTATGATACAATTACTGATGGCTCTACTCTAATAGGAATAAAGTTAAAATGGTAAACATATATTAAAGTATAGGAAAAAAAGTTATTTTCTGTAAGACCAATATTAACTAATTAATAACCTAAAAAAAATCTGATTACATTACTCTATTTATGATGACTATTTTAAATTTACATCCTTCCTAACTGAAGAATGACTAACAGGTACTCCTTAGAGAGGAAAAGAAAAAAACATGTTCAGAAGTTAATTCAGAGACAAAGAAATGTATTTTAAGAAGTGTACAAAATGTCAGCAGTGGACACAGAATAGCATCAGTTGCAAAACAGAATTTTATTTTCTCAGTATATCAAAAGAAGAATTAAACTCAGATCTTATCAATACTATCTGTATTATCAACTTATCATCACTAATTTGTACACCTTTCAGTAAAGTCTACAGTGACCAAATATGACCAAAAGCTCTAAGAAATAATATTTTGTGGGACATTGGGTCAACATATGGCAATATTAATGATAAATATCTGCAAAAAAACTATAATGGAAATAACTATCTTATGCATTGTCTGGTTACTGAAAACAAAATGGTAGAGAAATTCTGTTGAAGACCTTGATAAAATCCTCCAAATTACTCTAATACTTGGTGAACTTCTGTGCAGAAGTGGGAAACAATGTAGTGGAAATATATGGCAAAGTGTCTTTTGGGAGAAAAAACATAAGAAAGGTAAAAAAGAAAGGCCTCTTTATCATGAATACTTTCTTCAAAAAGCAAAAAGAGGAGAGAGAGAATTGGTAGGGAGAAGAGAGAAAGAATTGATAGATGCTGAAAACATTAAATATAACAAAACTGATACAGTAGTAGACAGAAAAGACTTATTTTTAAGGACATGTTAGTTACCTCGATTAGTTTTTTTCAGTCAGTTCATTAACCTATCAGAGTCAAGATCAAAATTTGTAATAAACAAGAATAGCAATGAGAAAAGGCTGGCATACAAGAAAATTTTACTCTGAATTATTTTTTAAAAATCTATCAAAGTCAATGAATAGAGTAATCTAGTATTTAATAAACCCAAAGACTCCAGCTTCTGGTATAAGAACTCATCATTTGACAAAAATTGTAGGGAAAATTGGAAAACAATATGGTAGAAACTAGGCATTGATCAACATCCTACCAAAGTAAGGTCGAAATGGATTCATGATTTAAACATAAAGGGTGACACTATAAGCAAATTAGGAGAACAAGGGATAATATCTCAGATCTGTGAAGTTAGGAATTTATGGCCAAAAAAGAATTAAAGAACATTATGAAATTTAAAATTTAAAAGGCTTTATACAAATAACCAATGTAGCCAAGATTAGAAGGGAAGCAGAAAATAGGGGAAAAATTTACATCCAAAGTGTTCTAATAAAAGGCCTCATTTCTAAAATACATAGATAACTGACTCAAATTTTAAGAATGCAAGCCATTCTCAAACTGATAGTCAACAAACATGAAAAGATAATTATCAGATGAAGAAATTAAAGCCATTTCTTGTCAGAAAAAAAAATGCTCTAAATTACTATTGGTTAGAGAAATGCAAATTAAGACAACTAACTCTGAGGTATCACTTCACACCTTACAGATTGGCTAAAAATGACAAGAAAAAATAATGATAAAACCTATTGAAAATAAAAAATGCAAAATGGACTACAGAAATGACAATATTGACTATAATAATCTCATCCAGAACTATTAAACAAAAAAATATTAAACCAGAATGATTAAACAAGACAATTCTCTTTTGATAATTATGTTTTAATAATATTAAATAAATTCACTAAAATCTATGCTAACGCTAATTCTTAGGAACTTGTACATTATCTAATGAAATATTCCAAAACGCTAATAACCACATGCTTTTAAAAATAAACAAGGAAGAGGAAGGGAGAGAAAAAATGTTGAAATACAAGGTTTTTGAAAGATGAATAATGTTGAAAACTATCTTTGCATGTATTTGGAAAAACAAAATACTCTTAAACAGCCTTAGATTTTTTTCTTAAACAAAAAAATTAAAAATTTGTAATTTGTAATATACAAAGAGAGAGGTACATGAACAAAGGGAGGCATATCCTTAGAGGCTATATCCATCCAAAAATAGGATATTTGTAATAAGATCTTTGGAAAGGCATAATTCTCTCAAAGTTTAAGAAAGTATTCTGCTTAAATCTTTGTTACTTGCTATAAAATACTTGAAGGAAATTCAACAACTCGGCATGTAAAATTAAATTTGTAATCAGAAAAATCTGAGTTCAAATTCCCACCTTTCATACTTACTAGTAACACTTCACCTATAAAATGGGAATTATACTAATGCTTAGAATAATAATTGACCTCAAAGTTACTGAGAGGATCAAATGAGATAATGGATATGCTTTTCAAATTTTAAAGCACTATTATAGGAAATGTCAGTTCTTAACTCCTTGCCATGGTCAAAAGACAAATGCAAAAAAAATTCTAAATCTCCAGGATTTTTTAAAGCACCATCTTAACTATTCAGAATATATCATTCAAGTACATTTGTAGCAAACCCTACATCCAAAGGAACTCAGCACCCAAAGAAGGAAAGCAGTTTCCTAAGTAGCAGCATTTGAAGATAGAAGTATGGAGGAGGAGGAGACACAGAGAAAGGGGGAAGAGGGAAGAAAGAGAAATGAAAACATTCAGTTGTTTGGACTAAATGGTTTACAAAGAGAGAATTCAAAGGACTTTAATTTGCTTTTATGTTATGAGTAGATGTGATAATCAGAAGCAACAAAATCTTTTCACTGGAAATCAACATGGGATGTCATTGGGTTGAGATGTGATGGTCTTAGTGAAATTCTCATGAGAAATCAACAAAAACAAGTTATGTAATTTCTATAGACACTGTCCTAAAATGCTTTTAAAGAATCAAATTATGAGATTATGTTTGGCCAAATTTTTATCCTTGTTTCCTCATCAACACAAAACTTTGTGGACATGTTAGGTAGATAGAATATTACATGTAAAACTTTTATTTTAGTAAAGAATGATGGCTGCATCTGTTAAATAACCCTTGCCCTTACAACTTTATTTCTATACAGGTGTTCATACTTTGACTCTAGTCTAATATTAATTTGGCTTTCCTTTTACACAAATCCTAAAAGATTCTCTTTTATAAAATCTTTCAATATTGTCTGTTAAAAAATATCACAGTTGTATATTACAATAAAGTTAGGTTTTTTAAAAAAATGAATAATCAAATTTGCCTTTAACATCTGAAAAGATGATCAGGCATTGCTTTAGAAGTTGGGAATAAACTTATTGATAATGCTTATTCAAACAATAATCAGTTCTACTCAACTGTACAATCACTCAATGACTACAAAGGATTTTACTAAGCTTATACAAAATTTTTTGTTGTTCAGTCATGTCCAATTCTTTGTGATCCCATGGGCCATATCATGCCAAGCCCTTATGTGCTCCATTATCTCCCAAAATCTGTCTAAACTCATATTCATTGCTTCCATGATACTACGTATTCATCTTATCTTTATTCTTTTTCCAACATCCATTAGTCTTTTCCAGTGTATTTTGTCTTCTCATTCTATAGCCAAAGCATTTAAGTTTCATTATGTGACCTTTCAGTGAATAGTCCAAGTTAATTTCTTTAAGTATTGACTGATTTGATCTCCTTGCCGTCCAAGGGACTCTCAAAAGTCTCCTCTAGCATGACAATTTGAAAATGTTGATTCTGAGGCAATCAGCTTTTTCTGATATTCCAACTCGCACCGCTATATATTATTGTTGAAAAAACCATAGCTTTGACTACACAGACCTTTGTTGGCAGGTGATTATCTGCTTTTTAGAATGTAGTCCAGATTTGCCATATCTTTCATTCCAAGGAGCAAATGTCATTTAATTTCATAGATCTCTGAGCCCCAAAATATGATACTTTTTCCACCTTTTCTTCCTTTCTCTGCCAAGAAGTGATGGGATTAGTTCGCCCCTCTTAGATCACTATTTTATTGTGGCAGAAGGACTTATGTAGCTCAATAAAATTATTAGCTATGTCATGCAGGGTTATCAAAAATAGGTCATAGAAGAGTTGTGACAAAAAGTCATCTACTGGAGAAGGAAATGGCAGACCACCTCAATACCTTTGTTAAGAAAACACCATAGGCAGTATTAAAATAATATAATATCAAAGATGAATAAGACAGGTGATTAAAAACCAATCACAATATGGAGGAAACAGAGGTTATGATAGCTACCAAATTACTAATACTTCTGCTTGGTTCTATAGCATAGAAATAGAACAGGAAAAATTTACAGAAAGGCACTTTTTGGCTCAAACATAAATTCCAAAGATACAGAGCTGTCCCAAAATGGAATGAACTACTTTGGGAGGCTGGATAACCACTAAGATCCTATTCAGGTAAGATGACCTTTTTGTTCATAAGATCATAGAATGCAGAGTTAGAAGGCATCTTAGAAGATTCTAATGACTCCTCCAATAAGATTGCAAGCTAATAAAAAATCATTTAATTTATAATATTTTTCTCTTTGAGAATATGAAAAAGTATTGATAAATAGAAAGCTAATTATCTAAATGTTACAAAATATGGACATATACCTTAGGCATGGATAAAGATAAGGTACTTTAGGAGAGCTGATATAGAGGTTTATATTTTAAACTTCAGGAGAACATTGATTTTATTTAAGTAGCATTACCTCTATTGATACACATCACAGCCCAGATCTATGTTTTTATCCCATGCAAGTCTTGTCCCAAGTTTTTCCTCAGATCCTCCAGAGTGCCAGTGTGCTACAAGCTTTTAGGTTTTTTTTTTAATACTTCATGAGTATCAGTGCAGCATTCTAGCTTAATTGTTAAGATCTTCTCAACATGCTAGGGTCCTCCCTCACATTCTTCTGACATTAAGTAAATACTAATGAAGAACACAAGCCATTCTTCTGGTATGACATGCTCTCACCATGTGATCAATTCATGTTCTTTTTAGAGTATACATTTCTTTAATGATTTTTATTTACTTTTTTTTACACTGCTTCTGTTTGATTCTCATTTGTAATATGTTATGTAACCTACCTATACCCATCATGCAATTTTCCATTGCTATTTGGGAGATCCTCAACTTTATTCTTTGAAAACTGTAGTCTTCTGTGAATCACAGTCATATATCATCATTGGGAGAATATTAGTGATTGGGCTTGTTAAGAAGATTAAATCATTTAAAAAAACTGTATAATATCCTAGAATCAACACAATTCATCCACAGATGGGAGGCTCTAGAGAACTTCATCATGTAAAGGAAATTCCTCTATTTGGCCTCTGTACTGGACTTGATCCCAGACAGGGAGCACCTTCAGGAAGGATATTCCTCAATTCTGTGCCATAACTGATTAAGTTACTAGAAGGTTGTTGAATTGAATTATTCCTATGCTGTATTTATCAAAGAATTTTTATGTACTTATTATATGCATAAAGACTCATTAGAAGACTGTCTTTAAGGCTACTGCCAAGTCAAAAACTATTTTCTATAAAAGAGGAACATGAGATCTTCTTTACCTTTTAGTTAGTAGTATGACTATAAAGATGTGCTCTACTGTAGACTATTACTTGGTAAAAAGGTTTCTTTTCAAATTTTTGTCAAGCACACTCTTGATACATCTGTAGAACATTCTCATAAAGGTATTTATGAAGACAACAAAGTAAATATATGGGTGAGTAAATGAAAAAGTATTTATTAGGAAACTTATATGCAATGCAGTGTGCTAAGCATTAGGGATACAAATAGAAAAATAACACCATTCCTGCTCTCAAAAAGCACACACATTGTAGTGGGAAAGACAATATATATAAAAGGTTTCTTATCTACAGCTGCAGAGGCAAAGCAGATAGTAATCTTTCATCTTTAATTTTATTTTTATTAGTAAAATCATGTCAATTTCTGATGTTGAGTTATGTCAAGGCGCCAAGGACTTTGGAAAACTTTTTATTCTGGGTGCTGTGAAATTAGTTGCTAGGGATACTTGCCAAGATGATGGCTGGGGGGAGGGGGAGGCAGGGCTAAGCTGGAAAGAGAATTGATGACCTGATGGGTGCTGTCATTACCAGGATTTTTGGGTTTACCTGCCCATTTGTCAATAGTTGATAATTGTGGTGGCAAAGAAGGTACATAGTTAATAATCTATTCTCTAAATTATCTATTTGGAATATTAATACGGTCCATGTCAGCTTTCCCTATTTTTGAGAGATTGTCCTTTCCCTATTATATTCTGTACATATTAAAAAGGTATCCCTTAATATTCCAAAAACTGCTATCTCCAGCAATATGTACATGCCTCTGTATTTGGTCTAATCTAGACATTACTCTTGACTTTGTATTCTTTGATGATATTTCTAGTCCTACATCTAAAAATGGGGGTAGATTGGGGTTTGGGGTTCTATATGGAATGATCCTATTGTCACTGATAAAGAAAACAAATTATAGTAAATAATGACAAACCTGTCTCGTTTTCTATTTGTAATCATCTTGCCAGCATCATCTATAAATTATTTTATTAGTGAAAACTTAATTAGGTTTCATGCTGATCTATAGAGTTGTTTATACCTCCACTGGCTTATTTTGTGAGGGAAAAGTGCTTACAATCTTTCAAATAAGACTGATATTTTACAAAGAAATCTAGATTCTAAATTGTCACCTTTGCACTCTCTCTACAGTATATAACACGTAATTGGCATTTAACAAATGCCTTATAGGCAAACAATATGACAAGGAATTTGAAGCAATATGATGTAGTGGAAAGATTGATGGAAATGATGTTAGATGCTTTTATTAGAATTTATTACTTGTTTGCCTTTGGGGAAGTTATTTAAAATATCTGTGGATCTCAATTTTTTCACCAGTAAAATAAAAGGACTTCTCTAAGATAGATACAATTCTTAGTCACTTAATGAAACAAGTGTTTGCTCAGGTGCCTTCTAGAATCCTGTGACAATATTTTACAGCTGTTAAACTTCTGTAGGAAATGGTGACAGTCTAAATCAGTACCACTGCTTTTTTCCAATTCTTGTACCAATAACATATTTAAGACGGTATTGACACAATTCTCTATGGAGTTTTATTATTATCTTTTCTTCCAATTTGATTGCGATTTTAACCTTTGCTTTCAATAGGCTAATTATGCACAGATTTTGCTGACACAGCTCTCACGCTTATCTTTAAGTAGTTGCTTCAGTTCTACTAAGATTTAGCTGATTTCACTTTTCAAGGCTCTGGGGGAGGGGAGATTGGTGCTCATTGTATTCAGCACTTCTAAAATCTCTTTAAAATATCAATACAAAAAAACAACAGATTTGTAGCATAATGATGCCTACTTCTATGTATATACAAGCACTCCACATATACACACCATACACTAAAGAACTATACATAGAATTTCATTTAACTATGTTCCATGAAGAACTCATCTACACCAATGTGATTTTTAAATAGCCTTTCTGTCACTCTGATGACAAAAGAGAATAAATTTGTAATAGCTCTCAAATATCTCCCTTTACTAAGAATGCTAAGAGTTTTTCTAACGACAAAATATGAAAAACTTAAAAAATAGATGCAGTCAACTTTGTGTTATTCACAACAACAAAAATCACTGATTGTAGAGAGCATTTAGTTCAATTCTCTTATCTAAATTAACGTGGTTAAGAAAAAATAGTAAAAGAAATTTCCTTTAGAAATTCATAAATACCATTAGTGGACAAATTTGATAAAGATTCTAGGTACTGGAAGAAAGCTGTAGTTAGAAACCTTATTAAGAGCTGGCCTTGCTATCTCTGATGAGAAAATATAAATAAGCAGGAGAAAATAGGGAAACAGAACTGGTTTCAGGCACAAAAAATAATGACGAACATAAAGGCTTTCAAATCTATAATATTCCACACTGTGTTCAAGATATAATTCTAAAAAGAACATAGGGATAATTACTATATGTTTGCTTAATATGAAGATCCCTTGAAACTTCCTTGGGTGATAACCAAGCTTAAATAAAACCTAACCCGTTGTTTTTTCTTTCTTTTTTGTTTCATGAACAGATAAAATGAGTGAGTTGAAAGGAAAAGAGAAGATGGCAACAGAATACAAGGTAATTGGTTAGAATATGTTGAAAGTAACAAGAGAGCTTGTTGCAGCTGATATAGCACTGGATTCTAGCCTCCAAATAAAAATAGAACACTGTCATGAAGAACTTTTAAATGAGAAAGCTACTTGGACCATTGCAAATTGACAACTTCTCTGGAACTAATAGTCTTAGAGAGTTGTCTAGATTTTGGAGACACATGGAAAGAGTTATACAAACTGCTACACTATAAAAGTAAGATCAGAAGAATATCAATACGATAATAATGAGTTTTACAAATAAAGAAGGAAATGCTCAGAAACAGAACAGTTTTCAAAATTACAACTATATTATAAAATCAAAACTTTGAAAGCTGTAAGAACCATGACACAACCATCCATGATTTCAGAGGATCTATAATTAAACATGCTATCCGTTACAGAGAGGTGATGGAGTTAGGTCCAGAATGACTTTTTTGTTGTTGTTTATAGTCATGAGGGGAATTTTGCTTGATTATGCTTATCTGTTACAAGAAATTTTCCTTTCTTTTCCTTTTCATTTTTTTCCCCCAGTGGGATGTGAATGAGAGAAAAAAATTATGGTTTGTTGTTATTTTTTTAAGTGAGCAAGATGGTGGGATGTTATTACAAATGTGAAATGGTTGCATGTGCTTGCATAAGCAGTCACTGTTATTACTAGTTTTACCTGTTTTACTTTAAGAGAGACTTCTCACAAAATAGTAATCTGTAAGTATATATAACATAAAAAACAAAATGTCAATAAAACTTAAAAACAAAAACAAATCTTAACTTAGACATTATTGTGACCCTAGGTAAGTCATTTAATATCTAAATCTCAGTCTCATCTGTAAAATGATCATAATAATAGGTTTAATGTGAGATTTTTTTTTTTAAGAAGACATTTAAGGAACTTGCCAAATCTTAAAGTGCTATAGAAATGTTAAGTCATTGTTACTGTTACACACAGTTGTCTTAAGTTTGTTGAACTACTTTCTTTTTCTCTTTTTTATTTTTTGCTATTGATGACATCTCTCTGGGCATAGAGGAAGGATATATTTGGAAATAAACATGATGAGAAAAAAAAAATCAATAAAAAAATTTAAGGGGAAAAAGCAAAGACCTGTTTAGAAAACTAAGCTTCAGGGCAGCTGGATGACACAGTAGATAGAATGCCAGGATTTAAAACAGAAAGACTTGAATTAAAATCTGGACCTCACACTTAAGTTTTATGATCAAACTTCCTCTACAAGACTAGGAAGCCAATTCACCAAGGGTAGATGCCATCTCAGAATAGCCCCAGACAAATTGTCTGACTGGCATAAGAAACATATTTGTGCATATAGATACAAAAGAGAGGATTCAATTCAACAAATGTTTACTGGGTGACTACTGTGAGTGTGGCATATTGCCAGGCACTAAAAAAAAAAAAAAAAAAAAATCAAAGCAGTCTTGGTCATCAAGGATCCCACAATAGTAATGAAGGGAAATGTGCAACCACAGCAAAAATAATAAAGATTTTCAACAGGGAAAGAGGCCTAATAGAGGGTCAGTAAAAATCTGGCAGAGGAGGCCTATTAAATGGACCTTGAAAGAAGTTTAAGGATTCTATAAGGCAGATATAGAAATACATTCTAGATATGTGGGAATTCTTGTGTTATGGGCAGAGGTGGAAGATGGAATATCCTGCATGGGAAACAGCTAGCAAGATATTTTGCCTAGGAGGTAAACTGTCTAGGGCCAGAATAAATACATTATATGAGACAGAATAAAGAATGATTGAATATTTTTGATTTAGAGCATATGATTTTATCTGCATTACCAAGATCTGTCTAGCTCAAAGCTCATGCAGGGAGAAGTTAATTACAAAGTTTTAAGTTTACCATATGGAAGATAAGTCAGTGTGGACATGGATGGAGCCCCTCTAAGATGATGAAATTGTAGGGTCCACTAATTAGGAACAGAAAATGAGTAGTGCTATTTTTCCAAGTTTTGAATATGAACTTCCCAGTCCAGGCAGCAGAAAAATAGGCAAATGTCAGTTACGACTGAGAACTCACAAGGATATGACCAATATTTAAATGAACTCTTTACTTAATTGATTCAGAAATGTAATCATCAACATAGACTGAGTAATGGTCCACATAGATAAGAATTCAAAAGATGAGTACTATTGATAGATTTTACCAATAAGTTACAAATAAAATCATATATTGAGTGGAAAAATGTAAAATGAGTACATATTCACAAGGATGTCTTTTGGGGGTGGAGGCAGGTGGGTAGGAAGGGAAACTAGTGTGTTTTTTATATAGTGTCTCTTCATATTTGAAGTTAGGTCCTCCTGACTCCAGGGCTGGTGTTTCATCCACTGTACCACTGGATTGTCCTTCATAATGTAGTCTTGATAAATTTCGAATGATCATGGACTTTTTTTATATATTTTAAGGAAGAAAGAGATATAAAAGAATATAGATATGATAAATTTTATCAAGTGATTAATCACCTGTGTATAAACAAACAAATGAGTTACAAAATAACACTGTCTAAATGTATATTTATATTTTGTGATATTCCTAAATTTTTCTATAATACTGTAAAGTAATTTGGTTACTTAACAAAAAACTAAATGGTTTTTTTTTTAATTTGTGTGAGAAGAAAATGTTCCTGGGGAAACTGTTCTGTAAAATATTCATCTAAATAAAACCACCAAAAACATTTTCATTAAAAAAAATATAGAAAGGTTATCAGTAGTACAAATTCAATATATAGCATATAGAAGCAAAAAAACTTGGCAGCTTAATATTTTATAATTACAGCTTAATATTTGATATTTACTAAATAAATGATAATTTACAAGTAAAATTTAACAATTTACTAAGTTAAAAACTGATTGCTTGACAAAAATTTCTGGGGAAATTACAAAGGAATATAACTGAAATTAGATTTAGAGCAACATCTCACATTACCTGCCAAGCTAAACTCCAATTAGAAACACATTAGCTATAAAATGTCACACCATAAACAAACTAGAGGAACAAGAAATTTCCTTAAAATTCTATGGTAAGAAAGGAATTCATGACTAAACAAAAAATAGAAAGGATTTTTTCAAAAGATAAAGTGGATAATTTTGAGTACATAAAATTAAAAAGGTTTTAGACAAATAAAATCAATACAACCAAAGTTAGTAAGAGAACATTTAACAAGGAGAAAAGCTTTGCGGCAAATTTTCCAAATAAAGATGTCATTTTAAAAATGTGGATAAAATGTGAACAGAATAGAAATAAATTTATAATAATAATAACCATTCTCAACAGATAAACCATCAAAGAACATGAACAATCTTCAATGGAAAAAAAATTCAGACCATCAATGGCCATATGAAAATATTCTAAATCACTATCAAAGAAATGTAAATTAAAACAATTTATGCCCTTCAGATTAGCAAAGATGACAAAAAAAGCAAATGAAAAGGGTTGGAGGGACTTAGGAAAACAGGCAGATTAATGCACTGCTGATGGAACTGTGAATTGGCATAATCATTCTGGGAATCCAACTGGAACTCTGACTCAAAAGCTCTATTATACTTTGCTATTCTGTTATTATGCTATGTATTCTTTGATCTAACTTTGATGTATACTCATCTATAACAGCTATATCTTAAAGAGATAAAATAAATTGGAAAAAGACCCATTTGGAAAAAAAATCTTTGTTGCAGTTTCTTTTTGTAGAGACAAAGAACTAGAAGCTAAGGGGATATCCATCTATCAGAGAACAAATATAATGGAATATTACAAGTGCTATGAGAAATGATGAAGGCGTATTTTTGACAAATCAGGGAAGACTTGTGCATACAGTGAAGAAAGCAGAACCAGAAGAAAAAAAAATAACTTTGTAAAGACACACCCCTTTGAAAGACCAAAGAGCTTTGAATTATTATAATGCACAATGATGTCAGAGGATTTGTGATAGTAAGCCATCCTCCCTACCTACCTCAGAAGTGATGAAATCAAGACAGAGATTGAGACATATTTTTGGAAAATGGCTCTTGTAGGAATTTGTTTTCCCTGACTCTAAATATTTATTACAAGAATATTTTCTTCCTCCTCCTGGGGGGAGAAAAAGGGTAGAAGGGAAAGAAAATATTTTGTGGAAAAAAGTTATTTAAAAAAAGAAAACCTATTATGTGAAATTGTATATTTAAAGTAAAATAATTCCACCCCAGCCTACTCCCATACCTCACAAGAAAAACAAGTTTATAATTTTATGTCCTTAAATCAGTGGTATAGCAAATTTAAATAGTCAGATATTGAATTAAAAATAACTATATTGTAGTATATTCTTATTTTATTATTTCCCAATGATATTTTAAACTGATTTAGGCTGCCCTCAATTTCACTGTAATTGACACTTTTGCCTATTTCCTATGATCAGGATCCTCTATTCCATAATGAAAATCTATTTGACCTACAAAAGCATGATTTTTAAGTTTTTAACAGTGAAACCCTGAAAAGATAAAGAATAGATAAGCATTTTCCATAGAGAGAATAAAGATCTCTGGATGGAAGAAAAACTTAGGATCTTTAGCATAAAGTACCAAAAAATGTTTCATTCTACCTATCTTTGTCAAATCTAGCTCCTCACTTCTTTCATTAGCCATTATATAGGATCACTTTTCTTTGAAAATTTATTTATCTTAGGATTTCAGAATTCATAAGGTTCAGCTTCATTTTAAAGATGAAGAGACTGAAGTCCAGGGAAATTAAGACTTGTAGAAGTCTATAAAATAAGGCAAAGCTAGGCCTGGAACTCAGATCTTCCAATACCTGATCATTTCATTTTTCTAAGGCCCTATACGCATTAGATGAATGCATGTTAATGTTAGGATTCTCTCCCTACCAACACAGATATTCAGTTCTAGAACTTAGAAATAAAGTGACTTGCACAGACAGTTAGGATAGTCCAGAAATGGGACTTTAATCAAACTTTGCTGATTGCAACCTCTATTCAGCATATTGTGATGTCCCATGCTAAAACAAAACAAAACAACAAAAAAAAAAAACACCCACTTTTATTTATATAAGGGTTTTAAGATTTACAGAGCATGTATATACATTTATCTTTTTGATCCTTGCAATAGTCCCATGTCTAGGTAAACCAAATATCAACTTCATTTTATAGGTAAGGAACAGGATCTAGATATGAGACTATAGATAATAAGTGTTAGAACTGAGAGTTTAACCCAGCTCCTCTAAGTTCAAGATAATATGTACTCTTTTATATTATTTCTCTTTGTAGCAAAAAACAACAAAAAACCCATTTCCTTGAATGTAGTCTGTGGGTCTTAGCAGAAAGAAAAAAAATCCCCATTTCTTGCTTTTAATATCAAGTTCTCCACATGTAGTTCCACCCCCCCCCCAATAGTCTAGTAAGATATAATTATATTAATAGGTTCCAAAAAATATTTTTAGCAAAAGATGAATTAAAGAGATATTATTCTATTAAGATCATTATATCCCATAGAACTAACAGCTCATACTTTTAAACCTTTACTTTAAAATCACTGGGAAATTGTAACTTAAGGAGTACTTTTCCCAAACTGCTGTCCTTTCTGACAAATCACAATTGATGCTAATGATATGTTTGTTTGTCAGAACAACTTTGATTATAAGATGATAAAAATCTGTTTTTCCACCTTTCTGTGGACAATATGGAATTAAGTTTACTTACCCACTTTTACTACATTACACAACAGGACAAAGAAGAAAAACCTTTCTTATCACCAGGAAAGAAAGGGGAAAAAATGAGGGGAAAAATCTGTAAAGTCTGTCCTATTCTTATATCAATTTCAATCTTCTAAAATTAAAACAGAGAAAACTATTAAGATATATATATAGGATAGATCAGAGATACTCAGTAATTCTGGAGCCACATATTACATGGTAAGTGACTAATGACTCTATTCTTTAAATTTTAGGGTTCTTGAAGAACTGTATGTTACAAGTGACAGAGACATGTCCATCACTGCAAAAAATTGAATTATTTTAGTCAGGTATTAGAATGAAGATTCTTTCTTAGTGGTAATTATTCATGTAGGCTTCACTGCTCTCTTGGAACCCACATTACAGAAAAAAAAAAAAAATTGGTCTTTTTCTCAAGATCACCTTGCTTGTCTCTGACAAATAATGATTTTGTGGACCCTAGCAAGTTATTTAACTTCTCAAGTGTTCTAGGTAACTCTTGATACATTGCAGAGAAGATGCCAACTTGCATTAGTAAAGGGTTTTTCTTCATCTCAACATTTCCTATACCAGTGAAAATATAGATCTCAGCCTATTCATTTATTAGCCCTATTAATTTTTTTAAGACTTAAGATAATGTTTCAATTCCTATCATCAGGCTGAATAGATCAAACTTACTTAAATATGACAATATAATCTCTTATTTTAGTTGTAATTCTCTACCAAATGAAGCCACAGGGTGAGCAATTAAGATATATAGGTGTTTAAACCATCACCTCAAGACAAAGCTCTCAAATAAGTAAAGTCTAAAGTTAATTCCTTAAAAACAAACAAAACAAACCAGCCCACAGTTAATAAGGGATCAGAAAAGGATATCTATTCTACAATTCATTTCAGGATGCAAATTTAGCTTTTAATGACAAAGATTCTCATGCTATTTATGTATTATATTGGTTTTATAATTTCTAACCAGCTTGTATGAAACTTCACTACTGACCTTTTTTAAAAAAGTAAAGTTATAAATTTAAAAAATAATTTGATTATTTATTAATAGATTAATAAAACAATTGGGAGAGAATTTCACACTTTCTCTGTAAAATTTGTAGTTAAATATGTGTTGTACTTCAATCTTATAGTACTAGTCTACTTAGGCCTATATATTTAATAAAAATTGAACTCCAAATATAGTTTTTTTTTTTTAAGATGAAGGCTAGGTTTCAATTTCTGTCATCACCCTGAATAATTTATTATAATTTAATATATATAAATAATAACATAATTATAATGTAATATAAATAAAGTTTACTCCTACTCTGTACAAATTTTGCCTTGGCTTCTTCCTGTTTTTCAGTAATAAAGGACTTCAAAATAATGACCTACTACTAATAAAAGTGGGCTGCTATAGTGAAAAGAAACTGCCATAATGTGATCTTGGGCAAGTCACTTCATACTTTAATTTTTTAAAATTTTCTAAAATACATTTTGAGAAGCAAAACAAAAACAAAAACAGGTAAACTGTGTTAGAAATAATGGCTATCATTTCTTTTGGTGATACTGTTTTTATCTCTCTTCCCTTCTTTGAAGTACGTAAAATATCTAACAGAATTAAAGTTAGAGGGTAGGTAAAATGATAGGTAAATGAAATGAAGCCATATTAACTCTAAAGGACAGTATTACTAATCCTGATATTATCTATGCCCTGTAAAAATCAAGGATCCTTTATAGAAAATAAAATGTTAACAATAAAAAGCAGTCTATGCTAACCCAAATAAAATAAAAAAATACTTCAAGCAATGTCTCATCCTTAAGTTTCATGCAATGAGAAGCACAAAAGGATTTTTTTTTTAAGTCTTTGGTAGAGAAATCTTATTAAATAGAGTAAGGAATTCTGAGTTCCTTACTAAAACAAGAAATGCATTTTCCTATTTTAATGAGAATATGTGGAATGTGATTTAGCTATAATTAATATATTTGCAAAGTTACATTTCTGAGTTATTTCCTCTCATGCCCTATGATTTTCCAAACTGTGGTCATTTTTTTCCCCATGTCTTTCCACAGTATGCAAAGATGTGAACTCTACCTTCTTGTTATATAATATCCCTGACTCTTTTTATTTGCAGTTTCTGGGAAGCAAGGTACCAAAGTTTTGCAGAGTACATAGTTGGACTGTTGGCTTAAGGGAAGAGGGATGGAAAGAAAGAGGTATGCCTTCTTGTGGACTCTCCTTTTAAAGTACAGTGAGAACTACAGATCTTTGAGATGACCCCATAGACAGGTTTTGTTTGCTTCTGAGTATTTGATGCAGGGTGAGGTGTTCTGTTATTTTAAAAAATATAAATCTCATAAAGGGATAGATTGTGAAATTTTATTATTTTTTTTTCAGTTTACAAGTGGTTACATACTATTTTACTTAATTTTTCACAATTTTGTCTTTCTTTTCTGCCATTAGCTTATGTGTTTTATGTGTAAAATGAAGGCTATGTATTAGATCATCTCTATGGTCCCTTCAAATTTTTAAATTATGTTTACCTGAATTTGGAACTTTGGAAGCCTTTTTAATCTACATATAAAACTTTGATGTTGAAGGTATAATTTAGTAAAAGATAATTCCATTTTTGGCCCTCTACAAAAAAAAAAAAAAAAAGTTGATGACATTTCTAGAGTGGTAAAATGGTATCTTGAAAAAAAAAATCCTTCCTCCTTTACCTCAGCAGAATGAATTAGACATTTAGAATGATTCAGAAAGATTCTTCAATTAGAAAATAAGTGAAAAATCTGACATATATTAATGATGGGCTGGTTCATTTAGTTAAGGTAGGTAGCTGAGGCCAAAAGTTGATCCCTGCTAGACAGTTAACTCTGTTTTTGAGGCCACCAATTCCATCCTTCCAAATGCATGGCAATTCTTCAATTTATGGAGATCTAGCTTATGTAATGCATTGCAAATAAGTTGTTTAGAATTTGGAACAAATGCTTCAGGAAGAAGCAAAATCCCTAAAGACACTTCAGTTCCCAGACAGCAAGGCAACATGGTCAGTATCTGGTACCCGTACAGAAAGTACTATAGGAACTAATCATTATATCTATTTCCTTAGGAAAATATATTCAGAGTTCCATATTATCCTAATGTAGTTCTATTAGGAAGCAGTAATCTCCCCTTATTTCTCTCCAATTGCCAGGTGGAAAAAGTACTTAATATTTCCTTAATCACATGAATTGGTCCCTCAGTCTGGGGTATAGGCTAATTAGTAGAATTAGAATAAGAAATGGTAGACCTTTTCCCCCCTTCACTTCTTTATTCTTTGTGTCAATGATTTACTAAAGATCAACAACCAAATCTAAACTCATATTCAAACTAAGTTTCTCTTGATTCCAAGTCCAACATTCCCTCTATTTCAAGGTAGGCACTTAATAGTTGTTGAATCTGTTAAAGCAGAGACTGACACGATTGTGATGCGAGTTGAGGATACAGGTGGTATACAGGGACTGGGTCGTCAAAGATGGTAAGGTGAAAGGTTTCCTTACAAGAAGGTATTTTTCAGTTAAAGCCAGTTATCTTGTCATCCTCCTTTTTTCTTTTGATCCTCAGGGATTAGATTAAACACTACAGTTCCCACTTCTTCATTATGACCAGTATGCATGTGTGTCCATAACACAATGAAGAGACTGAGTTTTCCTCAAACCTCCCCAGTTTTCCCTCGGGTAGAGGAATTTCTGCCCCTCCTAGGGCTTTTCTGATTTCAGAGTCTTTCCCATAAATCTTAATTGCCCTTCTTTAATTATTTTTCTCAGAGGCAAGATATATACGTCTAAGTGATAATAATGGGTATACAAAAGACTGAAAAGAAGCAGAATTAGTATCTACAATTTCACAAATAGGTGTTCCAGACAGAGCTAACATGGGAAAACAAGGAAAAGGTTTAGTGCAAGCAACTTCACTATAATTGGGACATTATCAATGCTTGAGATGGGGAAAGGAAAGAGCTTCCAAATTTCAGCAGATGGGAGGGAAGGAAAGTTTCTGTAGTCATCCAGTGGAGCTGGTCATTCAAATTAAGTCAAGAACTATTTTTAAAAAGACTTTAATTTCATAGTGAATTTTTTCTACCACACACTTTCTGAATTAAAATGGGTATAGAGGAAAGAATGATGTATATGGTAATTAGAAGACAAGGTTCAAATTATTTTCCTACTTCTGTGGCTTTAGACAAGCTCCCTTCCTTTTTTGGGCCTCAGTTTTCTAAACTGAAAGAAGGTTGGGCTGGATGCTCTAACTCTCAATCTTACGATCCTGATGAATTTCCTTTCCTTTTTCCTCACTACCAAAGAACTGGCTTTTGCTTGGATGATGCAAAATTAACTTATAAATAAAAGACATAATTAAAAAGGGAAATCCGATTCAAAGAAGTCATAGTATTTTCCAAAAACAAATGACTTTAGGACTAATAAGGGATTTAGAATATTTTCTACTATTGTTTCCCCTTACTAATGTGAAAAGGACTGTGTTGTGAGGATCAAATGAAATATGTATAAAGAGCTATGTAAACCATCAAGCCTCAAGTTAATTATTATTGGATATACTTTAAAAATAGACATTAAGGACTAAGAGAACAGATAATTGTTTTTATTTTAAGCTCCCTTTGCTCAAATAGCACTTTTCCTAAAATTTCAAATACTGTAAACTTTCAGTTTATCTCTCTAAATAAATCATATATACTTTTTTCCCCTTTATAAAGCAAAAATATGTTATAAAAGTCCTCCTAGAAAACTAGGAATCAGGGCAGTTCGGAGGCACAGTGGATAGAGCACCAACCCTTTAGTCAAGAGGACCCGAGTTCAAATCTAGCTCGGATACTTAATTACTTCCTAGCTGTGTGACCCTGGGCAAGTCACTTAACCCCAGTTGCCTCAGCAAAAATTTAAAAAAAAAAAAAAAAAAAAAAGAGGAAGGAAGGAAGGAAGAAGAGAGGGAAGGGAGGAAGGGAGGAAGGGAGGGAGGAAAGATGGGAGGAAGGAAGGAAAAGAAAAAGAAAAAGAAAAAGAAAGAAAAGAAAAAGAAAACTAGGAATAACACATCTGGAGGAATATTTAATTATATCCATTTGGAAAACATAAAATGTTTCAAATATTTCCAGAAGAAATGTTAGTACTCTGAATTATAAAAAATCATGTGTATATATGTACACACAGACACACACACAAAGAGACAGACACACACATACAGTTAATATGTGTCCCAAGCTTGACACATATTAGCTATATAATCATGGGCAAATCACTTAATGTCTTAATGCCCAAGCCAACTCAAAAATTCGGTTGAAGAATAACTGGCCACCAGAATAGAATTAGGTGAATATTCTTGGTAGTCCTTCATTTTACAATACATCTGTAAATCTGCAAGCACTTTTTAAATTCCTTGGTTATGAGAAAAAAAAAAGTGGACACAGATGCTATTCCTGAGTTATTAATAAGCATAGACCAACCCCATTAAACCAATTTTATGGAAAATTAGAGTATTTTAAGAATCCATTTTTTTTTCCTCATCAAATTTAACTTTTTAATCAAAAATAACATTAGATGTATAACCTGCTCACTTCTCTAAATTCTTAGGTTTTTCTCATTTGAAAGCTCTGGAGTTATATTATTTGGGAGGCCAAAAACCATATTATACAATTTATCATTTTTCCTATTTATATGTTGTCCTTTCTCTGTGTTCACATACTCTATTTTCATTCATTTTATTTTCAACAAAAAATACAATGTTGTCCAATAGAATGAAGACAGGATATAGGATTAGAAAGCCTAAGTTCTAGTTCTATCTCTGCTGCTTACTACCCTTGTGATCTCAGGCAAGATAAAGGAATTGAATGAAATGATCTTCAACATGCTTATGATTTTCCTTGTTAATGAATTTTTCATTAGCTGTCTTTTGGATTCTCCTCACATACTGTATTTAAGACTAAGATTAATAAACTCTGAAACTCTTATCACTTTGCACAGACGACCTTTGCAAGGCTCTTTCTTTATACTCAAAACAATGTAAATTCCTGGATTTTGAATATTCTTTTAGGCCTATTTTTCAGAAGAAAGAATTATCCTGTGAGTACTTTAAAATATACAGATCAAAAAAATCAAGTGGAAACAAATGGTTCATTAACAGCAAAGGTGAAAGGTCAAAATGAAAATGTCTTAAAAGGCATGGAGCTACTTAATTCTTATTTTGTTTTTTTTTTAATCAATGAATGACTTTTATAATGGAAATAAATGACAAAAACATTTAACAGGGAAGTAGTCCCTGAGATGAGTAAATAGATAACACAAGTGCTCCAGATGAATTCAAATTACCTGACCCAGATAAACTACACCTTCAGATTCTGGAAAAAAGGTATACTGAGTTACTATATCTTTTATCTGAAAGTGATAAAACAATGCCAATGCAGTTAAAATTAGAAGAAAAGCTGGATACATGGTTAACTCTTTGCAGCATTTCTTGATAACGGCCTCATTTTAAAAATACATAGATTCAAATTTACAAAAACAAGAGCCATTTTCCAACTGATATATACTCAAAGGACATGAAAAGACACATTTTAGAGAAAAAAAATCTATGCTATCAATAACAATATTAAATAAAACAACTCTGGGTATTATCGCATACCTATTATATTGACAAAACTGAAAAAAAAATTAAGTAAATGTTGGAGTAACTATGGAAAAACAGAGACAATAACATATGGATAGAGTTGTGAACTGGTTCAGAAAGCAATTTGGAACTACCTCCAAAAAGTTATTAAATTTTTCATTCCCTCTGATATAACAATATTACTTTTTATAACACAAAGTGATCAAAGGAAGAGAAAAAAAGGATCCATAAGTACAAAAATATTTGTAAGTTTTTTTCTCCTAGTGGCAAAGAATTAGAAACTGAGGGGATATCAAGTTATGGCTCACTAAGTTATGACAAAGAAATATTATTGTGCTATTGTAAGAAATGACAAAAGGGATGGTTTCAGAGAAACCTGGGAGACCTGTACAAACAGATGCACTGTGAAATGAGGAGAACTGGAACAATTTATGTAACAATATATTGTAAAGACAAAAAACTTTGAAATACTTAAAATACTCTGACCAATTCAATAAAAAAACATGATTTTGGAGATAACCTGATGAAATGGTACCCATTTCTTAGTAAGAGTGATGCATTCAAAGGGCAAATGGAAACATAAGTATTTTTTTGGATATGGCCAATGCTTTATTTTCTTTTTCTCAGCTATACATGTTTTTAAAAGGATTTTCATTTTTCTTTCTTTCACAATAGCAATAAGGGAAGACGGAGGAGAAGGAAGAGTTTTTTTGTTAAAATTTTTTAATCAAGGAAAAAAGGGAAAAAATGGAACATATGGCAGGTATTCCAAGATTGGAAATGGGGAAATGTCTTAAATTTTCAAGAACAGGGAAGAAAACAGTCTGCAACCTATAGGTCAGTGAGCTTGAGTTTAATTCTAGGAAAAATTCTAAAATGAATCACTAAAGAAATGGTTAGGGAATTTAAAAAAGGAAACAGTGATTTAAAAGAACTAATACTTTCATTTAAGGAAAAAAAATCATGTTCCATTAATCTCATTTCCTTTTTTTTTTTAAACAGGATTGCTCAACTAATAGAAAATGCTGTGGGTAATTTACTTAAAATTTGGCAAAATTTTGGCAAAGCTTTTGATAAAGTCTCTTGTGCAATTTTTGTGGAGAAAATGGAGATAAGGCTTAGGAAGATGGATTCAAATTTGGTTGGCCAGTGTAAGAGAGTCATTGTTAATGGTTCAATGTAAACATATCAAGAGGACTGCAGAGGAAAAATTCTCTGAATCTATGCTATAACTAATCAATGTCACAAAGCTAAGAGAAAGAAATATCCTATACAGCATCTAATGGAATCTACATCTAAAAATATCTAAGCAGATTCAAAGAACTGAGCTGGATCTGACAAGATGAAATTCAATAGGGATAAATACAAAAGACTTATACCTGGTGCAAAAATCAACTTCACAAGTATAAAATGAGAGGCATGAATGAAAAAAGATCTAAAAATTTTGGTATCCTACAAAATCAATGAGACTATAGCATAATGTGGCAGTTGAAAAAGCTAATGCTCTTGAGATAAATTAAGAGAGGTATAGTTTCTAGGAATGGAGAGGGAAATAATAATCCAAATTCAATATTCCCACACAGAAGTAATGTGATCAGTTCCAGGTATAGCAATTAAACAAAGACATTTATAAATTAGATAAATGTTCAAAAGAAGGCAAGCAAAATGATGAAAGCTGAGCTCATGACATATCAAGGACAACCGAATGAAATGAGCATGTTTATCCTGGGAAAAGAAAATTCAGGGAGTTTAGGATAGCTGTCTATGTATCTAAAAGGGTTATTACATGTAACAGGGATTAGACTTAATGACTACAGAGGGAAGAACTAGGAATAACAGGTGAAGCTACAAATAAAGAAAATTAAAGCTTTATGTCTGGAAAAACTTCAGAACAATTAGAGCTGTCCAAAAATTAAATGAGTTGTTTTGAGGTGCAGCATGTTCTCCCCTTTCCTTGGTGTCTTTAAATAAAGGATGGACAACAAATGTTAGATGTATTAATGCAGATTTGTTCGGTAGATGGATTAGACTAGTACGTTTCCTTCCAATTTTTATATTCAGTTATCTGCCTACTTTCTTTCTTTTATTCATTTTTTAATATACTATATTTCTTATAATACCATTGACTATTCAATATCAATTTCAAATATTAAAATATAGATAGATATGAATGGATAGATTTCATCCATTCTCTAAAGCCTAGCTGCTGAAACTGACAATCTTAGATGGAACTTAAAATTCTTAAATCCTTTGGAGAATCAAATCTTTGATACAAAAATAAATTTTTTGTATGGTCAGAGGAATATAAGAATAGGGATTTATTCAACATGTTATTCTTCAGTATTATTGGCACAATCTAGTTTTAAGAAGCTTGCTGAATTAAATTATTTTGTTCTGTAATTCTTCCTTCTTAACAATTATAGTGAGCCAAACTGTTTGGAGGAAAATCTGTATAAGACTATGACATGATCAATTCTATAAATACTTGTAATGTTTCAATACACTGTAATATCTTAATATTGAGCTTTTAACATTTACCTATTGAGATATGTTAATTGTATATATTGGGCTTAAAAAAATGCATACCTGTACAACTTCTTCACATATGCCATAAAGAAAGAAGATACTTAAATCTACATTTTAAAAAGATTGAGCTCTTCAGAAAGGTATACACAGAATTATGCTATTAGTTTAACTCAAGCATCTATGTACCAAGATACTAATACTTAATAGGTCCTCAATAAATTCTTATTGAACTAACATGAAATTTGATCATGAAAATTAAAGATTTTGGGCTTGAACTTAAATAGAAAAACAATTTCAAAATCATTTCTAAGCTTTTTTTATTCAGAATATAACTAAATATTTCTGTGTACTGGTGGCTTTTTTTCAGAACAGAAACTCAATGCCTGACAAAATTCAAATGACACTCTCACAAAGAACTAAATGTAGTATTTTACAATTACACATGCAGAGAAAATGGGAGGCAGCATAACATGATTAAGTAGCTAAAAAGTCTGCCTTGGAATTAAGAAGATCTGAATTCAAAGCCCTACTTCAAATACATATATACCATATAGAAAGTCATTGACAAATTATTTAACTTCTCAAAACCTTATGCCACTCTCTAAAATCATCAGCTATATAATAAGCTGCCGTTAGTGGAAAAAGTTAATGATGAAATCACACGCATAAAATAGTACAGAAAGTAACTGTTTTTGAAAGGTTAACTTTTCTGTAAGTAAAATGTAGCCTTTCTCCCTTCTCAAAATAAAAGCAAAAAATTCCTTCCATCAGCATTTTTATACAAAGGAAATATAACAAAATGACAATAAAACAGCCAAATCCTCAGAAAACAAAATATTCTACTCCTTTGAGAAAATAACAATTTAAAATAGTGAATTAAAATTTTTTCAAGAGACTTTTATGTAAAACCAATTCCATGGTTTTAAATAATTTCAAATTTTTTTGATCTTTCACTACACATCTGTTATTATTTATGTACCCTACACATAATAAAACGAAATCAGTATTCAGATTATAAGAATTCTATCTATAACATGATGCAGCTAAAAACTACTTTGCTGTAAAATAAGTTTTTATTCTCCAATAATAATTGTAACAACTGTTGGCAACTGTAAAAATACAGTGTACATCTATGCTATGAACATAAGCCAATGTTTAATGAAATGTTAAGACATTTACAAAATGTTGGGATTTTTTGTCAGTTAATTCCTTCACTAATGTACACTGCAAGAAAAAAAAAATAATGCTTCCTTAACTTGTCTCCAACTACCAGCACTACAGGAATAAAATTGTGATCAAAAGCATGGTTAGCTAGAGAATATATACTGAAGTCAAATTCATGAAAATAAAATCAATTTGGTTTTTCTCCTTTATACAATGTACACAATGGTGAATGCAAAGTTACTAGATGTTCTAAATATTTATTATGAATATTCCTATATAAGAACAAAATGGAAAAAAGGGCATTTGAAAAATATGGTAAGTTCTTTATAAAAAAATGCCAAAATGTGCATGCTTATTCTTCTTTCAATAAACAATACTGCTTGCTAACTTAAATAACTTCCACCTGAACTTCCAACAAATGGCACTTTTTAACATTTTGTCTCCAGCTTTACAAATAAAATAAAGCTCAAAGAGGGGGAAAAAAAGACCTGGGATTAATTTATTACTATTTAATACAAATGAATTTCACTGTCCATTCTTTAAAATGGTAAGGCTACAGTTTCTATGCATAAAAGAAATTCCAATTACTAAAAACTGAAATGTAGTCATTAAAAAAATTGTTTTAAGGACAAATGTAATACTTTCACAGATGTGAATACCTAAACTTTATACAAATATATCACAGATCTCCTTTCCCTAAGAAAAGAATTAAAACCACACATTATTAATGGGATTAAATTCTCTGAAAGGTAAAGGATAAAACTCCATTCACATCTCTAATCCAGCTAAAGAAAAAAATAAATATAATGGCACATATATATAACATATGTGTGTGTGTGTGTATATATGTATATGTGTATATATATAATATATATGATATATATATATTTAAAACACAAGCATATAAACATACACACATATACACATATATATGAACAGATGAGAGAGAGAGAGACAAACTTGACAATGAAAAAGACTGTTCATTTTTGGCTGGGAACCTCTTGCTACAGATCCTTCTATGTGAGCAAAACATAATAACTCAAATGTATCTTATCTCCACACTCCTCACATTACCTCTTATAAAAATTGACAACTTCATTTGCAAAGGAATTTAACAAAATAGCAAATGATGACTTGTTGGAGAATGGAGTAGGGAAGATAATTACACAAGGAAATGATTCAAAGTTTTCCACTAGATTCCTAATTGCCATTATTTAAAAATAAAAGAAAAATAAATAACAAATAAAAGAAAATAGAAAAAATACTACTGGTACTTGATTTTTTGTAGAGGGTAATCTGAGCAATGAAATCCAAAGATTTCTACTTTTCTATTAAGCCTTCAAAACACACGGCTCACTTTGTTTCTGGTATAAAATTTTCTTTTTTAATCCAACAATACTATTAGTTTTTGTGCAATAATTCAGGACTTTGGAAATTCACTTCAGGCAAAGAAGCAATAAACAAATTTAATGTTACCACTATCTATCCAAAAGATCAAAAATATTAAAAAAAAAAAAAAAAAAAAGACAATGAAAGTATTTGCTTAAAATTTGGCTACATGCCAAGCTACGGTTTTATATTTGGGTTTTTATTTTGTTTTAAGTTAAGCCAAACCTTCAATGTATTTTTTAGTGTTTCTTATTTCATCTTCTCAAAATAGTAAGAACTGCAACTATGAACATGAGTAATTTTAAGCAATTAGCCAATCTTCTCTAATTTTCCTTCTACCAAGTCTCAGACAGTATTTATTTTATAACCTAATTTTATTTATTTGTGTTTCTCTGTGGATATGTATATTAAGTACATAACCAAAGAGAAATAGAAAATGTCTACATACAATTTACACAATAGGTATTTACATACATACATTATATATACATACTAATGAGACCGCATGATTTTTGGTTAAAAAAAAAAAAAGTACATGCTTTTTCTACCACACTGTTCTTGCATTGGTCTTACAAAAGTAATATAAACCTTTTGCAACAACTAAAGCAAGTACTACTACTGATCCAGGATTTTAATAACTTGTGGGTTAAAAAAAAATACAATGCCTAGAACACTGTTATCAAACAAATATGTTTTATTGGCAGCTAAAAACAGAATTCACCCAACAATGAAACTTTTTTATATATTTTTTTTCTTTCTTTCTTTTTACTCACTGCAGTACGAGGAACAAATCACAGACACTTACTTTGGAGATAACAGAGACCATGGTGTAGATCTTACAAAATCATTTTTTTTAAAATCTCTGTATTGTGCTCCTCAAATGACTATGAGTCAGTCTTTGTTTTGTTTTTTGCCAAATAGCAGAAACATAAACTATCACAGCTTTGTCTATACTTTAAAATTCTGCAGCAACCTAAAGACATGGACAGATACACCACCCGACTGTTGTTTTCAAGTATATCAATTTCCACATCAACCTAATAGTAGTATTCTAAAAAATTCACTTTCTTCCATAGGAAGTCTTTGTTTGACAAGCTGTTATTCATCTCTTTGACGTTTTAAAAGTATCTGGGGCAACATCTGAATTTTATCAGAAAATAAAAAAATGTTTACCTACCATGTTCAAATTAAGAACAGTGTCTATACAAGTCAGTTGTACAATTATTTTAAGTGAAAGATGAACATGAACATCAGATTAACTTAATTCTGGCAGACAAAAGTGAACTACTAAGGTCCAGTCAGCCATTTATCTATTACAGAGAGATGACAACTTTACAAAAGGTATCTTTTACCTACTGAGTGATGATTATGTCCCCTCAGTTTCTGTGCTTTCTACCACTGGTTCACTTTCTATATCAGCTTCTGTGTCATTCTTCTCTTTGTTTATTTCACTTGAAGATGTCAGTTTTTCATAAAGTTCAGGATCATTCTGTACTTGTAAAGGTGGTGGTTGATTATCTGTCTCTGTATTTTCACCATTTACCTGGGGTACATTATCAGCTTTTCGTTGAGAAGTGGCCCCTTCAAAATAATCAAAAACTCGGGGGTGTGGATGTGGGACCCAGGTGTTCTGAATTCTGTCTCTTCCAAAACGATTTCCATTAATTTCTCGGCAGAAATCAAAATCTCTTTCATCTCTATCCCTTTGTCTCTCCCAGGGTCTTCTGCGGTCATCAAAATCTCTGTGAGCATCCTGTCCAAATCCTCTGTTCCAAATAGGACCACTTCTAGGATCAAACCTAAAATTTCCGTGTCTAAATCTACCTCTGTCTTCATGGAAGCTTTTAGGACCACCATAGAGAGGTAAAACACGATGCTCTCTTTCATCAAAATCTCTATGGCCCCAAGGCTTATCTGAATTAAAACCAAAGTGGTCTCTTCGACCAAGGTTATCTATACCTGGTCTTACAAGATTTTCTCTTATATCTATATGTGGTCTTCCAAAGTGTTCCCTTCCATCTATTGGAGGTCTTCCTGGACCTTCTCTTGGATCTACAGGTCGCCCCACTACGTCCCTAACATCCACTGGTGAAGGCCTATTAATGGTCTCCCTGTTTTCTATAGGAGGAAAGCGATAATCTCTATCTCCTTCCTGTTGAATACTATCATTCCCAAGTGGTAGCCTTTTTTCTGGATTAGGTATATGATCTATATTTTGTCTTAAAGGAGCTGGAAAAGGTCTTTCTGACTGACTGAAAATATCTCCTGGAGCAAAAGGACCACGAGGTGGAGGATGAAGAGATGCATCAAGAATTGCAGGAGGTGGAATTCCTCTTTGTGGTGGAAGTCCAGGCTGCAATAAAGGGAATCTTGGCCCAGGAGATTGTGGTATAAGTCCTGGACGAATATCTAACATTGGTATTCCAGGCATCCGCTGACCAGGAATATTTAATGGGGGCAAGTTTTGAGGCCCAGTTGGTGGCTGTGGTCCCAGAATTCCAGAATTACTTGGAACATTTGGTGGCTGAACTCCCAGGAGTCCAGAATTGCTAGGAATATTTGGGGGTGGTACCCCCAAGAGTCCAGAGCTACCTGACACATTGGGTAATTGTGGTCTCAGAATTCCGGAACTACTTGGAATATTTGGTGGCTGTGCTCCAATCATTCCAGAATTACTGGAAACATTAGATGGCTGTACTCCCAGAATTCCAGAATTGCTTGATACATTTGGTGGCTGTCCACCCAAAATCCCAGAATTGCTTGACATGTTTGGTGGCTGTCCACCTAGAATTCCAGAGCTACTTGAGACATCATTGTGGATCACTAAAATGGAAAGACAGAAAGCACTATTATAAATATCCATTAAAATGAAAGGTACATGATATAAAATGTATTCATAACAGGAAATTTAAGTTACTGACAATGAAATATTATGAAATAATGTAGGAGGACCAAGACACTTGTGATAGTCAAGAAAAGTACCCAATTACTCAAAAAACTTAACTTTTTAAAAACCCAAAGCTATTTAAAATGTCTTGCCCACATTTTTAATCTTAAAGACTTTTTTTTACAAATGTGTATAAGTTGGACAACAATGTACTTGAATCTTGCTACCTTTAACCATTCATTCTGCCATCCCTAGGTTCTACTGAAAAACTAAGATGAGATGGGTGATTTTTAAAAAAAGTTTTTTTGGTGATATATGGTCTATGCTGGTTTTATCAGATTTGGGGAGGTGAGAGGAATCATTCCTATTTGGTTGAAGATTCTTCTTAATAACATTTACTTGTTCAGTTATTTTTAAATTTTTAAAATAAATTTAAAGTCTACTACTCTGGTCAGATTGCCTGCTAAACTGAATATGCTTTCTGTATACCAAATCTTCAAGCTGATTTTTAATACATGCTTTAAAAAAAAAATACAGTTTCTAAATTTAACATTGTATTATTTTCTTCTTGTTTTAAGCCTCTTTGTGATAGTTTTGCAATCTTGGGGAAAATGGTATCAACTTTTGGAAATGAAATAGGAAATAAAAACTATAGGAATCTTTAGTATTTAGTATGTTTTAAGACTTGCTTTTACGAACTCAATTAGCTGACTCAATAAAGGCAGAAGTCGGTCACTTGAGCCAACTATAATTTGTAGGAATTCAGTTTTTGTTTTATTTTTAATGCCTTTAAAAATTATTTTTTATTTCCAAGAGACAATGGTAACTACTGTTATATATCAAATTCATTTGATATTAAACTCATTTAGTTAAACTTTTGCTGGCCACTTGTTAGATTTCAAAGCGACTACTTTGTTCCTTTATGTTTCAGTCTCAATCATGTAAAACATGTAATTTAGACTAAAATGTCTAGGGTTTGTAGTAATTTTTTATTTTATGATTTTTGGCTACAGGGTAATATAATGACAGAGCTCTCTCATGGAAGTAGTGTATATGCAATTAATTATCTCTTACTACTCTGCTTTTGCAATCCAAGAAGAGCTAAATGGCAATAGACAATTGTGCAGATATTAAAGCTAAATATTATCTATATCCATTTTTTTTACATTTTATGTATATGCAGACTCTAATATAGATAATTTTCAATTTCAAATAGAATATCAATCAAGTTAGAAAAAATTCTAGCAGATAAGAGAAATCAAAACAAGTTTATATGATTGAAAAATACTAAGTACTAAAAGTTTACGCCAGACCTAAACATCTCATCAAATAAAACAGTACTATGACAGATAAGAATGTGAATACTGCTCTGTATAGTCCTGATCACAATGTAATACTATGGATTCTTTGGCATTTTCAGGATAGGGATATATAAATGCAACAAAGTCTTTTGTAATACTTTAGCATGTCATATTCCTTTATTTTTTCCATTTCTTTCCCTAACTGTATGCATATGGTATGTCTGAAAGGAACAGAGGCATGTATGTAATTAAGTGAGAATTTTTGAATCATACTTTTGATATTTATTACCTGGTCTGGTACTTTCACTGGAAGAAAGCTGGTGGTCTGTGAGGTGTGATAATTTTTCTTCTGCCTCAGGCTGGTTACTTGGTGGATTATAAACACTTCCAGCTGACATAGTTGAAGTAGCAAGACTGCTAGACACAGAGCCAACTGGCAAAACAAGGTTACTAAAAGCAACATCTTTCATTGTCTCTGGAGTCATAGATATTGGAGGCTGTACTAGAGCTGTTTAAGAAAGAAAAAAAAAAAGAATTGTTTAAAGATTCCATATTTAATCCAATTCAATAAACATTTTTTAAAAAAGAAATGATTAAGTAAGATATATTAGTAGCTGCAAATAAAAAGCTGATAAAAGATATGATCCCTATTTCACTGAATAAATGTCAATTAAAATATTCACATTTACCATTAGTAACTTTGTCAATATTTTAGGTGGCTCTCACGGTTGTGTTTCTTCTATCCTCAACTTCCTAAATTTTCTCCTCACAAATGTATTGGAGGGAGTATAGGTCAACAAGTAGATAGCTTTGTACAGCCATTAGCCAAAATAATATAAGCATGAAAATGATCTCTATAGTACCTAACTCACTGGGCTGTTGAGACTCAAATGAGGGTACTATAAAGTGTTTTAGAAGTATGGTATTATAAAAGAAAAAATATGTAAATAAAATATAAACTAAAATTGGATATAATAGAGTAGTATGTAGTATGCAATATGTAGTATATAAAAATATCTTTTTGTCTTCTTCATAATTTCATATCTATTAAAGTTCCATTTATCAAGTCAGACTTTTAACCATCTTGAATTTCAATAATTTCAATAGACATGATACCAAAATAGATGCAACAGCTATAAGTACCACATACTTTGTTTCCCAAAAAGGCCTATTTGTGAAAACACTAGTGTGTAAAATAAGACAGATTAGAAGCAACTTGCTGTCAAGGCTAAGGAGCAACCTGAAGAAACCTAACAGAAAAGTGCAGAAACAGAATAATTAGCAGTATAACTTCAACTGAATAGGAAAACAGTGGTATTTAAAATAGGGATAAATAGACTTTAACTACAAAAATAATGAATTAAGTCATTTATAAAATAATGTAACATATATTGAGATTAAGAAAGCAAAAATAAATCATTTCTAATAGCACTGGAAATTTTTAAGTTTTAAATTTTAATTTATTATAATCAATGATATATCTATAATATATAATTGAGATATATAATCTATGATTGATTTATTGTAATACATGATATGGAAATTTTAATTTTTTATTTAATTTGTTACAACCTATGATATATGATCAATATATAATTTATGATATTTTTTAATTTATTGTGATCTATGACATAATTCTATTTAATATTATAAATCATAATCATATATAATTTAATTAAATTAGGAAAAGTGAAGACTGAGAACTGATGAGAAAAGAATTATGTCAAAAGTGTAAAAAAAATTGGATATATTAATCATAAATGAAATCTATGAAAATGTTTAAGTATTTCAATAAATAAATAATACAATAATTTAATTTTCTTTTAAAAATATCAAGACTCTAATAATGAGAACGTACATTTGGTTGAAGGGTTCATTCTAAAGATACTAAAAATCTAATAAACCAACTAATACAAGATTGTATCAAAGTTTGTGATCAAAGTTTCATAATCAAACAAATTTTTAAAACTCACATGTTGCTACTACTGGAGGAATAGCAGGGGGTGGCACAACAGGTGGTGGAACCGGGGGTGGCATGAAACCTAGATTAAAATACAAAGAATAGAAAAATAGAATTGAAAATTTATGGAAAAAATTTCATTGCCACATGTGGACAAAGTATTTCTATATTATTAGTTTCTACACTCTAAAAATTGTTTTATTAAAAATAGCACCTTACTTTAACCTGTTAATTTCATTCAATAATCACGATACTTATATAAAAACTGTGAACTTCCTGTAAGCAGGAACAGTCTTTTGTATTTTTATGTATCACCAGTGCTTAGCATCATGCCAATCTCATAATAGGTATTTAATAAAGATTTGTTGCCGTGACATAGAATCACAGATCATTTTTTTGAGCCAAGTATAGAACCCAAATCACAAAGACTTATGCTCTTTAAAATAAACTTCACGTAGGTATGCTTAAGTTAAAAATAATCTCTTAAATTCATCAATAATCTCGTAAGATTAATTTATTAATATCATTCTATGATAATGTATATAGATTTATATGGGATACATAAACACACATCTGATGAATGTCATTTTTAAAAAAAGTTCCCTATTTTTTAAGCAAAAGAAGGGAAGTAATTTCTACCATAAATACTCCTTCATCCCATAAATACTCCTTTTTTTTTTTTCCCAATCTGGCACAATATAACACTGAAAAGCTTTCCTCTTTCTGCTTTAATTTTTTTTATTGGCATGCACAATAACATGCAAATGGGACACTGAAAAATATAATTATGGCTATCTCTAAATCACACAGCTTTTAAGATACTTCAGATTAATATAGCTATACATCAAAATGGCCTTGTTTTAAAATCAGAAATACTTAATTTAGGGAACTTTTGTTCTTAAATTTTAATTCTTTTGTCATAGAAAAATACAATTAAACATTTAAGCAGTAAGAATACATGGGAATATAAAACATAACTTAATATGTTTCAAAATTCCCCCCCCCCCATAAAAATACAAGATTTCCCTCCCCAATTTTAACTAAATTGTATTCTTAAGGACAGTGATAATGTATTCTAAATAGATACAGCCTGACTATAGTTGGCTTCAGAATCAGGGAGGTCTGAGTCTAAGTTTTGCATTACTCTATGCAATGCTCTGAGGCTAGAAATTGCAGAAAAAGTACAGACCCCTGCACTAATAAGTTTTCTTGTCCAGGGAGAAAGGGCTCGTTATACCATTGAAGTCATAGATCAAGCCCCTATTAGGTACTTGTGGTACAAGTAAATCTGAATGTAAATTTAGAATATTCATTTAAAAGTTCTTTAATAATGAAAAAGCAAATATCTCTATGTCCTCTATACTGGGAAAAATGGAAAAGAGACGATTGTAATAACAGTGGCAATACAATAACAAGTCTCTGAAGGATTTCTTACCAGGAGGTGGTTGTGATGGGTTGAAACTTGCTCTTAAGAAGGGAGGTGGAGGAATTGCACTAAATCCTGGAGGAGGAACGGACATTGACACTGGAAATGTTGGTGGAACTAAACTAACAGTAGGTACAGCTGGTGCTACTGGAATCTTTTGCAGACAGAAAAGAAAAAGACAAAACATTCACTATTCAAATATTTAAAGAAATATATCTGAAAAAAAAAAGCTGCACATTATCTTGATTTTAATGAAAATCACAATCATATTTTACATTTTCTGCTTCTAATACTTTAAAGTTCCTTTTACGCCTTTTTTGACCAGCAACTCCTTTAATATCCTGATTCATTTACTCTCATCATCCTAGAAATTCCAGATCATAACATTCATTTAAAACTGGCTTTCAGAGTAAATTTTTTAAATGATCTAAAGTTAAAAGCAAAGTAAATTTAACCAGAAAAGGAGAGAGTATTTCTATAGTATAATCTATGGACTACATTAAAGTTATAATTCATCCTTATTTCCCTTTTTAATCATTTTCTGTTCTTCATCATAATATAAAATTTGAAAACTTTTTCTCCATCATACCTTTAATACAATTCTATGATTAATGGCATTTTCATTCAATTGCACAAAAGACAGAGGGCATTAGCAAAGTATAAAGAACCATACAGACTAAAATATAATAGGAATTCTACTTACCCTAAAAACAGTAAGCCCCTGAGTACCACAATCTTTGGTTGGAGGAGTGATTACACCTTTTATTTCAAACACTTAAGCCTACATCATAATAGGACATGTAGAAAAGCAAGTACCATAGAGTACAATGTTTATCCAGCAGAAGTTATAATTAAATTCGTGTAGATGATTGTATAGTTTCATTCATTTACCTCCTAAGATTTTTTCCTAATCCTCCTCCTAAGAATTATTATTACTTCTTGCCTCTCAGAATTACTCTGTATATATCTAATGTTTATTTGTATACAAGTGTCATATTTCATATATCCTTGTCCTTCCAAATATATCTAATGTTTATTTGTATACAAGTTGTCATATTTCATATATCCTTGTCCTTCCAAATAGATTAAGCATCCATCCTGAGGATATGATATGGACAGTTTTATTTTTATCTTTGGATGGTTGGCACTTGTACCCTGGTACACAGCAGATATGTATATCTATCAGCCACTAAGTATTTAAAAAGTATCTAATATATGCCATGCATTATTCTAGGGCACTGGGGAAACAACTAAGTTTCTAGGGTGAGGAGAAAAAACATTTCATGCATTGGGAATATCCAGTGCAAATGCACAAAGATGAGAGATGAAGGGCTGTGTGA
This sequence comes from Antechinus flavipes, assembly GCF_016432865.1. Lineage (NCBI taxonomy): Eukaryota > Metazoa > Chordata > Mammalia > Dasyuromorphia > Dasyuridae > Antechinus > Antechinus flavipes. Next base: position 344,292,385 of record NC_067401.1, on the reverse strand, counting down.
CAGTGATTATAAGACTAATTTCTCTGGAACTTAAAAAGTGTGAAAGGGAATAAATTGTATTAAGTGAGAGTGGAATTGTGAAGCATTTTAAATGCCATGGATTGATGCTAGAGATGAACACTGAGATAAAGGATTGAAACTTCAGCAGCAATGTGACATAGGCAGTTGTACAAACTTCAAAATATCATTTTGGACATGTTTGGATCTCCATGAAAAATATATTATAGAGACTTGATGCAGGAAGATTAATGAGACCACTGCAATTATTGCAAATAGGGTAATGAGGGATTATTAAAACTAGGGTAGTGGTTATATAAGAAAAAGAATAGAATGATGCAGTACAAGTAAAGCTACTGAGACATGCATGAGTGATCAAAAGAATAGTGAGTGGTGTCCTTGAAAAAATAGGGAATTTTATTAGAGTGGATACTGGGTTAAGATAATGTACTCTAACTGAAAATAACTCACCATTTTGAACAAACTGAATTTGAGAAGTTTACAAGACATCTAATTTGAAATTTCTACTAAATAGCTTTTCACAGGGGACAAGGATTAGACAAGTAGATATGAGTCATCTGCATGGCACAGTAGATATTCTCTTCATCTATATAATTAGAGTAATAGTAATGTCACTCCCTTCCTGACTAGTTATGAGGACCAAATGAAATATCTGACAAATGCTCAGCATAGTGTTTGTACACAGCAAGTCTTAAATAACAAACTCACTGATAAAAGGAATTTCCTCATAAGGAATTCTAAACAAAATGAAATCACTGGGCCACTCCCTAATCTTAAATCATAATGACATTCTTCAGAAAGAAATTTTTCAAAAGCTGTAACATAACTAAATTGAAACTTGGGGAAAATCACAAACTAGAAAATTCTGAAAAAGAAGCCTCATTCAACATCTTTTTTTTTTTTTTTAATTCATTTTTGCTGCTGAGGCAATTGGGGTTAACTTGCTAGTCACACAGTCACACAGCTAGGAAGTGTTAAGTGTCTGAGGCCAGATTTGAATTCAGGTCCTCCTGACTTCAGGGCTGGTCTTCCATCCACTACACCATCTAGCTGCCCCATCCAAGTATTTTTTATTATATTTGTTTTAAATTTATGTCTGATTACTGCTTTAACTTTGGTTTTATTCTCATCTGGAAAGAATGATGAAATTATCTTTATGAATAAAATAAATTCTGTCTCCAAAATTTCTCACTTAAATCCATTTCTCTTCACCATAAAATAGTAATCATAACTTTTTTTTTGCATTTCTTTGTGTTTTCCTCTCATTTCTAAATGTTTGCTAATTTATTTAAATCCACCCTCCACATAGTTGCCAAAATGATTTTCCTAAAGTGTAGGTCTAAACATCAAACACTACATTCCTATCCACTCCATTTTTATCTTCTAATGTACTGATTTATATCAGTTTTGTTCCTCATTGCAATATAAGCTCCTCAGGAGCAGGGATTCTTTTAACCTTTTTATTGTATCCTCAAAACATAACAGAATCTGGCCTATGCTAAATTCTTAAACCTTTGCCGTATCACAGAATTCTACAAAGTCTACTCAGGTCTATGCAACTTTTTTCTGAACACTTTTATATTAAAACAACAACAACAACAACAAAACTACAATAACAACAACAACAAAAACCCAAAGGCTTACAAAAGAAAACAATTATTCTGAAATGGTGTAACTTTTTCCCCATTAATAGTTTTCAGAATCCCATGAGAATCCATGAAACCCAAATTAAGAGCTCCTCTAGTTAATTTCTAACATATTTATTTTCTTTTCCAAACACTGAAATAGCAATTGTATTGCCCAGGTTACAAAGAAACTTTCTAAACAAATAAACAAACAAAAGACAATGTGTGCTGTTTCAAAAGGAGAGAGATTTTAAAAAAACATATAATATTTTTGTAAGAATTAACTTTCAACTATCCTCACTATTAATCTTTACTTCTCTACGTAATAGAAGGAAAACAAATCAAACTTGAACATCCTTAATTTTTGTGCTAATGAAAACATGAAACCAAATGATCTAGCATCTTGAAGAAAATGTAATAACCTTATTAGCATGTAAATAATTTTAATATACTTCACTTCTTTAGTCACCTTTTTTCCCCACAATATTATCTTAATCTACTCATTCATTAGAGGAAAAACATGGCATTCATTCACTTCATTTCCAGCTCTTTAATATTAGAAATGTAATATGTAGCAATATACTAAAATTTTAGTACAGAAAGTAATTTTGATATCTTTAGGAATAGGATTTTATTTATACAGCTTAGGTCAAATTGTTGCAAATTCTGAAGTGGTCTAAATTAATATGAACTGATAATCCAAAAATTACATTCTGATTAATAACTTTAACTTCTTCTTTCACCAAATGAAAAAATAAAAAGTATCACCATCTATTGGCCTGAGGCAACTAATTGAGAGTGGATAGAGTAGCTCTGGAGTTAAGAGGACCTGGGTTCAAATCTGAATTCAGATGCTTAATACTAGTTTATGATCCTAAGCAAATCACTTAACCCCAAGTGTCTCAAAAAAAAAAAAAAAATCTGTTTGATTCTCTCTGGTCAGAAAGAAAAGATAATTTACAATTGAAAATACAGAATAATAAAAAATTAACATAATTTCAAAAACATTTCTAATAAAAGATGAGTAAGTGCCTAAAAATGTTTATGAAGTGACTAAATATAAACCACTTCAGATAATCATACTAACCGGCAACATAGCAACAGGTGGAGGATAAACTTCAGCCTGTGTAGTAACCACTGGTGTCTTTTCAACTGTTGTCGGACTCTCTACAGTTTGGACAGGTTCTTTGACAGGCTCAGAAGTCTTCACAGTTTCCCATTCTGAAAAAGAAAAAAAATCAACACTAACTTTATGAATCTAATTGACTTTAAAAGCCTTTAAAAATCACTTTCCATATTTAAGGATGCTGCAGATCCTTACACTGTGTTCATCAGACACATTTAGAATGTAGTATCTATTTCTAGATATCTTTAAAAAATAAGGAAAAATAGAGCATATGCTGACAAAATAGGATAACAATACTGTGAAGGTACTAGAAATCACATTTTAAAGCTATGCCTAAAGAATCCTAAAGAAGGACCGATGGGAACATGGTATTTTAAAAAAAATACTCCACATAAAAGAAGGTTCTTACTTGTGTGGCAGAAACATGATCAACTGGCATGAAAACTACAGGAAAATTAAGTATCTCTAACAACTTCAACTATTCAACAATGGGCTAATGGGATTCCTTGCAAAAGAAGATTCCTACATGGGACAAAAAGAAGTACTTGATGACTTCTGGTATCTCTAGTTTCATAAAGATAAATGAAAGCTGTTGTGTTCTTTTTCTTCTTTAAAATATAAGGTGATTCTCTCTGGGGGAGAGGGTAGGTTTCTCGGGGAGGTTTTCTTGGAGGCAGCCTTAGTATCAGTTCAGATCAATAATTATCCCAAAATGCAGCCAGCTGGTAAAAATACAAATGTTTATTTCTCCTTCCAAGTCTTGTCTCTTTCCTTGGGCCCGGATAGCTAGATTCTTACAAGTCTATCTCTCTGCTTGGTTCCAAGAGCTCCCTCCGAAAATGTCTCCAAATCCAAAGGTTTTGTCCTTCAGCCTCTGCCTCTGCTTTCTTCAGCCTCCAGCCAGCACAAAGATGGAATGAATCTCTTGTCTCCTTCACTTGGGGCTCGGCTGCTTTCTGGCGAGTCTTTCAGACCAACTTGGTCTCAGTGGGGATAGTGCAGGAGCCCAGCCACCACAGCGAGCCTTCTCAATCTCCCACTCAACTCTCGATTCGTAGCTTCTTCCTCTGAAAACTCTTCTTCCGCCGCCAGCCAGCCAAGTGGAAAATATTCAAATGAATCACTCTTCATTGGCTTATAGATGACTCTTCTGAGAGAATGGGATGATGCATTTTCTCCCATAGTGCTCTCTGGCCCTAAGAGCTTCAAGGGAGGTGTGAATTCAGATATCTCATACTAAACTCTGAAATTTCCCAAACGTGTGAATTCCAATGAGTAAAGGTGCAAACACCAGCATTGTATCAATTAGTTCTACTTAGTAACTTGTTTCAGGTTCTGGCCCAAAACATCTTCTTGTAGGATCAAATCAATAATCTAAGTTAGCAATTTGTAAAGATTCCAACAGAAAGCAATGACTCAAACTTAGGCTATTTCATATGGAAAGAGATTTGAGCTAAACACATCAGATTCTGGGAAAAATTTGATTTCAACTCTCCTGTTTTTGCCCAATCAAAAATTCTCCAAATAACAGTGCTGGGAAAACTAAGCTTTGGTAGGATGAAATGCCACCAAGCCTTCTGGAATAACCTATTCATTATACCACAGTAGAGAAATAAAATTTCTATTAAATTTGCTTTCATTTATTAAGACTATTATGAATCAAAGTATTAGAAGAATTCTTACCACTATTCACAGTCTCCTGATCAATCATCCCTCCTTCAGCAAAGCCATCTAGGTCATCCACCTTTACTTTCTCCCACGGTATATAAGTAACTCCAAGATCTACATCCCAAAATTGTTTATACTCTGTTTTTACACCTTTATTTAAAGCCCAAGCAATCTGAAAAAACAAACAACTTGTAAGCTTATATAGCAGAAGCAAACACATCTCAAAAATTAAGTACAACGTTCCCAATATTGAAATTAATTCAATTTACTTTAAGGGCATATTTCTGTGTGGTTTTGCAGAATTTCCCCAAATTTGGCTTGAATAATATCTAAATACAACCTATAATCACTATTTTGTGTATTTCTTTTTCCCTTTCAAAGAAAGCTCATTTATTGAATATTTCAGTACCATTATAGAAGTTCTTTAAAAACTGCTTCAGGGGACAAAAGTAAGACTTTTCACTTCTGTAGTACATTTTTTTTTCATGGTTTCTATTTTCTTTTTACCTAACTACAATCTTTCTTTGAAGGAAACATCCTCAATAACAGTTCTCCATCTTTTCATCTATGGGCTGTACAGGCAACTACCATTTACTTCTTGAGCTTCACTATAAAAATACTGCCCCAAACCCATGTTTTCTTAGTTAAATTCCAATGAGGTACTAAAAATAAACAAATCCCATATCAAATATCTTTTAACACCACAAAAATACCTTACCTTTATAACTTTGGATCCAATTTTGTAAGATCCGGAACTAAGTTTCTGAAGTGCCCGATAAGAATCTTGTCTATGAACCATACAAACATAGGCACAGCCTCGTGGAGGAATCATCTACAGGAAAAACAAAACAAAACAAAACAAACCCACCATTATGCTAAATTACAAAAGCAGTTGAAGGGTAAAGAAGACCGACAGAGGAAGAGAATATTTCCTACAATGTATAACCACTAATATCATACCAAACAAGAAAATGGAGTACGCAAATGACACTGATGACAACCTTGGGAAATATTGTACAAAAAATGTCATTTCCTAAACTAATATACCAAATATAAGACTATAAATTTCTAAAATTTTTTATTATCACTTTATTTTAAATAAACATAAATTATGGTATTTTAAATTTTATTTTTAAAATGTTTTGAATAATTTGGGAAATGGAAAATCCCTGATCAATTTATTAAAAGTACTAACACATTAAAATTACTGCTGTTCTAAAAAAATACAATCTTACTTTCCTAGATGATTTATACTTTTCAAAGTATTTTTTAAGCCCACATTTCTGCATGTAGGCACAGGATAGACATTTCAGATCTTGAAAGGTACTAAAAGTACCTTCAAGCATGATATAATAATGTATCTTATTATATCAGCATATAAGTTTGATATGGTGATTTACAAAGGCCATTTATTTTTTTTCTCAAAATAGCTGGAAAAAACGAAACAAAAACAAAAACAATGAGACACTTTCTTACATTTCCTACTCCCCAAAAAATAAATAGCTGAGGGGCAGCTAGGTGGTACAGTAGAGAGAGCACCAGCCCTGAAGTCAGGAGGACCTGAGTTCAAATCTGGCCTCAAACATTTAAACACTTCTTAGCTGCGTAACCCTGGGCAAGTCACTTAACCCCAATTACCTCAGGAAAAAAAAAGAAAAATAGCTGAGTTTACTTGGAAAATTGGACAATCAAAAAACAAAAACCAATTTCCCCCAAATCTCTTTATAGAAAATAATTAAGTTCACTTATCTCTACAGAGCATACATACTATATTTAAAGATTCATATAGCCCAGTCTGTGATTTTATTAATGCTAATATTCCCTTCCAATAATGCAGATGGTAAGCCATGCATGTCCATCCATCACATGTGACCTCTTTTTCCATACCCTGCAATAAGTTTACTACAATTTTCTAATCAACATGTTAGGGGCTTTCCTCACATTTTCTTGGCAACTGAAAGGTAACAATGAGGCACAAGAGCTGTCTGGCACTTTTTTCTTTCCATATGACCAGATCATCTTTTTCAATCACATATTTCTTTGATGACATGCTTTGCTCTGATGCAAAGAACAAAAGATTCCAATATGCTTGCTTGATGATTCCAAAAAAAGCATCTGAGTCATTGGAATAAAATATTGTCTTAAAAAAAGCTTTCCTCCAATAAGATGTCTCTTGCTACATATTCTAAAATCATATAAGATTATTTGAAATGTATAACAGAAATATAAAATTTCTGGATGATGGTCAGACAATGAACGTCACATAAGGCATGATAGGGAAAGATGTTCACGAAACACGTTCACCATCAAAATTGAGAATATAACAGAGTCCCAGTTGAAGAAGGATTTTTTAATAGATGGAGAGGCACTGAAGCTGCGCCTATTTGTAAGGGACGTCATGACGATTGCATCTCAAGGTCTACACCACTGTTGACATTCCAGGATGAAATTCATAAAGGCAGAAACCTATACTTTCCATTAATATAGGCCTTGTAAAGACACTGCAATCAATGAGTTGAACCCAGAATTAGAACAGGAATAAGATAGTACATCAGAATGCTCTGAGAAGTAGAAAAGTTCTTTTAATGACTCCCACACTTATTTTTGACACAATAACAATTTTATTAATGCCAATATTTTACTGATTTTTTCCTACAGTTTCAAAACATTCAATGTGGTCTATAACATATCAAAATCTTCATAAAGGAAAACTGCAAAATGAATAAGGAATTCCCATTTCACTATTAGATATTTTATTTCATTTTGGGAGACCATATTTTTAAACTCTAAAAAAGATTATGATCAAGATTCAGATTATCATGCAGACTTAAAACATGGGTTCCAGATAAAAAAGATGGATTGCCTTAGAACTAAGATAACTATTGGTACAATTCAACTATTAGCTATTAAATGCCAACATTTCATTCCAGAATAAGGGAAACTGTTCAACAGTATCAATTTGCTAATTCCCAATGCAAAAAGAAAGGGTATGAAATGTATAACAATACAAATTGTGGAACTTTTCTCTTAATTTTAAAAATTAGTGAAAAAAAAATTTAGACAATGCAAACCATAAAATAATTTAAAATACATAATTTAAACATGTAATTATCAACACTTTATTATATGGAGGAACATTTCACATCTCAGTAAAATAAAATTAATTTAAAATTTTAAACAATCACCTAAACTTATGAATTCTAGGGAAGAAACAAGTTATTGTTTGCAATCAGATAACAACCATATTATAATTTATTTTCCAATACTTTAGTCTTAGGCCACTGGAATTCTAGAGTTAGAAGGGACTTTAACTCCCTCATTTTAACAAAAAGGGAAAATAAAGCCTGAAGAGTCTGACTTCACAGTAACACAGCAGGAATTCAAATTCAAGTCTTATGATTTTAAATCGAATGTTCTTTTTACTATCACGGAGAAAATAATCATATGATTACTCTAAAATAAAAATTCTCAGGATATACAGACATGCCCATGTACGTACATGTACATATACACACACAGCAGTCTTTAATTTTTAAAACTTTTTAAATTATTAATGTATAGCTACCAACCAAATTGCTTTAAAAACGAGAATTTTTTACAATTATAGTAATTCATTGTTAATGGAATACTGAATTGGTTTTAAGCATTCTAGAAAATAATTTGGCATAATTCAAGAAAAGTTACTAAGTTATTAATATCCTTTGATGCCGAGTCTATTAAGGCTAATAGGCATAAAAACATTCACTGTAGCATTCATTATTTGTAAAAATCAAAAGAATGAAAACAAAATTGCCAGATGATAGTGGAATAGCCAAACTATGGCATATGAAATGGATTACTAGCATGCTGAAAGGAATAAAAAATAAATTTAGAGAAAGATGGCATGATTTGTATGAAGTAATGCTGAACAAGAAAAAAAGCAAAGCCTAAATAACATTGCTATTATGAAATAAAAGTCAACACAGAGAGGCAACAGAAATCTGATTAAATATAATGATGAATGGTAGAACTGTATATTCTATTTTTATATTAATAACCAGGAAACTTAACTTTTCAGGAAATATTCTTTGTAGAACAATCTGTTTGCATGTCTATAAGGAATTGTCCTTTGCTTTAAAGATATTTTAAAAGGAAAAAAGTGGTAACTTCATCCAGAAAAATAAATGAGCAGCACAAAAATCAGCAAAAAAATTTTTTTTAACTAACCTGTTTTTAAACTAAAACTTTACATTTTGGCAACTGAAAAATCCAAATGTATATAATGGACTTCTTCAAACATGGACCAAATCAGTTCCAATAGAGCAGTAATGGACTGAACCAGCTACACCCAGCATCAGAACTCTGGGATATGACTATGAACTACTACATAGAATTCCCAATCCCTCTATTTTTGTCTGCCTGCATTTTCTATTTTCTTCACAAGTTAATGGTACACTATTTCAAAGTCCGATTCTTTTTGTACAGCAAAATAACTATGTATATGTATTATATATCTTGAATTTCACTTATGCTTTAACATATTTAATATGTATTGGTCAACCTGCCATCTGAAGGAGAGGGTGAGGGAAAGGAGGGGAAAAATTGGAACAAAAGGTTTTGCAGTTGTCAATGCTGAAAAATTACCCATGCATATATCTTGTAAATAAAAAGCTATAATATTAAAAAAAAAAAAAAATTCCTAATTCTGATCCTAGGCAAGTCACTTAACCCCAATTGCCTGCCTCAGGGGGAAAAAAATCTATTCAAAACAGTACTAGCTACAAGAGCTATCTGCTCAAAAATTTTCATAGGAACATTAGAAATAATTACAAAAAACAATAATTGAAAGCAACCTAACAGTCCACAACAGCAGGAGAATTAAATAAGTTGTGACACATAAATGTAACAACACACTACAAAGAGACTTAGATGAACAAATGAGGAAAATTATGAAAGGAAAAGATCTTCTTGAAATAATGCAAAGCAAAAAAGGCAAAATCAGAAAAATTGAAAACATCATGACAGAAAGAAAAAATAAATGTAAAAAAAAATCAACCAAAAATCATGATGAAGACCAAAAAGAATGAAGTAGAAAAGGGCTTCAGTATTTCATGCATAGAAATTAATTTAAATTACAAATAAAATAAATTTTGTTCTCTGTATCAATGTTTAAGCTTAAATTCTAAAATAATAATTAAAAACCTATCTAAGGGTAAAAAACAATAACAACAAAACTTATCCAAGGAGATTTAAAATCTGATAACTTCTTTTTATCTTTTCATATTTCATTCTTGGACATTCAGAAGTATTCTACTCTTATCAGAGCTTCCTTAAAATCTCAGGTGCTCAATATGGGTCAGTGGATGAATAATGGTGGTATAGTTCTCACTTATAAAAGTATTTTTAAAAAGCTGGTTCAATACTAATACTCTTCCTTGAATTTCTACAACCTCTTCACTTTATGAAAACCAGCAATTAGAGCTGCTTAACACAAGACCAAATAAAGGTTGACAGTTAAATGCTCTTAAGTTTTTAATTTATACATAACTTGGAGTGGTTGTTCATATTTTATTAGAATACTATAAAAACACTTACAAGAACCTTCAAAATATCTTGTCACAAATTTGCTAGGACATTAACTCAGTTACAATGTCATTCATACCATTAGGCAACAAGCTGAAATGAAAGCTGAAAAATGAAGTGTTAAATAAGCAGCTATTAATGCAAAAAGTTGAGGCAGTCTGCATTTTTAAAAATTTTTGAATATGAATAGTTATTATTTGAAAAGTAATACTTACATTAATGGATTCAATCTGTCCAAATTCTTCAAAAAGATTGGTTAAATCTTGCTGTGTAGCTTTCTTATCTACTTGACCAACCCAGAGAGTAGTACTACAGACTGTGAAAAAACAGACAAATAGCTTGAACTTTTTGTGTATAAATTTTATTTTTCAGTAGGTTATGGGAATAAGCTATGATTTTATTAGTAGAGATATCTCAGTAGGAACTTTTCTAGTGGGCTATGACTTGGTAGCTAAGTTTCAAGTAGTTTCCTAGAGCAGCAAACATTATCTTTAGTGATTTGAGCCTACATATACCCCCAATTACAGGCTTAGAATTCTATTCACTACATCAATGGCTATATTATAATACATAAGTGTAATAGTATACATAGCCTAGCTATAATTGTGAAAAAGGAAAAATTCCTGTTATTAAAGATTACTATTGAGAGAAGATAGTATTTCAATGTAAATTGAAAATATACATTCAAATTCAAACTAGACAAAATTTGCTTTTGGTTCTGAGTTATAATTGTTTTCTAACTATGCAACTATCCAACATTAAGAAATCAGATGTAATTACCAGAAAAGATATTGGAAAGCGATATTTCTTTATTTAATCCTAAATTGGGAAGTAAAATAAATTCTTGTAGACTGCCTACTACTTTTCCTTTTTCTATACTATGAGTTATGTGTATATTTTTCACATTTTATCATTCAAAATCAATACTTAGTAATAGGACTCACAGTGGAAAAGAAATTCTCTAGTTTTCTCTAAAAGTAAAGGATCTAGGAACATATGAACAGATAATACTTACCACTTAATGTTTTAGATCGGATTGGAGGCAATCCTTTTTTCTGTCTTTCTTTCTCCCTTTCCCTAGCTCTTCTTTCGCTAGAGTAGGAACGAGAAGATTTTCTTTTCCTTTCTCTTGACCGTGAGCGTGATCGCTTTCTGTGTTTGCGCTTTCGAGAACCAGAGCGTGACCTGGACCTTCGTTTTCTTGGTGATCTATTAAAAAAATCAACATACATTTTATGTTTTAGAGTATCTTATGAGCAAGTTCCATTGGAAAGGGCTCAGATTTCATGAGAAAGGGACAGTAAGACTATTCTATTGCCTTGGACCTTGTGCTTTTTCCATTATAGGCAAGTCCTCATAAAACTTTTTAAGTCAAAATTAAAAATTTCTTCTATCTCTACAAAGCCATTCTGTACATCCAGACCCCAAGTGTGTCTGCTAGGTGTGTGGAGGTGTTTGGAGAGTGAAATATGTTATCTGAGGAAGTCCTTCACCTTTTTTTGTGTTTCTTCCACTATATCACTCATAGTAAAACAACACTGCTGGCATGGCAGATAATAAAGCAAGAACAATGCTAAAGATGTCACTGCATTTAGTAACTGTTAGAACGCTTGATTATGGATCAGGAGATTTATCCATAAAAATCAACAAAGTAGACTAGAGGATTGGCAAAATTAATTCTGATTCAAAATTCTATTAATCTAATGGACTAAGCCTGTTTCTGAGGCTTTATATGATATCTTATTATCACAAAAAGCTCCAATTAATGAATTGTCTTTTAAACATCTAGACTGGCAAGGCAAATGTAAACTTAATGGCTAAATATCACTACTTCACAAACAAGTTCAGTCATAGTCTAGAATCACACAGCAAGTATCTGAGGCCAGATTTGAACTCAAGAAGATGAGTCTACCTGACTCCAGGCTCAGCACTTTATCCACTGTGCCATCTAGATGCCCTCAAAAATAATTCCTTACATTCCCTAATGGTAATAGTTGGTTTGGTATAATTATGCAAAATCAGGTAAAAGATAAGTCACACATTATATTGTGACATAATATAATAGGCTGTTTTTTTTTAAAAAAAATTCTTAAATACTTTTTACTTTTTGAGTAGCAGGAAATGTTATACAAGTCAATTTCAAACTTCTGCATAAATGAATTATTTTAATTAATTCTGAAAGAAATGAAAACTGAGGGGAGGGGGGGAGGAAGGATGTTACGTCAAATATAACATCCTTACATTTTAGGTTAAAGCACAAAGACCACAATTAATGCACAAAAGTTCAGTTCTAAAGATTAAGGATTTAAAAACCTTGACCGAGATCTTGAATGTGTTCTTGATCTAGAGCGAATAGGCACTTTCTTTTCTTCTTGCTCAAAGATCTCTTCAGCAACATCTTGCCCTTCATCTAACTCCATATCCTTGAAATAGAAAAGAACAATATAAAGTTGAAAGAAAATCTCAAAATTCAAAGCAAATTTTATATCAAAGAATAGTCTTAACAAATAAGAAATGTTACCATTAAAAAGTATACTATAAATTTGGCAGCATTTTTCATTTCTAATTTATAGAAGATATTCTAGGTCTATAAATCGAATTTTACCTGTTGCTGAATATCTATAGAATCATCCAAGTTTGTCTCAGGTTCAAGGAACTGCTGTTGGCTACTTCCCTGTGATGGTGATGCAGAGTGCTCTGAACCAAATGTACTTTCTGGATTCTCTTGAGTAACAGTTACCTATGGAAAAAAACACAAGGGAAAATGACAAGTGGACATAAACATGTAATTCTACAAATAAGAAGGAAACATTTAATAAGTGACTCTTATGTATGAGATACTGTACAAATATTACCTAATTAGATCCAACAATCTGAGAGTTAAGATATTCCCATTTTACAAGTGAGAAAACAATGCAGAGAATGGTGAAATGACTTGCCCAACGTCACATACCTAATAATGATTAGATGTTGGATTTGAACCTAAATCTTTCTGATTCTGACTCTAGGCCAAGTGTTTTTTTTTTTCCTCTTTCTTGTTTTAGAGGGGTGTGGGATGGGTGGGAGAGAGAAGCAGAATGAAAGTATTCTATGAGGTTATCTAATCAATTCACCTATAACATGGCTGACAAGTTGGCAATCAACATGTTTAAGAATCTTTAGTTCTAGAGATAGGGAGCCAATATTTTCCAAGAAGGCACAATGCACTTCTTGAACAATGGTTGGGAAATTTACAAAAAATCTGATATTAGCCTCTATAATTTCCACTTCATTGCTCCAAGTTCTGCCCTTTGGAGCAGAACTATTATAAATTTTATAATAATTTACAAATTTATAAATCTAATCACATAGTACCTTATACAGGAAATTGATAATAATGCTTGTAATAATGCCTATTGACTGATTCAATATGACAATTCTTCAAACACTTATACCCACTATCAACTACCCTGAAGTCTTCTCCTCTTTAAGCTAACTTCCCTATGTACATTAATTAGTACAATCTAGCAAGTGTTTATTAAGAGTCTACTAAGTGCCAGGTGCTATCCTTGGCTCTAAGGATAAAAGAATAAAAGCCAAACTGTACCTGCCTTCAATAAACTTAATTTTAATAGATGAAACAATATGCCCATATAAAATATACACAAAACAGACAGAAGATAATCTTGGAGAAAAGTAAAAGTGGTGAGGTCAGTAATGTGCTGGAGACAGCTTGTACAAGCACACAAATGTTGACTGTTAAAGCTTTAGTGTGAGCATTTATACCTCTGAAATAAATTGAAGGGCAGAAAGGGACCTGAAAGATAATCTAGTCTGGTGATGTCAAACTCAAAAAGAAATAGTCAAATAAATGTCTCCTCCCCAACCCACTCACAAAAAAAAAAAAAAGAGATAGAGCACAGGACCTGGAGTCAAGAAGAACTGAATTCAAATCTAGCCTCACATCCTGCCTAGCCCTGGACAAGTCATTTTATCTCTGACAAAGTGGATCCAATGGATCCACTAGGGAAGGTCTCTGCCAAGAAAAGGCCAAATGGGGACAACAAGGGCTGGACAAGGCTGTCACAACTGAGCAACAACCAGAGAGAAGTTTTCCTGATACCAGGACCAGCCTTCTAGTCACTGTGCTACCCAAAATGCCCTTATTAATATGCCTATTAGCAACCTTTGTGTTATATATGTTTATTTTAATGTGCCTATTAACACTTTTATGTTATATATTATGTGTTAATTTTAATATGTGCCTATTAACAATCTTTGTGTTATATGTTATATATTAATTTTAATGTGTGCCTATTAACAATTTTGTATTATCTTAATTTTTAACATATGCCATTAAAATTTTTTGTTTTATAAAAAAAAAAAAAAAGAATACATCCAATAAAAAAAAATAACATAAGTCAAAAAAAAAGAAAAAATTAAGAAATGGTATTCACTAATCCATAAATAAGGATCTCTAGGACCTGCATATTGAACTTGAATTTCAAATAAAATATTATCTATTTTTTAATTGTATTTTGTTAACTATTTCCCAATAATTTAATCTGGTTCAAGTAGAAGTCAAATGTTGCAGATCTCATGTATGATACCTCTTGTGTAACCTAAACCCTACTCCCAGTTTTAAGTTAAGGAAACTGAGTCTCAGAGAACTTCAGTGCCCAAAGCCACACTGATGTTTTTGTTCATTATACTCAAAGAGGAACAATGACATCTCTATATCTGGGTCAAGGTACTTTATGTTTTGAATGTGGCACAAATTTCATTTGAAAATTTGGGACAGAGGTGTCTCTAGAGTTGTACATCTCATATTTATTTTGAGCTACTGCAATTAAGCTTTGTTCATAGAGCACAGCATCTTCTTTGATATAATCATGCCATGCGGGGAAGTTCTGTATTTCTCCTATGTCTCACAATCAATTCCAAAGTTCTTCTGAGAGACCTTGAAAGTGTTCTTGTATTGCTCTTTGTGAACTGTGTGAATGCCTGCCTTGTGTGATTTCTCCATAAAGTGTCTTCTTGACAAATGCATATTTGACATTTGAATAAAGTGGTCAGCTCATCAGAGGTGTGCTTTCTGCAGTGGAATTTGATTGCTTGACAGTTCACTTTAAATGAAGACCTCAATGTCCAATACCTTATCTTGTTAGACAATCTTCAGAAGCTTCCTAATAATTCAAATAGTTCAATTTGCACTGGTACACTGCACAGGTATGCAACAATGAAATCAACACAATGGCTCTACAGACCTTCAGTTTGGTAGGGACTCTAATATCTCTTCTCTCCCAAACACTGAACTAACTCTTTCAAAGTTTATATCAATTTAATCATCTCTGTGTATATTCTGGGAGTAAAGGTAAAATGAACTTTTCTACAACATTCAGAGTTTCTCCATTTGCTATAACCGGTGGTTCCATGTAGGGAAATGGCTGCTGGAGAACCTGTTTTCTTGGTGTTGTCAGGACAAAATTAATACAAGTGGCAGAGAACTGATCCATACTCTATTGCATCTCAGCCTCAAAGGCTGCATTGAGGAGACAATCATCAACAAACAAAGTCATACACCAACTCTCCCTCTACTTTAGTCTTGGCTTGTGATCTTTTCAAGTTAGTTTACCATCAATGTGGTAGCAGCTCTTGATGCCATTTTCATCTTTGTTGAAGGTATCTGATGACATCTTGAAAAACATCATGCTTCAAAAAAAAAGAAAAAGAAAAAGAAAAAAGCAAGCGCAACAGACATGCTTTTCTCGAAGGAATCTTCCTTTATTTAGAACCTATGTAAGTAAACATGCCCTCACAGAATTGTGATGAACTTCTTTAGGTAACCATATTTTGCCATGATCTTCCACAATCATTCCTGAATGGCAGTATTAAAGGTTTTGATCAGGTCAATGAACATTGTATTCACACCTCTGTTCTGTTCCTAGCAATTCTCTAGAGTTGTTGGTCAGCAAACACCATGTCAATCATTCTTCAGTCTTTTCACTGATCAGTGTGGCTCAATCAGTGGTGGGCTATCACAAATGCATCAAAGGTCTTTGGCCCATAGGAGCCTTCAGAGCAGTAGAGAAGTCCTTTAGATTATTATCAGCATAAAACTGAATCTTAACTATCTTCTTAATGAGTCAAGACTCCTTAATCTCTCTAAGTTTCACTTATACTTTATTTTTAATGAAGCTAATTGCTACTTTTTGCTGAATTTTGCACCATCAATTTCATCAATTTAATTCTGATGTGTGATGGCCCATTTGAACAAATGTGAGGTATATAAATCTCTGAAAGATGCCCACTCCTTTTCTGCTCCCCTGTCGCTAATTGTGTGTTTACTCAGTTTTCTCTCCAGAAGAGCAAAAAACTGTTCAGATAGAGTAAATAGTATCTATTGACATTGAGCTTCTTGATAGTCATCTTGTCTTGGGGTCACCAATTTTGTTGAATGTGACTGTTTAGCTTGGAGAATATGATTATGATCAGTTTAACACACAGTGCTACATATCATTCATCACTCACACATCCCACTTCTCTCTTCTTCTTTTTACAATGAGGTAGCCTATTCAATAACAGTGCTAGATGTGAGAATGCATCCATGATGTTTTGTTGTGGTTAGGTAAACAAACAACAAAATTAATTGATGTCATGAGATGTGGTGAGCTTTTTCTTCTCAAAACGCAGCCAGGTGATAAAAGTTCAGCCAGGTGATAAAAGTTCAGATCTTTTATTATCTCCAATATAGCCTGGTTAGCTTAGAGGCCTATCTCTCTGCTTGGTTCCAAGAGCTCCCTCCGAATGTCGCCAAATCCAAAGGTTTTGTCCTTCAGCCTCTGCCTCTGCTTTCTTCGGCCTCCAACCAACACAGAGATGGAATGTCTCTCTTTTCTCCTTCTGGGGAGCCCAGCCACCAACTTGCCGCGGAGAGAGGGCTTCTGGCGTAGCTCCACTGAAATCCATCAAAGTGTTCTCTGCACCAAAGTCGCTCCTCTCAAGTCCAGCGCGACCAGCCAGCCAAGAGGAAAAAATGTATTCGATCCCTCATCGCTGGCCTTTTATCTGACTCTTCTGAGAGAATGGGATTATGGGTTTTCTCCCATAGTGCTCTCTGGCCCAATGAGCTTTAAGGGAGGTGTGGACTCCCTTGAAGTTAGAAAGTGTACTTTGTGAAGCTAGCATACTTGTGGACTCCAATGAGTAAAGGTGTGAACACAAGCCTTGTCTTAATTAGTTCTACTTAGTACCTTGTTTCAGGTTCTGGCCAAAACATCTTCTTGTAAGATTAGATCAACTCTAATTAGTTAGCAGTTAGTAAGGATTCCAACAATGAGAAGTACAAATTTCTTTAACAGTTAAGTCTGCTCATTGCTGTTGATGTTTCCAACTGTTAACAAGGATTCTCTGCAATATCTGATAATCTATGCTTATTCTAGTGTTAAAAGTCACCCAAAATTAAAAACTTGTCCTCTCTCAGCAAAGTGATGATGAGAGTCTCTATGTCTTTATAAATTTTTCTTTGACTTCTTTGGGGATTGTCTTGATAGGAGCATATGCACTGATGATGACAATGTGACTTTCCTACAAGTGGCAGTCACACTGTGAATGAACCCATCGTTCACTCCTTTTAAGAGGCATATAAGTTTGCTACTAAATTAGATTTGATTGATCACAGATGTCACTTCAAAAAAAAAATGTGTATACAGACTTTGGTAAGCTGACTTTCATTTGCCAGTTTTGCTTCAGTCAGGGCTACTATTTAGATGTGGGATCTGCTGAGTTCTCTTGGAACAAGAGCTATTCATCTTTTAGTCTATTGGAGTTCTTGTTGTCCATGTACCAATGGTGAATGGAATCATCTTCACACTGTAGGTATAACAGGGTTGGGTAAAACAGACAATTTTGGAGACACCTTTTTTAGCTCCATCCTCATGCCAAGAGGTAAGTATTGCAGTCTATTAGAAAAGCTGCTCAAGCATGATAAATGTGGAAATAGGTATAGAAGAATTAAACATGTTTAACACATATTGGATTACTTGCTGTTTGAGAGGAGAAAAATTTGCAACACAAGGTTTTCCAAGGGTGAATGTTGAAAACTATCTTTGCATATATTTTGAAAATAAAAAGCTATTATTAAAGAAAAAAATAAAGAAAAGAAAGCTGCTCCGACATCTGGCAAAGTGCCCAATCCCACTACCGTTTCAGTCCAGTGAAATGACAAAAAGGCACTGGGCCTTATGTATGGATAAAGTTTTGACCACAGCTCCCAATATATCAACACCTACTGCTAAAGGACTTCAAGGACTTCAAAAAGACAGGAAAATAATAAAAGTTAAATAGTAAGATATAAAATAATGGATGATAACTGATGGAGTCCAGTGGCAAGACAAAATTCAAGACACCTGGATGCAGCATCTGTCTACACTCTAAATCTCTCCATAGCACCTGTTTTTACCACATTCATGTCCTATTGGAACAAAATACTCTCATCTGCTAATTCCACCAGGAGAAGTCTTCACACGCCTAAGACAGACATCACTCTAATTCACCAATGTGTTTTGAGATCTGTCAATTATTCTCAATCTAGTTTAGTCCATCTCCTGAGACAGTTTTGCTTGTGTGTGGCTACTGCACATGCTTAAGAGTTTTTGGAAGCCACAAGGAGAGAGCTGGGTGGCAATTAGACACCAAAAGTGGATAAGTAATACTGATGAGGACTTGGCAAACCCTCCTCCCTCAAAACCCTACAAAACTTGGTTATACAGGTAAGCAAGCATCAATATTGCTTTTTTTTCAATCTGCATAACACAATAATGGTTGGACCAAGAATAAAGTGCATAAAATAGAACAAAACAAAGACAGAAAGGTAGGACAAAGAACAAAGAATGTAAATAGAATAAAATATATTAATATACAAAAGGAAAAGGATATGTGAATTTAGATGACCTCTTAATGTTTTGTTAAAGAAGTTTTTTTTTAAATTTGAGAACCCATCCAGTTATCTAATTATACAATAAATTTATCCAGAAACTATAACCAAATAGCAATATCACTGGGGGGAAGGGGAGTTGTTGTCTTAATATAAAAAATAGTAGCAGCCATTCAGTTTTTAAACAATTTCTTTTTAATGTGAATGATGCTGAAAACTACTGAAAGAAGTCACACACTAAGTGGGGCCTCAAAAAAATTTATGTTCTTTATTCTAGTCTTCTTATCCTTTACACTAGCTACTCCTCCAAAATTCTCTTGAATCCAGAGATTAGTCTTCTTGCATCTCCTCAAAATGAGAAGCTCCAGCCCTTAGCTCTGGATATTTTTACTTGCTAACCCCTACACCTGCCTAGAATGGTCTTCCTTCTCATGTTCATCTACTTGCTTCTTGGGCTTCCTTTAACTTCCAGCTAAAATTCTATCTTCTACATATAGGAAGCGTTTCCCAATCTCTTTTAATTCTAGTATTTCCCTTCTACTCATTATTTCTTACTTGTTATATCCTTTTTTTTAAAAATTTTTATTTAATAATTACTTTATATTGACAGAATCCATGCCAGGGTAATTTTTTTACAACATTATCCCTTGCACTCGTTTCTGTTCCGATTTTTCCCCTCCCTCCCTCTACCCCCTCTCCTAGATGGCAAGCAGACCTATATATGTTAGATATGTTGCAGTATATCCTAGATACAATATGTTTGCAGAACCGAACAGTTCTCTTGTTGCACAGGGAGAATTGGATTCAGAAGGTATAAATTACCCGGGAAGAAAAACAAAAATGCAGATAGTTCACATTCGTTTCCCAGTGTTCTTTTTTTGGGTGTAGCTGCTTCTATCCGCCATTTATCAATTGAAACTCAGTTAGATCTCTTTGTCAAAGAAATCCACTTCCATCAAAATATGTCCTCATACAATATCATTGTCGAAGTGTATAATGATCTCCTGGTTCTGCTCATTTCACTTAGCATCAGTTCATGTAAGTCTCGCCAGTCCTCTCTGTATTCATCCTGCTGGTCATTTCTTACAGAACAATAATATTCCATAACATTCATATACCACAATTTACCCAGCCATTCTCCAATTGATGGGCATCCATTCATTTCCCAGTTTCTAGCCACTACAAACAGGGCTGCTACAAACATTTTGGCACATACAGGTCCCTTTCCCTTCTTTAGTATTTCTTTGGGATATAAGCCCAATAGAAACACTGCTGGATCAAAGGATATGCACAATTTGATAACTTTTTGGGCATAATTCCAGATTGCTTACTTGTTATATCCTTGATGTAACTTGTTATAACTAGATGTATGCAACTTGTCACCCCATTAAAGGGAATGCTACTTAAGGACATCTTGAGAGGTCATCTTTCAACTCCTATACCGACACTGTCTTGGCAGATTATACTACCAGTTTTACTGAGAAATCATCCTTTGTGAAGATTCCTATTCTTCCTATTCTACTTCTCAAAATCCCTTGACACCATCCTTTATTATCTGCTTTTCTCTATTCTCTGATGAAGATTTGGCTGTTCTCCTAGTCAGGCCAATCCAATTTCTTGGAGATATCTGGTCTCTTCTGAATACTTGATCTTCCATAATTCAACTGTCTATAATCTCTAATTTCTCTTTATTCACTGACTTTCTCCCCGCTAATTTCAAACTTTATCACTTGATTCTTCTTCCCCCTCAAGCAATCATTCAAGGTTTCTCCTCTCTTAACACAGGACAAATAGAATATATACTGAGTGTACTAAAAAGAATTCTTTACTATGAATAGTAAAGATTACTAAGGAATGGATATTAATCTTACTTTAATTCATTAATAATTTCTAGAAGAATGGATATTAGGGACAGCTAGATGGCACAGTGGGTAGAGCACCAGCCCTGAAGTCAGGAGAATCTGAGTTCAAATCTGGCCTCAGGCACTTAACACTTCCTAGCTGTGTGACTCTAGGCAACTCACTTAACTCCAACCTCAGGGGGAAAAAAAAAAGAATGGATATTAAACTTATTTCAAAAAAAAAATTTTAAAGGCCAACAGTAATTTGATATGACATTTTTATTATTATCTAATTCCATGGGAAATATAAGTTTTTAAAAACCAGGGTATTACTTGTTTCTTCCTGTTCCCTAGTTTGATTCTCCGTCAAGAACAAGGTATTTGTTTACTAATTTATTTTGCATTTCTCCATGATGCCCTAATACAAAGTTCTACATACAATAGACATTCACATTTTATAATAGAATTTAAATAGGATAGTTACTTATTTAAGTGAATTAGATCAGAAAAAACTACACCAATTACTTCCAAGAATGACTACATATGCAGTAATACTATTTCATAAACATTCAGTAAAAATTGTATTGAAGCTTAGTATGGGGGGGGGGGGGGGAAGCATAAAATTACAGTGACAAATACCTAAATAACCAAGAAAAAAAATAGCTTCCTAATTAATTATTTTCACTGTTCAATAGCATTACTACTTCTGTGATTTCTATTAAAAATTCCCATTCATGACCTGTATGTGCACGAACGTTTGTGGCAACTCTCTTTGTAGTGGCCAGAAACTGGAAACTGAGTAGATACCCATCAACTGGAGAATGGCTGAATAAATTGTGGTTTATGAATATTATGGAATATTATTGTTCGGTAAGAAATGACCTACAGGATGATTTCAGAAAAGCCTGGAAAGAACTGATGCTGAGTGAAACAAGCAGGGTCAGGAGATCATTATATACTTCAACAACAATACTATATGATGATCAATTCTGATGGACCTGGCCATCTTCAGCAATGAGATGAACCAAATCAGTTCTAATGGAGCAGTAATGAACTGAACAAGCTACACCCAGCGAAAGAACTCTGGGAGATGATTAAGAGCCATTACATTTTTGCCTGCCTGCATTTTGGATTTCCTTCACAGACTAATTGTACAATATTTCAGAGTCCACTTCTTTTTGTACAGCAAAATAACGGTTTGGTCATGCATACTTATTTTGTATTTAATTTATACTTTAATATATTTAATATCTACTGGTCATCCTGCCATCTAGGGGAGGGGGTGGGGAGAAGGGGAAAAATTGGAACAAAAGCTTTGGCAATTGTCAATGTTATAAAATTACCCATGCATATAACTTGTAAATAAAAAGCTATTTAAAAAAATAAATTAAAATTCCCATTTACTTCAGACCTTCACACACACACACACACACACACACACACACAATATATATTTTAGTATCTAATACATGACATCCTAAAAATCTTGGTGCTATCTTAAGCTATTAAAGCTTAATATCCTAAGTAATATTAAACAGATTATTATATATTGTTGATAGAATGTAATATATCATCATAAATTATGTTGTTGTAGTAATACAACATTATTGTTTTGTGGGGGGAGGGGGGAGAAAGAGAAGCCAGAGGGCAAAGGAGAGAGGGAGGGGGAAGGAAAGTTGGAGAGGAAGGAAGATAAAAAGGACTGCCAGACAGCAGCAAGGGTCCAATTGAGAATAAAAAAATTTAATTTGTAGAGGACCCACTTGGTGCAGTTGCAACTTCAGTGGGTGGTTGTTACTTTAGTGACATTCAGCACCATTCATGTAGTAGAAATAATATTAATAGTATCTAATATTTCTATTACCTACTATTTTTTTTACTGTTACTTGGTCATGTCAGTAGTATCTAACTCTTAATGTCCCCCTTTTGAATACCAGAGTAATGTGACACTTCCTTCTCCAGGCCATCTCATAGATGAGGAAATGTGACAAAAAAGGGTTAAATGACTAGTTCAACTAGTGTTTGAGACTACATTTGAACTAAGGCTTATCATTTTATTCATTGGCACCACTTAGCTGCCCCTACATACTAATTTAAATTAGCAGATTGAATGCAATGTCTTACATATGAGCACCCCAAACTTTTCCTAAGAACAGAGCAAATAGTAAAAGGAATGGAAGTACACAGTTCCCTTTTGAAGCCAAAATTAGTCTTTGTATGTTCAAAATTTTGAATTTCAATTGTTCTGTGGTTTTTTCCATTTCCATTACCGTCATCATTTTGCACATTGTTTTCCTGACTCCACTTACTTCATTTTTATTAGTATGTATCTTTTCATGTCTCTTTGTATTATTTATTGTGCTTATTTCTTTCAGTAAAATAATATTTTATTATATGCTGATACCATAGTTTGTTTAGCCACTCTCCAATTTGATGAATATCTACTTTGTTTCCAGTTTTTGTTATCGCAAAAATTGTTGCTCTATTTGGTGTTTATGGAGCCTTTATTTTTGTCAATGATTTCCTTGGGATATAGTTATATATATATCTAACTCTTATATTTCTGCACATTTTATTTCTGCCACTAGATAACAGGAATTCTGGATTTTTGCTTATAAGATAGCACAGTTCCTGT
Source organism: Antechinus flavipes (assembly GCF_016432865.1). Classification (NCBI taxonomy): domain Eukaryota; kingdom Metazoa; phylum Chordata; class Mammalia; order Dasyuromorphia; family Dasyuridae; genus Antechinus; species Antechinus flavipes. The sequence continues at coordinate 344,268,996 of NC_067401.1, read as the reverse complement.
AACATAGCAATCAATTCTGGACCGATTGATTTTTTCACCTAAACTATTAGGATGACTGGATAGAGAAGACAAGAAGACAAGAAAGATAGACATAAAAGTGTCAATTCTGACACCTCTGCTTGTCTTTTTCTCTCCAAATGAGAAAATAATTCCAATCTTGAGTTTTTTTTTTTAATTGTAAAGTAATTATACAAATAAAAGTTTATTTTCCTTCTTTCCACTACTGCTAAAATGCATAGAAATTACTTCTTAATATTTGATAGTGTGTCTCTTAGAAAAGATTCATTTGTTAGCCTGGCTAGATTTTGATTACTTCACTTTTCACACAATTACAAGAATAGATTCAAGATTTCTGAGAATGCCTTGTAATGTTGGAGACAGATCCTATATATTTTCGGAAGGGATAAACTAAAAATATGTTAAAAGAAGCAGAATGGAAAAGTGTGGATAGAAAGTTAGCCTCAAGAGTTTTGCTTTTGATATATACTGCCTATGTGACTAATTAGCAAGTCACTTATCTCAGTGCCCCAGAAACTGTGAATTCCCTCACAAGACATTCTTTATAGCATTGAAATTAAAGCTCTAGGACTCATTCTGCATCCACCAAAAAAACCAAACAAACCAGCAAAAAACACACACACAAAAACCCCATAAGTGGTAAATTCATAAGAAAACATTTTTTAAAGTTCAGTTTATAATTTTTTCTCTGAAAAAGTGTGTAAAGTCAATTTTTTGTAGAGAAGCAATAACTCTTAAATACCACAAGATGGGGTTATATACCTTTTGAGGTTGCTGCTGTTCTAGGAGCTGTTGTCGAAGATGCTCAAGATTTTGTTGTTGCAGTTGTTCTGCTAACTGATGAAAAATTGAGTTGTTTACAGATTCTGAAACATGAGAGCTAAAAAAAAAAAAAAGCAAACAAAGACAATGTGACATTAACTTTACTACAATTGAATAAAAAATACATAACCTTTTTAATTTAAAAAAAGCAAATATACAATTCAGTAAAACATCTGTCCTATAGATGGGCTAATTAGTCTAAAATCTAAAAGGAAACTTTTTTCATGAATTGTAATCTAATTAACAAGACTCTGAATTATTAGGAGACTTAGTTCATGACTTCAAATGACTACAGGCTTCATTATAAACTAACAGTTGTGGCAAACAACAACAAAAAAAAGCTAATGCAATCTTTAATTAACAGAAATATTCAGTGTCTAATTCAAGAGAGGTAGGTAGTATTATGCCATAATCAGCAAATACTGGGTCAATAAGGATAATATTAAATTAGAATGTGAGAAGAGGAAGGTAATAATGTTGAAAGAATATCACAAAGTCACACAGGGAACAGATGAGGAAATTGATTGTGTTTACCCTAGAAAAAGACTGTGAGACATGGCAGCTGTCAAAATATCTGCAGGTTTATCAAAACTACTTCTGTGTTTCAGTAAAATGAAAAATTAAAACCAATAAAAAGGAATAATTCAATTTTAACACAAAAAAAGTAATTTCTAATAATAAAAGCTGTCATGCAAATAGTGGGCTTGTTACTGGAGGTCAATCTGTCAAGAGATACTGAATTAAGTTTTTCCCTGTGAGGGGAAGCTGGACAAATTGACATGTTAGGCCCTCTAGTTCTACTCATTAGAAATATAAAAATTATCTTCTAAAAAGTTCTTTCTTCATACTGTATTACAAATCCGCATATATTTTGAGTATGAAGTCTGGGAGGTATCCTATTGTGACAAAACAGGTAAATCTTTTCCCATAGTTCAAAATGATTTCACAACAGTTTTATATTTCAAATACTAATTTGTCAGGAGAATAATGCATTAGCCTCTTTTGGTGATAATGTTCAGCATTATTATTGAAAGTATTGACAAGGTCCCTAACTCCTTATAAAGAACAAGATAGGGCTTATACCCCAAAGAGATACTAAAGAAGGGAAAGGGACCTGTATGTGCCAAAATGTTTGTGGCAGCCCTATTTGTAGTGGCTAGAAGCTGGAAAATGAATGGATGCCCATCAATTGGAGAAAGGTTGAGTAAATTGTGGTATATGAACGTTATGGAATATTATTGTTCTGTAAGAAATGACCAGCAGGATGAATACAGAGAGGACTGGCAAGACTTACATGAACTGATGCTAAGTGAAATGAGAAGAACCAGGAGATCATTATATACCTCAATAACAATACTATCTGAGGATGTATTCTGATGGAAGTGGATCTCTTCGATAAAGAGAACTAATTCAGTTCCAATTGATCAAGGATGGACAGAAGCAGCTACACCAAAAGAAAGAACACTGGGAAATGAATATAAACTGCTTGCATTTTTGTTTTTCTTCCCGGGTAATTTATACCTTCTGAATCCAATTCTCCCTGTGCAACAAGAAAACTGTTCGGTTCTGCACACATATATTGTATCTAAGATATACTATAACCTATTCAACATGTAAAGGAATCTGGGGGATGGGGTGGAGGGAGAGAGGGGAAAAATCGGAACAGAAGTGAGTGCAAGGGATAATGCTGTAAAAAATTACCCTGACATGGGTTCTATCAATAAAAAGTTATTTTTTAAAATAAATAAATAAATAAAGAACAAGATAATCAAATGAGCACAGATTAACAGTCAGTGGTCCCAAGATTTAATGAGACAAGTTCCTCAACTTGTAGCCAAATAGCTTCTCAGACTTAGCGATTTAATTTAATCCAGAAAACATTAATTTTAAAGCAGTTCAGAACAACATGTCATCTTAAAATTGAAATACCTATTTTACCTGACACAATTTTGCTCAAAATTAAAAAGAATGTAATATTTACAGTTGGGAAGATGAAGTTTCCTTTTTAGGTTCTTCACCGCGGTCAGAATCTTCTCCAAAATCAAATCTATCCATCAACTTCTAAAAGAGGAGGAAAAATTATTAGATAAATGGACTTCATGAAAATTTTGACTTTACGATTCAAATGATATATCACATTTTTAAAAAATAAAAATAGCCCATTAAAATATTAATTCAACATTTTATATGACCAAAACAAATTTGTCTCTGTGCCCAAAATATAAATACCTATACAATGTGTCAAATAGTTGATCACTTCAGGCAAAATCAGACATGGAACCAAACACTAAAATTTCCTTGTAGAAACTACAGAAACCAACAAATTAACATGCATTTCTTAATAAAAATTAAAGAAATGAATTTAAAAATCATTTACTAAAGTGCTGAAGTACAACATAAAGTAGTATAATAGAAAGTAATTGATAGTCAGGAGACCCGTGTTCAAATCCTGACTCAAACTCTTGTTATTAAGTATTCACAATATATAATGGACCTTGGTTTCTTAATCTGTAAGCTAGGAATACTACTAAACACTATTTTGCCACATTACTGTAGAGAAAGTACTTTATAAATGGTTAAAAAGAGCAACATAAACATAAATTATTAAAATCTTACTCAAATGACTTAGAGGAATACTTATTATTTTTAACTAATTTTAGAAAAAAAATTTTAAGCTTTGTTTAGAAATATACAAATATTACCTGTATCTCAAAAGTTCAAAAAACCATTGCTAAAAAAGGAAACTGCTCTTCAGTCCAAAGTATATTCAAAATGCTCTAATATGGCTCTGATTTTAATACTTAATCAAATAAACTTCAATGCACACACAAAAAAACTTAAATCATCTATCAGGAATCAATACAAAATAAATCTGCTGCTTTAATGTATACCTTATTAAAAGAGACTCCTTGTTCTAGCGGATTAAGAGTATTGGCTGCTGCAGCTGCAGCTGTGAGTTGTGCTGTCAATGCTTGCAACTGAACAACAAGACCAGCATCCAGTGCTTGAAGTAGTGAAGGCTGTGGTTTCTGCTGTTGAATCTGTAGTGTCTGTATTAATTGTTGTAGCTGGAGAAAGAAAAAAATTATTTGAGTAAGGCAGGGGAGAAGAGGAGCAAACTGTAATATTAATAAAATCTTCCCCAACTTCCAAAAATGTTAGTAGGTCACGTTCAATTATCTATGACATTGTGGAAATTACTAACTCCACTTCCTAAGCACTTCATTCCATTCACTAATTCCTCTAAGAGCTCATCCCTTTTATCATTTAAATCTTTTTCATCTCTCCTTATCCCAAGTAACCAATATTTAGCACCTACAAACACGCATAAATCACAAATTGACTGTTCCGTGTTTAAATTATGGTTTCTCTTTCACACATAAACTCTTTATGAGGCAGAATGTATACTCCATTTGCTCTCTTCTCAAGCATTTACAATGTATTTTATAATCCCATCATTTAACTACTAAGCCTTTTCCTAGTCTCAGTTTTCTTGATTCTGTGAGGGTAAGTTATCAGTTACCCTCTTTCTAAAGATTTCCTTTTCTCTCTTGGTATCTATGGTATTATATCCTTGCTTCATTTTCTGTATGTATGACAATTGCTTCTGTGTCCCTTATGAATCATCACTTTTACTGAGATCGTTTACTGATTAATCTAAACTTTCATTGATCTTATCAACTAAGGAGTTATGACGTTATTTTTCTGGCAAATCTATACATTCAATCCTATTCTCTCTTCTGAATTTCAATTTTGTATTACCAACGGCCAGATGCACAAATTACCACCTGGATGGCCACTTGGCATCTCAAATTCATGCCCAAAGAATAACTCACAGTTGAAAAAAAAAATGCTACTATTCGAAATAAAGTATATTAGAAGGATTTTACTATTTATACAACAATTAATACTTCTAATGAAAATTCACTTTTTAATAGTAAATAACTGCTTATTTAAGATAAAAGTTTCAATCATTTCAGTTTATTTAATATGGTTAAATGTTGATATAATGAATGGACTGATACGATGTATAAGAAATTGTATTTGTTGCTGAGAATACAAAAACATAATGATACATCTTTAGTCCCTGGATGTCACAATGTAGTTGTAAACATTGCTAACATTTATAAAATGAATAAATGAATGAAAAGACATTTTATCATATGCTTACTCTGTGCAAGTCATAATGCTAAGCACTGGGAATATCAATAAAAGGAAGAAAATCTTTATTCTTGAGAATTGCATACATATTAAAGGTTATCCTGAAAGATTTAAGATGTTACTGAAAATGACAAGACAATACCCTGATCCATCTGAAAAGAAGGGTTGATTTTACAGAGATAAGGCTGAAAAAGAAAGATAAGGGATCCAATTATGGAAGACCTTGAGTGCCAGACTATATATGATCAGTGGAAAGCCCTTGAAGGTTTTTAGAAAAATAAAAATGTGAAACCTAGTAATTGAGAAGATTAAATTTGGTGCTGGGTACTAAATAGATTAGAAAGCAAAGACCGGAAAGGTACATTAATTAGTAGTATATTGCAATTGCACAGTAGTAATATATAATGAGAGCATGGATTATTGGCAATAAAGGGACTAAAAAAGATCCATTTTAATATACTGTGCAAAGGACTATTACTGAAGTTACTAATAAAATAATATACAATTATCACTCAAGCCTACAACATTAAAGGGGAACTATGCAGTAGTTCATAAACGAAGTAAAACAACATTAATAAATATGTCACTACTAGAAAATCTACAGAGTCATAATGGGACTGAGATGAAATGTATTTTTCCATGCTAACCTTACATTTCAGAACAAAGCAGCACATAAGGGAAGAGGTTAGAAAGGGAGAGAATTGATTGGAATGATAATGAGAAAGGAATTCCAGTTTATTCTGAAGACTCTATAGGTCTCCAGTTTCCTCAGCTATCAAGTGGAAGTAACAATTTAGATGCTTTCTGCATAGGGATGGTTTAGTAAAAAAAAAAATATATATATACAATATATACACACATACATACATACCTGTATGTATGTATACGTAAAAGCACAATTATTTATATTCAGAAACATGTAAAACTGACAACAATAAAAACTCACTGAAATCTTAACAGATGGGAAATGCCTAATTATCAATATTATTCCAATCTAATTCAGTCAGACTATTGACTTATAACAAAAATAACTACTGCAATCAAATTGGAATAAAAGACATAGTATGTATAATGTTCTTTTCTCTAAAATATATTTGTTCTCTGGGAGCAGGTTTCTTAGGGGGCTTCTGGAAGCAGCTTTAAGTTTCAGTTCAGAGTAATAATCACCTCAAATACAGCCAGGAGTTAAAAGTCCAGTCCTTTATTGTTTCCTTCAAAATAGCCCTTGTGGAGGATTCACAGGAGTATATGTAATAGTCACATAGAGTAATAAAGTCTTAAGATTTGTACAGACAACAATAATATTCACATAGCAGAACTCACGCAAACAATAAAATATAAATGACTACAGATATATTTACATACAAATTGGTTATTGAAAAAATACTTTTTAAAACTTAAAATCTATCATAAATATTCTCTATTATTTTCTATATTCTCAACTCTGCAGTAACAATGATGAAAATTATTTTTTCCATATATAAACAAAACAATAAGACCCTCTATGATGTTTAATATCATTAAATATTTTTTGTGTTCATTTTTGTACATCAAGCTAAAAAGTACTAACCTGCTGGCCTTGAGGACTTTGCAAAATCTGTGCCACAGCAGCTAGTGTATCTGTATTGGCTATCTGAGATACCCAAGGGTCAGGCAAACCTTGTACCACATTGGCTGGAGTAACAGGTGTCACCGGAGTTCCTTAAAAATAAAAAAGTTATATATAAAGAGCAATCCATCCTAAAATATTTTAATAGGTTTTTACTATATACATACTTTAAATTATATATATACAAGACCATCACAAAATTTAAAAATATATAAACATCTAGACTTATGAAATAGATGAAGGAGCACAATTATGTTATTAACATGTTTTATTTTACAGATGTATCCTTCTCAGGGAACCTGAGAATAACTCTCATTTGTTTAAAACAGAATTTGTATTATAATTTTCAATTTATACACTATAATTTAAAAATACACTTAATGCATACATTAAAGGGAAATATAATGAGACATATAAGATGAACCTTTAACGTCTGTTTTAAAAAATATTAAGCCTACAAAAATAGTAATTTTCTATCCTATTTTTTTCTATATTTTATTATTTAAAGTATCACCTCTTTAAAATATAATTTTTCCTCCCAATTATATTCAACGGAGGTGAACTCTCTAACAGAAGACAAACTATTATTTCACCAATGAATAAACACTTCAAAACAGGGTAATAAGTAAGATGATTTAAAAATCCATAATGGATAAACAATCTCACAAAATACCTGGGGTATTGTTGCTCATAGATGCTGCTGTACTTGGCAAAACAGGCGTGACAACTGGTGGTGGAATTCCTGCTGCCATATCAAGAAGAGGCTGAATAATTTCACTCTTAAATACATTATTCTTCTGCCATAAGTTTAGAACCCTGACTATTTTACTCTAGGAAAGAGAAAAGATAAAAAATATAATAATTTAAACTTAGAAAGTTCATAATCATGCTTATCTTTTATTTATGGAAAAATAGTTTGTCAACATTTACCTTGAATAATGTAAAAACATGGCAGACTTAACTGTTGTCTTTATTTAAAGTAGCTTTTGAATTTATGAATTAAATATAAGACAAGTCAAATTCTCTCAATGCCTAAGTTATTAGTATAGAAGACATTTTGGAAGCTACATTAACTCTGTCTTTGTGCTTACCCAAATTTATCTAAAAGACAACAGGCAATAACCATATTTTGATGAAACTTTCCCCCGAAATGTTAAATACAAAGAAGTTCTTTACTATCAATTATCAATGTCCTTTCTACATAAACTCTCTATTGATAACCATTAGCTTTCATAGGTTTCACTGTTATATAACTTGGATTTCAGTACCACACCAATTGCCTACTGAACATTTCCAACTGGATGCCCTAGAGGCATCTCAAATGTAACAAAGCACCCGACAACTTTACACATACCACAAATTTCGTTCTTTCCTTTTAGAACACCTCTCTTTCAATACAAAGCTCAGGGATCACCTTTTACAAGAAATCTTTCCTTAATGTACACTGATAATTATTACAGCCTTCCTTCCCAAATCATTTTGCATGTATCTATATTTATTCTCTTTATATATTGTATTCTTATAATACATGTGCCTGATGTCTTCGAATAAGCTCTCTTTGTATTTGTAAATTCTGCACCTAGTATAAAGCAGATATTTAATAAATGTTTATTTATTCCTAAAATATGCCACACAAAACTGAACACAGTACTCCAGATGTGTTATGATCAGAGCAGATTGTGATAGAACTATCACTTCCAAAGTTCCAATTTCTTAAAATAGACCAAGAATAGGAACAACTAAAGTTCACCTCTCATGGCTTAGAGTGGAAAGGACAGTGAGAACCAAATATAGAGAGAGCAGAACTCTTATTTTGCTCCTGCTTTCTATGGAAAAGGTAACAGGTTGCAAATGACAGTAAAAATGGCTAATATGGAGATATGTAATATCAATATGCCTGTCATGGGTGTAAGTAATCAAGCCCAAATAAAGTATATCATATACTGAAAATTGAGAAAAGTATTTGTAGATCACTTTAACAATGATCAGAGAGAAAATAAACAGAAGGGCAAATACTCAAATACTATATGAGTTTCAAAAGGGGAAGAGAAAGAGTTCGAAAAGTTTGTAAACTATGGGTTAGCCAAATTATAGAATATAATATTATTATTAAAGGGATGGTTAATAATAAATATATACAAAAAGTAAGTGCTCAGAGTTAATGGTAAGATAGAAGCTGCCCAAAAGATTTTAATAAAATCTCATGCAATTCTTGTAAATAAGTTAGAAGAGAAACAGGTTAGGATGGACTCAAAGCTGGTTGAATTCCAAATCCAAGGATTAGTCATTAATGATGCAATATTAACTTTAATGGAAGACACCAATGGAAGGACTGTACATGAACATGTACTGTTCTGTCATTTTTATTAATGATGGATGAATATGTATTTGACAGGGATAATGATGATGGAAGGATAATATGTCAGATGAGAGAGTCAGTATCCAAAAGGTCTCAAAAAGTTGGAACACTGGACTGATATGATAGTCTTAAAATGAAATTTCATACTGACCAATGTAAAATTTTATACTCAGATTCAGAAGAATAATACAAAATGGAGGAAAAACCTTGGCTAGATGATCTTTGGTGTAGAAAAATAAATGGGAATTTTAGAGGACTGCAGGTTCAAGATAAATCAAAGATGTAATATGGAAACCCTCTAATACTTTCTTCCACTCTGCAAATCTGATCTTAGTTTGCACTGAAAAGTGGCATAATGTTCAGTATTATAAAAGAAAGAACTATGCTGTGATGAGCCCTAGATACATCACATCTGGAACACTGCACATAGTTGGGAACACATTTTTGGAAGCATATTTTTTATCCAGAAAGTCCAGAAAAAAGCAGTCAGGATGAAGATCATTTGAGGGAGCTAGGAATGCTTAAAGGGGACATGATAGCTGTGTTCACAAATTTTTGAATCAATAATTAAGTCAGAAAAAGTTCTTAAGAGATTCTAATATCAGTATCTTCCCTAATTCATGATCAAACTTTCACATAGAGCCAAGTTTAACAAAATCCAATGACCATTTTTTATTTTTTTCTACCATTTTAAAGTTTACCATTTTTTTTTCTTCTTGTTCCCATATCTAGCCTCAGTTTAAGGAATATTGCTCTCTCTTCTCTTTAACATTCTGACTGCTTCCTCTTCCCCCTGCTTTGAAATTAAAGTAATCCTTAGGTTTAACTTGAGTGTTTTCTCCTTTCACTTACTTTTACCAAAGTTTCTCTGCAACATCTCTGTAAACTTTTTATTCTCACTTAGCTAGCAAACATCCATAATTAGATACTACCAAAAAAAAACCCTATTATTATACTTATCTATACATCTTCCCTTATTATTTCTTGCATTATCATCATTACCGTTATCCTTCCAATGTTGCTTTAGGTCATTTTAACACACTGTCTCTTTCTCTTTTCCTCCCCCCCCCCCACTTTTTTCTAAATCCTCCTCACTGCCCCCTCCCAGAGTCCCTACATTCCATCTGCCCATTAAAGGTCCATTAATTCTTTCTTATTAATAATTATCCTTCCTCAGACCACACAAAGCATTTAAAAAACACAAATGCTATGTTAGATGATAATACTGTGTTGGAATAACTCTAATCTAAATTTTTAATCCTCCCACAGATTAAGCAGTTGGTACAAATTTGCTACATTGCATATTATTTCCTGAGTTTTACCACCTTCTTCAATCTCATTTCCACAAGTGTGTTCCAAGCTCTGACTAAAGTCTTTTTGAATAACTGTCCTGCTCTTTGTCCTCTTAGTATTCCCTAACTCCGTTCTAGATAAATATAACAATTTTCCTATACCTAAATCATTCTCACCTGGTCATACTAGAATTGGTTTATCCTTCACAGAAAACAAAGAAAATTGTGAATTCATATCTTTTAATTCCAAATACAGAGCTATTTATTATACATCATCATACTGCTTATACTAGAACACTAAAATGTTAAAGAAAAACATTACAATCTTTCCTTAAGACATAAAAGAATTCAAAAAAGACAGAAGACTAACTTTTAAATGAATGTATTTGAAAGAGTTCTCTGGGTAACCATTTGAGCAAGTAATTATGTCAAAGCATTTTAAAAACGAAATCCTTAATGGTCACGTGCTTTGGCCAAAGATGATCGATCTTCTGTTTAATGTATATATATTTCATAACAAAACTCCAGTTTTATAATGTTATTAATATTTTCTGTGTCAATGACCTTCTAGTACTCTCATGAAGCAGAATACTACTGTGGTTTTCTGCTTACATTCACAATAGAATAACATACTAAATCTCAGTTACAAATTAGTCAAAATAAAGCCAAAATAAAGCCATCATCCCCCCCTCCTTCCCTTCCATTCAGGTTCCTGGACCCTGTAAAATTTATCTATTAGCCTCTTGGAAGAGGAGCCCCCAAATCAAGAATCCCTAAAATAAGACATCCCCTAAAAACAATAGTTGCATACCTTGTCGTCACCAGGGCAACGATACAAATTCTGAAAAGTGCTAATGATGTTATTACTAAATCTGGGTGCAAAAACATCCTTTTCTTGACCAAACTGATGTCGAGATTGTCGTACAATGGAATCAATAACATAAAGTCCAGGCACCTTATATTCTGGTTTACACTAAAAGAAAGAAAAGCAAAATTTTAGAAATCTTCATGACCGTTAAAGCATTGTATCCTGTGCCAAAAACAAACTTCAATTTTGGTAAGAGTTCTTAAGATTGTAGTTCTTCCACACTTTAAAAAAAAAAAAAAAAGGCATTTTAACCTTATAATCTGTAACTAAAGTTACAGTTAATAGGGCACTACAATAGCTATAAATGCAAGGCAAAAATCTAAAAATGAAAGGAAAATATTCAAATTCTAATAGTTTTAACAACAAGAATCAATGGTGGCTACTACATATACTCTGACAGATCCTAAATTCCAGTTGTAAGTTCTATGTGTAATTTTAATGACAAAACTATAATGACAGTAATACAATGAAATGGAATAGGAACAAGAAAATAACTGGGAGAAGTTCTGAGAAAACTATCAGAAATATATATATCATATTTCACCTAAACTCTCAAATAAGATCACAGATTTCTATACCGGTACAAGGGGAAAAAAATAAGATAGAGTGATAGGCAAGCAGATAATCAGAGCAATTGTTACTTAGCACAGTGCTTGGCATAAAAGTAGGCACTTGATATATACTTATTAATTGATAAATTAAGATACCTTGTGATAAAATGGTTTTTAAAACTATTAACCAACAATCTGAAAGTTATTTTCAAATATCCTACAAATAGTAAATTTCTAACAGTAGTAGTAGCATCAATATCTCTACCAAACTATAAAGAAGTCCATCACACACACAAAAAAAATAAATAAAAGGAAGATATAACATCTGAGAAAATAAATTCTACCTTAGGCATTAAGATACTTTACTTTTTATCCACATGAAAATAAAGACATGAAATGTGTTTAGCTTTATTGCTTCATTAGTATTATTTAGTGCATAGCAGATACAATAAAAGCTAAAATGTTTTTTAAATGAAGCTAAACACTACTTTTGAAAAAATCCATTTACTCAAATGGAAATTCCAACAAGTAAAAATAAACGAAGATTTAGCTGGAAATTATATCAGTTCAAGTTCACCTTTTCAAACATGGTTGTTAATTGTGTCATTCAAATTACTATTATATTACTACTTAGAAACTGGAAGAAAGCAGTTCTTTTCTTCATTAAGAAGCACATTCATTAGCTTTCAGGTATCTGTTTAATATAATTCAATTACAAACCATCAGAGTTATCTAGTTTAATTACACAACCTAAAAATAAAACTTTATAATTCCTATAATTACAAAGGGCACTGAATAATAATAATTAAAAACATTTATATGGTACTTACTATGTCCAACCCACTGTATGCTTTACAATTACTATTTTCATTTGATCCTCACAACTACCTTAGGAAGTAAATGTCATCCTTATTTAAGAGATGAGGAAATGGAGAAAACAGTTGTTAAGTGACTTGCCCAGGGTCACATAGCTTAATGTCTGAGGTCATATGTGACCTCATATGTGACCTAACTCCACACTACAGCTCAATTCTCAGCACTACCTAAATGTTACCTAATCATAGAGAAGCAACCACAGACCTGGAATCAGAACAATCTAAACTTAAGAACTGCTTCAGAAACAGATACGCTATGTCTATGAGCAAGTCACTTAATTGCTCAAGGCATTGGCAACTCTAAGACATTATTAGAAGTGCTAATTTTCCAAAAAATTGCAAGAGAGACCATTATGGGGGAGGAGAGGCACACTAATGCATGGTGTAGCTATGAAATCAGTATAATCAATATAACCATTTTGGAAAGCAATTTGAAATTTAAAAAGTGACAAATATCTATCTCTGACAAAAAAATTCCACTATTAGGTATATATCCTAGTAAGATCATTAGTAAGAAGAAAATACTCATATACAGGATAACATTTATAGCAGTTCTTTTGTGGTAGCAAAGAATTAGAACTGCGGTAGATGTTAAATCAATTTAGGAATGGCCAAACAAATTGTGGTATATGAATGTAATGGAATATTTTATTTTTGTTCAGTTATATCTGAATCTTTATAACTCCATTTGATGGTTTTTTTGGTCAAAGATATTAAGAGTAGTTATTTCCTTCTTTAGCCCATTTTACAGATGAGGAAACTGAAGCAAACAGGGTTAAGTGACCAGGTTCAAACAACTAGTATCTGAGACCACATCTGAACTCAGGTCTTCCTGACACCAAGTCAGCACAAACCACTGCACCACCTACCTGTCCAACAGAACATTGTTATGAAAAACAACAAATATAATGAATAGAGAGAGGCTTGGAAAGATCTACATAACTCCATATAGATGAAGCAAGCAGAACCAAGAAAACAATTTACATGATCATAACAATGTAAATGGAAAAAACACCCCTCCTCCTAAAAAAAAAAAAAAAAAAATTAAAAGGAAATGTTGCAAAAAATATAAAGAACTAGTATGGTTCCAAAAAGGAAATAGAGGAAATCCCCATCCTAACTTCTTTCAGAGGTGGGAAGTCCACAGGTGTGGACTTTTTCAATGTATTAATTAGAATAATTCATTTTGTAGCTTTTTTTCCCTTTAAAAATGTTATTCACATATAGGATAGTTCTTTGGTAGATAGGATAAGTGATGTTAGAAGAAATGTTGGTAATATAAAATAAATGTTATCAATAAATATTTTATTCTTTTAAAGAATTGTTGATCTGTGATGGCAGGTGATTTGTTTTCCTTGCCAAATCTTTCTTGAACCATAAAATCACAGGTCTAAATAGGCCAGGATGGGAGAACCCATGTAAAATATAAAAATATAAGGAGAAATAAAGGAGGAGCATAAGGGGAGGTACTATATTTTTGTTTTATAAACAAAGTGCAATACATATGCTATACAACATAACATATCCTTAATGGCAGATTCCTTCTAAAGGTACGCCCATGTTAACAAAATTTTAGCTAGAAAGGACTTTCAAAATGATATAATCTATATCAAATATAAAATGAGAAAATTTAAAAGCTAACGGACTCAAGTGACTGCTCAAGATCAGGAGCAAGAAGGAGGAGGAGGAAGATTTAAGAGAATGGTTTCACTCAGAGCAGAATTAACATCTGCCTGCACTAGGCAAATTAATCTACTTTATCATCAACAAGTGACATATAAGTTATATATAACTATTTATGAGTGCTAACTGTAACTTAAGTTTCTTTTGTATCTGACATAGAACCCAGAAAGGTTAAATGACTTGCCCAGGGTTCAACATTCTTTCCAATAGTTGCAAGGTACACAATGCTGAGGTTTGTGAAGTGTTGTCATTTTTTTTTTTTTAATTTTCACAACCCTCAAGAAAATAACATTTTATAAAAGATAAAATCGAGGATCAGAAAAAACAAGTGCTTTTCCCATAATCTCACAGCTATTACTTAGCAGAGGTCAAAATGCACTTCTCTCTTAATACCAAATTTAGTATTTAAAATTTTACTCTATTAACCTTACTCTTAAAGACCTAAAGATTATCCCTTTCCCAAATAACTTCTTTCTCATGCAACTTGTCAGATCTCCCATGTATGTTCACTCTCAAGTAGAAAAGTAGCCTTTTAAAAAGGCTGGGATCAATTAATCAATAAATGTTTTTTAAACTCCTACTAAGTGCCAAGCACCATGTCAAGTTCTGTGAATACAAAGAAAGGTTAAAAAAAAAAAAAAAAGAGTCCTGACATCAAAGAACTCACAATACAAGGGGGAAACAATACACAAATATGTATAAGCAAGCTATAATACAGAACAAATAGGAAATAATCAACAGGTGAAGGAATACTAGAAATAAGAGGGACTGGCAAAAGCTTTCCATAGGTGATATTTTAGCTCAAATCTAAAAAGAAATCAATCAAAATACTTGTTTCTTGAGCAAGACAACCATCTGTATGTCACTCAGATTTTATAGTATTTTGCCTTTTACAAAGTTTGCTTTACAGAACCTAACAGAATGAAAGAGTACAAATCATCTTCATTTTACGGAAAGTAAATTTTACAGAAGCAAAGCAATTTTCACAAAAATCACAAAATTTACAACAACCTAAAAAATGAACTAAAGTCATCTGACTCCCCCCCTCCCATGCTTTCTAATAACCTTTTAGGTTTTTTTTTTTTCATTAACCTACTTTTGCATTAAATGGATGAACTACATACCAATAAGCAGACTTAATAAAGAAGGGGAATCTAGTTCAAAACAAAGCAGAAACTTCCTGACAAAAGCTGCCCCCACCCCAAACTGTAATGGGCTACTGAACAGATGTCAAGATTTTTATGATTTAATTTGCAATTTAATTAATTTAATAATTAAATAATGATACTTCAATACAACACTTCAGACAGAGAGAGGATGATCTGTTAGGGATATTGTAGGAAAAGTATGCTTATGGAAGGAAACAGGACAAGTCCGGCACCACAATTCAAATCTAACATTCTCAGATTCTGTGTTCTTGTGTTAATGAGTGTTCAAAAGGCTGCTTTTCTTAACTCTTGTATCTATCCTATACCCCCATTACCAGTATATACCTTAAAGTATCTTATATATATCAGGCAGTCAATATATGTTTATTGAAATGAAAGATTATTTTTATTTCTTTCCAGAATTACAATCTTCCACAAAACTGGATAATTCATAAGATTACTGGTGGATATCTAACATATTTTAGTTAATTTATTCCTTTCTAATAGGTGGCTCAATTAGATAATTATATAAAAACACACAGTGATGCTACTGGGTATTTATGTGGTACTCCTAGGTAAAACAATCAAGTGAATTATTCAAGCTTGAGAGCTCTGAGCAGAAGTAGGACTAGATCCAATCAGTCTAGCACCAATAAGGCTACTTAAGGAGGGGAGAATTAGGTTGGAAACAGAACAAGTCAGGCTTCCATGTTAATTAGTAATGGGAACAGGACCCTAAATGGTTAATGAACTTCCAGCCTGCATGAACTAGGGAAAAATCAGATTCATCATAACAACAAACAACACAGGACGCTACAGCTTATATAAGGCAATAGTTCCATTCAATTAAATGTCAATATTGAGCTTTAAGAAAATTTTTGTAGGTATTCCTAGCTAATCTAGGTTAAAAAATATATAATTATGAAACTTAGAAATGGTTATATGGTACAATTTCTATACCTTTAAACAAAACGTATTAAATATACAACCTATATGAAAACTTATTCAACAATAAACAACGTATCTCTGTTTAAAAACTGTAATAAACACATTAGAATTGCTTTGAGATTTTTATATGATGAAATCTAACAATCTTTATGTGGTCCTTGTGTTATTAAAGCTATTCAATAATTTAGGAAAATAATTATAGTTTATTTCTAAAAACTATAATGTATAATTGCTGTAGTTGACATAAAGCATTCTGTTCTTGTAGAGGCAATGAAGTGGAAATTGAGGAAATGCCCATCATGTGAAGAACAGCTGAACAAACTGCTGTAAATGAATGTATGCTGTAAGAAATGATGAGCAGTAGAGTTCAAAAAACCTGAAAAGATTTACATAAATTGAAGTGAGCAGAACCAGAAGAACTTTGTGAACAGTAACTCATCATTGTGTGATGATAAAGTATAACTGACTTTACTCTTTTCAGCAATACAATGATCCAAGAAAAGTACAAAAGACTCATGGAAAACGCTATCCACATTGAGAGAAAGAACTATGAAGTCTGAATGCAGATTGAAGCATACTATTTTCACTTTGTTGTTGTTGTTTTCCCCTTTGGTTCTGTTTCTTCTTTTACGATATGATTAATGTGGAAAGATGTTTAAGTGATTAATGGGTATTAACTTCTGTGAGCTAATCACATCAAAAGTGAGTGATTACATTAAAACTACAGAGGATTGGTGCATTCTCTCAGTAGAAGGAATACCAACTCTGGTGAAACAAGAGTACCCCTGAAGAATTCAAATCTTGAAAAACCCTACAACATTAACACTTCCTGGAACAGGAACATGCAACAGAAGTGAAGGGAAAACTTCAATTATTCAGGCAACCATTGGAACTCTTCCACTCATAAGTAGAGCAACTAAGAATTTTCTGTCTTGTCACAATAAGGAAAGAATGAGAAGAATCTCTATTCTGCGTCTAAGGACTTACAACAAGAAGAACTGGTAACTAATGTGCAATCATTATCATTTCTATGTGACAGATGAAAACAAGCTAAGTAATATGGTCTGACATAATCCTAGATTTTGGAAGAGACAATTTTTCAACACTTCAGAGTAAAGGTGAGTAGAATAGCCAATCCAAATTGGCCACTTGAATGACATTTTGAAGACATAGAGAGAAAAAATGCTAATGCAAAAAGAGGAGAAATTCTCTAAAGCAGTGGTACTCAAAAGTTTTTTAAACTGTTAAAATGTATTGCAGGCCCCTCAAAAAGCTTGTTTATGTGGCTTATACCTATCAGTATTTGCTATATTTGAAATTAAAACATGTTATGAAAATAATTTTGAAACAGAGGAACCCCTAAAAGGGTATTGGGTTACCTAAATAGGTTTCCTGGACCACATTTTAAGAACTATTGCTTAAAAGAAAGAAAGAAAGAAAAAAGACTGATATTGAGCTCAATTACTAAATTTGACCAGGAAAAGGAATCACAAAAGATGACAGCAAAGGCAAGCAAAGAATAATGTATAAAAATGTAAATTGTATGGAAAATGCCATCCACATTCAGAGAAAGAACTATGGAGATTGAATGTAGATCAAAGCATACTTTGCTTTGTTGTTGTTGTTGTTTATTATGGTTTTTCCCTTTTAAACAGATTTTTCTTTCACAACATGACTATTATGGAAATGTTTTAACATGTTATACATGTACAATCTGTATCAGAGTGCTTGCTGCCTTAGGAAGGAGAGAAGAAGAAAAAATAAATGTTGAAAAGTCTATATGTAATTGTGGGAAAGAATTAAAATGAAGAATTCAAAGGGTTGAGGGGGGAAAAAAGTAAATTATAATATGAAAAAATATGAAAGAGTATTATGTGGCCTAATGTTGGTGAGAGGAAAAAAAGGACAGATTAAAAAAAAAAGGGGGGGAGGGCATTTTTATATTGAGGGGAAGAGGATAATCAAAAATGGGAACAGAAGAAAAAGTAGAATTCATTCTGTATCTTTTAAAAACAAAATAATTTTGGGAACAGAAGAAAAAGTAGAATTCATTCTGTATCTTTTAAAAACAAAATAATTTTGGCATGAATAAGAATGGATAAAAAAAGAGCTGACACCCAAGAAAAGTAGAGAGAAAATAAGATAGTGCTAGATAACCTATATGAGTTAAAGACACCAATCCCAGGCAAATTATATATCAAGTACTAAATGGTCTATGTTTTTCCTGAGCCAGACAGTGATCTGAGAGAAATAATACAGAACAAGAGGGGAAAAAACTGTCTCAATTTTCAAAAAAGAAAAAAGAATATACTCTAAAAACCAAGCCAGGGAGTCTTACTTGAATTCCTAGCAAAATTTTACAATGTATAATTAAGGAAATAGTTAATACTTACAAAAGGAAGTAATGATCACAAAGATGTAGCATGGTTTCATAAAGAATAGGTCAAGCCAGATTAACCTTATTTCATTTTTTTTGACAGGGTAATTAAACTATTAACAAGAATATGAAACAGATACAGTTGACCTAGATTTTAGTAAAACAATTGTATTTCACAATATTTTTGTAAGAAAGGTGGTCTACACAATTTTATATATTTATATATAAGATAAATTTAGAATTGGCTGAACCCTGGAGTGCCCCATTGATCTCTACTTGATCCTGTGTACTATTTAATATTTTTTCTCAAGATACGGATATAAGCGTGAGGTTCCTCTTACCAACTTTTCAGATGAGAGAAGAGATAGGTAATCTAGTGGATGAGTAAATTAAGATCCAGAAAAATTTGTACAGGCTAGAACATTGACTCAAACTTTTTTAGGCTTAATTTCATACTAATAAATACAATATAAAATTTACATTTGGATTTAAAACAACAATATCAAAGACAAGATGGAAGAATCTTGGGCTACACAACAGTTGATCTGAAAAAGATGAGGATTTGAGTGGAATACTATATTTCAATAAATCAACAGTATTATATGGAAGTCAAAAATAAAGAAAAGGTGATCTCAGGCTAAATTGAGATAAGTATAACTCCAGTACTATAAGAGATTGTCTTTCTCCAATTTATTCTGGTCAGATCACATCTGGAGAATTGAGTATAATTCTGAGCACATTTTTGCAACAATACTAATTAGTGTGGTCAGAAGGAGCAACAAGGATGAAAAAGAGCCTCAAGATCATAATACATGAGTATCAATTCAAGGAGTTAAAAATGTTAAATCTAGAGAAAATTTAAGAATATGCTAGATATGTTAAAGTATATAGTAGGCCACCATGTGAAATGGAGATCAGATTTATTCTCATTGATTTTAAGACAGAATTTGGGGAACAAAAAGAGCAAAATTCACTAAGAGACTACACAGTATCAGGCTTGGTATAGGGAAAAATTTCCTAACATTTAAGAGATTTAAAACAAAAGTCGGATGGGAGCTGCCCTGATAGTGATTCCCAACGATTCAGCCCCTTACACCATCTTCACACAAAGGTTAGATGACCACTTATCAAGTATGCTGTAAAGGAGATTTTTTTTTTTTATTCAGGTATTAACATTCTGAGGCAAAACCTTTCCAATTCTGAGATTCTGTGACTAAGTAATATTAAACTCACTAAAAAATGCCAAGATGTATTATTAAAGTAACAGTCCTGGGTTACAATTAAAAGAAACTTCACTCTGGAAAACTTTATGGTATTATAATTTGATTTTTAGACTAGTGAACACTTTTAATGTCTTGTCTAAACCTTGTATCTCTCCAATATCTAGCCCAAAGCTCCATACACAGCACACAAATAGTTTGCTGAACTGAAAGAAATGAGCCAAAAATAGGAGAAAAAAATATGAATTTGGCACATGACCAAAAAAAAACCATCTCGACAACAATGATTTATATGATTAAATGTGATTTAAATAATTTTTAAAAATACATATATGTGTATGTATATTATATATGTATGTTTATACATATATGCATACACACATAGAACACAATTATGAAAAATGATTTTAAATGTAGTTTTTAAAATGTTTAGAATTAAAATTAATATTATATGAAGTTATAACGTTTCGCATTTGAAAAATTTTATTAATCATTAATTTGGTGAATTTTTTTTCATCATTAAAGACAATGATCAATATACATATTTCAGCATGTAAACATTTATTACATTTTACAAATGTGGCATTTTATACTTGAAAGTCATTGGTCTAAATGAGTGTTGAAAAAATATTCAACAATCCCCCACTCCTCCAGTCTCTTTTCTTTCTAAAATGAAGTTAGGATAAATTACCCACTGAAATGAGCCTCAAAGTCAGAAAGACCAGGGTTGAAATACAGCTTCAGACAAGTATTTAGTAATTGTATGACCCTGAGCAAATCATTTAATCTTTGCCTGTCTCAATCTCAACTGTAAAATGGGAATAATGCTGCTACCTTCCTCTTGGAGCTGTTGTGAGGATTAAATGAGATAATATTTGTGAAATATTTAAGTATAGAGCCTAGCACAGGGCAGGGGCTTAATACTTATTTTCTTCCTCTCAATTTTAATATAAAGGAACAGGCACAAAAAGCTTCAAATTACTTGGCTAAAGTCTCAGAACTAATTATCTCTTCCACATCGAGAGGTCAGAGACACCTCACCCCAATATGGAAAATCCTCTTAATTTTTGCCAGAAGTTTGTTATTATGGCATTAAAAGATAAAATATGTTGATATACAACACTATACATATATTTTCTGCGTTTCTAAGTTTCTAAACATTTTCTGTGCTATCTGCTGGTCATCTATGGCTTCCACAAAACTCCCCCCGAAATTCCCTTGTGATTTCTTATGTCCATGCTATGTTATATTATGTTATATTGGAACCTCGATGAACAAAATTGCAATGTGAAAAGGTTAACTGATTACTATCAGATGTCTTTTTGCATCATAACTTACACTATGTCCAAAACCAAGTCTGTTCCACCTGAAGGGCCACAATGGGAATCAGCCAAATCTTTAATATCACAGCCTAAATCACAACTTGACTCACATATGGCAGCACTTGAGCAGCAGGTTATAGAAGTAAATATTAAATCTAGAAAATGACTATAAAGGACCTAAAGCTAAAAGACATGAGGTAAAAACATTGTACTTACTTTTCCTGTCAAAAAATATCATCACAAGAAGTGACCCAAAGCAGAGAACTTAGACCTCTAAAACCTGGATATTGTTATCTTTGTGCCCAGACTATTAGCATTTCTGAAACCTTGAAACGGAATCATTTCCAATTCTATTCCTCCCAATTTGCTTTCCTTGGAAGACAAATGTGGTAAGTCCATCATAAGCAGCAAACTGTTATATTTGGCTGGTGGATCAAATAAAATGACAACAGAAAAGAATTCCCATGAAATCACACTATGTTTAAGTCCATTCACAGAAGCCTTCAACTTAAAAAAAAAAAAATTTGATAAAAGGTGAAAATATAGATTACAATCTTGATACAAATATACTTCATCAATGATCAGTGTTTACTACTACCATAAGCATGTGTGTTTGCGTGCGTGTGTGTGTGTGTATAAAAAACAGATATGTAACAGCCTTAGTAAATCTGAAAAATGTTAGCAAAAATAAAATGCCTAATTCTTTCTTATAACTACCTAGAATAATTGTAGTAGTTGACAATTTCTAGCATTTCAAGGTTTGCAAAGTACTTTACACACATTATTTAACTAAGTATGAGTTATCTCCATTTTAATGAAGATTAAGAAACAGACTCAAAAGAACTAAAATAAAAATCACTAATCAACAAGCAATTTTAAAGCATCTACTATATCCCAGGTATTGGGAACATAAAGTCAAAGACAAAATGAAGAATCCTTCAGTTTACATTTCACTGTTGTAAAGCTAAATGTATACATGTATGTATGCATGCCCAAACATATATACATACAAAATATACCAAACTTAAAGGGTAATAATCTCCCTAGCAGTTGGGAAGATCATAAAAATCATCATATAAAAGAGATGATACTTGAACTGAGTTTGAATGGAAAAAAAGGAATTCTTAAAAGGTAAAGTTAAAGTGTATCAGATAAAAAGGTCAAGCACAAGGAACAGTAAGTAGAGCATTTTGGCTAAAATAATATAGTTTGAAAAGAAAAGCAGTATGTAATAAGCCTAGAAATATAAACTAGAGATAGATCATGAAGGGTGTTAAATGAGAGAGAAATTTATATTTCATCCTAGAAGTACAGGAGTTTTTTTGAGTAGGGAAGCTGACATGATCAGATCTGTGCTTTTAGGATGTCACTTTGGTAGCTAAAGTAAGAGAGACTAAAAAGGAGAAAAACTTGAGGAAGAGAAATCAATTAGAAAGTTACTATAATAGGCTAGGCCAAAGCTTCTTAAGGTGTTGATCTAAAAAAAATTGCTAACAGTAAAAGGTCTCAATACAATAATCAAAAATTAATTCAAAATCAAATGTGTGAAAAATTCAGGGTGTTTTTGGCAGTACTTGCCCATGTTGCATCATGTGACTTCACTGCAGCCTTGGTTCTGAATATGAAATGCATGTATACACAAATGCTGCCAGAAACACATCAGCTCAGATTTGAGATGGAACTGCATAAAAAATTTTCAGGTAAAAGGAATTGCAAATGGAAAGAGTTTAAAAAGCCCTGGTCTCTGTAATAGGGTATGAAGGCATGAATTAGGATAATTGCAATACAAATGGAAAGAAAAAATTTGTTGTCTTTTGTTATCAAGGAGGATTAAAATAACATCACTATGTTAAGAGACAAGTTACAGTATATGCAACTGTGGCTGATAATTCTAACACAAGCTTGGAATGCTCTGTCACAGGACACAAATAATCCACATGAACATTTATTTGGGGTGAGCTCTCTAACTCTGTATATTTCACGTTTCTTTTGGGCTAATTCAATTCTGCTTTGCTCATAGAGTACCTTCTCTGATAAGGGCACACCATGTGATGATGACGGCAGTGTCTCACATATCATACAATCAATTCTAAAGTTCTTAAGAGATACCTTGAGAGTGTTCTCAATGGTCATTTATTATCAAAGACTTATGCATCTCATGACCTTATCACCACACTGTAATTCCGTTTAACTAAATGCAAAAAAAACTTCTTGGATGCAACCTCATAGCAAACACTAGCATTTAACAGACTGTGATTGTAAGAAGAGATAGACAGGATGTAAGAGTGACCAAGGCAATGTGTGGTGCAGAGTACTGGACTGATCAAACTTATCCCTCTCCAAGCAAAACAGCAACACCATCGAGGGAAAACTGACAAAAACTAAAAACTGAATGGATGGAGCTGTGGGGGTAGGGTGATGGATAAAAAGAGTTTAGGAAGATTGTGAAGTTAGAACCCAGGCAATTAGAAGTATGGTAATGACCTCAAGAAAAACAATAAAAATTACATGCAACCTTCACCCCATTCTTCTATCCCATCCTTTCCAAAAAGATCATCTCCATTTTCCTTAATATTTAACTTCTCACTATGTGCTAACTACTTCTAAGCTGTCTACAAATGCCCTTTCTTCCCCATTCCTTAAAAAATCTCTTAACTGGTCCAATCACCCCCATTAGGTAGCTACTGTCCTGTATCTCTTTGTTTTCATATTTAAATTTCTTAAGAGAAAGCCAAATACAAATAATGCTTCCATTTTTTCCCCTTATTCTCTTCTAAAACCTCTACAATGTGATTTCTGACTTCATCTTCCAACTAAAACTGTGTTCTCCAAAATTACTAATGATATCTTAATTACCAAAGCGAATAACCCATTCTCAATGCTCATTCTTAAATTTTCTGAAATCTTGGTGTAGTACAGCCTCTCTTTCCTGGAGACTTTCTTCTGTCTGAATTTTTATGATGCTGTCCTCTCATTTCTCCTCCTATCTCTCACAGTCTCCTTTGCTGGAACTACATCAAGGGTCTGCCCTAGGATCTCTTCTCTTTTCTCTCTATACTAGCATTTTTAAACTTTGGACTCATGGTCACCTAAGAAATCTGTGGGGGAAAAAAAATTACATCATTATTTTTACTACCTACTAATTAAAATTAAGCATTTCCTTCAAACATGAATTATTCTTAAAAAACATTATTTTGAGAAGGAATCCGTGGGCTTCTCTAGACTGCTAAAGGGGTCCATACTACAAAAAAAGTTAAGAACCTCTGCTCTATATTACCTTGCTAGATGATCTCATCAGCTTTCATGGATTCAATTATCATCTCCAAGTTGATGATTCTCTAATCTATTTTCCTACCAGAAACCCACTCTCCTAACTCAGTACCAACTTCCCAATGGATATCTCAAAACTGCATATCCTATAGTTATTGCAAACGCAGTATGTCCAAAATAGAACTTATTACCTTTCCCCCAAATCCTCCTCTCCTTATAACTCTTATTACTGTGTAAATGACAATACCCTTTCCCTGTCACCCAACTTCAATGCCATTCTCAATCCTTCATTCATTTCTGTCAAATTTGTTTGCCAAATCTTATTGTTTTAATATTTATAACATCTCTCAATAGTCTCCTTCTCTCACACCCACAGGCTCCATTTTTGTACAGAGGGTTTCATCAGTTCTTGCCTAGATTAGTTCAAATTGGCCTCTCTGCTTCATCTTTTCCCACTCCTGTCCATACTTCACTCAGTTGTCAAATTCATCTTCTTGGGGCAACTAGGTGGCGCAGTGGACAGAGCACCAGCCCTGAAGTCAGGAGGACCTGAGTTCAAATCTGCTCTCAGAAACTTAATACTTCTTAGCTGTGTGACCCTGGGCAAGTCACTTAATCCCAATTGCCTCAGCAAAAAAAAAAAAAAAAAAAAAAAAAAAGCATCTTCTTTAAGCAGATGTCTGACCATGTTACCTCCCCTCTTCTTTACTCCAGGGGCTCTCTATTAACTCCAAGACCAAATATAAAATCCTCTGCTTAGCTCTTACAACCTGGCCCCTTCCTATCCTTTCAGTATTCTTACACTTAACTATTCTCCACATACTCTAAAATCCAGCTATATTATATTAACCTTATTATTATTTTCTTTGTACCCAGCACTCTATATTCTAAATCTGTGTATCTTTTCATCATCTCTTATGTTTGGAATGCTCTCTCTTTACCTCTTGCCCTCTGGTTTCAAAGGCTTTCTTCAAGAAATTGGCTCAAGTCTCACCTTCTCCAAGAGGCTTTTCCCAATCTCCTTCATCCTATTCTCTTGATGTTGTCTTCCCTTTTAGATCATCTCCCATTTATTGTATGTGTGTCTCTATGTGTCTATCTCCCCCTTAGAATATAAGGACTTTATGCATTTCTTTGTATGCCAAGAACTTAGCACAGTACTTCATACAGGTTAAGTCCTTAATGATTGTTGACTATCTGACTGAGAGACAGGGATAAGTTTGGGAGGAAAGATAATGAGTTCTATTTTGGACATGATGAATAATTTACTTGTGGTCAATCAGATAATTAGCATAAAAGGCAGCATTCAAACTTAAGATTTCCTTTTACCAAATTCAATGCCCTTCTATTACATTAAGTTATTTCATGAAAACATTTCACTTCTCCCTTTTAAACACTACTTGGATATTAAATTTTTACATATATTTTATTATTCCTTTTTATTAAAAAATATTACACAGCTAGTATCAATTTATTTATCTTACATAATACATTGAATACTCACCTTTTGAATGAATTTCTCAACACTCTGTACCACGTGTTTATAGAACTAAAGCAAAAAAAAAAAAATACTTTGTAAGACAATTTTTGAAGTACAAATACTTTGTATGTATGCATGCATATATATGTAGTTTTAAACATGTAAACATACATATATACACACACACTCAAGTGTCTTGTATTAAAATAATTAAATTTACCTAGTCATGAAAAAAATAAATAATAAAAAAATTTTTATGTAGGATGATTGAGGGAATGGAGTGGACAGATAAATCTCCTTAAATAAAAATTTCCATATAAAGTATATATAATAACTAGAACCACAAATCTGCTGAAGCAAAAAGCATTTGGTCCAAATCCCTCATTTTACAAGAGGAAAAACTGATTTAAAAGAATTAGAATACAATAAAAATACACTTAACACTAAAACTATGTAAAATATGTTTGATAAACCCAAAATTGTTTCTGGATTCCTTCCAGAATAGAGTTTCTTCAGTGACCATTACATTTTAAATACTGGACATAAAGTTTCTCAGTGTATGACGCTACACCACTATATCCTCTATGTTGTTTTTCTGGGAGTTGGGGGAGAGAGGAGAGGAAAGAGAAATAATGATTGATACCAACTTGTTTGTCTTGCCAACATAAAAGCTCAATGCAAAAACTAAAATAAAAATTATTTGAGCTTTTTGAAAACCTGAGATAAATGGGAGCTTCTTATATATAGTGTTTCAAGTCTTAGTGCTATTTTAAGGGGGGGGGAGTAGGTTTTGGTAGATAAAAGGGAAGAGCTTAGACCTGCATTAAAACTTTTGGGACACTTTGTGGATAAGAACATGTAAACTATTTTAAAACAATGTGAAAATCCATAATCAATCTTATTGAATTAAATATAGTTATGTTCTGTTCACCCAATTCCAACTATCCTCAACTATCCATTTAGAACTTTTCTTTATCGGTTCATAAAAATTTTGCTGTGCCAGAGGTGTATTTAAAAGCAAGTTTAGCAATCATGGTGATCAACATATAAAGCTATACCTTTCCCCAAACCTGGCTAGTATCAGATAGTCTGAGAGCAATCTAAAATCACTATCATTTTTTTTAAGTCAATATTTTAAGATTTTTTTTTCCCCTTTCAAAGAGATCATAGAGGAATATCGTCTATATTCAGGCCAATAAGACACCACCTCCAAGAAGCCTAGACTAATAATTTCTAAGATATCATAAAAACTCAGTGGGAAATATCTCTATGAAGTAAACATGCAGAGAACCAAAAAAACTCTCAATTTTAGAGGCTAATCTTTTCTTTTGAAAACACAATAATAGTTCAAGAAAAATCACTTTTTTCTCACCTTAATAGCTTTGATGGCTGCCTTAGTAATCTGTGTCATTTTAGCCTTGGAAATAGGTGGTTTGTAGTCATTCAGGGAATAGAGCTAAAGAAAAAGAACATGTTTTTAAATACAACACAAGACTAATCCTGTAAAAGTGATAAAATTTATGAAAATGCCAGACAACTTTTTCCTGACAATACCCTATTTAAATTACAATGTTGCTTTTGTTAAGATAAATTCCTTATCTCAAACATAAGGGTTCCTTTTTATGTAGTATTAAATTTTCTAAGACCTAATTTATGTTTTTTTTAAAAAAGATTTGACCAAAAATGTGTATAGATGAAGTCTAATAATTTTGAGCCTTTTTAAAACATTCAAAATTTACTTACTGATTTCCCCATGTAGAATATTTCCTTTGTATTATAATGAAAAATATGGTCACAAAATTTGATCAAACCACAATTTTCATCAAAGTCCTTCTAAATATATATTAAAATTCAATTATTGAAAGATTACATGTTTTGAGTTTTACCAGATGCATTTTCCTCTTCCATTCACTAAGTCAACTTCTTTGGCTATCCAACAAAGGTCAATCACAATGACAACAAAGTAGCATGGTTGTTAGAAACTGGATCCTCAACTCAAGTTGTCTGTAGTTACGGTTTCAGATACTTTTATTTGATTCTAGCTCTAGCCTTAAACATAAGATCTTTCTGAAATGATCAGGCCTTTCGCAAAAGTCACTGAAAAGAAATGGCAAGTTACAATCTAAAGAAGATGAGGCTTTGATATCATTTTTTTTTTCTTTTTAAGTGTTGATTCTGCTAGAGAATGTTCAAAGTTCTATGGAAAAGGCATGGATTATGATTCCAAGTAGAAAAAACGAGAGGATAGGTTGATTTTTAAATATGTGTTTTGTTTATATGTTTGGCTGTATCATTGCTGTCATGTAAGAAATAAAATTTGTTTTTATTAAAAGAAGAAAAAAAAATCACTGGTGTAAAATCAAAGTCAGTTTTATGTACCTATCACCTAGTCTCTTCTTGGCCTATTTGGGTCTGTGATTCCTCTCTTCCTTGCATCTGACTTTCTTAGTCTCTGTGCTTCTTCAGACTTTGAGCCTGGGATCTTAATCCCCTCAGTCTAATATTTAAGACACTAATTTGATCTTTCTACTTAGAACTGTTCATTCTAACCTATATACTGATCTAAAGACTTGGAACTGATCTCATACTTGAATTGTTCTCTAAGACTCTAACTTAAGAACTTAAGAGACGTGCAAATCTATTCCTTATTCGACAAATGAGAAAACAGAGGTCCAAAGGAATTCAGTGTTTTGTCTAATATTATACAGGTAAGAAGAGTTGGCATTTGTTTAAACAATGTCCTAATCCTAAAAACAATAAAGATCCAATAATCAGCTGCTCCTCCCAGAAATCCTTGACTAGATTCTGGTTATATTAATTTAGACTTCCAGTACTCAACATACCATGCTGTTACTAACTAACGTCATGTTTGTTATCAAAGCCTCCCCAACAGATGGATTTCTGATCACTGACCGCCTAATGAGGTCAGATGACATAGCAAATAGTGCAAAGAGCCAAAGTACTGTAATTTAGGAGTCATGTTGCTTTGGTCCTGTCAATCTCTCTGTGCCTCAATAAAGAATAAAAGGGATTCTAAGATATATTCTATATATTCTCAAATTCTATTCCTTTACAAAATAAGAATAATTTTTGTTTTCTTGCTGGGATTTTAACAAGAGAAGGAGACTACAGGATCTTTCTCACTTTGTCTCTATATCTATGATGTTTATAGGAGTCAATGTTACAGATTTACCTAATCCTTCCCCCATATACAAATCTGAAGTCTTAATTTGCAGGAGCCTAGATCATAAAATATTTAATGAATACTTTAGACTTTCCATCTGTTTGTTTTCCAATAAAATGAAAAAACATATTTTATTCTCATTTTCCTTGAAAAACAAAAATCGGCAAATAAGAGCTCTTTATCACAATCAGGGCATAATAAAGTGTCATGACTAGTAATTTAAATTTTTTATAGACACAAAAAGAGGTATTTAACTAAAACTGAGTAATTTTGTTCAACAAATTCCTTCTATGTGTCAATGACTCCAAGTTATCTAATTTCCTAATGTTTATGATGGAAACCAAAACAGTTAAGACTTCCCCAAACTTTGATTTTCATTTTCTTTCTATTTGTGGGCCCTTCATTAAAAGCTATCAATTATAAATAAATAAAAATAAAATTCAAAAGCTAATAGTTTATCTAAATGTTTGTCATTCAAAACAGCCATAAAAAGGATGATACACTATCAACAAGCCCCACCTTTTCTTCATCTGCATGAATGAATATAGAGCCAGTATAAAGTCTTAATTTGCAGGAGCCTAGATCATAAAATATTTAATGAATACTTTGGACTTTCCATTTGTTTCCCAATAAAATGAAAAAACTAAATCTATTTATTTTGCCCCATCTAGCTGGAACCATTTTGCCACTTTCCAAAACTCCTATTATTTGGCTGCCATCTAAATTTGAAGTTTGACCAAAAACAAACAAAAAAATACTGCATTTTGTACATTTTTAAGCTACAATGTAGAGTTCCAAATTTTACCACAAATGATTTCATGGATTTAATAAATAATATCGTTAAGTCCATTAAAGAATACATAAAAAACAAACCGGAAGAGAGAAAAGAATTCAAAAAGATCTTCTTTTATGAATTGTATAAATAAGCCTAACACTCTCTCAAAATAAATTTGACAAATTAATATCTTTCATATGAAAATTCAAAATAAAAAAGAACTAAAAGAAAATGCCTGTCATCTATGTTAATAGTTGATAAGATTTTTCAGAAATTAACAGTCTCATATAAAATACTCTAAATTTAACAAGTTAGTAGAAAAGACAAGCAAACCAATAGTGTGAATTCTTCTATTTCAGAGCTTAAGAGACCTTACCTTCTTTGACAAATGGGCATACCTTTGGGCATTCTAGAGCCAAGTCTCTTTCTCAATATATTATTGAATAATTAACCAGGTATTGAACCTGATTCACCAGGTTGAACCAAACAAATCACTTAGGCCCTTTAGGGTTCAGGTTCTCGATCTCATTTTTTTCTTGTTTGTTATTCAGTTGTTTCAGTCATTTCTTACTTTTATTTGGAGTTTTCTAAGCAAATTAAGTGGACTGGTTTGCCACTTGTTTCTCCAACTCATTTTACAAATGAGAACTGAAACAAACAGGATTAAAGTGACTTGCCCACTTAAATAGTGACTCCCTGAGACCAGATTTGAATTCTTCCTGAATCCAGCTCCAGCACTCTATCACTGTGCCACCTAGCTGCTCCAATCTGCCATTATTAAAGCTTTTTAAAAAATTGAGATGCAGCATCTATTTCAATTAATAGAAAATAGCTTCTTGACAAAAGGAACAGACTCATTTTTCTATTTGTATCCTCTCAGTGTCTACTACACATTAGATATTTAATAAATTATTATCATAAACATGAAAATCATGGTTAATTATGTGGTAATGAAGCAACCAGACAGAATTTTTTTTTAAAGGCAGAGAAATCTGGAAGAAATAGATGATCAAAATGATAAGGCTTTAAAAACACTTAACCATATCACTCTAAAAAAAGTTGAACATCACAGATCTTGATTTGTATAAAAACTTATTTCATACAAATTAAAAAAAAAAAAACTTGAGAAGTCACTTTGAAGGATATGAAGTGTTTTAGTATGATGATTTAAGTCCAGAATAATGCAATTTCTGAGGCATTAAAATTCATAGAAATTCAAAAGCCTATTTGCTCATCATCTCCATTATTCAAAACATACTAAAAACCCAACACAACATTGAATTAAGTTCAAACTGTACAACATACAGAGAGAAATTAATTGTCCACAAATTCAACAATGTGGGATAAATATCTACATGAATTTTTTTAAGACCATCTACTTTAAAACCATTATCAGTACAGCACTTTATTATATAAAATGTTAAAATCCTAGAAGAGAAATAAGCACAAATATATAAAACCATCATTTCAATATTCACAAATGGGTGTAAAATTCAATTTATGGCTTTAGGGAAGTATAACAGAGAAAAAGATAGTAAGACCCAATTTTTGTAGTGTCACTTCCATCTTGTGAATTATTAAAATGACCTGAAAAACACTCTCAAATCTAAGCTATCAAAGCAAACTACCTCAATTTGTTCATCTGTAAAATATGACATAAATTTCAGCTCATATTGTATTAGAGAGGGAAACATACATGACATTGAGGGAGTGTTAGAACAGAGATTATGTGGGGAAATGTATCAGAAAAGGAGGTCAGGACTAGATCATAAAAGACCTAAGAGGCTAAGCAATAGAACTTAGATTTTGTTCAGTAAGAAATGGAGAGTCAATGAAGATTTTAGAAATATTAATCTGGATGTCTGCTGCAAAAAATTATTTGCAAAAACCTGCTTGTCCAATTATTTTAATCAACAATACCACTATATGTATAAATCAATCTCAAAAGAATTTTATAAAGATGAGTAAATATGAACTTAAGTTAATAGAAAGCTAGGCAAGGAGAGGACTACTGGTTGGGGGAAAAGGAAAGATTTACAGTATTAAATGAAATGAAGTCTTCTATGAGGTAGTGATGAGAAGGCATTGTAAGTTCAAGATAGAACTACAACAAATGCATGGAAACCAAAGATGGAATACCATGCCTTAGACAAAAAAAAAAAAAAAAAAAAAAGCCCATTTGGGCTGAATTGCAGAAAATGGAAAAGGAAGTTATGTACAGTAAAACAAGAAAAGTTGCATAAGGCTTTAAAAGCTAACTTAAAATTTTTAATTTTAATGTAAAGGCAATGGAAGTCAACAGAATTTATTGACTAAGGGAGTAACAGTACCAGGGCTTCAGGCAATTAAGACTATAAACTGCCTGAACTTCAGAATTTACTTCACCAATAAAAACACAAGTCAACCCAACTTTCACCAATTCTACCCCTCAAATCTCAAGGTGATCTAAAGAACAATGGAGAGTGGAGACATACTTGGTAAGTACAAGTTAAACTGCATCATATTCCAAATAATAATTTATATTCAAATAGTGGTAATCCAAGAATTACTATAAAGAAATTTATGACCAGAAAAGGAAGTCAGCTAGTTATTTACAATAGATAAGCCAGAGTTCCACAATGAAATATAAAAAGACCTTAGGAATATCAACTTGTTTTATTTTAAAATATTTTAATATAAATGACTTTCTTTTGTAGTCCTATGTATCTTATTTTGTGCATTTGAAAAGATTATTCTAAAAAAGGTTTCATATGTTTCAGTAGACCATCAGTAACTCTGTGACACAAAAATAAATTTAACAACACCTACCTAATTTAGAGTAATGGTTCTGGCCATCAGTCAAAAATAATTTTATTACGTATCTACTATGTACCAAGCCCTGTGCTATGCCCTGAGGATACAAATTTAAAAATTGTTCCACAGCTCCTGCCTTCAAAAAGTTTTTAATTTAAGGAAGGAATATAAAATACAAAAGGAAGCAGGATGGTAAAGGGAAGATAGTGTATGACTCATATAAATGAGTAGGAAATGAAGAGATGGTTGGGCTGGGTGCCTTCTTCAAATGGAAGTTTTGGAAGTTCTTTCCATTCAAAGGGCATATGACCTACATGTAGGAAATTTCTGAGGCACAATGGTCATAATGTTACAGAATGAGAAGGCATAAATGAGTTACTATGAAGAGCAAGAGAGAACTACCCAAATAATAAGATTACATATTCTCGAAATACTGGTGCAGTAACATAATATGCCTGACTGGAATAGGGAGACAAGACAGATGAACATTGAAATGTATCATATATAACCTGAACTAGCAGGCTGGCACTGAGACTGTAAGGAAAGGAGAAATGTAAGAAATATCACAAAGGAAAAAATCAATAAAATATGGTATTAAGTTGATATGATATGACAAAAGGGAAGAAAAATAAGAGGACATTAAGAAAGTATCTAGATGTCCAAAGACTAAAGAATGTGTTATATAAACATAATTGAATATTATTGAACCTTAAGAAATTACAAATATGAAGAATTTCAGGAAACATCTATGATCCTATAGTTGAAAAAATTCACGTCCTCTTCAGTGCAAATTTGGGGGACACTGAGTGTGGAATACTGCATATAGAGGCTTCCTTCAAGCCTCAATTCAAATTCCTTCTTTTGCAGACCTTTCTTAAGTCTCTACTCTCACCCCCCACCCCCGACTAGAGCTTTCTCTCAGACTACATTCTACTTATACTACATATATATTATATGTATAGTTATTGACATATTTTGTCTTCTATTAGAATGTAAGCTCTTGTGATTTCAGAGAGGCCTGGCAAGATTTACATAAATTGATGTTAAGTGAATAGAACCAAGAGCACACAGCAACAACAAGATTATGTGATGATCAACTGTGATAGACATGGCTTTTTTTCTGTAATGAGGTGATTCAGGCAAATTCCAATGGACTTGTGATGAAGAGAGCCATCTATGCCGAGAGAAAGGACTGTGAGAGGACTGAGTGTGGATCACAACACAATATTTTCACTTTTTCTGTTGTTTGCTTACATTTTGTTTTCTTTCTCCATTTTTTCCTTTTTGATCTGATTTTTCTTATGCAGCATGATAAATGTGGAAATATGTGCAGAAGAAGAATAGTACTTGTTTAACATATTGGATAACTTGCTATTTAGGAGAGAGAATAAAAGGGAGAGAAAAATTTGGAACACAAAGTTTCAGAAAGATGAATGTTGAAAACTATGCATGTTTTTTTAATTAAAAAAAAAAATTTAAAAAAAGTGTTCTCCTGGAGAGGGTAGTGCCTGTTTTTGCTTTTCTTTATACCCCTACAGCTTACTTTCCAATATATGGCACATTTGTTGCTATTCAGTTAGGTTCCATTCTACATGACCCTGCTTGGGGTTTTCTTGGCAAATATACTAGAATGGTTTGCCATTTCCTTCTCTAGTGATTAGCTAAACAGAGGTTAATTGAAAAATCTAAGTCACAAAGCTAATAAGTGTCTGGAACTAGATCTGAGCTCGTCTTTCTGATTACAGTTGTAGCAATCTATCTACTGAGACATCTAGTTACATATGTGTTTCTTGACAGAATGATGGTTACATGTGGCTCATAAGTTTATTGGTTTTGGTTAACTTCCTTTTTTTTTTTAAATAAAAACTTACTAGGAACAACTTATTCATAAATAAATGGTATATAAAAACAAAAAAAGCACACATAAGAATACACATAGAGAAGAAAATGAGCACCTAACTGACTAACTGTCCCTGACAAACTCAAGCCCCCAACTAAGAATTACGTTATAAATTAACTATATTCTAAATACCATTAAAGAGTTCGTTAGATATGACTCTTGGCCACTGACACTAATCTTTGAAAAATTTCCCCCCAAAACCCAGAAAATTTGACTATAAATGTTTAAGGTTCAATAGGAGGGGAAAAAAAAAAGCAGTCTACAAATTATTGACTAGCATTTAGACTCCAACAACATTCTAGGATGTATTATTAAAAGTTCACCTTTTGTCAAAAAAAGTAGTGAACACATAAAGATAACATAGCTTCCTAACACAGGCCATGCCACGCTAAGCTCACTTCCTTTGCTGAAAATACTATCATACTGGTAAACCAGGAAAATACTATAGCTATTACTAATTTTAGCAAAGAACTTGAAAAAAGTTCCTCATGTCTTTCTTATGAGTAAGACAGAGCAGAGTAAGTTAAGACAACATGATAGTTGAGTGGATTCAAAATGGCAAGACACCAAAAGAAGATA
Organism: Antechinus flavipes; assembly: GCF_016432865.1. NCBI lineage: Eukaryota > Metazoa > Chordata > Mammalia > Dasyuromorphia > Dasyuridae > Antechinus > Antechinus flavipes. The sequence goes on along the minus strand of NC_067401.1, from coordinate 344,233,762 downwards.
AGATCAATATAACTTTCCAGATTTTTGCTATTTAACATTACTTATCAATGACATGGATAAAATAGATATTTACAGATAACATGGCTTACTAATAGCGCCTTAAAAGGCTATTAGGTTGAAATAAATCTCTTAAGATGAAATTTAATGCAGATTAATGTACAAGTTATAACAGGTTCAAAACTTCAATTTCAGGGGCTACATAAGGTGAAAAAAATCTTGGCTAGAGAGCAGTTAGTCAAACACCCAACACCTACACAGTCTGTCAGTCTACAAGTTTATTTTTATGGATTTCTTACTTTAAAAATTTTATAATTCATATTTTTCAAGGGAAAACAAATACAAATTAAAGGACTACAAATTATTTGTCCACAGAGCAAATTAAAAATCCTGGACAGGGCCTATTTGAGAAAAAGACTCTAGAGTAATTACTAGTTTAAAAATGTTGCAATGAATCTTTAAATCTTCCTGAAACATTTCTGAATCAAAAAAGCTAGCTCTCCCTGTCAGCAATTAGACACAAATCTACTACACCAAAATATCATAGTGTCAAAGGACCTCTAGAGGGCAATCACATACAATAGCAATTGAAATAAGCAAAATAAAAAGCCAAAACAAAAACACCCCCAACACACATAACCTATAAACATTTAGATTTATCAATCAAAAATCTGTTTCAAAGAATATATTTTTGTTTTGTATAACTTCACATGTACTTTATTAATGGGGGCTGCTGGTGAGGACAAGGGAAAAAATTTAGAACTCAAAGTTATAGAAACATGCAAAATTTGTTTTAAATGTAACTGGGGGAAAAAAATTAAACAAATAAATTTAAATCAGGAATATATTTTATATAGGCAACAAAGAGTAGCAGAGAATTAACCTTGAAATCAGAAAGATCTAGGCCTAAGTTCCATTTATAATCTTCTACCTTTGTGACCTCTGGCAAGCAAATCATTTTTTAGCAATCCAAGTTATTGCAAAAACTATAGCTGGCAGAGAAGTTGCTGATCTACTTTGATAGAGAAAGTATCTTTATTGGATATTCTCTATATCAACAAAATCACAAATTCAATTGTTTTAAAATCACAATTGAGACTAAGTAATGTTCCAGTTACTTAAAATTCCTAAGTCTCAATTTCAAACTTAGTTTCCTTTAATAGGACTATAAACCAAATGAACTTTTAATAATGTTCTTTCAACCTAAATGTTCAGCATCTCCCAAAAATTAAGAACTAGAAATTTCAAGGGATCGATATGGCTTTGGAGAAAAATAAAACCCACTAAATATAATGAACTAAGGGAAAAACACTATGCTACATTAAAATATTAATAATTTCATAGCCATAGCCAGAAAGAATTTCAGACGCCATTTAGTCCCCCTCATTTCATTTTGTAAATGAGAACTTGAGATCCAGAAAGGTTAAAGATCTTATCCAGGGACACCAAGGTAGACAGTATTTAAACCCAGATTTTCTGACTCCAAATCAACTCTTTCCACACTACATATTCCATTGATCACAAGAGATTATCAGTAATAACACTACTAATAGTGATAGAGCTATACTTTTAGCTTTCACAAACTATTTGATTCATAAATTTTACTTACATTTAAACAGAAATTCCAATCATTTTAACTAAGATCCTATTATATAGAGCAATAATATTAAAGAAGGAAAGCATAAATAAAGGAATCTACTGTCCAGTTGAGGAGATGTACCTAATAATATGTGGAAACCATGTAGAATACTATATGACAGATGCTGTGGAGAATATAAATAAGACACAAAGCTTCCACCAAGGGACTAAGAACACCGTGTGAGATAAGGCATAATACAAATAAATATATTACAAAGTAAAACATGAAAAAACAATCAGAGGTAAAATGTGATATGGTAATTCAGACAGATGAACAATTACTTCTTTTAACTTAATGGCTTCATGCAGTAAATGACAATCTGAACCTTCTCAAAGAAAAGACAGAATGATAAGAGTTAGCATGAAGAAAAAGTACAGAATCAGGAAATGTAAGAAACAACTTTTTGGGTATAATCGCAGATTGCTTTTCAGAATACTGTACCAATTTATGGGTTCACTAATAATGCATCAGCATGCCTGTTTTCCCAAAGTCCTTTCAACATTTTCCTTTTTTGCCATCTTTGCTAAAAGGAAGGGCAAGATGGAATCTCAAAATGGCTTTCAATGGCATTTCTTTAACTAATAATGATTTGGAAAATTTCCTTTCATATTAGCCATTGTGAACAAGTTAACACAATATCATGAAATGTGACAATCAGGCTTATTATTAGAGAAATGAAAATGCATATGGAATTCAGTGAACGTACAGTTCTTGCAGAAGCTTGCATATTTATGACATTACAATAAAAAGAGGGAAGAAAACAGGAAAGGACCTGGCAAGGGAGGGGACAAGTGCAGTAAATATGGGGGAAAGAGACAAGACTACTCTCAAAAGAGAGAAGAAAGGTGATGGCAAGTTATGTTCTTTTCCCTTGGGAATTGCTACACTATGAAAATAGGAGGATTCATTTACTTGTAAAGGGCCCCAGTTGCACAAACATTATCCCAGCCTGGCACAGATGGCTAGACCCTGAGTTGCCTCCCAAGGACTCAGAAGGAATTCAGTTTGGGGTACTAACAGCAAATTATATCAGTATGGAGGGCTGAGGTGGACTTTGACACATTCAGGTCTCCTTTATGCTCTGGGTTCAGTGTTTCTGGAAAATATGGCAACTCAAAAAGACAGGTCCTTTAGTAGTCCTGAACATTAAATTTTAGTCTAAGTTCTAAAAACTGTCAGTTCATAAATTTCACTAAAACAAATATCAATTGGGAAATGGTTCTTTTTCTTATAAATATGAATTAATTCCTTATAAATCTTAGAAATGAGATCTCAGAAAACCTATATACTACACCCAACTACACTATTATGAGGGCTATAGCAGAATAAAGAAAAGAGCAAAAGGATCATTAACGTACAAAAATACTTATAAAAGCTCTTTTTATGGTGACAAAAAATAATGAAAACAAATAGAATGTCTAACAACTGAAGAAAGCTCAATAACTTGTGTTTATTTTAATATTTGTTACGGAGTCCTACTGTGTTATTAAGAAATAAGGAAATAGATAATTTTTTTTTAAAAGATATATAAAGTAGATACAGTAGATATAACAACAGTCCTGGAGTCAGGAGTTCAAATCCACCCTCCAACACTTGAAACCTACTGTGTGACCCAGAGCAAATCACTTTATCCCAACTATCTTTCTCAAAAAAAAGGGACATAAACTGACAAGAGTACAAAGTATGCAGAAATAAAATAACCATTTATATACTACAACATCCATATAAGAATTAACAATTTTGAAGATCTTTATAAAAAGATAGAAGATGAAATAAATAGGAAAACAATTTACACAATACTGTAAAAACAAACTTGAAAGTTAAGAACTATGATCAATACAATAACTATGCTAGATTCCAGAAGACCTGTGATGAAAATGCTATCCAACTGCATGACAAGATGGAATTAGGGAATAAATATACATCCATACACATACACATATGCATGTATATATGTATATACAATTATATATACATATACATCCATACATATTTGTGTGTATGCATATATTTTCTATAAAGACAATGAGGAAATGTTTTACATATACAAACACTGAGTTATATGCTACAAGAAATTTTTCAATGGCACTTTAAAAGAGAAAATATATTTCTATTTTTTAATACAGGTAAGGGGATGCTACAGATTTGAACTGTTCTATAAATTCTCAGATAAAGTAATTATTATTACTTTATTGTTATTATTATTATTTTGTTTTATTTTATTTTATTACAGGAGACCTATCACAAAGTTTGAGTATCTGTAAAAGTTTGTAATATAATTTTTTTAAAAAATAATGTTTAAAAAAAGAATAAAAAATACAAAGCATGAAAACTTACATGGACATATGCAAAGTGAAGTAAACAGAACCAAAATGTATAATTGTTATACAAAATTATTGCTGTCAAATTATGATGACAGTTTTACTCCAAATAAGGAATATAAAAAAAAAATGATTCCCTCATCTTCATTGAAGAGATGGGAAACTATGTATATGAAACATTGAATACAATTTTAAACATGGCTAACATGATGGTAGAGAGGAAAGAGAAAAACAATATATTGGAAAATAAAGGTAATGTAAAAAAATATCAATAAAATGATTTAAAATGTTAAGAAAATTCATAAAGCAAATAGATTATTTTGTTGTGCTAAATCATTTTAGTCACGACTGACTTTCATGACTTCATTTGGGGCTTTCTTGGCAAAGATACTAGAGTGGCTTGCCACTAGACTGCTAGTCTGTATTCACTGTGCCAACTAGATGCCCTGAGATTCTTTATAAACTTATGTATTTGTGATGCTACTCTAGATAAATCTTTGAAAGTGACATGCAAAAAGTATATTATATATAAATTTATATAAAATTCAGAGAATTAAGGTCAAGATTAAGAGAAAGACATTTGAGGAACAAAAAACCCATCTCATTTAATTGGAGAAGTGAATGTTTTAACAGGAAAATAGTAAAAGAGAAGGCTACAAATGTAAATTTAGGCAATGGGAAAAAATTTTGAATAGGAGGATGAAATCACTCAAGCTGTGCTATAGAAAAAATTGGATAACATGAGTAGCTCAAATCAGGAGCCAGATTAGTTATGAGAAAGAATAATCTAAGTGAGAGGTTAATAATAAGGACCTAAAGTAGGGAAGTAGCAAAAGCAAGGACAGGATACAAACAAAAGAAATGATATGCAATAGGATATCTAGGACAAAGATATAAAAATAGTACAAATATTTTAAAGTGATAGGGATAATATTATTACCATTGACTAAAAAAAGTCAGAGAAAAATAGATTTTGAGATTAAAATGAGATATCATATGGTAAAAGAACAATGGACTTGGAACTATACAACCTGATATCCCAATACTAAAGTTACCATGCAGTATACAGGGTGTCCCAATAGTCTTGCTGCAGTTTTAAGCTTTAATAACGTATTCATATATACTTTAATATATTTAATATGTATAGAACTACCTGCCATCTAGGGGAGGGAGTGGAGGGAAGGAGGGGAAAAGTTGGAACAGAAGGTTTTGCAAGGGTCAATATTGAAAAATTATCCATGCATATGTTTTGTTAAAAAAAAAAAAAGCTATAATAAAAAAATTAAAAATTAAAAAAAAATTATGCATACCCTATTCCTTATGCTGTTTGCATTAAGATATTTGGGATACCCATATGAGGTCTGTATTTTAACTTGAGTCAATAAAGGCTATGTTAGGGAAGAAGGGCAAAAAATAAATCCAAATAAGAGATGGAGAAAGAAGGATACAACAAAATCTCTACAGAAGGCAGTATGCACTCAAGCAGTAGAAAGGTATGAGGTTTCAAGTGAAATGATCTTTAGGCCATAGCAGAAGGAAGGAAAGAAATAATGAACATCCTCCTAACATCCAGTTTATACAAGGCTTTGGTCACTACTTTTTACAGGTTGAAACAACTAGGTTATCCTATATAAAAGGCCAATTTGGGGCTTAGGATAAAGTCAAAGAGTTTTATAGTGAGAGGGATCATCTATTAGGCAAATTTTAGTTTCCCATGGCTGAAGTCAGAGGTAGGAAGCTTCCAGAGATTAGTTAGGATGCTAAACGTGAACAGATTTTAACTATTTTAGATGCATGAAACAAAATAACTGATGAAGTAAACTTTCAGATAAGCAGATAGAATCTAAGATACAAGTAGAAGCGTTGGTTAGCTTTGGAGGGAAGAAAAAAAAAAAAAGGGAACAAGGTGTGGAAACCATCAAGGAGAAAAGTGTGTGTCTAAAAGAGTCAAAGCAACCCACGAAAATCAAGACCTTGAAATACCATAGTGTGGATTACCCAACCTAAATTTTAAAGCCACCTCTACCAGAGACTTTCCTACACAGGTCGGACCATGTCAGGTCTCCCTCTTCTACATGAATTCCAAAGGCTCTCTGTAACTCCAAAATCAAATATAAAATCCTACTTGGCATTTAAAGCTCTTGACAACTTGGCCCCCTTATAATATTTCCAATTTTTTTTACTTTATTATTCTCCACTCAACATTCAACTATTATGTCTTGACTTCCTTCAAGACTCAGCACAAATCCAAACTCCTGGAGAAGGCCCATTCTCAGTACCTATTTTTCCTTATCATCCATTAAAATGTATATTTTGTCTGTAATATGGTTATTGGCATAGTTTTCCACTCACCCAGTACGACAGTGCCTATTCCTCCTTCATTAGTAAGCATTTAATAAAAATCTGCTGACTAACATTAGTTAGTATTATCTTGAACAAGGTATCTTCCTGGGCCCTCAGTTTTCTCTTGTATAAGATGAAAGGAGTTTAATTAGCCAACATCTAAATTCTCTTCTAACTAAAAAACTTAAGAAAACTATAGCTTCCTAAGTTTGGTTTGTGATAATGAGTTTGAAGAGCTATTGAGGTATTCAGGCAGATTTGTGACAGGCAGTTAAGAAGTTAGGTCTGAGATTTGGAATGAAGTGCTGAAGTGGCATTGGAAAGATATAACTTTTGTGTGTGTCATGAATCTTTTCCACAGTCTAGTGAGGTCTATGGATCATTTCTCAAAATTCTTTTTTAAATGCACAGAATACGCAGGATTACAAAGGAAACCAAATACAGTATCTGAAAGATAATGATCAAAATATTAAAAATTTGTGGATTCCATGACATGAATAAAGAAAGTCAAAGCTTTAGAACAATGAATTCAACAAAAAAGAGAATGTTGAAAAGAATGAAGGGGAGATCCCTGAAAAAATCCTGGGAAGAGAAGCCAAACAAGGTGTAAAACAACCAACGGAAAGATAAAAGAAAAACAGGAAAACACATAAATAATAGCTAGCATTTATATAGCACTTACTACCAAACATTATAAATATCATTTCATTTTGTCCTCATAATCTTGAGACAATTGTTATTACTATTCCCATTTTATAGTTGAGAAAATTGAGGCAAAGAGAAGTAAAGTGACTTGCCATAGATCATGCGGCTATAAGTGAGGACAAATTTAATGCTTCCAGATCTAATGCTCTATTTATGTTCTCACCTATGAGAAGAATTCAATATAAAAAATTCACAGGAGAAAAATTTCAAAAAAAAGAGATTGATTAGCATTTTATCAAAGCCCAGAGGTCAGGCAAAATGAAGACAGAAAAAATATCATTACCCTGGAGACTAGGCCCTTGTGCGAACAAGGATATAAGGGTATAAAAAGTAGAGAAAATAAGCAGACTACAGCAAAATATCTGCTAGAGGAAGGAAAAATAATGAAGAGGACAACACCTCAAGAATGGCACTTCAGGAAGAGATAAAAGAGTGAAAAATGTGATCACTGCTAGCAGGGAAGTTGAGACTGGCAGACTTAGGAGTCTTGAGCTGCTATAGGGGCTATTCTTAGAATATCCACATCAAATTCAGCAACAGTACAGAGAGCTGGGGTAGCCAGATGGCACAGGTGATAGAGAACCAGCCCTGAAGTCAGAAGGATCTGAGTTCAAATGCGAGCTCAGACACTTAACATTGCCTAGCTGTGTGACCTTGGGTAAGTCACTTAATCCCAATTGTCTCACCAGGAGGGAAGGCTCATTTTGGAAAGGAAGGACATTTCTTCCTCTAGTAAGGACACTGCATTTGGATAGAAGAAATAAATGAGCATTTTCAAAGTACTGATCATCAAAATAGCCTATCCTAAAATTTTGTTCTCTCCCCAAACCTCACTAACTTTACCATTCTCTTCTAAAACTGACATGAATTTATGTCATCTGCTCAATATTACTAAAAAGCTTGCTATCCAAACTAAGTGAAATCTTCATAGAACTGAAGCATTTTTCATGTGTGTGTGTGTAATGAACACACACACACACACACACATTCTCACTGCTTTACAAACTTCAAGTACATTAGATTGTAAGATTATGCTAGGGGGAAATGGGAGGTTTTATGTGGAGAAAAGAGAGTAATGTAGGCAGAAGAGGAAAAAGAGAAATGGTACATTATGTTTTAGGAGGCGGAAAGTCATAGCTTAGACTAAATTGTCTAAGCTATGACTAAATTGTTTTCGACTTTATGTATTACTGGGAAGACGACAGAAAATTTCAGACAGCCCCTAAGAATACACTTATGTTTCCATTTATCCAGCATTATCCAGGAACAAAATATTCTGGCAATTTTCCAAATAATTTAAACATTCCTTTAAGAACTGAACAAAAAAAAAAAAATTAACCACTTTAAAGGGGAAATTTCCAAAAACAGATCACATAATTCCCTATAGGATATACAAACTTTAAGCCAATACACTGAACCTAATTAACTGATGAGCCAAAGCAACTACCATGATTAAATGTTATACTACAAAATAATTCAGGAACTAATGAAATGGTTAATGTGGTTCACTCCCATAATAAAGCACACATTGCTGCACTTTTCTAATATTATTTTATAGTGCTATGGCTTCTCACTATTCTCATGTTTGCTACAAGTGTCAAAGCCCTAATCCTTTGGTGGTTTCAGGAGGAAATGAATGTTGACAGACAACTAAGTTAGTAAATATAACCTACACATCTGGGTTCAAATCCCAGATCCATTATTACAACCTGTGCAAACTTGGAAAAGGACTGCCTGAACCTAACTTTCCTAATCTGTCAAATATGGGAATTGGATTCTCTAAAGATCCTGTTTTAAGTATGAAATCTATGACATCATAATTGTTTTCCTCAAAAGCAGATAGTTTATTAAAAATGAGAGTATCAGGCAGCTAAAAAACTGCAGTAAATAGAAAAAACTGGTCCTGGAGTCAGGAAGACCTGAATTCAAATCCAGTTTAAGACATCTGATATTTACTAGCTGTGTAACTCTGGATAAGTCACTTAACTCCAACTGCCTCACCACTAATACCCGAAAGATAAGAGTATCAAATTTACAGATCTCAATCATACTTTTCCTTACTTCTCCCTTTACCTAACTTAGATATAACAGGATCAACAGTAAAATGGCCAAAGTGAGAAGAGCTTTTAACAATCAATCATATAAACTGTAAAACCAAGACATCTCAGAAATATGGATTCTATTCCAAAATGGATTTTCATTAAATCTACCACAACATCAGCATTATAGTTAATTAGTAGCCACACTGGTTCATGGTATAGGGTACACAGTACCTGACTCATAGTAGGTGCTTAATAAAACCATTATAGGTAGTTTGGGCTCATATTTTATATAAGTATCCTAGGAAAATATTAAGCAAAATTTTAATCTGCTTAGCAACCATGATGTAACTTACTTAGTCCTTAAAACATTTAACTCAATATTTTGGAATAATTTAGAAATTTTTAAAATTATTATTAGATCCTAAGAATACTAAATTTACAATTTTTAAATTTTAATTTGGAACATAACCAGATAAATGGGCTGGATATACATATATATATTTATGTGTGTATGTATATATACATACATACATAATTATACATGCATGACTATAATCATGTTTATATAAAAACATAAATGAGTGACAATTACATTCTTACATTCATCAAATACAGGACACCAGAAGAGCATCTTACTGATTTTCCAAAAAAAATTTCAAAGATAAACCTCCCAGCTGAGAGGTCTTCCCAGAGGGCACAGAGTATAGCAGGAGCTACTCATAGCTTAAAGGAGAAAAGGAGGTTCTATGGAGTAAGCAAATGTTAATAGTTTCACTTCAGAAAAAGATAAACATCACCAGTCATGCTTTGTTGGTTCCCAGATTACATACTGAAAACACAAGCTGGTATAGAAATTACTATTGGATAAATAGGTGAGAGTGATTTTTCAAAAACAGTAATGAATCAAGTAATAGAAGCTCTTGTGCCAAAGTAAATTTAAGTTGGATAGAAAATAAAACTTCAATTTTATTTCCTTGATTTGATCTAGATTTTAACACTTTTTTTTTACATAATCTATTTATTTTTGCAGACATAGAACCCTGATTTTTAACCATTATTAAGACAAATCTCACAATAAATGCAAATGACCATGCCCTAAATCTTAGCTGATGGCACATTCATTTTAAGTACTAACCCAACAAAAATTTTCAGACATCAAAAATAATTGGAAAAATCCTTAGGAATTTATTGTATAGATAATTAATTATAATTATTCTAATAGTTTACTGTCCAAGAAAACTTGATTCCACACTAGTAGGTTAAAATTTTAAAATTTTAGAATAACAAAATAATTTTGAGCTCATAGATCCTCTAAAAGGGTTACATCCCTGAACTAGACTTTGCAAAACAACGACCATTCTAGTGGTTCTCAAACTTTTGTTTTCAGTATCTTTATCCTATTAAAAATTATTGAGGATCTCTCCAAAGCATTTTTGTTTATCTGGGTTATATTTATAGACATTTACCATATTGGAAATAAAAACTATTTTTGAATTTGTAGACCCTCTAAAAGGGTTTCAGAGATTCCCCAGGATTCTCTAGACTAGACTTTGAGAACCACTGATCTAGACTAAGCAATTACCAAGTAGTTTTTGTCTTTCAAGGTTCTTTCCTTCAACAGAAAAGGCCTAAAAGATTTCATCAATAAGAGATTTAGATAAATTAGTATGTTGCTATTTAAGAAAGGACAATGAAGGCTATAAATTTAATAATTTGGGGGGGAATTTGGGCATAGCTAATTAAAAAGCTATTTTGAAAATAACTTCTTAAGATGTTTATAATCCTTAACAAAAACAATCACTGAATTTTAAATAATAATTATAATCTTGTGATTCAGTTAGCTCATTTATTCCAAATGCCTACTACACAAACTAAAAATCTGTGATATTAGGAAAAGCTAACTAGTCTAACTGGTTTGATTAACTTTAGTATTAGCTATTAAAATTGTTTTGCTAAGAAAACCAATAATGTAAAAATACAGAGCATTATTTACCTATTTAAGCAAACAGTTTTTAAGCCTCTAAGATACAACAATGAACATCTTTTAAAATTCAATCCTACATTAAAAAAAAAAATTGACATTAGAATTCTATAGTTTGATTCTTTGACACTTCAAATACAACTTGTTCTCTTCTAGTGATTGAAGAACTTTCTGAAATTAACATTGGTCAGTTTGAAACTGCATTTCTCCAAAATCATTTGTACATGAAGTCTTTTTTTCTATTTAAGGATAAACCTTTCTTTATTGGTCAATTCTCCCTCACACATCCTCTACAACAGGGGTCAGAAAACTTTTTAAATAGGGGGCCAGTTCACTGTCCCTCAGACTGTTGGAGGGCTGGACTATAGTAAAAACAAAAACTTTGATAAAGAAACTTCATAGCCCTGGGTAAGGGGAATCAATGTCCTCAGCTGCCGCATCTGGCCCGTGGGCCGTAGTTTGAGGACCCCTACTCTACAGATTTACATGGTTAGGTTTTACATTTAGGCAATGTGGTCAAACATTATTCTCTGAAGTCACTAAGCAGATTTTCCCTCAAAATTTTAAAAAGCAGCCAAATGTTTAATTGTAAAATAAGATGAAAATGAAATAAAATACAGAAAAATTTTCAATTAAGACTACATATTTTGACATAAATCTGTCAAGTTTCATGATGAGTACTGCATACCCATGATGCAATTTATAATAGTAAAATTCTAACTACAGAAGATTTAGATAAGATACATTTCCAACATGACAGGAAAAGCAAATTTATTTTTCCTTTCATGGGGTATAAAGTCTAGACCTGATACTTCATTAGTGTAGATTACTCAGGATGAGACATACATCTTCCCACTAATGTAAGTAGATATCTTATCTGTCTTACAGAAGAGAGCATTGAGAGGTTAAGTGATTTGCTCAGTCACAGAGCCATTTAGATATCAGAGGCAAGAGTTGAAGTTACATCTTCCTGGTTCCTCATCTACCCAGTTCTCTATCTTCTATACATAGTACATCAATTTTTCAGAAATTGAAGTTTTTCTTTAATCTTTAAGGAGACCTGTTAGCAATATGCTATTTTTATGATTTCAATGAGCTTCAGAAATGTCACATCATTTAAAACACAATTTTCTTCTTCCATTTAGAAAAACTTCAACAATAAGATTAAAAACCACACATCCTCTTTGAACATATCTCCTTCGAAAATAAGCATTTTCAAATAGTACCCATAGCATACATAATCAAAAGTTCTAATACATCTACATTTATTCAAAGTATTAACTGATC